>NC_139612.1:42030207-42730655 GCF_964270895.1 Podarcis filfolensis | reverse complement strand
AGTGCAGGCAGCAGGCTGACTGAAACTCGTTATAAAAAGTGCAGATTTTGCCGATGCACATTACATTCACCAGCAAATACGTTTTTTGTTTCTTTTTTATTTCTTTTATTAGTTTTCCAGATTTTAACAAATCAGTCCATATTTTTTAAATTTTATACAATTTTTTAAATAATTTCCCACACGTTGTTACAAACATATGTCCAATTCCTCCTGTTGTTGCTACATTCCTTCTTCTTTTCATCGCCTTCTCGTCCTTCTGCTAGTTTTAATCCATTGTCAAAGCTGGCCTTGATTATTTCCATACAGTCAGCACCACTGTGGTTTCCCAAACATATAGAAATCCATTTCGTGCATGCAGCCCTTCTGGCACTCTGTTCCCAGACCTGGTGTGTGAAGAGATCAACTGCCCTCGTTGTCTATCCATTTACAGTCCACTCCTTAGAAAACATTCCTTACATTGTTCAAGGACAAGCTGAGCTACAAATAACTCCCCAACAAGTCACCCATTCTGCCATTAAAACTCAGGGATCACTTTCCAGAGCTTTTTATTTCAAGGTTTTGAAACAAAATGGCGCTAGCGCATTAGACTTGAGCAAATACAGTACTTGCAAGTAATTCTCTTGAATAAATGAGGCTCCTCTCCTACCTAGCAAAAGTTTGGGTATGATTCACTTGATATGGTTATGATGACTTTATACTGCAGTGTCCGCCCCACCCCAATGTGGTTTTTCATGTCAGCCCCACAGCCACTGCTGATTTGCTGTCATCACTGGGCTGTTACTGACTCATATGCACTAAGCATAAATCAAAAGTGTAAAATATATTTTTAAAAAATCAGCAAATACACCCATATAATCAATGCACACTTTACAGCTACAGAAGGTGAAAATTCTTATAGGCTGCACTTTAACATAAGGTTGCTTTTTTGTGTTTATTAAGGTTGACAAAATTGTGGGGGGTGTTTGCCCCCCCTGAGAGTTCTGAAACTGCACATATTTGTTGATTCTTGTTGTATATTTGTATTTTGCTTTTCAGCTCAGGAACTCATGGCTGTGTACCTTGTCCTCCCCTCTTTTTATCTTTGCAACAGCCCCGTGAGACAGACTAGGATAACTTATACAAGACTAGGATACATCAGCAGCAGTTCTTGCCAAATGGATTGTGTTGGTGGATGCAGGGCCCCCAATCGACATGCAGCGAACTGCCTTAGGAAATCCTGTTGGTATCACTGGAACTTCAGAAGGGAAGAAGGGAAATCAGAGAGAACCCAAAATGGACAGATGCGCCCATTCCTATACAGTTTTAAGACCATGTTCCCTGTTTTCCAACCCAAGAGTAAAAGCAGGGTGGGAGGCATGCAAGATAGTTTTATCTTGCCTAAAGACAGCTGAAACCCTGCTGCCTGCTGTTTTTTGGAAGGCTGTCAATATCCGTTCAACTTCTTCTGCAACAGAGTTCAAGGCTAGCAGCTTCAGCTCCTGAAAATAAACACTATACAACTGCAGCAATAGTCATTCAAGGCTGAAAGATGGAGTGGAAAATAGGGCAACCTTGGGAACAGCCTGACGGACCTGTTTGCAAGTTATGAACAAACACTAGCTGTGGGAAAGAGAGACGGTGTCCGCTTTATCAGATGCACAAAGTGAAATCCTTGGTTGGCAGCTTTGTGCAACGTGGCCATAAAGGGGGAGGAATGGGAGCAGGAGGCAAGCAGTGCAATCTGTGATCTCAAAGATCCATTGCCTACAGTAACTTCCTCCAACTCCAACTCCTCCTCCTGGGGCTCCTGGGGTTGTAGTTCAACATCTGGACGATACCCAGTAAGGAGAGTCTGGTTCACAGCCACGTTCAGTGTTAGAACTACACCCTTGCCTCACGTGTTGGGCAGAATCACCATTTTGCTCATTCCAAATGTGTGTTTTTTCCACAACAGAATAACATGGCTGGTTTTCTCCTATACAGTGGTACCTCGCATTACAGATGCTTCAGGTTACAAGCACTTCAGGTTACAGACTCCACTAACCCAGAAATAGTATCTCGGCTTAAGAACTTTGCTTCAGGATGAGAACAGAAATCGCATGACGGTGGCGCGGCGGCAGCAGGAGGCCCCATTAGCTAAAGTGGTACCTCAGGTTAAGAATAGTTTCAGGTTAAGAACAGACCTCCAGAATGAATTCAGTTCTTAACCCGAGGTACCACTGTATATGTTCTACATGGAAACAAAGCCTATGGGCCACACTCCAGTTTCATGTGTTAAATCTCTGTTACAGTACATTCATATACAGTATTGATCTAAATGGACATAATGGTCTGACTCAGTCACGAAGGCCTTTCAAAATCTGAGATTGCTTCCCAACAGCTTTTATTGATATGTTTGCCATTTTTAAATTGTTTCTGCTGGGTATACCACCACTTTGAAAAAGTGAGAGTTATGACTATTTAAATAAAGTATGTAAGGAATACGTTTCCCCATCTTGTAACAGATGACACACCCAGCCACATAGAGTTGCAAGTTCTACTGTTTATTTGGGATTTTAGCAGTCATGGAAGGTGTTGACATCCCTCTGGGTGCAGGTTCTTCTAGACAGCCAACCAGGTTCCTTCTTGTTACCACTGATTAACTATAATTTGTGATGTCTTTCTACAAATCTAGCGGCTCTTGGTTACACAATTTCTGCTGTCCCATAAAATATAATCTATGCAGAAAGAAAAATAAGGCAGCTGAGATACCAGGGTAATTTGTGGGTTGCATCTCCTTGGGATGCAACCTCCCAGGGTTTATTCCATTCATTACATGATTATAGCTACCCATCCCAAACATTCCCTGGGCAACATACAGTCGTACCTTGGTTGTCAAACACCCTGGAACTTGTACATTTTGGCTCCAGAATGCCGCAAACCCATAAGTTATTGTTCTGGTTTGCCAATGGTCTTTTGGAACCCGAACGTCCAATGGGGCTTCTGTGACTTCTGATTGGCTGCTGATTTTGGAAGTAGAATAGACTTCCAGAATGGATTCCATTCAACTTCCAAGGTATAACTGTACTGCAAAACAATACTAAACATGCAAAATACAGTAATACTATAATCTTATTATAAAAGTGTTGCTCACTAGGACATCTTTCCTATATGGAAGGATGCATATGCATGAGACAGTTGTCACAGATCAGAACCATGGACAGATTTTCTGTATCAGCATGAACACAACACCGCTAAAGTGTAAGTTTTCCCTTGGAAAGGAGTGGGGCAAGGGGAAAACTGCTCGTACCCATGCCCAGAAAGCAAGGATCAAGTGCCGATCGAACCTAGCTTTCTAGAGATAGCACAAGGCCCAGCTGCTTCTTTAGGCATACACAATATCCCAAGGAAGATGCACCAATGGCAACATGCATCTGGTGGGAGCAGCAGAAAGGTACTTATGGGAGGCTTCCCCATCCAGTCAGCTTAGTCCTACTCACTAGTGTGCATGTAATATAGCAGGATGCTCCCATTAAAAGAGTATACACACACACACACACACACACTTCCACTTGTAGCTCTCAGTAGAAAAACAAATGATTGCATAACTCTATGTATGTATCACCAATCTGGAAATGCCCATCTGGAGCTCCAGTCATCCCTGGCCATTGCCCCTATTGTCTGGTAATGGTGGGAGTTGGAGTCCAATAAGATCTGAAGGGCCCCAGGTCACTGCCTTAAAGATTGTGATGGGTGTGGGTGGGATGGAAGGCTGTGCCCTGCAAGATGAAATGAGCCACCTTATAGAGGCTTAGGAACAAGAGGGGAAAGCGTCAAGTTGCTGGAAGTGTTTGGTGAGGTGAAGAAAACCAAAATTACCATATTGATTCAAACTAACCAGCTAAATAAATATTGACTGTTCATGTTTAGTGTATAATGTTTTAGGCTTTTGGAGCATGTGTTATCTTAGGATCAATTACCAACCTTATGTTTCTTCCATTCCAGATGCGCTCCCCTCTTCATCTCCTAGATAAAACATATATTAAATGTCAAAGCAAGACTTCCTATGTGATGAAAAATATCTGAGCCATGCTAAACCTTACTTAAAAAACAACAACCCCAAGTATACTTGGTTGATGGAGATCACTGGAATCACAAACCCCCAAATAGCACAGAACTCGAGAAGAATTTCGTCAGTGTCCCACAGGAATATCAATGAATATAACAGATGTGAACTTCCTAGACCAGAGGTTCCCAAACCTATTTGGCCTGTTCATCAGACTTCCCAACAATGCATGACACGCTCGTCTGCCAGCAGTTGCTTGTCAAGACCTGTTGGAGGACTGGACCACTGATCGGTTATAACTTGCACTTGGTGTGTTTCTTTGTAAAGTAAAATAAAGTTATCACTATGGCTTTAACTCTTGGTTACATCGGTAAGCATCATTACACAACCGGTGATATGTGTATGAATGTTTTTTCAAAACTGGACAAGGAGGTGGACTAGGCCCCGGGATTAAAAACCCACGGGGTGGACCAGAATGAAGCCACAGTACAATCCATTCCAGGAGTGGGGCCAGTGCTGCAGCCTGCCTGCCATTGGCCAAATGCATTGGCAAGCTGTGGTCCACTTCCCGGGCTTGGGTGAAGCTGAAAAGAGTTCACCCATGCCTGGGAAAACACGACCTTCAGCATGACCACCAGAACCATGAGAGACCCCCAGGATCATTCCAGTGCCCTCCAGGGGCTAGTATCAGCCACTTTGGGACACACTGTTCTGGACTGAATCTACAATCGGACTCTAAGTCTTGTCCTAAGAAAGTTGCCAGCTTTCTACTGGTAAAGCTTCCATGCCTCTAAGGGAGCAGGGTAGAGGTTTACAGGCACAGCTTTACCCTCAGGGCATCAGCATCTTATTCATGCAGATGTTAAAGTTATCACTGCCTCTATGTCGTCTGTTGTAGGGCAAGTGAGCATGGCTTTCCTGATATAGCCCCCTGGCCAAAACAGGGAGGCCTAGCAAGCCTATACAGTGGTACCTCGCAAGACGAATGCCTCGCAAGACAAAAAACGCGCAAGACGAAAGAGTTTTCAGTTTTTTGAGTTGTTCCGCAAGACGAATTTCCCTATGGGCTTGCTTCGCAAGACGAAACGTCTTGCGAGTTCTTGTGAGTTTGTTTCCTTTTTCTTAAAGCCGCTAAACCGCTAAGCCGTTAATAGCCGCTAAGCCGCTGAGCCGCTAATAGCCGTGCTTCGCAAGACGAAAAAACCGCAAGACGAAGAGACTTGCGGAACGGATTAATTTCATCTTGCGAGGCACCACTGTATAGGCCTATGGGCTAAAGATTCCCCACCTCTTGTGTATCATCACGTGATACTGCAGTTATTAAAAGACAAAGAGGCACATGTGACATGAAGCATCCCACTGAAGAGATGGATTCCTCCTCCAGAGCTTCCCCTGCCATTAAAGACTTCCTAGCCTAGACATCTCCCATCCACTTCTTTTCAAGGCTATCAGTCAGCAGCCCACCAAACCACAACATGAGAAGGAATCCTCCACACTTACCCGAGGAAGGTACCTTTTCACCAAACACTTGAACTTCACACAGTGAGAGGATACGAATGCCTGGGATGGTGATAGTTACATACCGCCCTTGCATTTTTCTACAGCCAAAATTGGCGGTTCTCCCTCGGCCCAGTAATATGATTGTAGCACACCTTGAATAGGAACCAGTTCATATTGATTAGTATTAACTAGAAGTCATATTGTAGGATGGATCAGAGGTAACATGCTTCTTAATGCCAGTTATTAGGGACAAAGGCTGAAGAAGGCTATTGTTCTCATGCTCTATATATGGGGTCTCAGCAGGCATGTGGTTGGCTACTACAGAAAACAAGAGACTATTTAACCTTGGCCTTCATCTAATCTAGCAGGGCTCTTCTTAGGATCTTAAAGAAAAGTCAAATATAACTCTGTTACCCTACCTTGGACTCGTGCTTCCACCTTTTCCTGGTGAGTTTCCAATTCGGATTTGAGCCCCAATTATTCGCAGTGCACAGCAGTCTCCTCGATTGGTGATGCTAACACTGGACACACGAAACTCTGCTCCCAAATCCACTGTCCACCATGGATTCAGTTCTAGTTTTGTGTGTGTGCAGTGGCCATCCATATAGTTAGTAGATGGTGACCCATCAATGGCATTCTCAGGCTTTCCAAGGTCATTGTAGATACTGGACTGTGATGCCTTACCATCAAGAGCCACATTGGGAACTATAAGAATGAATAGAAAATCTTGAAAAAATTATCACAAAAGCTGAAAGTGCCCATGGGCCAAAGAGCCCAAGATCGCTTATTCACCATTTGGTTTTATTTCATTTCATAAACAACCACGGCAGCTCTGGAGCGTTAGGTCCAGCAGGTCTATGTGAATGTCTGGATTTAATACAGTTTAAGATTAAGTATAGAGAAATGAGCACCACAACCCCAGAGTCGTCCGCGACTGGACTTAACATTCAGGGGTCCCTTTACCTTTAACTTTAAGATTACTTTTTATCTTCTTTTATGAAAGAAAGATTTATAATGGTTTTGATTTAGACAATGGAGCCCTTTGTAATCATGGGCCATTCATTCTTTTCTTCAGCATATGTTTTATATTATTGACTTAGTAAATCACATAGCTGTATCCTGTATTTCCTTATTGGCAATTGTAATAAATTATTTTTTAAAAAATAATGCTTCTTTCAGGTCTGTGATTTGTAGGCATGGATCCAAGCACAGCGTTTTTTTGTCACACCACTTTCCTGGGAAAACTCACTGTTTACCGCTTAATCAAAGCAAAAGTCAAACAGGTTTTCTGTGGTGGCACAAATAAAAAACCCCACTCCCTTGCACCCATGCCTAAAAATCACAGTTCTCTGCCTAGAAATTGTGGCACAAACAGAAGTGTTGATGGGCCCTCATTCAGTGTTATGAAAGCTTCCAGTGCAAAGTAAAACCAGAAGTATAATGGTGCCTCTAAACCTATGTCATATTCTACTTGAGGTTACTGCAGCAAGTAGCACGAAAGGTTAGCATACCCTCCAAGTGTCCCTGTTTTCCAGGGATAGTTCTGGAATTACAGAAGCCATCCTGGCTTCTGATTTGATTCTGGAATGCCCCCAATTCCCCCATCATTGCCACCGCCACGAAGCTTGGGGAGGAGAATGAGCTGGCGCTTGCTTGGAGCAGCAGTGGTGGCACCAGCAGTGGCAGCTGTGCAGGAGCATCCCGGTGCCTCTAAGGTGGCCTCTCAATGGATTCTCCATGGCCACTTGAAGCAGCTGCAGGAGAGCGAGTGAGGAGGAGGAGAGGCTGCTGCTACCACTCGCCGGCTTCAAGGTGCAGACGGAGCAGGACCATCCTGGGCAGGAAAAGGGAGCAGAGCAGCATGCAAGGAGTCTTGGTTTTTTTTAAAAAACACCACTTTGTGCACCCATGTCTAACCTTGCCCCCTTTTAAGTTATTTATTAGTGTGTTTTTCTTTTTGTAAATACAGGTAAAGGTACCCCTGACCATTAGGTCTAGTCGTGACCGACTCTGGGGTTGCGGCACTCATCTTGCTCTATGGGCCGAGGGAGCTGGCATTTGTCCGCAGACAGCTTCCAGGTCATGTGGCCAGCATGACTAAGCTGCTTCTGGCGAACCAGAGCAGCACACGGAAACGCTGTAAAGATACCATAAAATTGGGACTAGGATGGTGGAGGGTGGGTGTGCTGTGTCCCATTGGTGTAGTGGTGGTGGAAATGCTCAGGGGGTGGAGGAATGGTGTCAATTGTTAGGGGAGGGTGAAATTTTCCTATTTTCATTTGAGGAATGTTGAAGGGTATAGGTTGGTTGTGCTTTAGACTGCATTCTTGTACTCACCTGGAGTAAATCTCCTTGAACTCAATGAGCTTTACTTCAGTGACACTAAAAGCCCATTGAAACCAAAGGAACAAGTTAGTTGTGACTAATGCAAGTTCTGTTGTCAATTAAACCAACCCCATAGCAAACGTGGCTAGAATTGCCCAGTGAGGGGCTTCCGGTTCCACACTGCCTTAATGCAGGCAGCTCCCACAACAGCGGGAGATTGTTGGTGAAGGAAAAACAAGGGTGATTGAGGGTAATTATCCTTGCAAATTCCCCCTAGGGACAAGGGGGAATGGGCTTCACTCGCAGTTTGTCTCAGTACCTGGCTCTCACTCTGGCATGGATTGCGAGAGGCAGGAAGGCGCTGAGTGCAAAAGCACTTTGCCTGCTTAAAACCCTCCAATGCCACCATTAAGAAGCAGACATTATCCTGTTAATTAGAGCTTAATTGGACTAAAGTACAGGTGCGTACTGGAAAAGATAGGGATCACAGTGGAACATTAACAACTGCAAGGACTTTAAGGTTTGAATTAGAGCTAAAATCTCATTCAGTGCCAAAGACGGTGTTGGGGGAGGGGAGCCTATGGTTTCTTTATTTAAATTTTTTCTTCTCTACAATTATGACTTGGCAACTCTCCTCTGAATGTTTAGTTCAATTTATATTTGTACAACGAGGATGGAATAAATTGGATTATAGATATGCAATATAACATTAAACGGAACTGTGTGTGTAAAAAAAAAAAGGAAAAGGGAAGGGAAGCTCTGTTTTGCAAAAGGTTTATGATGAAAACTTAAAGCTGACTTTTCCATCCTTTATTATTTATGGAATGAATTGAATAATGCTAAGAGCACTTGGAATTTAATTTAATTGGAAGTATAATTGCTCATTTATCTTCATTTGGACAAAAGGAGATCTGTGAACTTGCCAAGGAACTTATAAGGTTCATTACTGAGTCATCTGCAGTTTGACAGACCACTCTTTTCCCCAGGTTGAGTGGAAAAATTGTGAAAACAGGTTATTTATTGGGACAGACTGATTTTTGCAGCTGTTATTAAAGTTGTAAAACAACGAAGCATGGGACAGAACGATGGAGAAATTTCTGGAACAACAATGGGATATCAGCTTCACTCAAGGCATGATGGATAACAGCAACAACTGGGTGAAAGAAAGACATGACATCTTACAAGGACAGGAAGAAACACTACGGACAGAATAATTGTCACACACAGGAAGAACAAGGATATAGTTTGAGTTCCTGACTTGTAGTTTTATAAATAATTTAATGTGTCAACATGAATAGAAGTTATTAATATTCCAGTTGTTGTATATAAGGGATTATTATTATTATGACCGGAATGTAATGGAAATTAGTAAGATTTTGGAACGCAGAGATAAAGCAAATAACCAAGCCATCAATTCTAGCATGTGGGGGGGGGGCACCTTATCTAAATTATACAATTTGGTATTTGAACTATTGGTATTAATAATTGTATTGTAAATTGGTATTGCTATAATGAGACTATTATTGGATTGTAATTAAAAATAAAAATTATTATAAAAACCCCAAACAGTAGTTTCCAATGAGGAGGCCAGATTGAGCACTTCAGGAATTTGTCTTGACTCTGATTAACTACTGTTAAGAAATATTTCTTAACCAAAACAGAGGCCCAGATCTAAAGACAGGCACTCATATAGGAAGCCCTATTGAAATTAACAGGATATCTGTAAGTCACCATTAACTTGTCATATTCTTTTCCAGTGGGAATTAAGCCAGCCTTCTATGGGTTTGCACCAGTGAATATTGGGGGGGAAGGAAAAATAGCGGGAGGAATGACACCCAATTCTTGGTAACGCACCTTGCAATGCAAGCCGTGTAGGCAGGATGGTCAAGAGCATCAGCAAAAGACAGCATCTCACAGTCCTTCCTCGAAGCATTGTGTCCTTTTTGGGCAAGGCTCAGGAGACAAGACTTACAGAGAGAGAAAAGCGCTCTTGACTTGAGTGCTGACAAGAGAGTGGAAAGGGGGTTATTAAACTGCCCGGGATGCTGCTCTCCTCCAATCAGAAAACTGTTCATAGCAAAGACCACTCAAAGTTTCCTTTCAACTTTGTGGTCAAAGCAAATATTTGACCTCTTGCCAGTTATTAAAACATGAGGAGATTAGGTTGATAAAGGGCAGGCTGAGATAAATGAGACAAAATATCAGAAACAGTACATGAACAATGGTCTTAAATGTAAATAAATAGTTCAGTTCTTTCTTTCAGAACAAAGTTACACAAACACTGTATCACAAACCACAAAAAGACCCCTCCAGCTCCAAACCTATATAGAGCTGTGTCATGTGAAGCATCTAACACTTGTTCTGGGATTAGCTATTCCAATCATATCACACCAGCTCTTTACCGTCAGCTGTGGATCTGTTCCTAGGCCCAATTCAGAGTGCTGGTTTTAACCTTTAAAGCCATTAGCAGCCTTTGGGTCAGATTACCTAAAATGGATTGCCTCCTTGCCCAACCAAGAGACCGTATTGAATGCTAATCCTGGAAGACCTGCTCCCTGCCTTGCAGTCCTTTTCCCACCTGGCCTAATTTATATGAATTTTTTCTACTTTGGTTGTGTATTGTTATGGCTACTTTTGTAACACTTGTAATTATGTAAATTCATGCTGTACATCACCATGAGCATAGTTTTAACTATATTTTTAAATATTATTATTATTATTATTATTATTATTATTATTATTATTATTAATTTATTTCTACATCACCTTTCCCCCCTGACAGTACTCAAGGCAGCTTACAGATAAAAACAAGAATTGTTAAAAACATAGGGGGAGAAATCATTAAAAAGACATTAAAAGAATTAAAACTATATACCTATACAAAATCTGTTTAAAACATACCAGTGCTTCACCCCTTTCATTAAAAGCAGCCAGTTTCCAAGAGCCTGTTGGAAAGAGAAACTCTTCACCTGTCAGCAGAAGGACAACAAAGAGGGCGCCATTCTACCTTCTCCAGGGATGTAAGTCCAGAGTCTGGAAATGTGGTACCCAAATAAAATGATGGTGAAGATGCCTCCTTGGACCCATAGATCTTCTTTGGACACTCTTCATTGTCCATTCCAAAAGAAGAAAGGGTGTCTACCAGATTAAGGGTCTTTTTGGCAGTGGCACTCCAATTGTTTTGGTCTTTTCAACACCAGGTGATGATATCTTTTTGTTTTCCCCAAGTGTTTTAAGAACTTTTTCAACCTCTTCAGCATTTGTGCTGTGCTACATTGTTGCATATTTTGCTATTTCTGATTCTCTCCTCTTCAGTTACTTAGTAGTATGTTATCAAGGGTGTTAGGAGAGGGATGATACCTCTGGTGGGGGACATGTTCCTGGGGTACTTTGCCCAACTTTGGTCCCCACCCTGCACCCAGCTCTCACCTGTGGCTCCTAGAAACTGTCAGCATGCGACAGCAGCCACACCCCAGGAATGGCTTTCACTGGCCAGCTAAACCAGGTGAGGGCAGCCAATGGGTTTCAAACCATTGGTGAATTAAAGGACTCTCTTGCATGTGAAGACAGGCTCCTGGGGATTGAGCGGGTGGGACTAATAGTGGGTCCAATAGACAAGAAGGTGGTTTCTGCACATGCTGTAGAGGGAAATGAGGGGCAGATGGGGCTCATCAATCCGGGAAGGTAGCCCATCTAAGAAAAGGAAAATTCTGGACCTAAACATGCACTGCCTTGTGGAATATATTCAGGAGAAGAAAAGGCTAAGGAGCAAACCGTACACATACTGACAGTGAAAGGGAGAAAGCTGACAGCTCAGGTTGCTCCACAGCTCTCGAGGTTCTAAATTAGTTTTAACTTTGTTTTAACTTTGTGTTAAGTAGTTTCAACTTGTCTTACCAATATTTTATGGAGTGGAGACCAGAGGACATTTGCCCCGGAGGTCTGTTTTTAATTAATTTTAAACCCATAAGAACGGCATTTGTCTGTGGAGTACAGAGACTGGGTGGTGTGATGTGTCACTCTCTACCTATTATTGCTATAATTTACCATTTCCTTCAAGTAAGAAAGCCGTTGAGTGTTGTAACATCTTGCACAAATTTGCTTTGCTCAAGAGAAAAACCTGTCCTGCCTGGAGTTTAGCAACTAGGCCAGGAGTTGCTGAAAGGAATTAAAGGCAAAAGAATCTGCCCTATAGTTCAGTTCAAAATATTAAGTGAAGTAGATCCATCTGATATGGTGGTTACAAGAATGCAAAAAGAAAAAGATTGGAACAAGTTAAGCAAGCCAGACAAAGACAAACCAACAAAGGAAGCTATCAAAATATTTCTCTCCCATTGATAGGACTCTCTCAAAGCAGGAAAGTACTACTCCTCTGGTGCAAGGAATCTCCATGCACTGTGAAATTGTGTAGAGCTTAGAAAAGAGAATGAGTGCTTTCCCTCTTCTCCCTCTGTTGTGTGAAGATGCCAGCACACAGGAAGCTGTTCAGGATCTTTTGTCATGGAACTGTCCCTGGTTCCCCATGGCTAATTCTCCACAGCCTTACCTGTTGTCTAGCTTGAACAAATCAGTTATGTTAAGACAGTGACAAAAGGCTCCCAACTCAGGAAAGCCCAAGAGTCCAGTCTTGTGCCCTGAGGAGTTTTTTTGGCCATTTGTCTATACCTGTGGTGTGTATAATGATTTAACCTTATGTGCTATAATGTTTTTGTGACCTGTTTGTTTACGTTTGATTTCAGGCTTTAACCTGTATTTGGTTGACCAATAAAATTTGGTTTGATCCCTACACAAATCCAGAGTGGACTCTCTATGATGGGTGCATTGCACCTTGTATTCCTGCTTCTGGCAACTCCTGTAGGCAGTGGAGAGACATGCCTGAATCCAAAGCTGTAGCCAGTACTATTTTTCTAGAAAAAGAGGTGCAGGAACTCAGCAGGAATGCCTTACTTGTTCTCTTATAATGGTAATGGTGCCTACCTGAGAGGTGACAGAACTGAGTTCTGGTGAATTCTGGCTGAAAAATGCCCAGGCGGCATTTATGGGAGAAACAAGACTTGCTGTCAGCCCCTCCATCATAGGCTCAAGTTGTGTGTGTGTGTGTGTGTGTGTGTGTGTGTGTGTGTACACCATATATCCTAAAGACACCAGTGTCTTTGCTGTCCCTCATACTGGGGAAATCAAACCCTGGGTAAGTACCTAGAACTACTGGAATCTTGCACTGCTGATAGATTGAGGTGGTGTGCAACAGTATATTATGCAAAATGACATACAAAGATGGGCATATTAGGAGAAATTAATGCAAAACGTTGATGATTTCTTCTGAGGACTTGGAATTCTTAAAAAAAATATCACAGTGATGTGAAGATCTTAAATTAACAGGACTGTCAACAGGAAATATAGAGGGTACACGTGTACCAGACCCCCAACACAACAAGGGCCCTGGATTCTTAACATTCTTTTTAAAAAGAGGGCAAGCCAATCAAACATCTATAAAAAAAGCTAGAAAGCAAAATGTGGAGGCAACAATTAGGGAGATACAGAGAAGCTGCTATTGCCAAGAATGCTCAAGAACATAAACTCTGTTGTTAAGCAATCAGAGGAAGGAATGCTGACCGCCCCTACCTGGGACTCCCAGACAGGCCTCCCAGGGTGGCAGAAAAAAAGAGGAATATCTTGTTATTGCTGCTAGTCTGTCACTGGATGAAGAGATTAGCTGTATGCATATTTAAGTGCCGTCCTGCATGTCCACATTATTTCATTCACTCACCAAGTATCCTGCCTTTACAGTGGAAAACACAACTGGCTGTTTTTGGTATGATTTACTTGCAGGTAAATGAATAAATGAGGCTTCACTGCTACCTAGTAAATGCAATTTTCCAAGTCAGCCACACAACCACTACTGGTCTCCTTGTCTTCATTGGGCTACCATTGATTCATATGCAGTAACCACAAAACATAAATGTAAAATATAAAACGAATCAGCAAATGCATCCGTAAAATCATTGCACACCTTAAAATTACAAAAAAGTTAAAATTCTAATTTAAAAAATCATCATTGACAAAATTTCTTTCTGAATGTGTTTATTTTCTGTGCAGTTCTGAAACTGCACACATTTGCTGCTTCTTGTTGTTTATTTGTATTTTGTTTTTCAGCTCAGGAGCTCAAGCCTGTGTACCTTGTTCTCCCCTCTTTTTATCTTTGCAATTGCCCCGTGAGACAGACTAGGATAATTTTATATATATACATAAACATCAGTTCTTGCCTATGGACTGAGTGGGTGGATGTCGGGCCCCCAGTCAACATGCAGTCAACTGGCCCGGGAAATCCAGTGTTGGCATCACTGGAACTTCAGAAGGGAAATCTGAGAGAAACCAAATTTGACAGATGCACCCATTCCTAAACAGTTTTAAGACCATGTTCCCTGTTTTCCAACCCAAGAGTAAAAGGAGGATGGGAGGCATGCAAGATATTTATTTTATCCTGCCTAGCTAAAGACAGCTGAAACTCTGCTGCCGGGTGGTTTTTGGAAGGCTGTCAATATCCATTCAACTTTTTCTGCAACAGAGTTCAAGACTAGCAGCTTCAGTTCCTGAAAATCAACATTATTCAGCTATAGCAATATTTATTCAATGCCGAAAGATGTAATCTAATCTGGAAAATAGGACAGCCTTGGGAACAACCTGACAGACCTGTTTGCAAGTTATGAACAAACTCAATCAGCTTACGAGAGAGAGAGAGAGAGAGAGAGAGAGAGAGAGAGAGAGAGAGAGAGAGAGGAGTGTCTCCTTTATCAGATCAGTTGGCAGCTTTGTGCAACGTGGCCATAAAGGAGGAGGAATGGCAGTTGAATGGCAGTAGGAAGCAAGGAGTACAATCTGTGATCTCAAAAACCCATTGCCTACAGTAACCTCCTCCAACCAAACTGACTGGGGCTCCTGGGGGTGCAGTTCAACATCTGGACGACACCCAATAAGGAGAGTCTGGTCCACAGCCAAGCTCAGTGGTACAACCATACCCTTGCCTCACCTGTTGGGCAGAATCACCATTTTGTTCATAACAAATGTGTTTTTGCCACAACAGAATAACATGGCTGGTTTTCTCCCATATATATTCTACATGGAAACAAAGCCCATGGGCCATGCTGTGGTTTCATGTGTTCCGTCTCTGTTACAGTACATTCATATATTGATCCAAATGGACCCATTGGTCTGACTCAGTCACAATGGCCTTTCAAATCTGAGATTGCTTCCCAACAGCTTTTACTAATATGTCTGCCATTTTTAAATTGTTTGAAAAAGTGAGAATTATGACTATTCAAATAAATAAAGTACGTAAGAAAAATCAAGGAATACGTTTCCCCATCTTGTAACAGATGACACACCCAGCCACATAGAGTTGCAAGTTCTACTGTTTATTTGGGATTTCAACCTATAGGTGAGTAGCAGGTGAGTTTAGCAGTCATGGAAGGAGTTGACATCCCTCTGGGTGCAGGTTCTTCTAGACAGCCAGCCAGGGTTCCTCCTTGTTAGTCCCTACTAACGATAATTTGTGGTGTCTTTCTACAAATGTAGGGGCTCTTGGTTTCACAATTTCTGCTGTCCCATGCAATGTAATCTATGTGGAAAGAAAAATAAGGCAGCTGAGATACCAGGGTGATTTGTGGGTTGCAGGATCTGTGCTCTCCTTGGGATGCAACCTGCCAGGGTTGTTTATTTTATGCATTACATGTTTACAGCTACGCATCTACAAACATTCCCTGGACAATATACTGCAAAACAATATTAAACAAGCAATATAGGTTATTAAAACTAATAATTAAAATATTAACTGTCTTCTGTCTTATTAGAAAAGTGTTGTTCACTCCACGGCCTTTTAAGGCTAGTTCACACATTCATGTGGGATGACCACAGCCTCAATTATTTATTTTCTTTTGAAATAATATATACTGTATATTCTGCCTCTGTATGAATTATCCAAGGTTACCTACAATACACAAGGACTACATACAAAAAAAATACAAAAAACACATAGGGTTTTCTGCCTAATGAAATAAACTCAAGAGAGATAATGATATGAAATTCAGTTAGGAGCAATCCTTCGCAAAGCTTGCAGAGTGGAAAATTGTCTTCTTTGCCTATCTGAAGCAATAGAACATTACCATGCCATCTTTGCTATATGGAAGGATACATATGAATGAAACAGCTGTCACACACTAAAACCATGGACAGATATATACCACCATAAAATAAATGTATATATCACCATAAACACAATGTTTGACAATAGAGGCAGTTCTCTGATTCAGCTCTTGAGGTCTTTGTTCCTATAGGGAAGGATGCGACTGAAGTGAGATCAGCATAGCCTAAAACTCCACTTCCTCTAGGTTGGTAGCTCTGAAGCATGTGAGAAAATGGTGCCAATTTGAAGCAAGCCTCTCAGCCAAATTTGGGGAATCTGTCTGAGTGGAAGCCCAAAACTTCACCCAAAATTCAGTCCAAGGCAGAGTTCAGAACCAGTCCTTGTAGACCTCTGCAAATATTGGGGGTGGCAGATCTTTTAGATCTGTGAATTTAAAGAGAAATGAACTTACTCTCAATTATGCTTCTTCCTTTTCAGATGGGATGTCTGGATGTCCTGCAGAATTCAAGATGGGAAGATGATTATATGTGATTACATCCAAAACAAGAAGAAGTGTCCAATTCTGACAACATCAAGCTTCCTCAGATGATGAGGGGAAAGGGTCCCCATCTGCCCAATCTCCACCTGTCTCCTTAGGGTGGCTCCTTTCTGGCTGTTGGGATAAAATGCCCCGTTCACTTTTGCACTTTCTGCGTTCCAAATGGGGAGGTCTTGACTAGAAGCACAATTGTTTTAGAACAGTTTAGTGCTGAACTCATTGTGGTGGACTTCAGGAGACAGAAGAGCAATGTCCAGCCACTTTTGATTGATGGGGTCTGTGTGGAGAGGGTAACAACGTTCAGATTTTTGGGCATTGAATTACAAGAGGATCTGTCCTGGAGTGTCAACACAAGTGGGCTTGTGAAGAAGGCGCAGCAGAGACTGTACTTTTTGAGAATTTTAAGGAAAAACCATCTTCCACAGAAACTGCTGCTTGCCTTCTATCACTGTGCCATTGAGAGCGTGCTTACTTATGGCTTATGTGTGTGGTACGGAAGCTGTACTACCCAGGACAGGATGGGGTTGTGCAGAGTTGTTAAGGCAGCAGAGAGCATTGTTGGCTGCCCACTCTCCACCTTAGAGCAGATTTATGCCACAAGGTGCCATAGGAAGGCACTGGACATAGTAAAAGATCCATCGCATCCTGGTCACTGTCTCTTCGAGCTCCTGCCGTCGGGACGGAGATACAGGACGATGAAGACAAGAACGAGCCGTCTTAAGAACAGCTTCTTCTCCAGAGCGATCTTGGCCCTGAATGGGAAGCCTGGACTTTGAAAGTCATCTAATCTTCCTTGCTGTACTATACTGTATTGTTTAATTAGTGTTTTTATGGAGCAGTCAAGTAATTTCGTTGTCCCCGAGAGGGGGCAATGACAATAAAGATGATATTATTATTATTATTATTATTATTATTATTATTATTATTATTACATGCCTAATGCCAGTAATGCTGAGCCTGGTGCTCAGTTATCAGCAAATGGGGATAGGCATCAATTGCACCACTAAGGGCTTATCCACATTTCTTATCCACCCAAGAAACCTTTTTACTCACCAGATGTATCCACCTTCACACCAAACACTTGGACTTCACACAGGGTGAGATACCGAATGCCTGGGATGGTCAATGTTACATACTGCCCTTTGAATCCTCCACAACTGTAACTGCGGGTTTCTCCAGCACCTAGTGAGGTGATAGTGGCACACCTTGAAAAAGAAATCCATTCATGTTAATAATATTAGGTGACTGAAGGACACCACCAACTGCAACATGATTTATGCCAGGAATCGCTAACCAGTGGACCTCTAGAAGTTGTAGGAACCCAACTCCCATCAGCCCCAGGCCAAAGGTCAGGGGTGATGGGAGTTGTAGTCCAGCCACATCTGGATGGCTGCTGGTCAACCTGATCCACACTGAAAAGAATAAAAGATACAGATGAATAATGGAAGATCACTGCATTTCACAGATATATTTTTTATCTGTGGTTTCTGCATTGTCTCATCTTCCTCATGGTATTGTCTTCTCTGTGCCTTATCCTTGTGACCCCCTTGAGAACATTCAGCCAGCAGGTACCTGGGATTTGCAGAACCACCATTCTCAAAGGAGTTGCCAATGCGGATTTCAGCCCCATCCAGCCGGTCTGCACAACAGTCTTCTCGATTGGTGATGCTTATGCTAGACACATCAAATTCTCCCTTCAAGTCCACCGCCCACCATGGATTCAGCTCTATATCCGTGTGAGTGCATGATCTACGCATATAGTTAGTGCAGGTGGACCCATCAATGGCATTCTTTGCAACTCCTAGTTGGTTGTAGGTACTGGACTGGGATGCCTCACCTTCGAGGGCCACATTGGGAACTGCAGGAAAGGGAAAGTAATGCTCACACAACTAAACAAGAAAACTAGTTCTGGGTTTCCAGATATTGCTTGAACAATGCAGTGCCCTTATCTCAGCTTTGTCACACCCACTAGTGTGGATGCAACGTAGCAGATTGTATACATCAAAGGGGTGTGTACACACACACACACACGCACACACACACATACACACAGTTCAACTTGTAGCTCTCAGTAGAGAAACAAATGATTGGATAGCAACATGAGTCACCAATCTGGACGTGCCCATGGTATAGTTATTTGCTGACTGGCCCTTTTTCTTGGTTAATAGTGTATTTGTGTGTGTTTGTAGATGAGACAGAGATAGAGATATTAAAGCTTAATTGTTTTTAATGATATTTTCCCCAATGTTTTTAGCTGTTCCTATTTTACATGTTAGCCACCTTAAGTCCCTGTTAGGGAGAAATAAATAGGATAGATAGATAGATGATAGATAGATAGATAGATAGATAGATAGATAGATAGATAGATGATAGATAGATAGATGATAGATAGATAGATGATAGATAGATGAGAGAGAGAGGTGGATAGATGGATAAACAAATGTTACAAGGCTAATGGATATTGTTGTGTGCACCCCAATCTCCAAGCAGCAAGAGACTCCAGGTGTGCTGGAATGAAGTTTCCTTGAAATGAAGATCTTTGGAGACTTTGATGTCTTTAGGATATATAGTTTCATTTATAAATACATACAACCTGAGCACAAGACGGAGGGCAACAGGGCAAACTCTTTCTTTTCTTTTTAAAAATAATTGTTATTAAAGGTTTTCTTAGTTTACAAAAGTACCTGCACTGTGTCTTTTTCAGGTTGTGTTTTCTACAGATCAGTTACATTTGTTGTGAGACATAAGTCTTTCTAATATGAATGGCAGGACTTACCTGGCCTGCTAATGCCATTACCTGAACAAAGTAACTGGTTTGACTGGTTTCCTTGTATAGAGTCTAATCTCTATCACAGATTTTGAAGGGAATCATCAACCAGACTGACCCCTCAAAACCGTAATAATATATTCCAGCCTAGAGTACTGAGAACGTCTTATTTCAAACACCTGAAAGTGCCCATACCCAGCTCAGACAACTGTTTCTCCAGCAAAAAGTAATTATGCCAACAAATACCAACTCAGGTACTTGTTGGGAAATTTTTATACATACCTGGGGGAGCTCTCCTGTGACCAAAAACTTGAACTTCACAGAGGGTGAGATATTTGGCTTCGCCTGGAATGGTAATAGTCACATACCGTCCCAGCATTCCCTCACAGTCATATTTTTTTGTTTCTCCCAAACCCAGTGAAGTGATGGTGGCACACCTTGAAAGGAAACCAGTATGTTAGCCTTACTGAGAGATTTAAAGAATACAATCAGCAACAAGTTCAATACCTGGTGGGGGGTGAGGGGCAAGCATGAACAAGGTCTTATGCTAATGAATGCTTTATCCAAAATATGGCAAGGATACCAGTCAATTCACTAGTCAAATACTGTCACTTAGCCATTCACTTAGCCCGTAAACTGACCACGTATTTGGCTTTGTTTTTTGCAGACTTCAGATGAGGTCTAGACCATGTGAAAAATGAACATAAGATTTTGGCTGCAGTTCATTCATTTTCAGCTTTGTATTCTTGTTATTTAAAAAGCTAGTCTACTGTTAATTGTGAAAGAGTCTTGCTTATTCTTCTAATAAAGTTAATCTTTTAAGAAATACTTTATCATTGCTTTACCATTTTTGATTGGCCACTTGACTAAATCGGACCAGTCAAATGCCCAGTCCTAGGCCTGGCACCCTTGGGTAGCTGACATTGGCAATACCTAGGATTTCTGATGCCTCCTTCTTCATCCGAGTCCCCAACTCGAATTTCAGCACCATTTATCCTTTCCGCACAACAGTCCCCTCGATTGGTGATCACTACACTGGACACATCAAATCTTTCCCTAAGGTCCACTGTCCACCACGGATTAGCTTCTTCTTGGGTGTGAGTGCAGTGTCCACGCAAATAGTCAGCAGACGTAGAGCCATCATTGGCATGCTCAGCAGATCCCAGATCATTGAAGATGCTGGACTGGAATGCCTTTCCTTCAAGAGCTGCATTGTAGACTACAAGAAAAAAAAACCAACGGAAGAGAGGTGTTTCCACTAAGAAACAGCTTAGCAAAACTATCCAGAAGGAACAGGAACTTGCAAAGTAGGCTCTCAAATATTAGTGGAATGAATAATTAACATTTGGGGGTTCTGTGCACACCAGGGCATTGCATTCATGCATACATGAGTCCTTGTTTCTGTATGTGTATTTGAGCACCTCTATCCACAAGAGGGCTTTTACCTTATGCCTCCGAAATCTCATGTTCCCATCCACAGTTGTAGGAATTGCTTGATAGGATGTACTTAGGGAAGAGTGGTTTATGATATCAACAGTAATATTTTAACATTGGCACTTATAAATCAAGTGTCCTCTGTGTGAGCATACAGGAGCTCCTGGGTAAGTTTCCTATGCAATCCGTAAGAAAAATACATATACCACCAGGTCTGATCTTTCACATTCATCTTCAGTACAAGGGTCAGCTTACCCGTTGTATAGGGTTGCCACTTCTCTTTTGCTTCTTCCCACGGCTGTTTGGGTTCTCTTGCTTTTTCCCATTGTTCAATTGGTGAAAAAACTAGTGGAAGAAATCAATGTAAGTAAAAGATTAGCAATATATGAGAATGATTTCATTCTGGGTGCTTTGTTGTATTTCTAAGCAAACATACCAGGAAGCAAGTCTGAATGAGTTCAGTGTGAATCCAGCTCCACGGAGCAAATTTAGTTCCAAGAAAAAAATGAACTTCAACTCCCATCATGCCTGGCCATTGGCCATGCAAGTGGGGGCTGATGGGAGTTGGAGTCCAATAAGATCTGAAAGGTCCCAGGTCACTGCCTTAAGGATTCCTGGATGGGAAGGAGGGCTGTGTTCTGAAAGTTGAAATGAGCCGCCTTATAGCAGCTTAGGAACAAGAGGGACAAGTGTAGAGTTGCTGGAAGTGTTTGGTGAGGTGACGAAGACCAAATTTACCATGTTGATTCAAACTAATCAGCTAAATAAATACTGCTTGTTCATGTCTTGTATATAATGTTTTAGGCTTTTAGAACGCATGAATGTGAGGATCATTTACTGACCTTCTGCTTCTTGCGTAGTTCCAGATGAGGTCTCTTTTTCATCTCCTAGACAAAACATATATTGAGTGTCAAAGCAACACTTCCTAGGTGATGAAAAATATCTGAGCCATGCCAAACCTTACTTAGAAAACAACAACCCCAAGTATACTTGGTTGATGGGGATCACTAGTATCACAAACCCCCAAATAGCACAGACCTTGAGAAGAATTTTGTCAGTGTCCCACAGGAATATCAATGAATATAATGGGTATGGGAAAAGGGAAGAACAGGTGTAAACATTCTAGACTGAGTCAACAACCGAACTCTGAGCCTTCTCCTAACTAAAGTTGCCAGCTTTCTACTGGTAAAGCTTCCATGCCTCTAAGGGAGCAGGGTAGAGGTTTACAGGCACAGCTTTACCCTCAGGGCATCAGCATCTTCTTCATGAAGATGTTAAAGTCATCTATATGTCGTCTGTTGTAGGACAAGTGAGCACGGCTTTCCTGATATAGCCCCCTGGCCAAAACAGGGAGGCCTAGCAAGCCTATATAGGCCTATGGGCTAAAGATCCCCTGCCTCTGGTGTACATCATCACTTGATACTGCAGCTATTAAAAGACAAAGAGGCACATGTGACATGAAGCATCCAATAGAAGAGATGGATTCCTTCTCCAGAGGTTCCCTTGCCATTAAAGACTTCCTAGCCTAGACATCTCCCATCCATTTCTTTTCAAGGACAACATCGGTCAGCAGCCCACCAAACCACAACATGAGAAGGAATCCTCCACACTTACCCGAGGAAGGTAGCTTTTCACCAAACACTTGAACTTCACACAGTGAGAGGATATGAATGCCTGGGATGGTGATAGTCACATACTGCCCTTGCAATTCTCCACAGTCATAAATGGCTGTTTCCCCTGAGGCCAATGATCTAATTGTCGCACACCTTGAATGGAAACCAGTTCGTGTGTCAGTATTAACCAGAAGTCATACTGCAGGATAGGTGAGAGGCAACATGTCTCTGAATATCAGTTACTAGGGTCAATGGCTGAAGAGGGCTGTTGTCCTCATGTTCTATATATGGGGTCCCAGCAGGCATGTGGTTGGCTACTACAGAACACAAGGTGCTAGACTATTCAATCTTGGCCTTCATCTAATCTAGCAGGGCTCTTCTTAGGAACTTAAGGAAGAAAAGTCAGGTATGATCCCATCAATAACATCACTCTGTTACCGTACCATGGATTTGTGATTCCTCCTTTTACTGGTGAGCTTCCAATTCGGATTTCTGCCCCATTTATCCGCCTCGCACAGCAGTCTCCTCGATTGGTGATGCTAACCCTGGACACACGAAACTCTGCTCCCAAATCCACTGTCCACCATGGATTAAATTCTAGTTGTGTGTGTGTGCAGCTGCCACGCATATAGTCACTAATTATATGCCCATCGATGGCATTCTCAGGGTTTCCAAGTGCATTGTAGATACTGGACTGAAATGCTTTCCCTTCAAGAGCCACATTGGGAACTATAAGAAAGAGCAGAAAATCTTGAAATAATCTTGAAAGTGTTCAGGATCCAATGAGCCCAAGATCGCTTATTCCCCATTTGGTTTAATTTCATTTCATATGCAAACACAGCAGCTCAGGAGCGTCAAGTCCAGCAGATCTATGTGAATGTCTGGATTTAGTACAGTTTAAGGTTACTTTTTATCTTCTTTTTTGGGGGGGGGGGGAAATGTAATTGTTTTGATTTGATTTAGACCAGGCCATTCATTGTTTTCTCCTGATTATGTTTTATTATTGACTTAGTAAATCACACAGCTGCATCCTGTATTTCTTTATTGGCAATTGTGATTTTTTAAAAAATAATGCTTATTTCATTTCTTTTTTATGTAAGCTGTCTACACTTAAATCACTGAGCAATGGTGATGAGAATATACAAAATGGATCTGCAATAAATATATGAATGAATTATAAGTGCTAGTCTTATTGCTAAAGTTGAGGGCCCATCAATCAGTGGGCGAGCAAATGCCTTGAATTCTCAAGTCCTAAATTCATTCACCAGAATCTCTAGTTGAAGCGGAGATGGGGCATCCATGGCCCTCCAGATTGGTTGGACTCCAACTCCTATCAACACAAACCACTGTCCAATGGCCAAGGATGGATGAGCTCAGCAGCTTCCCTTGAGTTAAAGGATATCAGGAAGTAGCGCTGAGTGACTTTAAAGAACTCACATTGCAGAAATTGCTTAAAAGTGGCTGAATCATGTCCAAACTGGCATCCACATTTACAAGACTACAATACCAGCAACATTCCTTCCCAACTAGCAGAATGCAATGGTCTACTTACCAGAAGTGTTAACTTGTTCTCCTGGTGTGAGTGGCTTGTTCTTCTCTGGCTCATGGTCAGCTGCCAAAAATTTATAATAAAAAGAAATAAAAGGCTTAGCTGAGCTTTATCTGCTGATGTAATTCATTCAGCACAGTCTAGAGAGATTTATTTATTTATTTATTTATCCTTGGGTTCCCGTTGATAAAATTATCAGAGCAGCATGCAGAGAAAAAGAATGAAATGTCAATCACAACAATTAAAACCATGCAAAGATAAAATTCAGCAGAGGGTATGAAAGTCATAATCAAGAGTCCAGGAAAGTGGACTTCCGGGAGGAAAACATGGTGGACTAGATATCTCTGGCCGACCTTCTAGCTTAGCAGAGATTATGATGTGGTGATTAATGATAGCCAAGCTATAAATCTTGGTTATTGAATTATCTCTGGGGAAACAGAGATAACAGGGATTAACTTCCAATGCTCTGAACGGGTTGCTTTCCACACTGCTGCCCCTTCTAGGCTGCATTCCATCTCTTCTATCTGACCTGGAAAGTGACAGCCAAAACATTTTGCTATGTCTGTTTTGAGTTAGCACCCGGGTGTTAATCCAGCATCTCTTCTTGAAGGTCTTTGACATGTTTTGGGAACAGGGGAGTAAACTGAGGGATTGGAATGCCCACAGACCCTACTGAAAGCTTGGTTGCCAAGATAACTGGAGTTAAAATGAGATAGTTGAGACCTAATTTTTGGGGGCACCCCAAGGAAGTTGATTCCAATGTGGAGTCATGTACATATCTTTACATCCCATGACTTGCAACCTTTCTTGATGCATGTAGAAGGATGTTTTGAAGTTTTATGACTTTTGTGGCTGTGTTTGAAACTGCTATATATTGTTCTGATGTGCCTGATGTCAGTCTTTTCTAACTAGCAGTTCTGCTGAACAACTGGTTAGCAAGGTTGTCCTATTGCAATAGCGTTAATAAACCCAGTTTCTGCTGAATCTGTTGCTGTTATTTTCTTGGCTCCATGTTTTTATTTAAAAGGGTGTTCCCTCACCTGGGAAATGAACAAACGGTGTAGAAGTAAATTCTTACCACGTGGGTGTTTTCCCAACCCTGCAGAGCAGATTTGAAGAAGGTGTGGGTCACAGGGGAGGAGAGGGGGAAAAGTTTTAGAAAATATTGTGCTGGGTTTGGAATGGATTATAATGATGTAACTGTCATGGCTTCTTCCATAGAATTGTGGGGAAAATTACTTTAATGAAAGATTCCCTCATATAACGCTACAGTTCCCAGGGATCTCTGGCATGGCAGAATCATAGCACTGGAAGGAACCTCAAAGGTAATCTGCTTCAACACCTTCTCAGTGAAGAAAATCTGCTACTACAGCATCCAGAATGACCATTAATGAATAAGTCAGCATTATAGACATTGTGTTTCTCCTGTATATTAGGCTGGATACACACCATCCATTTAAAGGACATACCTTCCTGTAAAGAATCTTGGGAACTGTGAATTACCTCTCACAGAGCTACAGTTCCCAGCACCCTTTTATAAAGTACAGATCCCAGGAATTTTGGGGGGTGGGGGGGAAGCATGCAGTTAAATGTGCTTTAAGTACATGGGATGTATGCAGCCTCAGTCTCTTTGCACATAAACAGATACCAATATCTTTCCTACTTACCACTGGAATCTATCTTCTGACCAAACACCTGGACTTCACAAAGCGTGAGGTATCCGCCCCTTGGTAGGGTAATTGTAACAAACTGCCCTTTTGACGCTTCGCAGTAAAAACTGCGTGTTTCCCCAGCATCCAAAGAATTTATTACAGCACATCTAGAAAAGAAAAGAAAACATCAAGAAACAGTGTTAAACAATAACTGAAGAACTTTATCAGAAAGGTGAAAACACATTAAAATTTCAGGAAAGAGAGCAAATATTTGCTATGTTTGGGGAACTCAAATAGCTAGGGATCTGTCTGAAACTTTTCCACTACATTGTTCTCCCTGTGCCATAATCCTGTAAAGCAGGGATGCCACAGGATGTTGCAAAAACAGAAGTGGAATTGGCCAATGTTGACAAATTCACTCCATGTGCGGAACAGAAATTGATCCAGTGAATACGATCAGCATTTGCTGTTTTGGCTTCTTTCAGTCCAATTGATTATATTACACCCCCCAATTTGCATTTTCTTTACATTTAAAT
The DNA here is from genome assembly GCF_964270895.1 of Podarcis filfolensis. NCBI lineage: Eukaryota > Metazoa > Chordata > Lepidosauria > Squamata > Lacertidae > Podarcis > Podarcis filfolensis. The sequence continues at coordinate 42,704,577 of NC_139612.1, read as the reverse complement.
GAGTGGGGTGGCATCATAGGACTTTGTAACTTATATAATTTATGTACGGAATTACATAAATTATGTAATTTTCCCACAGCGGACAGCAAAATGAAATAATGTGGCTTTTGGCAGACAATGAACTGAAGTGGAACGGAAAATAGGGAAGAACAGAAAATTGTACCTCATGACATCTCAATGTGTAAGACAGAGATAAGGAATCTGTGGCCAACCAAATTATTGTTGAATTCCCAAATCGCAACCCTAACCAACATGGACAATGGCTAAGGATGATGAGAGTGGTACTACAGTAACACCTGGAGGGCCACGGCTTCTTCTTCCCTGGCTACAAAGCATACGATCTATATACCGTACCTAGGATTTGTGGTGCCTCCTCTCTCTGTGGAGTTCCCAACTCGGATTTCAGCCCCATTAAGACGGTGAGCACAGCAGTCTTCCCGATTGGTGATGCTTACATGGACTACTTGATACTGCGCCTGCAAGTCTACCGTCCACCATGGATTACTTTCATAATCTGTGTGGGTGCAGGATCCCTCTGTAAATATACCTACTAAAGACCCATCAATGGCATTCATAGCTCCTCCCAGCGGGTTGTAGGTGCTGGATTGTAAAGCTTCTCCGGTGAGGGCCACATTGGAGACTGAAAGAGAGAGGGGAAAGTTTCCATTTTATTGCCAGAGGTGTGGATTAGCTCTCGTTCCTTATTATGAAACCTTCCAGAGCAAAATAAAACCAGAAGTGTAATGATGCTGCTAAACAGATGTCATATTAAACTTGAGGTTACTGCAACAAACAGCACAAAAGCTGCATACTCCAACCAAATTAAAAGGTTAGCTGTGGTTAAGACTGCATTTTTGTACTAATTTACCTGGAGTAAATCTCACTAAAACAACGAGGTTTACTTTAGTGGCACTAAAATCCCCATAGAAAAAAAAAGGAACAAATTAGTTACGACTAATTCAAGTTCCATTGTCAACTAACCCCTGAGCAGACATAGTTAGAATTGCTCCGAGGGTCCTATCAAATTCAATGCAGTTTACTCTGAGGTAAATAAGTTAGGAGTGCTTCCATTAGTTCCCATAATTATGAATCGTCACTGAATAGTTAGCTGTGGTCCATACTCAAAAGAGCCCCAGGGGGCAGAAGCTGGTGGGCAACAGTAGTTTCCAATGAAGAGGGCACATTGAGTACTTCAGGAATTTATCTTGACTCGGATTAACTGCTGTTAAGAAATATTTCTTAACGTAAACAGGGACCCTGATCTAAAGGCAGGCAGTCACATAGGAAGCCCTATTGAAATTAACAGGATAGCAATGAACTTGTCCTTTTCATTTCCAGCAGGAAGTAAGACAGCCTTCTCTGGGTTGGTTGGTTGGTTGGTTTTTAAGATTTTATTTTAAATTATTGAATAAAACAGTAAAATGAGAACTACCAAGAAAACAAATCAAGTAAGCAGAATACGGAGCCCTCTCTTAATAGTAATTCTTAGCCCTAACCCCCCACAGAGGACCGTAGTTCCTCCCAGCTCTCACCAGGAATCCTTCATTTCTCCTCCCAGCCTCTCACCTGGGAGACTGACATTTTCCTGTCTCTCACCCAGGCGTCTACCATTTACCACCCCCATGAGACTACAATCATTGGACATTAATAAAGGCCCCAGTCATCGCACTCAAAAGAAAGAACAAAAAGAAGAGAAACAAAGAAGAGAAACAGAAAAAAGAAAGCAAGGGACAATAAAAAGAAAGACCAGTGAAGAAAAATAGGGGGAAGGAAAGACACCCAGTTCTTGGTAACATACCCTCCAACGCAGGTCGGGAAGGCAGGATGGTCAAAAGCAGCAGCGAAAGGCAGTATTTCACGGTCCTTCTTGGAACCATTGTGTCCTTTTTTTTGCAGGATCTGTAAAAAGAGGCTGGCCAGGCTCAGGAGAGAACACTTCCCAAGAGAAGCGCTCTTGATTTGAGTGCCCCAAACAGAACTGGAACGAGGTTACTGAACTCTGGTGGATGCTGCTCTCCTCCAATCAGAGAACTGTTCAAAATCAAGACCATTCAAAGGTACATTTCAAAGGTTCATTTTGTGGCTTGAAGAAATATTTGACCTGTTGCCAGTTACAACAAAATAGGGCTAACAAAGGCCAGAGTCTGAGGTAAATGAGGCAAAGGATCAGAAACAGTACATGAAATATGGTCTGAAATGAAAATAAATAGGAGTCCTGTTCTTTCTTTCAGAACAAAGTTACAGCAACAATTTTACTCACATCCACTTGACGTGCGGTCATGCACACGTTCATCACTGCTGACCTGGAGGTGGCCCGAAAATGGGGAGGAATGGGGTCAGGGCAGACTTATGTGCGCGGGGGTCAGGAACGGAACCCCTGCACAAAATGGTCCCACCTGCATAACAAGATTACTGAAACTACATGCAGCCTCCAATAGCAAAAATAACAAAGGAGCTTCACGGTTTCACCTTGGTCCTAGAAACCCCCCTCCCATCATGTTTCTCAGTGTCCCTCTCCTGCAGCAGCTTCTTCTAAGGCTTCCAAAGACAAGGGGTGGGATAGCAGGGAAAATCCCTCTCATGGTATTAGCATAACATCAAAGCAGAAGCAAAAGAAGCAAGAACACTTCTAAGGTTGGGAGAGAAATATAATTCAGTTCACATTTGCTGGAGGAATCTGCCTGATTTACACTTTCCATACCAATGTGCTAACTGAAACACAGTCATCCTTCAGATTTGCACTTCTCCCCGGGTCCTTCACAAGCAATCTCAGGCTCCTTTGTCTAGCCTCTCATTGCTCCACCCTCTTCATTCCTCTTGGTGTTGTGTGAGATCAGGGGGAAGGGGAGCTGGTCGGAGCAGGAGAGAGAGACTCCCTGGACTCTTCAGCAGCCGGCCTCATCTCTGCCTCTTGGCCCGATCCTCTCCAGCCTCTTCTTCTGCCTCCGAATCAGGACTGCTCTGTTTCTCAGCCTCTTCCTGCTCACTAAACCCTGATACCTCTTCTGTTTCCATCAACTCCTCCTCCCAGTCTGCTCTCTCTTCTCCCTCTGACCACTCATCATTGTCCCACCCCCAACCCCCTGTCTCTCAGTCTGGGGGATCCCTTGGGGGTTCCCCAGCTGGTGCCTCTCACCACTCCTCTGTATCCAGCCAACCCATGACACTGCCTGGGTCTCCCAGACACCCTCACGGAGCACCAAGGAAAAAAGAAATATCTTGTTATTGCTGCTAGTCTGACACTGGATGGAGGAAGAAGCTAGCTAGATTCATGTTTAAGTGCAGTCCTCCATGTCCACAGTATTTCATCCACTGCCCAAGCATACTGCCTTTACAGTGGAAAACGCAACTGGCTGGCTTGAGTATGACTTACTTGATACTGGTATGATTCCTTGATATTGCAGTGTCCACCCCACCCCAATGCAGTTTTTCATGTCAGCCACACAGCCACTACTGGCCTGCATGTCATCACTGGGCTGCTATTGATTCAGATGCAACAACCATAAAACAAAAGTGTAAGATATAAAACAAATCAGCAAATGCAGCCCTAAAATCATTGCCTCACCTTACAGCTAAGGGAAAGTTAAATTCCTATAGGTTGTTGCTTTTTCTTTATTGAGGTTGATAAAATTGTGGGGTGTGTTTTCCCTCCTGAATGTATTTATTTTGCTGAGAGTTCTGAAACAGCAAACATTTGTTGCGTCTTGTTGTATATTTGTATCTTGCTATTCAGCTCAGAAGCGCAAGGTTGTGTATCTTGTCCTCTCCTCTTTTTATCTTTGCAACAGCCCTGTGAGGCAGACTAGGCTAAGTTAATAAATGTACATAAGCATATATGTATGGATTGAGTGAGTGAGTGAGTGAGTGAGTGGATGCAGGGCCCCCAATCCAGTGTTGGCATCACTGGAACTTCAGAGTGGAAGAAGGGAAATTTGAGAGAACCCAAAATGGACAGATGTGCCCATTCCTATACAGTTTTAAGACCATGTTCCCTGTTTTCCAGCCCAAGAGTAGAAGCAGAGTGGGAGGCATGCAAGATAGTTTTATCTTGCCTAGCTAAAGACAGCTGGGACTCTGCTGCCCGGTGGTTTCTGGAAAACTGTCAATATCCATTCAACTTCTTCTGCAACAGAGTTCAAGGCTAGCAGCTTCAGCTCCTGAAAATCAACATTATTCAACTGCAGCAATATTGATTCAAGGCCTAAAGATTTAATCTAATGTGGCAGCCTTGGAACAGCCTGATAGACCTGTTTACAAGTTATGAACAAACTCCAGCTGTGCAAAAGAGAGAGAGTGTTCACTTTATCAGATGTATGAAGTGAGATTCTTGGTTGGCAGCTTTGTTCCACATGGCCATAAAAGGGGAGGAATGGCAGTTGAAAGGCAGTAGGAGACAAGCAATACAATCTCAAAAACCAATTGCCTACAGTAACCTCCTTCAACCAAGCTGACTGGGGCTCCTGGGGTTGTAGTTCAACATCTGGATGACACCCAATAAGGAGAATCTGGTCCACAGCCAAGCTCAGTTGTTGAACCAACCCTTGCCTCATCTGTTGGGTAGAATCACCATTTTGCTCATTCTAAATGTGTTTTTGCCACCACAGAATGACATGGCTGGTTTTCTCTCATATATATTCTACCCAGAAACAAATCCCATGGGCCATGCTGTGGTTTCATGCATTATATCTCTGTTACGGTATATTTATACAGAAATCCAGAGGGGTTCTTCCAAACTCCCTCCACCTGAGAAGGTTTTATTGATGCAACCAGGCATTGTGTATGGGCAAATTGCACACAAAAATATGCACAGTAGGTTAAATTTGAAGGAAAATGTTGATCAATTGTCTTGAGTACTTTTTTAAAAACCACAGAAACTGATGTGAGGGACTAAACTGGACTGGGAAAATAGACTGGAATAAATGAGAAAATGAGAGAAACTGAAATTGACATATGTGTCCCTCTCTACCTGATAGGCAAGCACAATGTGCTGTTTTTCTCTTCATGGACTTTTCTGTTTACTGTACAAGCGCTGTTTACTGTACAATGTTGGCAGCATACGCCTTGTGGGTTTCTTACAACTCATCTGCTAGCACCACTCAAACTCTTTCCAATAATAAAGACAGGTTTTTCTCGATCTCTGTGGGACAAAGATAAGGGCCCCATGGAAACATGCCATTTTCTTGGCAGGTTTTATTTCCTTCCATCTGCTGCTCTTTGCCCCCAAAGGTACTGACAGAACACAGTACCACATGGGGTAGTGGTCTGTGTCAGGCTAAGACCTGAGAGACTCTGGCATGAAGTTTACTGGGTGACCTTTGGCCAGGCACTGCTTCCGAGTCTGACCCACCTCACAGGGTTGCTGTGGAGCATAAATGAGCAGGGAGAACCACGTATGCCGCCTTGAGCCCCTTGAAGAAAAAGGTGAGATATAAATGCAGTAAATTAATAAATGAAGGGACGCGGGTGGCGCTGTGGGTTAAACCACAGAGCCTAGGACTTGCTGCTCTGGTTCACCAGAAGCAGCTAAGTCATGCTGGCCGCATGACCAGGAAGCTGTACGCCGGCTACCTCGGCCAGTAAAGCGAGATGAGCGCCACAACCCCAGAGTCAGTCATGACTGGACCTAATGGTCAGGGGTCCCTTTACCTAAATTAATAAATGCATCAATGTGCACTGTGCTATTATTAGCCTTTTATTATGGTGTGAAGGCACAGGAGACAATCACTTTGAAGTTGCTAAGCAGGTCTAGGTTTGGAAACTGCCTGGACATGTGACTACCTGAGAATCACAGGGTTCCATGACAGGAGACAGGTGGGACAGGTGAGTATCTTCAACAGGAAGGGCCACAGCACACAGAAGGTCTTGGGTTCAACCCCCAAGATTGTTTGCTGTCTAAATTATTTCTGCTGGGTACACAACCACTTTGTAAAAGTAAGGGTTATGACTGTTTAAATAAATAAAATAGGTAAGAAAAATCAAGGAATCTATTTCCCCATCTTGAAACAGATGACACACCCAGCCACATAGAGTTGCAAGTTCTACTGTTTATTTGGGATTTCAGCCTATAGATGAGTAGCAGGTGAGTTTAGCAGTCATGGAAGGAGTTGACATCCCTCTGGGTGCAGGTTCTTCTAGACAGCCAGCCAGGGTTCCTCCTTGTTAGCACTCACGAACGATAATTTGTGGTGTCTTTCTACAAATGTAGGGGCTCTTGGTTTCACAATTTCTGCTGTCCCATGCAATGTAATCTATGCGGAAAGAAAAATAAGGCAGCTGAGATACCAGGGTGATTTGTGGGTTGCAGGATCTGTGCTCTCCTTGGGATGCAACCTCCCAGGGTTGTTTATTTTATGCATTACATGTTTATATCTACCCGTCCACAAACATTCTCTGGACAACATACTGCAAAACAATATTAAACAGGCAATATAGGTTATTAAAACTAATAATTAAAATATTAACTGTCTTCTGTCTTATTAGAAAAGTGTTGTTCACTCCACGACCTTTTTGGGCTAGTTCACACATTCATGTGGGATGACCACAGCCTCAATTATTTATTTTCTTTTTAAATAATATATACTGTATATTCCACCTCTGTATGAATTATCCAGGTTCACTTACAACGCACAAGAAACAACACACACAATGAACAAAAACATATAGGGGTTTTCTGTCTAATAAAATAAAGTCAAGAGAGATAACGGTATGAAATTCACTTGGGAGCAATCCTCCTCAAAGCTTGCCAAGGGGGAAACTGTCTTCAGTGCCCATCTGAAGCAATAGAACAGTACTATGCAGGTCTTTTTTCCTATATGGAAAATGCATATGTCTGAAACAGCTGTCGCAGATCAAAACCATGGTCAGAATTTCTGTATCCATCACCAGAAACACAATGTTTGACCTGGAGGAAGTTCACCGATTCAGCTCCTGAGATTTCAAATGCTAAGCATGAGTGGCTGACTCAGCCCCCTTTTTCATCTTCACTGAGGGCTCCTCCAGAATGGGGGTTTTGCATGGGTGTGTTCTGCAACATATCACTGATGCATGAGCAGTGCATTTATAGTGGACCATCCATGCGTCATTTTGCTTTATTAGTTGTTCTGCAATACGCCCCTGGTGTTGTTGCATCATTGCCATTTGGAGGGGCCACTCTTGCACCACAGGGCAACAAAGGCAAGACAACAATAACCTGGGACATTTGAAGTATACAAAGCTGCAGGACATGCGCTGATTGGAAACAAAGCAGAATATCTGCCCCAAAACATTTCAGGCACAAAGAGTACTGAAAGCAAGTTTTCGTCAGACTGCCCTGTGCCATCACAAGCAGAAATAACCATGAATGTACTGTCTAGAAAGGCTGTCTGGAAAAGTCGTAAGTATTGCCTGAAGCACCACAGAAACCTGCAAAACTGGCTAAACTGCAGGCTGCAGCAAGAATAAGAAACCACAGACAATGGGCTTATGTGCACTTACCTTTTGAGCTGTGCTTTCCAGGCACAACTCTGTGTCCAAATTTCTAATTGCCAAATTTCTAGCCTCCTTGGCTGGAGGTGAATGCACAGACATACACAAGTGGCAGCACGGGATATTTAAGGTGACACAGTGGCAGCATATTAAAAATGTGATTATGACTACCTGTGCTAGCCACCTGGTTGATGTATATGCCACCTTTCCTGGCAGGCAAAAGTCTTTAAGCCCATCAGGATTACCACTGGTTTGAGCTACAAAGCTGGCAGATTTGGGAAGTCAGGCCTCTACCGAACAGTTGCTAAGCGGAGTGGTGGTGGTGTCCTTTATGTCATTTAGGAATCCTAGGAAGCATCTCCAAGCAATTTCACAGTACAATTGCTGTACAGAACAGCTACCTCACTTGCCGAAAGCATTTTCTCTGGAATCCTCTTCCCCCTTTGCTCTTGCTTTAACAACCCAGCAAGCACATGCCTGGAACCCTGGCTGGGGTGGATGTGGCAGAGGGAAGAGGCTGCAACAGAAGAGGAGTGTCTAGGTGTGCCAGCCACTTTTTTGCTACAAACTGCATCCTTCCCGCCTCTGACCCAAGCAGTGCTTTGCAGCTGTTTAGAGGAAACACCCATAAATCTCAGCTCTCAAAGTGTTAGAGCTGGAAGGTACACAAAAGCAGCCGTATTTTGCTCTTCTCCTTCCTGAATCCCTGTGTCCCCATCTGCCAAAGCACCTGCACACTTACTTGTGCCGTGGAGCAATAGTGCACAATGTTCATTCTTTCTCTGTGTGTCATCCAGCCATGCATATAAGTTAAACCTGGTGGAATCAGTCCAAAACCATACGTTATCCTGCAGGTGGAAGGCAAGAAATGCGGTTACTAGGGGAATCAACCATGTGGAATACTTTGGAGAATGCTCGTGGAATGGCGCAGAAACTTACCAAGGTTGCAGTCCTAGACCAGTCTGCCTGGGAATAAAATTGTGGTTGGGAATCTGTACCCCCCCCCAAATATGTTTTTGGACTACATTCCCACCATCTCTGGCTATTAGCCATGTTTTCAGAAGCTTAGGAGTTGTAGTTCAGCAGCATTTGGAGGGTCAAAGATTTCCCACACCTGTGGTATGACTTCATTGAGTTTACGGCTAAGTAGGAGGTCCGCAATGTGATATGCCTTGGTTGGGAGCCAATAAGCAACTTGGTCTTTTTCTTCAGATTCTGGGTAGTTTTGATGCAGGACATTGCATTCCCATCCTATCAGCTGATGGGCAGTGGGAATGCACCATGCTCAAGGCTTTCAAACACCACCACCTTCAAATCTCTGCATTTCTGCTTCAAATCTCTGTGAAGGTTTGATGGAGAAGCACAGGTGCAGGATTCAACGGCGCTTTGTAAACATCCCTGTGTGCTGTGTTTACAAAGGGCTCTTCGAAAGCCCCACAGTTTGCTTTGAAGTCCTGCTCACTGGGGTTCCTAGGGGAAGCGTCACCTGACATCACTATGAGGTGAGGTGATTGGCAGGTTGCCCACCTGCCATCTTTGTCCTGAGAGGAGTGGGGAAGATAAAGATCTGACCCCCTCCAGCCAGAAACGTTCCCCCTGCCGCTGTATTGAACTTATGCGGTCTCTAACTGTTATGATAAAAATAACTGGGATTAAAATTGTTTAAGTCATAAAATTTAAAAAGTTGATTGGAAAATAAGGTGTTAGTTAAAAGGAATGTTAAGAGATTAGGATTTGCTGGATTAACAATTTGAACTAGAAAACAAGAAGGGGAGGTATGAGGAAGTCAAAGAAACATGTTATTGAAAAACCGTTGTTGAAATTGATTTGTTTTTAATATTTTTCTTTTTCTTTTTCTTTTCGTGTTTGTATAAAATTGGAAAATTCAATAAATATTTATAGAAAAAAGAAAAGAAAAGAAATGTTCCCCCTGCCCCGCCCCACTCTGCTGTAAAGGGCAGATATGTTCTGGAGGCCTGTGCTCTTCATTTTCCATAGGGGTTGCCAACACAACACCTGCAGGCACCAGTGTTTCCACCAGAAGTGTGAGAGCCAAAGGATAATATATATATTGGCCCAAGAGGTGTGAATTTGATCAATTCACTTAAAAATGTAGATCAAACCAAATTCTCCTCCCTGCTGACCTATGAAGTTCATTCAGTGATAAGAAATTTATGGCATATACAGTGGGAGCTCAGGTTACATGCGCTTCAGGTTACATACGCTTCAGGTTACAGACTCCGCTAACCCAGAAATATTACCTCGGGTTAATAACTTTGCTTCAGGATGAGAACAGAAATTGTGCTCCGGCGGCGCGGCAGCAGCGGGAGGCGCCATTAGCTAAAGTGGTGCTTCAGGTTAAGAATGGACCGCCGGAACGAATTAAGTATTTAACCCAAGGTACCACTGTATTGTTGGACTCCAACACTCATCATCCCGAGCACTGGACATGCTGGCTGGGGTTAATGGCTGCCATGGACTGGTTGGATGCAGAGGAAGAATAAGGGGAACCAGCTGCGGAAGCTCCAAGGGAAGGAGGCTCAGAGACAGGGGATTGGTGGTGGGACAATGATGAGTGGTCAGAGGGAGAAGGAGGAGGAAGAGGTGTCAGAAGCTGAAGAGGTAACAGGGTTTAGTGATCAGGGAGAGTTTGTGGCAGAGAGAAGTCCAGAAGCTGCAGCAGAAACAGAAGCAGGAGAGGAGTGAGGCCAAGAGGCAGAGATGAGTCAGGCTGGTGAAGAAGCATGGGTGTCTCCCATGTCTGCATAGGCAGACACCCAGCCACAGTCTCAGATTGCTTGGGGAAAACCTGGGAGAGGAGGAGGGTTGGGCAGCTGTGGGAAGCCTCCATTCTTCGCAACTGCCTCATAACAACAAGTTGTACCGAATAAGAGTTGTAGTGCTCATTAGCCTGGCACTCCTGAGCAGATCCCACTTCTTCAAATAAAGAGTTAAGTTCACTTAGTCTGTGTGATTTATTGCTGGCTCGCTCCCAACAACGGGTGTCGAAGCCCAGCAACACCCGGAAGGCCACAGATTCCCCTTCCCTGGGTTAGATGGCGATTGGCTGTCTCAACATTAGAACCCGGGCCTTCCTGCACCCAGTTTGACACTCTCACTTCCACATTACAGCTAGTCCAATACAGTATGTGTTTCTCCCCAACCTTGAGAGAGAAAGTTCTTACAGATAAGGAATTATTGGAGAAGGCTTTCTAGGTCAGAGAGTGGCATTTCCTGACAGATTGTGTTGATATTTGCCATCATGGAGATCTCCAATGCATCAGTTCCACTTTTGAATTACTTGATCTTGTTTTTGATTTCCAAAATCCAGAGAGAAATTCAGAAGAGAAGAGTGTTGGAAACATCCCAAGACGTTAAGCACCAAGGAGCTTGCTGCACTCACCTTTTGAGGATCGTGGAGACCTATCCAAACATCTTTGTTGTCACTGAAGCCGGCAACAAATTTCGCAATTGCACAGACTTCTTCCTTGCTATGGAAAGAGACTAGGTCGGCACGATGTTCCTTTTGGCATTTCTCCTACACAAGGACACAAAGAATGCCATTCACTCTATGGGTTGCACCAGCTTCTAGACACAGTCCCCAGCTGCTAGCTTTGACTTTCTTTTTTAATCAAATCATCCTCTACCAAAACTGAACAAAGGTTTGCTTGCTGCAATAGCTAGAGCTCAGCTATCAACAGAGTCAGGTCTAGCTTCTTTTTTCTTTCTTTCTTTTTATCAATTAAGTTGCCCCTGGTTGCAGTTTAGCCTTTGCAGGATAAGCCTTCCAGCCCTGTGCAAACACTAGTGCTAAGTGCTCATAATTTAATACCAGTTTTGCCCTTGTTCCATTTTCATCTTTTTTTACATTAAAACAATAATGCAGAAGAATGAAAGAGAAACAGATAAATGCTACCAAGGCTGAAAAGTCATGATTTTGTGCCTGGCAAAAACTTTCCTCTATAACCAGTCCTTTGGCCTTCAACTCTCTGTAGCCTTTTAGAAGTGGGCGGGATATTTTTCATGTATTTCTTTTTCCTCTTGGTTCTAATGTATCTATGTGGTGTTTTTTGATCTGGCTGGTTTGTTGGTTGGTTGTAAGTCACTTTGGGTTGCCCTGGGCAAGATAAAGCAACTAACAAATGTAATAAATAATAATGATAATTGTTCTTTATTATATTCATTACTATTTCTTCTGCCTTAAAATTACTGGATTAATATTGTGCATTAGGGATCTACTCTTTGGCAATACTACCCTTTTGCTTTGAGTAAATAAACCGATAATCCAGTGTCGAGTAGGTTCACTCCTGACGCCCCACAACCCTGATACCAACCTCTGAAGTTCTGCACTCTCCCCACAGATTGTTGTGCCTTCTTATCTGAAACTCGTTGAGGAAAGGACTGACCTGAGGCACAGCAACCTTCTTTAAGGAGGTCTCCTTTCCACCCGCTCCCAGAACTCACGCAAGACCATGCAATGCGAGCAAGTGAGGTCTTGTGGGATTTGGGGGCCAACACCAGCCTTCCCGCATTGTGTGGAGCCAGCCACGCTGTGCCACAAAGTGATTCCTGTCACACAGGGAGTGCGCCAAACCATGAGCTCCATCAATGGCCACCGGCCTCAGTATAGCCAGGCCCAACTCCACCCTTCCAGCACCTTCCTGTCCAGTCTCTATTTTCACAGAGAGGAAAGGGATGTTGACTCCTCATATGCACAGCTAATACAATGATAAACCATCTCTTACCCTAGCCTGTGCAAAGGTCGCAGGTTCCTCGAAGTAGCCATAACATTTTCCTTCACGCTTCAACCAGTTCTCTGGGCAAGTGAATCCTGCAAGGAGCGGCAGAGTTATTAGATAATATTGCAGTGTCCATTGACCACAAACAATAAAAATCTGATTGACTGGCTAAGAGAGACTCCTAGAGCTGAAGCGCAGGTTATTATTCTCTTACTGTGGGAATAGGCTTGAACACACATGCACTCCTCTCTCCTTTTATCGCATTACCATAAAAAAAATGTTTTCCAAAGGAGAGGGGGAGATTTAGTCACACTCAGGAACATGACTCAATATTTTCCCATTTTAATGGTGTGTTAGGGGACCAGGATGGCTTAAGATGTTTCGGATCCACATTGCTTACCAGAATGCCCCCTTCCCAGCCCTTCTGAAGCCGTAGAGCCAGTGCCAGTAAGGCCAGTGCTTTGAAAGAGCCAGTGGCAGAGAGAGCAAGGGAGGTTTTGGCATCAGATATACCACTCTGATGTTAGAGCTCTGTTTCACATTTCAGAAGGGAAGATGGCTGGTTGGTCCTTTGCCCCCATCAAGAGCTCATGGCTGAGGTTTCCTGTGATGCCCTGGAAGGCTCCCTTCCTTCCCTCCACCCCCAACTGCTTTTGGAAGTAAAATACACTTCAGCTAATCAGGGGAGAGCAGAGAAACACTCTGCGGTAGTTCAGATTTGGAGAGATGCCGAGAGTGCTGTGAATTGGTACGTACCTGTGGGCTGATGAGCCTCTGAATGAGAGCCAATTTGGTACAGTGGTTAGAGTACAGTATCAGAGTAGGACCTGGCAGACCAGAGTTCAAAACCTCACTCAGCATGAAGCTGACTGGGTGACCTTGGGCCAGACACTGCGTCTCCGCCTTACCTACCTCACAGGATTAAATGAGGAGAACCATGTATGCCACGTTGAGCTCCTTGGAGAAACAGGTGGGTGTAAATGCAATAAATAAATAAATGGAATCTTGCTGTTGGTGGAATCACTGAAAAGGAGAGAAGAAAAGGGGGAAATTGATGCCCAAGCTCAGAAACATACCTTCTTGGAAAGTTAGCGTTGGCAGAGGAGTCATAAGCAGCAGGCAGAGATAAAATGCCACAGATATGGAGGTTCTTCTTAAAAGCATGGTGTCCTCCTCAATGGCTTTGTAAAGAAAATTCAGAAGAGAAATCGTTGGGAAAACACTCTCCTCTTCAATGCATCTGGAGAATTTCGAAGAGGTTAATATACCTTTCTGAATACTGATATCCTCCAATTAGGATTCTTTCAAACTAAGGACACGAGATACTGATTTGATTTTCTCAGAGAACAAATATTTCTCCTTGTCAATAACAAAATGATGAATGGAAGAAGGAAACTGAAATGAAGGAAAAGTTCAGCAAACATGCATGGACTATGTGTTTAAATTTAAAAACAAACAGGTAAATTGGAAACAGTTCTCTGATTCTCCCAGTCATATAAATACAGATATTGCATCACACCACATTGATCAGCAAGGTGAAATCACATGAAAATTTCAAGACAGACACCAAATATTTGGGAACTCAAATAGCTAGGGAACTGTCTGAAACTTTTCCACTACATTGTTCTCCCTGTGCCATAAGCCTGTAAATACGGAGTTGCATCAGCCATGTTATATCCACAGAGATATACTGTTCTTGATGCCAGGATTTTCAACCAATGGTATGATTATTTATCATTGGCCTTTTTCCTGCTTTTACTATCATATTTACCTAAGCCTCCTTCCAAAGAACCAGCAATTAACTTTGCACAAAGCACCCATTTAACTCAGACATTGGTCGTCATACATTTGGAATTAGTCATCATCTTTACACCGATGTTGTTCGGTTGTTGTTTGTTTGTTTGTTTGTTTGTTTCCCAGAAGTGAGTTATATTCTGCTTTTCTATCATGCATTTCCCAAGTGCAATCATATCTGGAAAGGTATGCATTAAATTCACCAGATTAAACTGAAGTAATAAGGGACATTATTATAGACAATATTCTAAAGACACAATCTTTCCTCCTCAAAAAGGTACACACTATCTCGCCAGAGTGGTGCATGCTCTAGTTATCTCTCGCTTGGACTACTGCAATGCACTCTATGTGGGGCTACCTTGGAAGGTGACCCGGAAACTAAAACTAATCCAGAATGCGGCAGCTAGACTGGTGACTGGGAGCGGCCGCCAAGACCACATAACACCATCTTGAAAGACCTACATTGGCTCCCAGTACATTTCCGAGCAAAGTTCAAAGTGTTGGTGCTGACCTTTAAAGCCCTAAACAGCCTCAGTCCAATATATCTGAAGGAGCATCTCCACCACAATCGTTCTGCCCGGAAACTGAGGTCCAGCGCCAAGGGCCTTCTGGCGGTTCCCTCGCTGCAAGAAGCCAAGTTACAGGGAACCAGGCAGAGGGCCTTCTCGGTAGTGGCACCCACCCTGTGGAATGCCCTCCCACCAGATGTCAAAGAGAACAACAACTACCAGACTTTTAGAAGACATCTGAACGCAGCCCTGTTTAGGGAAGCTTTTAATGTTTAACAGACTATTGTATTTTAATATTTTGTTGGAAGAGTGGCTGGGGAAACCCAGCCAGATAGGCGGGATATACATTTATTATTATTATTATTATTATTATTATTATTATTATTATTACTACTACTACTACTACTACTACTACTACTACTACTATGGACCCACATTTGATTTTATCTCATCACACCCCACATGGTAACTACCGTACTTTTCTGTCTATAAGATGCCCCCCTATTTTTAGGGACTCAATTTTAGGAAAATGAAGGGAGATGGCCCAAAGTTGTTGAGCCTCTCCCCCCACGCAGCTGCCGGCAGGAAACACTCCCTAGATAGTTTCCCGCACGCAGCAGCATTGGGGGAGTTTGCGCTTGCATCCAGAGGTACCACTGTATTGCTGCGTCTTGCTGGCTCAAAATCGTTATCGTGGTCAGAGACGTAGGAAGGTCAGGTGGTACCCAATGCAGAAAATGTATTGTCACCCACACACACATTGATTTTTTGTTATTTTTTTATTTTTGCCTGCAAAAATGGTTTTATGTTATTTCATATTTTCTTACAAAGGAATGTGGATTCTGAGCCTCTGATAACAAGTAGACGACTGTGGGCAGATACTGTGGATTGTCTTTTGGCTTGTGTTATTTTATTTATGTTTATTGCCTATTTATTTAATAAAATTTATTTTTAAAAACCGGTAAAGTGGTTTACCAAAACAAAAAACAAAAAAAAACCACAGCAGTAAAATCAAGAAAAATTAACAATCCTACTTTAAAACATACAAAAGCTAAAATATTAAGATTAAAATTGCTTCAACTTCCTAAGCATCTAGGCATGCTTGCCTAAAGAAGAATGCTTTTAGCAGGTGCCTGAAAAGAGTCTAGCAAAGGTGTGTGCTTTGTTGAAATTTCAGCCTTCATGACATAGGAAAACGGCCAAATAAACAGCTATTTTGGTGGAGGAGGGTCAAGATATTAACTCATATGCATGAAATTTCTTATGTAGCTATATCATCCCTAGTGTAGTAAGATAAGACCTTTGGAGCAGGCATTTTTTAAAAAAAGTTTTTTTTAATGAACCTCCCTAGTAGGGCAGTAATTGTTCCTTGATAATTTGTCACCCCCCTCCATGATGGCACCTGGGGTGGCCCCCTGCCCCCCTTTCCTACGCCCCTGATCGTGGTGTGATTTCAAAAGTGCTTTTGTACAGTATATTGAAAAATTGCACAGCGCTAAAACAGACCATAAAATTTGTTATATTACCATGCAAAAATGACAAAAAATTAGTTGGGGGGCCGCGAGGGATGGGGCCACGGACCCCCTAATTGGGAACCACTGTTCTAGATGTTTTGGACTACAATTCCCAGTGCATTTCCCCTTATTTTCCTTATTGCAAAAATTCTGATGTGCCAGGGTGGAGGAGCAGGGGGCTTTTTTTGTTCAAGGGTTCCAAGTCAGTGTTAATTACAATACCTGAATTCACCTGTATGTGATTGAAACCCACCTGAAAACAGGAAAGGCCTAAGGGGTTCTTTGTGTAGCCATGTGCCAAGGATGTGGCTTTTGCATGTTTGCTTGAGCACAACTTGTAACAGTGAAGAAGAAGCTGTAGTTTACAAATAAAGGAATGAATGAAGCTTTCTGCGAAAAGAACTTGGAAGACCTCATGGTAGGAAAACAATGGTGGAGATCTTAATAAATCAAAAGACGCCATCTTGGAACTACATTAATACCTTCCATTAAGGGGCTAGGAAGCTGCTTCTCATCCACAAAGCAGTAGGACTGGGGGCCAGGACTGTTTATAGAACAGTGTATAGGATGGAAATGCTGTACTTTCCTCCCTTCCAAGCTGGTTTTATCTACTTATTATGACAAATATACACAGACTGTAAAAACAAACAGGGAAGGAACTAGAAGAAGTTATGGGGGCAGGAAAGGCTAAGTATTCCCTTTCTCCTGCCATTTCTCTGCTCCAAATTCCACGGCCTGTTCCAGCGCTTTGCAAGTAGTAACTGAGCTATCCATCCCCATATTTCTAAAGAGTAGTCAGGGGACAGTCTTCTATATAATGGTTGTTTTTCTATATAGGTGACTGTGTATATAAATTAATCAGACAAAGTGGGTGTGTGGTTACTTGATACACATTGGAAAACCTTCCCTTTGATTAGGATATCCCTGTCTTTTCCTCCCTGCACATGCCCCAGGTGAACGAAGAAGGATGTGGTGATTGCAGTCTTGGTATATGGCCAAGTGTAAATTGAATCCCCATTGCCAGAACCACCTACATTTCTTTTTAAATGGACACACTGTGAGGTAATGCAGAATCAATCTGCAACGAGCTTTTATTTTCAGAATGAAACCAGTTTCTGAATAAGTGCTTTTGAGGAGCAAAAAAAGGGGGGCACTAGACCTAGACTGAGTGTGGGCTACGTAGAAAACACAAATATGAAGTTTCCATTGATTCTAGAATAAAATGTGTGTACGTTGTCTTGGTCAGATTCTTGAATCCCCACTCAAAACATTTTCAACTGAACTGGATAAACAATAACCCATCTCCCGTGGGTTCCCAGATGGATTTTATTGGAGTGCAAAGATACTATTCATCCTATTTCTAATTTCATCAGCACTCTTCACAACTTTGTCCTGAATGACATGATGTTTGCTCATATAATTATTCCACAGAGCTTATTTTTGGGAATTTTATTTAACTTTAGCCTGCAGCGGGCTTAGAGACTGTAGCCTGCACAGCAGCAATGCTCTTTGTCACTCTTTCATCTCCCCTTGTTGCATCCCTAAGTACTTCAAGTTTAGATTGTCTGATCTTTGGCGCTAGGAACAGCTTTGCTTCTCATTTGTATGTTTCTGGTTTTTGTGACTCAGACTATCCAGTACACTGAGGCCAGCAACAGTGCACATACTTTAATAATGGTCACAAAAATGAAAATAGCAAAGCTCGCTGCATCTCAAATATCTCCTGGAGCACCCTTATTAAAGCCACAAGGTCTTTATAGACATTTTAAGAATCCACAGCTTTCTTTCACAAACGCACAATAAGTTTCTAGCCCCTAGTACAGTTATAGATATGTCTTTCTTATATACACAACAGCTTGCCATGAGTAAATAAATCTTGTTTTCAAATTTGATTATTCATAGGGCTGTTTTATTTAAAATTTATGATTTACTTCAACAATTTTCAGTACGAAGGAATTTTCATACGGCAGTCAACAATCCTACAATGTGAATAATTACAGGCAATGTGAATAATGACACCAGCTGCGCTTCCACATCTCAGGTGGTGCTTTCCCTCCTTCCCTTTTCGTCTATTCTTTTGCAAAGGAGGAAGACAAAAGATCTCCTGCATATCTTAATAATGCCCATATCCTCCTTGGGTGTTAATCCTTAGGTAATACCAGCACATTCCCCGTAATCTTGTACGATAACATTTTCCAGTCAAAGATGTTTCCTCTAGGAAACTGGTGGACCTGGAACACATCTTGAATGTCTTGAGATTTCAGTACATAATCCCACATGTAGAGATCCGTTATTTCCCCCACAAAACGCCGTTTCTGCTGTTCGGATGTATTTTGTGCACACTGATCCCATCCAAGCATTGCAGTGCCCCCCGACTGAACAATATGCCCTACGTTGTGCACTTTTCGGACGCTCCTTTTCCCATTCATCCAAAAGGCGGTGAGGCCAAACTCAGCTTCCCAGGTGACACACATATGACTTCCCAAAGTGCTGAGATCAGGGAGGGCAAACATCACACTCTGACCCCCCATGTGTAAGCCAAAGCAGCCCTTTGCCTCACGCAAGATCCTCAGTTCGTCCTTTTGAGAGCGGTAGGAGAAGAGAATGACTTTGCGATCGCTCAGATCCTCTACTGAGACCCTCATGCAGAGCGTGAATTCCATGACATTCAGAGGCTGCAGTGGAGATATGACAACATAACTCTCCTTCGATTCATTAAGGAAACTCAGAACTCTGCCCTGCAGACCTAGAAGGGAAAACATCATTAGCACTTCTACAGGAAATCACTGTTCAGCAAAGCAGTGGGGAACTTGTGGCGCTCCATATGCTTCTGAACTACAACTCCCATCATCCTTGGTCATTGGTCAGGCTGGCTGGAGCCGATGGGAGTCATAGTCCAACACACAACTGAGCAACTTACCTAAATCAGTTTCACTGTCTCTCACAGGGCTCCGTCCACCATCATGAACTGCAAAAGAAATGACATATCTGAGCTTCTGACGCTGGTGAGAAAAATATTCACATTAATCACAAGTGTTATGTAACCAAACTTTCACCTTTGGTGGAAGTGAAATAAGGCAAATGGTTATTACAGTCCTTCATGAAATATTGGACTGCTAGGTTTCATTGGACCTCCTCATGTAAAATATTATGTAAAAGACCATATAAGAGTATGCGATCAAAACCAAGTGTTATATATATTATAACTCTAGCTAAAATACTATATGCAAAAGCCTGGATAATTAATCAGAAACATAATAACAGAGACTTAGTAAGAAAGATATCAGAACAGCTAAATGCTGTAAAATTAACAGCTGAGAGAGAGAGGTTCAGAGAAGTTATTAGTGTCATCAGTGGGCGGAACCTGGCAACACAATACATAAAGGGTGAGTTGCAAATTTTAAGGCAGGGAATTGATTACATAGCTCTATGAAGTTCTGAAACATATTATGTCAGGGAAAATATAAGAGCAGGTTTCAGTAAAATGAAGATTATGTCTGACAGGAGCTGAAAGTATATATGCTTTTTATTATCTGTCTGTCTATGATAGTAAACTTCTATAATATTCTTGATGTTTAAATTTTGTATGGGTTGTATGAACTTAATAAATTATTTGCTTTTTTAAAAAACAACAACCCAAATGTATGTGACGAAACTGTGGGTTGTCATACATCAGGAACGGAAAGAGAGAGGTGACGTTCCAGCAGAAGAGTAGATGTGGAGGCAGGAGAAGCTTCTACTCCCCATCGACAGACATACTGTTCTCCAGTAGCAGCCAGTGGGACTGTGTTGCTCTCCTGGGGTTGTGTCCAACAAAGTCCTAGTCAGAGTAGACCCTTTGAAATTAAGAAACCTAAGTTAGTCCTGTCTATTGACTTCAACGGTGAATAGGACTAACATAGAATAGAATATTACCCGGCTGTCTTTTCCCTGCCTGTTACCAAGAGGGGAGGCAAGGCAGCAGGAACGTCATGTGTTGCGGGTACAAAATACATGCAGCAGCTAGAGCGTTGGATTGGTTCCATTGCTCCTCTCACACCATGCCAAACTCCCACTGCCTTGCCCAACCCCCAGAAGTTGTAGTGACACACAATGTTGGGAAGATGGAAGAGCAATGCAGCCCCATTGGCAGCTACTGACATTATCTATTCATGGGTCAGCTCTAGAAAAGGCAGGAAGGCCCTCTCTCACCTGAGTTGTGATAATAGGGGTTTTCTAACAATCAGTGATTTGGTTCGCCCACATCGCATGAGCAACATGTTCCTTTGCTGTGCACATCAAATCCACAACAGAGGCCATCTACTCACCCACATGGAGCCATGGGTGTGCGAGAACTTGCACTTCACAGAGTGAGAGGAACTCGTATCTCCCCGGGACTGTAATGGTCACATACTGGCCCTGCATCCCTGCACAGGTGAAGGACATGGTTTCCCCACGCCCCATGCTGTTGATTGTAGCACACCTGCAAAGCAACTAGAGCATTACTCAGCGGCATGACCTCAGAGCACAGTGGAGATATGGCACATGGAAATGTGGGAACTCCACCAATATTTAGGCCAAAAGGATCAATGATATCAGCAAGAGACACAGAACATTTTGCTCAATCATTTCTTTGCAGTTAAACGTCCTAAGAGGAACCTTGCTGGACCAGATCAAAGGGCTATCTACTCCAGCATCCTGTTCTCACAATGGCCAACCAGTTGCCTATTGCAAGCCACAATACAAGCAGAACATGAGTGTAGCAGCACTCCCCTGACCATCATTGCTAGTAGCAATTGATGGCCTTATCCTCCATGAATTGATTGAATCCCCTTTCAAAGTCATCTGCGACAGTGGTCATCACTACATATTGTGATCGAGATGCCATAGCTCAACTATGCAGAAGTGTAGACAGTTCTACAGCACGTTCTGCAGCAATGTGGTACCTCCCAGCTGTCATTGGACTGTAACTTCTATAGTCTTGATTGCCAATGATGCTTGCCAGGGCTAATGGGAGTTGGAGTCCGTAGTATCTGGAGGGGACCATACTGGATGCCCTTGCTCTAGAATACTTACTCTGTTAATACAACAGGTCTATCTTACCCTGTATGTCATTCATACACATATTATTCATACACACCAAGAAACCATATTCAACACTTTCCTATAGCTGCATTATGCAGGGAGAGACTAGCAGTGATGAGGAAGCTGCTGCTTGGGGATGTTTGGATTCCTAGAATCATAGCTGGAAGGGACCTCAAGTCAACCCGCTGCAATGCAGGAATATCAACTAAAGCATCCCTGACAGATGGCCATCCACCTTTGCTTAAAAACCTCCAAGGAAGGAGAGTCCACAACCTCTTGGTTTGTTCACCATCTAGATGATGTGTTCACCATTACTAGACTTCTCACCGAAAACCCCCTAGGAAGCTTCCATGCAATGACAGCATCCTCCAGAATATCTTTTGGAAACTACCAATTTCATGGATTACAGTCAACAGGATCAGTCCTCAGGATGAGTGAGGCTGAACAATTTATTTTATTACTGATCATATGTCTATCCTGCTTTCCAGCCACAGTCGGCTCTCAAAGTGGCTTACAATTAAAATCTTTACTAAGGTATGATATAATTTGGGATATTGTGTATGTATGGGACACAATCATAGTCCAAGCTTCCAGGCTCGTCCCTCCAAAGAGAGAGGACAGGAGATACAGATCGACTACAAGAGTGGCTGATGCAATAGATGTTAAAACCCAGAAGCAGCCTCTCCATTTGTTTAACTGAGAGGGTTAGGATGTTCATGTTTTAGTAGTACATTTTTTTCAGATTGAGCCCTGCCAACATCATCAGTGAGGAATCAATGGTCTTATACTGCAGATTCCAAATCCCCCAAGTCCTCTGGAAACCAACACGACTAACTGACTTCCAGATCTGTCTATTTTTTCAGTTATGTATAATTAACAAACCTGCTAGCGAAAACTACAGCAGATTCACTCTCGGAACATTGCAAACAGCTTGAAAGTCTTGTTTTTTTGATAAAGTGATTGCACATCAGGTGGTATATAAATTGTGTTAAATGCGTAAAAACAAACAATAAATAGTAAGCTCCAGTGAAATCTATGGGACTTACTCACAACAAAAATGTTTTTAGGATTGGGTCTAAGGTTCCAATCCTAAGAAAAGTTTATTGGAAGTAAGTTGCACTGAACCCTACAGGACTCACTTCCAAGTAAGATCATATTGCATGTCATCTTTATTGGTTTTCCATCACCATTCATTTGTTAACAGCAGAGAAATACCTGGGATTCATCGTGCCTCCCTTCTGTGGCGAATCTCCAATGAGAATCTCAGCTCCTTTTATCCTTGACTCGCAACAGTCTCCTCTGTTTGTGATCACCACAGCAGATACCTGAAATGCTGAATTCAAATCTACCATCCACCAGGGCTCAAAATCCTTCCTCGTCAGGGTGCAGTCTCCATTAGCATAACTATTGGCCAGTGAACCATCTATGGCCTTTTTTGACTTCCCCTTTTCTTCATACGTGCTCGACTGGGACGACATTTTTCCCACTGCAATGTTAGGATCTGGAGGGGATGTGGAGAAAAAACACATCTATTTACTGCCAAAACAAAAGCAGAAACACAAATAGCACATGGATATCGAACTGAAGTCAGATCAGATAATGGTTCACTTAAAACACCAGTCTTTGACAGTGGCTAACTGGATGCTCTGTGGCAGTTCAGAAAAAAGGGTGAGATGGCAATATCCACACTCTCTCTTGTCCCCAGAATGTGGTACTTAGAAGCATAGAATTGCAGAGCTGGAAGGGACCACGGAGTCATCTAGTCCAACCCCCTGCAATGCAGGATTCTTTCACCCAACATGGGGTTCCAACCCATGAGATCATGAGTCTTATGCAATTCCAACTTAAAGGATTTATTATCTCTGAATATATTATCTCTCAATATAGAAGATACAAATCTAGCTGTCAATGCTCATAGCCACTTACTTATCTTTGATGCAAGTTGTCTAATCTATCAGTTTATACTAGTGTGCTAGTGGCATTTCACATGTTAACCATATACAACTGTGTGAAGAGATATTTTGCTGCCTCTCTCATACACTTGAATCTGCTTTTGGTTTTGATGAATGACTCTGAAGGTCTATTCACGCAACCATCTGGGTGCACAGTGGACTCATGAGGAGCCTGTACATCAGACATAGAATCACAGAATTGTCGAGTTTACACAGTAGTAGCCTGCAGTCCAAAAGAGGCTTATTGCGTGCACAACCACACTCAGGAGTTTGCTTTCAGCAGACATCAGAAAGTACTGTTTTCCTAGCATTTCCCAAAATCAGGCATCTGCACTTGTCTGCAGCCGCCACCCATGCAAATAGGCATGCAAGACTCCTGGTTTTATAATTTGAGAGTGAATCATTTCCCTCTATTCCTTCTCTTATATTTTGTAGCCAGCAAAAGACACCTCTTACTTCAGCCTCTGGGGAGCAGACAAGATCATATAGTTCTGTCCCCCACCTTCTTGCCCTGTAGTAATCTTTGCGCCTTTTGTGGTTTAAAGCGATGCTTTAATGCCATTTTGTTGAATGAATGTATATCCCACATCAGGACCTTGTGGCGAAGGGCAGGCAACAAATTCCAACAAACAGCAGCAACAGCAAAAATATTATTATTATTACATAAGCCATCTCAGGCAAGTGGGATAAGGAAGGGTTTAGGTTGAAATAAGCCACACTCAGGATTTACCTCCAACTGGGATTATTGAAGCATCTGCAATGGCAACATTGCCAGCACTGCCTGGAAAAAAGAACAGCAATTACCAATTCAGGTAGGTAGCTGTGTTGGTCTGACACAGTCGAAATAAATAAATAAATTGTCCAGTAGCACCTTAGAGACCAACTAAGTTTGTTCTGGGTATAAGCTTTCGTGTGCACGCACACTTCTTCAGATACTTCAGGTATCTGAAGAAGTGTGCATGCTCACGAAAGTCATGAAGCATACTCACATATGTTTACATGTATAGCTGTTCATGTTTAAATAATCATCATTTTTATATCATTACGTTGTCACTTGGGCCCTGGCTGTGATTTTGTCTTTGATCACATATATTTGATCACTTATATTTCATGGATTACAGTCAACAGGATCCTCATGATGAGTGAGGCTGAACAATTTATTTTATTACTGATCATATGTCTATCCTGCTTTCCAGCCACAGTGGGCTCTCAAAGTGGCTTACAATTAAAATCTGTACTAAGGTATGATATAATTAGGGATATTGTGTACATATGGAACACAATTTGTCTTCTTTGGGTCCTGGCAGTACTTTTTAGCCCCAAATATACAAACACAAGTAACCTTGCTGGATCCAGTAAAGTCCACATGTCCCAAACAGTTTAGGGTCAATCTGTCTACCGAAGTACTTAATCAAAACTGTACTTACGTTTGTGTGTTATGAGCCAATGCAAAGCAGCAATAACCAGAAATGCAGAGTTGCGTAACATGTTTGTTATTTTATCCGCTTTTTGGAACACTCTACAGAGTTCTCAGCATCTTTGCTTCAGCATCCGAGACCTTCTCCATTCCTTTCAGATAAACCACTTTGCTCCTTGTGCTCAGGCTGTTCCTCAAAACTTCGAAATCCAATGTACCCACACAAGCCAGGCTGTCTTATAGCTGGGAAAGCTTTGAGCAGTAGGGCAGTTCTTGGGCACTGCTTTTTATCTGGCAAGATAAAGATATAATGGGTCCGTGGTGTGACTGACTTAACAGGACCAGCCAGAACATAGAAATAGCAGTCAAATTCCAAAAGATGAAACATTATTCATACCTTTCATACACAACAGGTATCCCTCTTATGCTGTCGGAATATGATGGGGAGTGGGATAGGAGAAAGTTGTGGTGTACACATAAAACTGAAAACTAGATACCGTAACTAACCATGTCTACTCAGAAGTAGTTCAGGGAAGTTTCTAGTGCATTGTGTTGTATTGTGTTTTTACTAATTTTTGTTGGGAGCCACCTGGAGTGGCTGGGGCAATCCAGTCAGGTGGGCAGCATATAAATAAATTATTATTATTATTATTATTATTATTATTATTATTATTATTATTATTTTTAGACATACTGAATTCAATTACATTTGTTGTCATGATAAAATAGCATTCTACCAGACAATATCATAAATGTAAGTTGTCAATTTATTTAACCTAATACTGTTTATACCAAAAGATTTCAAAATAGCTGCAATTTTTACTCCCATACAGAAATCATGAAAAGGTAGGATCTGGGTAATTCTGCCTGTTAGTTTGTTCCACTTAAATGTTTCAGGCTGTGTACATACAATAACTTTAAAGCACATTCGAAGCACATTTTCCCCTCTTCAAGAATTCTGGACTCTGTAGTTTGTTAAGGGCTGCTGGGAATTGTAACTCTGTGAGGGTTAAACTACAGTGCCCAGAATTCTCTGAGGGAAAGAATGTGATTTGAATGTTCTTTAAAGGTATAGTGCGTACTTACGATTCAAGGCCTAATGTACAGGTAGACCAGGCAGTTGCCTAGGACAGCGCAGCTAAATGGACATCTGCCATGCCAACTATCTCTGGGCACCTCAGAGTGCTCCATGATACTGTTGGGGTTTTTAGACGTCATTTCCAATTTGCATGGGTAAGCCCTTGTCCCATTCTGCCTAAGGTGGCAAAATCATGGATTTCCAGTTTGTAGCCCAGTCTATCAATGTAGTCTGCACTGGGAAAATTTGAATTATCTATGAAGGCTTTATGCATAGCCTGGAGGGGCAGAAGCTGGTGGTGCAGAAGGAGACCCTATAGCAAAAAGCTGTAGAAACCACCATCCTTCAGCTCTGGAAGCTTGCAATTTCCCCTACTGAAAGTTCCTAATTCATTACAGTATTTTATAATGTCTGGGGTAACTAGAGCTCTCAAAAATCATTGCACCACAGAAAGGAGATCAAGGGCAGAAACAAACTACACTGGACTACATTTTCAAACATGGGACATATTTTCAAAAGCATGACTACGGGATGGAAAAATTCAGCCAATTTGTGCTAATTTTTTTTAAAAGGTTGGTGACTATGGCTGCTTCTATGGGCTTGTCCAGGTCAAACACCAGCTGATGCCTGGCCTGGTTTTATAGGTTCACCCCACAGCACTGCAAAAAAAGGAAGGAATTTGGGTGTGCAAAATTTCCCCCCCCCCCTCCAATATCTCAGTCTCCCTAGATACTCTTGCCTAAAGGCTGACAGAAGCCTCCAGCCAGCTCCACTAATGAGACAAGGAAAAGACAGGTGTGTGGCTTAGCTCATTGGCAAAGGACAGCCTTTGAAACAGAATCAGGTGCAGGCACCTGTTGTGTAGGAACATCTTGGTCATTCCTGCACTCTGCTTGTGGCATGTGGTTATCAAGATCAGCAGCAAATCGTATCGTGTAGGCATGGCTTAACAAAGAATGTTTCATTAGTGAGGCAAGGAAAGAGATGGTAGATGGGCTTTCAACTTGGTTGGTCTCCATAAATATTGAGAGGAGAGCTTCCCTCCCCCCCCCCACTCCACTTCAGCTCCTTTATTTCAGATTGCTGCCCCGTTGCATTCTGAAGTACCAAAGCAGGGCTCAGATGTTCCCTTTGCAAAAAAAAGAAGAAAGATGTTCCCTTTGCTCTGTGATCAAAGGAGGCAACACCACATTTATTTAATTTATTGGGCACTAACTGTCTAAGGAGAGCTGAGCTACATCATATGAGCACTAGATGTTAATCACAAAATTCTTTATTTTTATGGATCATTAGGAAAGGTTAACTGATCGGGAAGCATGAATAGAATTTTTTTCAGCTTGCAAGCGACTGGCAGTTTTCCTTAGCCCTCCATTTCTAATCCCAGGTGGCTGTTATCTCTGTTCTGACTCCACGCAATGTTCCTAAGCATAAAGTGCCAACATCCAAACACTTGCCTGATGCAGCAGGTGATTTCTGAGTGAAGTATAATATACAGGTGGCACTTCCTAAATGTCTCATAATCTTAAATTGTGCATTAGTTCCCTTTTAATGCTGAAGATATTGGGACGCTCTGAGTGTTTCAAATGTTTAAAAATTGTTAGCTTTGATAACAAAATGTGTGTGCTTCTCCAAAGTATCCAGCAAAACGCAAGCCATCCATCATTTGACCTGCGACACAGACTGCCCACCTAGGTTCTAGAGTGCATTTAAGATTATTCCTGACAGCTTGATACTAGCAAGGATGCACTAACAGCTTGGTGACTGTGGGGTGAGGAGAGAAGCATATTGCATCATGACTTTTGCAAGGCTGCTTTGATGTTTTCTGACACATCCCACCAAATGATACCCTCGGCCACTCACCCAGCTTATAAATTTACTTATAAGGGTGTGATAATGCAGGGAAATCTATCAAACTTCTGGCCTGGTTAACACTATTCACAGATGCACGCACACACAAACTGGAGTTACAAGGTATAAAAATGAAAAGACATTGAAACAGGCCTTAATTTCAGTTATGGATCGCAGTTTCAGTGTCATGCAGAGGCCTGGAACCTGAAGCTACTAAATGCCTCCAAGGTGTCAACTGTAGGCAACATGGTGCCCTCCTGATGTTGTTGGACTATAACTCCCAGCCGCCCCAGCCAGCATGACCAATGGCCAGGGATGGTGGAAGTTGTAGTTCAGCAACATCTGGAGGGCACCACATTGGCTAGCCCAGTTGTAGAATGCACCCTTTACTTATCAGAACCCGCTTTAGAATGGAGGGTCCCTCCCTGGCAAGATGCCCTCTGGTGGAACCCTCAGTGGTTATCCCCTGGCAGCAGAGCCACAGCAGGCGTGACCATTTTTATTTCCCAGAATGCCTAGGAGTAACACTACTTCCGAAGCACTGCGGGGGAATCAAATAGTGGGTGCTGGCAGCTGCCTATGGCCTGTTGCTTATCACAGGGTAATCACAACATATCCCCCATATTGCAGCTTCCCAACTGTTTTTATTGTCTTTTGCTGTTATTATTGCACACCACCCTGGGATCCATCTAGATATCCCTAAAACTAGCACTTTGGTATATTTATAGAAAATAAGCATGCTGTGTTTTTTAATAAATAAAAAAGAACATGGTTGCAAAGGTGAAAAGTGGTATTTTCATTTATAAAGACGCCATATGAGTACTTCTGGATCTGAACAAAACCCAAAAGAGGGAAAAGTGCCATGTAAGAGAACTGAGTGGATTTTTTATTTTATTTTTTGCTGTGAGAACCACAAAAAACCATACACTCATTCATACTCAGAAGGACAACAGCTAGCTTTGAGCTAACCAAGCCGCCAAGTGCAATTCGAGAAATATGCAGTGTCATATACATGCTTATAAATACCAAATTCATTACAGTATTCAAGTGCAAATCTTCATGTAGCTAAAACAGCAGTGCACGCGCACACGCACACAAAGCACCAGTGGGCTCAAGTAAACCTGAACACTTGTAGAAGTACAAAAATTTATAAGAACTAGAAAAGCTCAGTGGGCACAGCGGTTACTGGCAGATGGGCAGCAGGGAAGCCAACTTGAAGGCTTCCTTTTCGCTGCAGCTCCGACTCAGCACAGCCTTCACATCTTCTCATCCGTGCCAACATGACTGTGTCTGAGGTTCTTTCCGCATCAGCTGTAAGAGAGCGTTATTTATTCAGAAAGAAAGAGCATTTAGTTTTGTTTCAGGCATTACTAAGCATAAACAAAGCAGAGTACGAAGGTGGTTTTTGGTTTTATTTCGAAGAACTGGAGGAAGCTGCAGCAGTAAAATGAAAGATCAAGCAGAAATTCTCTCGGATTCGGACGGAGTAGGAAAGCAGTCGGGAGCGGAAAGGGCCTCGCTCAAACTTCCCGCCTTACACGCCTCCTAAAAGATGGTTGGAGCAACCGAACAGGGCAGAGCGCGGGCTTTTCTGGTTTGAAGCTTAACGTCTCAAGCTTCCCGCCAATCAGACAGGAAGAAACCACCAAGACTTTCCCAGACCTATGAAAGGCTTAGGACGAAACTAAACACTTAAAAACGACCCATACAGCGAGTTGTAGAGGCGGAGATAAGAAAAACGGGGATCAGTTCCTTGTGCGAAGACATAGGGCAATACCCAATTTAAAGGAAACTTTTCAATATAAAAATGAACTCAGTGCTTTGTCTAGGTGATGTGAACTAAACTTACTATTTTCACGCATGCCTAAAAGTACCAAACTAACCAGCAAAGGCTCCGCAGCTCCTTCGACTTAAATGTGCTCCCCTTTCCCATCGCAAAAGCACTTTGTACTAACTCACAAATTGGGGTAGAGGGGAAGGGAATCTCAAGCTCTTCTCCGGATGCGGTGTAGTGGCTCTGAAAAGAGCCTTTGGGTTGGTGAAGCGGGGCGAGCGCGAGGGGCGCCTAAGCCCTCTCTCCGCGGATGCGCCGCGCCAGCTGGATGTCCTTGGGCATGATGGTCACCCTCTTGGCGTGGATGGCGCACAGGTTGGTGTCCTCGAAGAGCCCCACCAGGTACGCCTCGCTCGCCTCCTGCAGCGCCATCACAGCCGAGCTCTGGAAGCGCAGGTCCGTCTTGAAGTCCTGCGCGATCTCGCGCACCAGGCGCTGGAAAGGCAGCTTGCGGATCAGCAGCTCCGTCGACTTCTGGTAGCGGCGGATCTCGCGCAGCGCCACGGTGCCCGGCCGGTAGCGGTGAGGCTTCTTCACGCCGCCCGTGGCCGGCGCGCTCTTGCGAGCCGCTTTGGTGGCCAGCTGCTTGCGAGGCGCCTTGCCGCCCGTCGACTTGCGAGCCGTCTGCTTCGTCCGAGCCATCTTCGTAGATGCAGAAAAGAACTAAAAGCTGAGCGCAGAAGGCAACATTTATACACTAGTTCTGCCCTCTGATTGGCTATTGCTAGATGAACAACTCTCGCCATTGGATACAGTCGACGTGTTGATTGGTTGGAATTACAAAACCTCAAGCTCATTCGACAGTTTGAAAAGGCGCGTATTGATATTTAAAAATCGTCAGCATCTCGCTTTTTAAATTTTCCCCTCCGTTTTGCATTGCGTAGGCGCCAGGGGCGGAGGAATGCCAAGCTACGTGTAAACCTAAGGGTCGTATAGTGTCTCGTTCACATAAATCACCCTTTTAATTTTCTTAAAAGTAGAAAATATGCGTCCATGTTTATCAAGCTGCCTCACAAAAACCACATCGCTTAGGAATTGTTTGTGTGCGCCTATGTGTAACCCTGTTTATGTAATAAAATATCCTCATTTGGGACCGTATTTTCCGAAGGTGTTCTGCAATTCCAGTAATCCTACCCATTTCACGAACATTTAATAAGTGAGTTCTAAAAAAATAACTTGGAGACTGCATGGATACTAACTTCGAAGCGCTGGCCACTTTTGTTGTGCAACCGCACGTCTACAAACCGTATATAGGAGCTGGCTACAGCTCACCAATAACTGCAAAGCGCGGGTAATTCAAATTACCCAACTGTTATTACTAGAAAATTGCTTCACAATTCGGTTTTCTGCAACCATCAGTCATTCTTTCTGTGCATATAAAACTACGATTTCATCTGATACACAAACGAAGTAAATTTTATTCACCGCAGGAGAATCATATGAAAGGAGCTCTAGGGTATCTCTGTTCGATCATTTGTTTATTGGTCATTTAGCTTTTAACTACTGCATATAGTGGGGGAGATGTCTTATATTTAAACTGCATTAAACTTTTTAAATATATATATATATATATATATATGCTTTTCACATTTATACATTTCACCAACTTCACAATTTTTTAAACATTTCAAAACTTGACTTATTTCTCCCCTTTCTGCGGCTCCTTAAATTGAACTGTATTATCTTCTGCATATCAAAATTAACTTAATTTGCTCATTTACTCATCTACTTTAAATATATACGCTTATAAAACTGCAGGTTATTGCTAAACTGCATTAAATCTTTTAGTAGGGGACAGAAGTGTCGTAGAGCTCTCTTAATGAAAAAATAGGTGGCTCTTAAAAGAGCCGTTAGGTTGCAGTGAGTGGCGGTAATTTACTTGGAGCTGGTATACTTGGTGACAGCCTTCGTGCCCTCGGAGACAGCGTGTTTAGCCAGCTCCCCGGGCAGCAAGAGCCGGACAGCCGTTTGAATCTCTCTCGAGGTGACAGTGGAGCGCTTGTTGTAGTGCGCTAAGCGGGTGGCTTCCCCAGCGATGCGCTCAAAAACATCATTCACGAAGGAGTTCATGATGCTCATGGCTTTGGAGGAAATGCCAGTGTCCGGGTGAACTTGCTTCAGAACTTTGTAGACATAGATAGAATAACTCTCTTTCCTAACTTTCTTCCGCTTCTTATCGCCTTTCTTATGAGTCTTCGTCACAGCTTTCTTGGATCCCTTTTTGGAAGCCGGCACTGACTTCGCTGGCTCCGGCATCTCTGCCGTTTCATGCGCTCTGCAGTCACCGCGGGCTCACGAGCGCTGCTGTTTTTTATATTGGCGATATGCAAATGAAAGACTTGTATTCTTCATTTCCTATTGGCTGAGAACTCGCAAAGAGTTACAAGCGTTCAGGTTTCGTTCATGATTGGCCAGCCAGATGCCGAGTGTCCATTGGCTGGTTTTGAAGCAATTTCTCGGTTTGAGCCAATCACAACTCACACCGACTTTGACGGGAAAATGAAAGACCTGCCGTTCGACCTGACATAAGCGATCGTTCATTCACAAAAAAACTATTTTAAAAGTTTGAAAGTCGCCCGCTTTTAAATTGTCTTAAATTCTTTAAAGTAAATACACCGAATTCAATGGGGCTGAGCAGACGCTGGCATTGACTGACAGTGTGAAGGTGCTCCATCTAGTATTTAATTGCCGTGAATCGTAGGACCCTTTAAGAACTAGCCAGCAAATTTTGACAACCGAGACAATCTAACCCTGGACACGTGGTACAATGTATCTTAGTTTTTGACAGCGGTTTCCCACAAGCATAGGGCTGTTTTAATACGTTGTAAATCCGAGTCCTAAACATATTGACTCAGAATTAAACTGCTTTATGTTTAAATGGGACTTACTTTCAGGAAAACCGAAACCCAGTTCTATATATTTTGGCGCAGAAATAAATCCCACTAGCGACACCGTGTGCTCCTAACAATGCATAAAATTTGTAAAAAATCGCACCGAAGAGGGATTCATTCACACAAATACAACCCCCCCCCAAAAAAAAAACACCACCTGTAAGTTGGATAACCAAGTAGCGTGGCTTCTCCCCCATCTTTCTGCAACAATACTTTCAAGCTGATTTTATTCAAGGGCTCAAAGTTCAAGTTTTTAAAAATAACTTTTTAGAAATTAACTTTTCTGGGATGAAAGCGTCTCCCTCCTCTTCTTTCACTTCCGTGCCCGCCTAACAAGATCCACTCTTCTCAAGAAGCTACAGGATTCCAGAATGGCACACCAACCAACCCAGAGCAAGTTAGTATCCCGCTATAGAGGCCGATCTAATGACCCCATTTCCAGAAATTCAGGCTAATAATTCTGCGCGGTCCCAGGAGCAAGACCCACCGTGCAGTGACTGAAATTCTGACCAAACATGTGCAAGATATACTGTGGCAAGCGTGTATTTGTGTGTGTATCTATATATTGCAATAGTATATATACATTTGTGACAAGCTCTTTTTAGGAGGAGGTGGGTGGCTCTTAAAAGAGCCGTTGGGGTTTTTTAGCAGCGCGCGGGGCACGTCTACTTCTTCTTGGGCGCCGCCTTCTTAGCCTTGGCCGCTTTGGGCTTGGCTGCCTTCGGCTTGGCTGTCTTGGGCTTCACCGCCTTGGCTTTGGCCGGGCTCTTGGCGACCCTCTTGGGCTTGACGGGCTTGGCCGCTTTCTTGGGGCTCTTGGCCGCCTTCTTAGCCGCCGGCTTCTTGGGCTTCTTAGGGCTTTTCTTGGCCGCCGCGGCTTTCTTGGGCTTCTTGACACCGCCGGCCGCGGCTTTCTTGGCGGCGGGCTTCTTGGCTTTGACGGCAGCCGCCTTCTTCTTGGGCGCCTTCTCCTTGCCCTCGCCGGCCTTCTTGCCGATCTTGAAGGACCCCGAGGCGCCGATGCCCTTGGTGTGCACCAGAGTGCCTTTGTTCACCAGGCTCTTCAGGCCCAGCTTGATGCGGCTGTTGTTCTTCTCCACGTCGTAGCCTCCGGCCGCCAGGGACTTCTTCAGCGCCGCCAGAGACACCCCTTTGCGCTCCTTGGACGCCGCCACCGCCTTGGTGATCAGCTCGGTGACGCTGGGGCCCGAAGCCTTGCGCGCCTTGGCGCCGCCACTAGCCTTCTTCGCCTTCTTGGCCGGAGCCTTGGAGGCCACGACAGGAGCAGCAGCGCTAACGGCAACCGCGGGCGCCGTTTCGGACATGATGGCGAGGAGAGAGATGCGCGACACACACAACACAAAAAGATTCCCGACAGAAGAAAAGTGAGCTCAAGTAGGTCAGCCGCTGTTTATTTATAGAGAGGAGCTGCCTCGCGATTGGTCCGCTGCAGGCCCCGCCCCTCTGCCAGGCAGACAGGAACTCTTTCGAGCGCCCAGTTTGTGTTTCTTTCGAGTTAATAAAGTGCGATTTTTACACCATACCGACCACCAAATAATCAAATATATCAACCGGGGCGAAGAGGGAAGGGTGCTTCACATTCGTTGCTTTTTTGAAAGCGCAAAAGTAAAGGCAACGTTTGGAAAAGGGCTCTTAAGGCTCGGCTGCAGGAGCTGGGGAGACCTCCCAAGAGCGAAACTTTTGTTTTTCTTTGTAAATTAAAGCAATGTAAGCCCCCAAAACACCCGAAAAACTGTGCGGGTCACATCTTCAGACAGTAAGGTCTGTCACAGGACGTGGTGTGAGTTTTTAAAGCTAGTCTCCTCGTTGCAGGTGGACTTCAAGTAAACGGAGGTAACACAAGACTACACAAAATAGATTCACCATTGCTAATCGGCCAAGCCCTTACCAGCTCGCCTGTTCTATAGAAAAGGTGCTAAATATTGTATTATTTAGGTACATTCAAAGCCAGTACTATATTGATAGTGTAAGATCACACACACAAACACTATTCAAGAGTTTAATGCAGAATTTAAATTACAACCCACAAGGTATGTGACTGACTGTTGGACTTCACTGCAGCTCTGTTTTATGCAGACTGATTTAGATACCTTAAGAATGTTATAGAAATTTGAATAAATAATTAAAATCTACCTATGTTTTTTCAGAACAAACCCCTGGAAAACAACGATTAGACTCCAGGTGGTCCTTAGTCTCAAAGTGAAAAGGGCAGGTTCACCCCTCAGTCTTACAACACATTCTGAGATAAAAGCCATCTTGCTTCCAAAGGAGTGTATTTCGAAGTTACTTGGCGTCAAAATCCTATATATGTGTATATAAAAATGCTTCTCGTGGGTCACAGTTACTGTAAATAGACAACTCCACAGGTGACCGTTTGTGAAAAATACGATTCCCCTTGTTAAGGCTGCATCTCTAAACAAACTAACTTGGGAACAAGTCCCATTAACTAATGTGAGCCTTATTTCCTAGATGCGGCCACAGCTAAGTACAGTATATTTGAACTGGAATCAATGGGATCCCCCCCCCCGCGCCTTGAAGTGCTCTCCGATAGAAATTACTGGGATTTATAAACTCCGTCGCGTGCACGTCTACAAGGAAATAGCTCCCTCTGAGTTAAACGGAATTTACACCCAAGGATGTTAAAGGCTCCAACCTCACGAGCTGAAGTTCACGTAGTTTGGGATAATAATAAAAAAACCCAAGAAAAGTGCAATGTAAACTATGAGAAATCGGGAAGGGGAGGTTCAACCCTAAACAGTAAATGTTTGTCTTTCCCTGTCAATATCACTAATCGCTGAAAAACGTCAAAAATGAAGAGACAGTCCAAAATGTTCTCAAACAAGATCTTATATAAAAGATTTAGGCGAGCTTAGCAAAGGAGCTTCCAGTGAGAGAGAGTTTATACAAGCAAAGAGCCTGTCGGCTGGTATTGAACAACATTGAACACAAAAGGCAGAGCTGCTTGATTTTAGAGGGTGAATATTCCGGGGAAACTCGCCATTGCAAAAAAAAATCTATAGGGCTGCTAGGAGGCGGTCCGTAGGTGACACAAACCAAAGCGGGAGTTTTCGAATGGAGAAGCTGTCCAATGAGAATCTGCCCCACTGATGTCAGCCAATGGGGACAGAGACAGGAGCGCACTATAAATAAAGGGTCGCGATCACGTCTCTCCTCTATTCGGAGTTGTAGTTGCGGCAGGTTGAGGGCTGATCGTGGTGTTTTCGTGAGTGCAAACGCGCCCCAAAGATGGCTCGGACGAAGCAGACGGCTCGCAAGTCGACGGGCGGCAAGGCGCCTCGCAAGCAGCTGGCCACCAAAGCGGCTCGCAAGAGCGCGCCGGCCACGGGCGGCGTGAAGAAGCCTCACCGCTACCGGCCGGGCACCGTGGCGCTGCGCGAGATCCGCCGCTACCAGAAGTCGACGGAGCTGCTGATCCGCAAGCTGCCTTTCCAGCGCCTGGTGCGCGAGATCGCGCAGGACTTCAAGACGGACCTGCGCTTCCAGAGCTCGGCCGTGATGGCGCTGCAGGAGGCGAGCGAGGCGTACCTGGTGGGGCTCTTCGAGGACACCAACCTGTGCGCCATCCACGCCAAGAGGGTGACCATCATGCCCAAGGACATCCAGCTGGCGCGGCGCATCCGCGGAGAGAGGGCTTAGGCGCCCCTCGCGCTCGCCCCGCCTCACCAACCCAAAGGCTCTTTTCAGAGCCACCACACCGCATCCCGAGAAGAGCTTGAGATTCCCTTCTCTTCCCCTCTACCCTAATTTGTGAGTTAGTACAAAGTGCCTCTGCACTGCGATGCGAGAGGGAGCGGTGGATTTCAGATCACTTCCTGTATACATAAGTGTCCCCGTTTCTGCTTTATGAAGCGCCATTTTGGGAACGGGAAGGAACTAGTTTGAATTTTCACAACCCAATTCTTGACTGGTCGAGGAGCGAAGGGCTTACCTTAAGGTGCCCTCGAGCTTCACTTGCGGTTTTTAATTGGGTAGGAGCTTAAAACGGGGGTGGAGAACCTGGGGCCCCCAGATGCTGTTTTGACTTTGCCGCCATCCATAACCATTGACCACGCTCCTATCCTCTGCCAGGACTAGCGATCTTCCTGTTCTTTACATCTGCAGAAATATTTCCTCCTGGCGAACGTTAGAATCATCCGATTTCCAAAATACTCATGCCAGAGCGAATGTATTTGTATTACATATACACCTACCCTGTTCTCCCTCTGCCCGGCAACGTTTTTTGGGGGGGTACCCATTTGAAATCCTTGCTCTGTTTTTGAAGCTTTTTAGGCTTCGCTTTCGTCCAATGAGTTTAAGGTGGTGGACATGGCTCTCCCCCTCCCCTCATTTTATAGCAAACACCCCAGCTGCTCTCTGCTGTATAATTAATCCATCTAGTTAGCTGAATACTACCTGTCATTGGCTGCCAGCCCTGCAACCCTTTTATAACCAGAGATGTCAGACTGGGTATGGGGCCTGTATGCCTGAACTCCACACAAGCAATTGTTAGGTGCGGTATTTTGGATTTCAAATTATTGTGATGTGAGGTGGTTATCTCTAGATGGTACATAACCAAGTGAACCATGACAATTCTAAGGCAAGCATAGTACTAGCAGTGGGCATACATATGTGAATGACAATGCATTTTGCCTTGGATTAAGGTGCTGTTCCAACGTTCTCGCACTGATACTGGACAGAAGACACAGGATTTCACATTTCACTCCAGTTGTCTATGGAAGAGGGTTGGTGCATCAATCTCTCCACCCCCTTCAGCTTTTACACACAACTCACTTCATCAGGTGATGATTATGCATACACGTCTATATCCAGTTAAAGTAGATATTCATATTATATTCACTAATATTCTTCAATGGTCAGTCTATATGTATATGCCATCTCTGTGATCTATGAATGGAGCCTGGGTTCCTTTCAGGTTCATTTTTAAAGGGGGCAAGAGATACTTTTTAGATATACAACTGTATCATGTTTCCCAAATGGAATGAACAGCTATTCTCCCTTTTATGGATTCTTCAGATATTAGGGATGTTTGCTAGAGTTCTCTTAAGTCTAAACCATCATTAGCTACCTTCCATAGGTGCCATTTGTCAGGTCCTCAGGCTACTTTTCCTTCCTAAACCCAAAATAGTGCAGATAACTGGTCAGACAGTGGTGTATTACATCAAATATTTATTCTCTTTCAATAAGACAATGATCGCTCCTGTCAGCAAGAAGCCACAGTAGTGAGTGCAGGATACACAGGGTGCAAAATGTTTGCATGCCATATATGCAAACAGTAACCTGCCCACCTTACAACAATGTGTAAACCCATTTTTCTCACCCAGCTAAAAACAGCATTACAAAATATTTACAGAAAGCCACCAAAACAAAACATAAAAACTTGATCAGGTATATGTGGAAGAAATGCTTTAACAGTGTGTTCTGGTTCCTCAAGTAATTCCTCCCTTTAACAAAAATAAAAAAAGAGACAACAGGATTTTCCATGAGCACACAGACACAACCAAGTCTTTCATTAAAAAGTGAGTAGAGTAATTGCACCCCTTTTCCACTCTCTGCAGTGGTCGTTCTCCCAAATGTGATCACAAGTTAACTGGGATGGGGGACTATTGTCACAAATGAAGGAGCTCTTCAACCGGATGCCACTATAACATGGAACCTCTGCCCCTAAACAGTAGTCTGATCTCATAATCATAGAGAATATACAGGTTAACTGGGAACAGATTGTCACAGTAGCCCCTCCATTTCCTTCATGAAAGCTTCATAGACATCATCTTTTGTCTGCACAGAAATGGGAGCAGAAGAGCCAGCCTTAGGAGTTGCTTTGGTTATCTGAACAGAAGGCTCATCATCAGGTTTTCTCTGGGTGGTGGCAGCTGTCCCTTTGTTCTCTCGGCGAACTCGCAAGGCTGTGGGCACGAAGCGGGTGATCTCAGCCTTGGGATTGGTGATCTGTGGCTTGGCGCTGATGGTTGCTGTGGCTTTCTTCTCAATGGTGGCTGCACTGGTGTCATCCGCCTTGGGACGCTGGATCAAGCTGGGGGGAGCACTCAGCACCCCAGGATTGGGAATGGGAGCGGGGGGAAATAACCCAGGTGGGGGCACCAAAGGAGGGCGCAACATGCCTGGACGAGGAGGGGGGATGCCTGGAGGAAGAGATAAAAGTTAGCCTGCTACTCTTTGCTCAGAAGGAACCAATACCAGCATCAGCTCAAGTTCCTTTAGCCTCCCCTTAATTTAAGGTCATTATATTTGCAAAATTACATGGGACACACATTTTAAATCATCAAATTCCAACAGGTGTATCAACGGTTCATAAAACCTAGAGTGTTTCACTGTGCTGGAACAAAAAGGACAGGAAAATATCGCCCTCTAATTTTAGGATTCAACAACAGCTTGTAGTTGACCACTTATAAATTATGATTTTTATTAAGCAGTACATAACTCTTACTACATAAAAATACTTAAGATGAAAGCATACGCCACTAGACTAATTTTGTTTATCCACAACAGTGAATAAAAGAGATCCTGTGAGTAAACTGTAGTATTACCTGGAGGGGCTGGAGGTGGTAGGCGAGGTGGGGGTCCTCTTGGAGGAGGGCCAGGAGGCAGACCTGGCGGTGGACCAGGTGGAGGGCCAGGGGGGCGGCCAGGGGGAGGTCCGGGAGGCAACAGTCGTGGTAAAGGGCCACGCATTCCAGGCAACCCAGGTGGCCTAAGAAACGGAGGAGCCCCTGTGAAAGCATTTGCACAAAGATGATTTAGTTTATGGGTTAACATGGCAATTCCTCATTACCATTTACCTGTTGTTGTGCCAAAGAGATGAGAAAGAGAGGTTTTAAAACTACCTTGCTTTTTTACACAAACACTCCAACACAGCCCATGGTAATGGTGACCACTTTTTTATCAAAATACATTACTTTTTCCTTTTGAATCACGTAAAATCATTTACAAAGTGCCAGAGATGTACAAAAACAGTCATCCACCCACTGGGTAGCTGCCTCCCCTCCTTTTGTTGCCACGGCTGCAAGAGACTGCTTAAACAAAAAACTGAGTATCTGCCTGATGAGAAAGACAAGTGTCTGAAGTGCAACATTCATGTGACGTTGGAGTGGGAAGCCTCCACCAGTATGCTAGCTGAGTAAGACAACTGCCTGTTTTTGGGATTTCCAAGCTGGGAGCCCAAAGCAAAGAGAAGCCTGGATTTCTTAAATTTCATCAGGTGCTCACCTGGAGGAGGACCAGGAGGGAGGCCAGTAGGTGGCCCTGGAGGCCTCAAGGGTGGTGCAGGAGGTGGCCCAAGAGGGGGTGGCCCAGGCATGGGAGGCGCTTGCATCTGAGCTGGAGGAACAGGCTGAGGTGGTGGCTGCTGCTGTGGCTGGGATGCTTGAGAGGCTGCCGACGATGCTGTCTCAGCATGGGCCTCTTCCGTGCTTTGCTGTTGTGGTGTATCTTCAGCCTCTGAGTCATCGTCGTCGTCATCATCTTCCTCTTCAGAATATTCCTCTATCTCTTTGCCTCCCTCAGGAATTTCCTGGCCTGAAGAGAAATAATGCAGGCTTGATCTTTAAAACAGATTCTGGGACTTTAAAAGGCAATATAGACCATAGGCCAACATTAGAAAATAATGATTTGAAGGCCCAGGAAAAATATTCTATCAGAAATTAAGAAACTGATATTGAATGCTACAAGTATCTCCACAGGGCGGCTATGGCAAGGCCCAAATTTCCTCCAGGATGTTCCAAGCCCACTGCCTCGTTCCTGCATCCCTCCTGTTGAATGGGGTTGGAAGATTAGCAGCCGTGCCCCAGCCTTGCATAGATCGGAAATAAATTCCAGCAAGTGGCATGGGACCTAATCCAGAGTAGGAGCGCAGGGTTCAGAATTTTTCTTGCACCCACTTACTTTCTTCTGAATCATGGAGATGGTTGCACAGGGCTTCCCCCATCCATGGCACACCTACCCATCATTAAAGGTGCCCCGCTGCCCTGTGGTGTCAAGGAATTCATTTTCTCGCTAAGTTTCAAAAAGCTAGATAGAATTGGCTTAGGGATTCCTCAGTGTATCTTCAAGGTTTGAAGGTCTATTTAACACTCTTCTGCAATAGTCCTGCGTTAATATTTTGTGGGCAGCCGCTTATGGGGTTCCTTCATCCCACAGTGTCTGAAAATCCCAGCTACATACCAGCTTCACCATGACCAGTCTGAGAAAGCTATGAAAGCATCCTTTAAACCAGTCCCTGCCTTCCGTCTTCATATTAATTTAATCAGGGGTTGGGGACTCAGGAATTTGGAAGACAACCACACATGCGAATTATGAGTTCAAAGTCACTGCTGTATCAGTCAGCTGATGTGCTAAATGGTCCCATATCCTAGCTTCTAATCATAGGGCACTTTCTAGATAGATTTTTAATGCAAATCCTTGCTTAATAAACTATTTGTGAGTTAATTTCTCTGGGTAAACAGACTTCCATAGCTTGCAACTAAAATGAAGAAGGTTGTGGGGGGGGGAAATAAAGCTGAGAAAAATCCAGGCTTTCTTACCAGCCATTCGCAGCATCATGGCCTGAAGTGGTGTGAGCTCTTTCATGTTCTTCTTCTTCTTACGTGATTTTCCAGGTATCTCAGCAAACCGTACACTATGACCTGCAGAAGTAAATTGATGGAGGATTAGGAATTCATCAGTCATCTCCTCTCAGTTTTAATGTCTGGAGTGCTTTAAAAATCCAGGCTCTTCCATGCTGCAATTCAGAAATTTAAGTAGCTATGTATTTTCAAGGCTTCAAGTGACTCTTACAGGTGAGCACATTATCTGCTAGATTTTATGTTGTACAAAGCTATTTATCTTTTCTAACAACCAAATGACCAAACATTATTATTAGCTACTATTTATAAAGTGCCTCAATGTCCCTGTTTATTGTTCCTCTAAGCTGGTTTCCTCCAGATGTTGCTGGATCCCAGGGTTCTGCTGGCTACAGCTGATGGGAGTCGTACTCTAAAGCAACAGGATGGTGCCAGGCTGGTCTAGGCATTGCACAAAGTTAATGCCCACACAGTACTCTTCCACAAGCTTACAGTGTTAATATGCATGACACACACAAAAAATGGTAAGAGGGGGAAGAGCAAAACAGCAGATTCAGCCACAAATTCTTGAATCAAGTTATGCAATTGTTACAATAACCAGATGGACAGCCATTAAGGGAAACAGTTCTAAGAGGAGGAGGAGCCAACCCATGGTTGGTCCCAGCAGAGCAGACTTTGCTGTATTAACTCCCCCTTTGATGCAGCCAGTATATACATCAGGTGGGATACGTATCAGACTAGTCAAGAACAGTATGTTTATAAAGAAAGA
The DNA here is from genome assembly GCF_964270895.1 of Podarcis filfolensis. Taxonomy (NCBI): domain Eukaryota; kingdom Metazoa; phylum Chordata; class Lepidosauria; order Squamata; family Lacertidae; genus Podarcis; species Podarcis filfolensis. The sequence goes on along the minus strand of NC_139612.1, from coordinate 42,663,086 downwards.
ACTCAAGAGATTGCTTGTACCACTCTACAAAATAATGCTGGAAGGCATCCTATGAAAGAGCTTAGAACAATAATTCAGATGTTGGTAAAGCATTCATGCTTGCTCTCACCTACTCAAACACTATGAAAGCATAACTATTTCGAATCCATTCTCCTGAGAAGCTTACCCAATTTCTTGTCTTCACCACCCTCCCTCTCAGCCGTGTCATCGTGATGCATGAACTCTTCCCCTTCACTGTCTGCATCACTTCTGTCACTGTCGCTGTCATCAGTAGTGTCATCGTGTTTGTCCTGATCCATGTCCTCGGGATACCCCTCATCTTCACTGGTACTGGAAGCTTCATCATCCTGCCCTCGTGGACCTGAGTAGTTCAAACATGAAGCCACCAAGAAAAGCAATGTTCAGCTTGTTTTGATACTGTAAAAGCTTTCCCTTACAATACAATGGGGTAGGGAGGTGAAGAGGAGAATCAACAGTTCAGGTCCAATAGTCTCCTGCAAACTTCACAGCCAAGAAGAATCATTATGAAATATCAGAATACCTGCATCACCTGCCCACTTTGATTTCTGGATGGCTGGTTTCTTCTATAAACCCACAGATGTACAGCAAAGTGTCTACAAATGAGCATAGCTGATGATAATTTATATAAAATTGTTCCCAAACAAAGCAAAAAATAAATAAATAACAAAGTAGGTTAACAGTGACAATATTTATTTAGTGGTGACATTTGAACATCATTGTACACCATAGTTAATGGTTTACCTGGAACATACAAACTGCTTCTGCTTCACTCCTTCCTTGGCATGATCAACAAAATACAATCTCTGGCTTACCATTACATCCAAACAAGCCACTGTTGGTATGCCAAGAACAAACCTTGGTTTAACAATGTGGCTTGGAACAAAACTACAACTGCTGATTCAGACATATTGCTCAGCAAGGGATCATTGTTTATCACTCATGCTAGGGGAGTGTTCCATTAACTATGTTTAACTGTAGCACGCAAAGTATCATAGCAGTCATACCCAAAAAGCGTTCACATAAATCTGAGATTTGGGGGAAGGGGGGGGAGTTCTAAATAACAAGCCTAATGTATTTCTTGGGAACTAGTAGCTTCTTAAAAGCATATACACGAGAATACATATGCATACCAGATATTTCAAATGCTTCTTCCATGCTCAAAACATGGGAATGTCTTACATGGCTTTCCTTTCTATTTATTTGCCATCCATCTTTTAGGCCTCCTTCAAAATTGGCAATGTGTCTTTTCTTCTCCTTACAGATCTGTGTCCTCAAAACTAAATCTAGTTTTACATCTTTTAAAAGTACAGGGGAGAATGAACAACATAGGAAACTGTCAGAAGATTTCCCCAACTTTTCCACAAAGCACAACTGCCTGTGTACAGAAGAATATGAAACCCCAGCCCCCATCCTCAAATACAATGGTAATAATAATAATCTAATATAATAATTTATTATTTATACCCCACCCATCTGGTGGGTTTCCCCAGCCACTCGGGGCAGCTCCCAACAGAATATTAAAAACACGATAAAACATCAAACATTAAAAACTTCGCTAAACAGGGCTGCCTTCAGATGTCTTCTAAAAGTCAGATAGTTGTTTATTTCCTTGACATCTGATGGGAGGGTGTTCCACAGGGCGGCCACCACTTCCGAGAAGGCCCTCTGCCTGGTTCCCTATAACCTCGCTTCTCATAGTGAGGGAACCGTCAGAAGGCCTCAAAGCTAGACCTGTGTCTGGGTTGAACAATGGGGGTGGAGACGCTCCCTCAGGTATACTGGGCTGAGGCCGTTTAGGGCTTTAAAGGTCAGCACCAACACTGTGAATAGTGCTCAGAAATGTACTGGGAGCCAAAATAGATCTTTCAAGACCGGTGTTATGTGGTCTTGGCAGCCACTCCCAGTCACCAGTCTAGCTACCCCATTCTGGATTAGTTGTAGTTTCTAGGTCACCTTCAAAGGTAGCACTTGCGGATGAGGAAAAAAACTACCTGTCTCTGGACTGTAAGACACTTCCTCTTCTCTTCTCCGAGGGGCCATCTCTGAGGTGAATCCAACCTTCCGACCGTACATCTGCAAGACCTGAGGTGGAGGCGGCCCTGGTGGAGGTCCTGGAGGCTTCCTGCCTGGAGGTAAGCGAGGAACACCAAGCCCAGGGGGTGGAAGTACAGAAACAGGCCGGACAGGAGGTCTAGAAACAAGGTTTTGAACAGTTTAAAAGCTAAGGATTTACAAGCTTTTCAGTCTGAGCTAGAGTGTTGGATGCCACTGCAGCACCAGCTGAGCTTTTGCCCTAGTTTCTGGCTACTTACTTATGCCCTATGAATATTATGCCAATTGTCTCCCTAGTGGCTGAAGTTAGTATTTCTTCTCAGCCAGCAACAAAACAGCTTGACAACAAGGACAAGAAGCTGAGCACCAATCTAATTCAATATATGCATGTGCCCCAGATTTAATCGACAGCCACACTTAGCACTTTTCTGTACTAGCATGCAGCCCAAATGATGTCAGTCCATGTCTTGTGCCTTAAGCTACACTTCAAGAACCACCATTAAACCGCATGAACAAAAAGCAGCTCACAAATTATAGCATGTGGTTTTTAAAAGCTCTAAATGCACAAGTAAAAGCCTATTTAATCATAGTAGCAGCATCAGATTCACAAAAGCCTATTAATCATAGTAGCAGCATCAGATTGTAATCCATACAGACCAACCCCAAAAAGAGCTTTGGCCTTTTCCAGTGCATTTCCTTGCTTACCCATAGGCTGATGTCTTTTTGAGAATAGAGGGGGGCTGCGCTCCAGGCAGGGGGATGTCCTGAATGAGGATGTTGGAAGGGGCATGAGGCATATCTGGCAGGGGGATACTCTCCACTTCGACATGCTGAGCATTCTGAAAGAGATTTTTAAACATTCCCTTAGGTTAATCTTCAGGAGGTGACAATGGGTATGTGACAGAGAGGTGAGACAAGTGCCCCTCCATCAGCTCAACTGGAATCACCCGGCACCTGGATCCTCTCCTCCCTTGCTCATTATGTATCTTGATTGTATATCCCAGGCATAGGCAAACTCGGCCCTGCAGATGTTTTGAGACTACAGTCCCCATTATCCCTGACCACTGGTCCTGTTAGCTAGAGATGATGGGAGTTGTAGTCCCAAAACATCTGCAGGGCCGGGTTTGCCTATGCCTGATACAACCTCATAAAAGACTTAGGCCTGGAACCTACTTATCTTCCTCTCCCCTCCCCATTTCTTTTGAATTCTGTCACTTAGACTGTAAGCAGTTAGCATAAATGAAAACCACATTTAAATTTAAAAAACAACAACTACTAGCTTTAATAATCAGCCAAGAGGGCTTTCACTTCCCTTCTGAGCCATGTCTAGTTGATTGTAAGCCTGCAGGCAGGAATGTTGGGGGGGGTGTTGCATAGCACTTAGCAAATTTTAGGTGCTTTATAAATGAGAAAGCAACATGAAGCAATCAGTGGCATAACATTTAGTTTCCCGAGAACTCATAAATGCAAGCAACCATTTAGAAGGAACATCACACGACCAGTCTAATTAATGAAATAGTAATTTAAACCATTCCAATGAAATCTGAGGAGGGAAAAGTGAAGGTTTCTGGTCACCAAACTACATAGGGAGGAGATTCAGAAAAGCCAGTTTTTATATAGATGATTTTCAAATGCAACACACCACTGCTTGCATGTACTGTTTGTTACCAGACATATGCATGGTGTCCTTGTAATTTTTAAAAAAGCGCAGTAGGGCTTAGAAGGAACCAAGCAACTGGCTTTGCACTGTCTACACTTAAGTAAGCCAGGAGTAAGAACCCCTAAATCAATGCCATTCAAATCTGATGAGGGCAGATACCTTTACAGCATCGAAGTACTGACTGAGCTGAGATCTCTTCTGCTCATATTCCACTTCTAGCTTGCGCAACTCCTTGTAGATGTCTGGATTCTCCTTCTCATAGAGCCGCAGGATACGCTCAAAGGTCTCACGCAATTTCTTACGCTTGTCCTTCAGCACCTTCTCATTGAGCTGGGGTTGCTGCACTGGGTTAAACTCTGATCCAGTATTAGGATTGAGACCACCATGTGGAAGGAGAGAGATTTACAAGCAAAGCCTGAATTAAGTCATTGTTTTCTCTTCCTCTCACCACACCACATTTATAACACATGTGTCACTGTGGCATCCATGTTCAGAAACAGAACCCCGAAGAAAGCTTTCCTCCTAAGTGCCACTAAAAGAGAATACATATTTGGGAAGACAGCTTACTGGTGCTCAAATAACTCTGTTAGTTCCCAGGTGCCCCAGCCTGATCAGCAACCCAAGTAGTGACTAGGGAGGGGGGGGGGAGGCCTTCCTGGGCCTGGCTCCCCATTCAATGAACCCTCTTTCTAGGGCAGCTTGCCTGGCCCCATCAATGTTTCTAGGATGGCTTCTAAAAGAGAGAAAGAAAAAGGACACGGGGGCGGGGCCATTTGAGTGTACCCAGCCCTTGATCTCCTTACTCCAAAAAAAAAAAAAGAAAGAAAGAAAGAAAGAAACATGGTATCTGATAACATTTGTTACATCAGCCAATGTGTTCCTCCTCCAGATACTTTTTTAACTATTAACTCCCATAAGCCAACATGACCAGTGGTCAGGGACAATGAGAGCTTTAGTATAACATATAGAGAGTACCATATTGCCTACCCCTAAGTCTTTCAGCTTCACAGATGCATTTGGCCCCATCTGGTTTCTCCATTCAAGTTTCCCCCAACCCCCCAAAAGGTTTATTCAAACCTACCCATTTCATCAAGTTTTTCCATATCTCGGATTATTTGCTTGGGATCCTTCATCTTCAACACTGCTGCTCTCACCATCATGCGTTGCTTCTTGTTCTGGACTCACCAGAAAATGAGAGAGAGTGAAAGATTCCTGTATCGGCCAAACCAAGCAACATATACAATACAAAAAATAGGGGGATCCAGGAGTGGGTTTTTGCATGACAGAACTGTGAGCTCAATTCTGGTACTGGGAAAACAATTATGGGCCAAACATGTGCTTAGAGGCACCCTGTTCCTTAATTTTAAGAGTCTGCTGCCCCCACTATAACATATATTGCACCCGGCTCTACTTGAAGGATAAGTTTCTAGTTTTTTAAAAAAGCAGATCCCACTAGACTAAAGTCTGCACAACACTGTTCTAAGCTGTTAAAATTGATTTTACATTCCAATTTTAAAGGCAGTGTGTTAACACACCTTCACATTTATACCCTATCAACCTTTACAATCCTCAGTCTCTAGTTCTGTGGGGTTTTATATTACTGGCTTCCTGTTTAAAGACACTTGAGGACTTGGTCAAACACTGCCATGATATTTATACTTACAGACGAGAATAAGACTAATCATCCACCAAGGAAAACTATAAATATATAACATTAGTGCTATCACAATTCTATTAAAAATGCATTATTTCTCCAGCTTTATGAATACTTGGAAAATACTGTATTTTTAAATAGGAAAGGGCTCATCAGTTAGCAAGTACTACATTAACAAGGTATGCTTTACGTTAGGAACATAACACATAGAAGTATAGGGTCGCCAGCCTTTAGTAAAGCAACGATCTCTCACCTTCTTAAGCTCCCTTTTTCGAGCCTCCTTGCCTGCAAAGATATAAATGCTCAATTTCAGACCCAGTACTAGCAAGCTTTGGGCTGCAATCAAAACCACACTTATCACGGAACTCATTGTACTTCAGAGTACACTTTGAATCCTAAGAAGTACTGTACTTGTGCCAGGGAAGGAGCAAAGCAGGAACTGGGCAACATGCACCAGAATGCTGCTTGTTCACGACAAACAACAGCCGGACAGAAAATCTGGTTTATTGTTATGTGCAAATGCAATCAGCATCTGCCCAAGGAGGAATCTAAGTCTATAAGGCTTTACTTGTATACTTCACAAAAGCACACACAATGTTGCCTGACCAACACTGAGCACTTACTCCACCTTTTTCCAAAACTGTCTTTAAGGAAAAGAAGTTGAGTGTTCTACCATCCAAAAGGAATCTGACTCTTGCAAACACAGCCTGTGTACATACTATACAGTACCTTTAAAGCACATCTGAAGCAAATTCTTTCCCTCAAAAAATTCAGAGCACTATAGCTTACACTGCACATACCTATAATTCCCAGGGACCCTTAATAAACTGCAGTACTCAAAATTCTTTGAAGAAAAGACTGTGCTTCAAAGGTGCTTTTAAGCTATAGTGTGTACATAGCCATAGTAAACATGGACCGGCTTAAAGCTGCACAGAAGTGCACTTAGATTTAACTATGAGAAATCCTATAATTAACAGACTGCAGTGAAGCAAGTCATACTGACTGCTCTTCAAATAATTTAATATAAATATTTGTATATGAGATTTATAAAGCAGCAACATTATGCCTTCAACTGATTAGCTTGATGTAAAGCAATCTTCTGAAGAAAAATCTCCACTTGACATTACCATCATCCCATTATTTTATATTCCTGTACATTCCTTCACTGACATTGTTTAATGCTAAACCCACAGTATACTGTAACGTTTTTAGCCTGCAGTGTTAGGTCTTATACCTCGGGCTACATTAGTGTTCGAAACTCCCATCGTTACAGGCACATTTTGCAACAGGGAATTTAATTAGTGTGAGCAGTTTCTGAGCTCTGGGCGCATTACTGCGCCTCAGATTTCAAATTAAAACTGCAGAGCAGAAGGAAAGGAGGACCTTTTTCTGCCTTCCCACTTTCAGCTACTCTCTGAAAACTGGAGAAGAGACCCTCTTAAGAATATTGGGGGGGAGGGCCAGGGGAAGGACTAGACCATGTGAAAAATGAACATAATATTTTAGCAGCAGTTCATTCATTTTCAGCTTTGTATTCTAGTTATTTAAAAAAGTACCCCTAGACATTCCATTGTTGCGCCCGTAACCTAGGTTTAAGGTGCGATTTGGCTCCTAGTTTTCCTATCTTAGTTTCTAACACTGTGCTACATGCTTTCAACCATTCGTCTCCCCTAAAACCCTCCCCCTTACTTTTAAAAAATAAATTCTGTACACTTACGAGCTTGATCTGTGGGATTCATGAACTTCCCACTCTTGGTGGATGACGTGGATCTTCGCCCCATTTTGACAGTTTATTTTATTGTTTCACTGAATGAAAACTAGACCAGGAGGAGAAAAATATATATAATTCAGCATAAACGTCAGTATTAAACACACGAGTGAAGTTCTGCAAGTCATACAGAAGTACATCTCATTATAATAGTAATTAATAATAATAATAATAATAATAATAATATAGTATAAATAATAACAACAACAGTAATATAGTATATATATATATTCATTAAAAAAAACCTTTTCTGTTAAAGTCAGGCATTTACTGAAAAACGCTCGCCCTTGATCCGACCAGGGTTTTAACACCGGACCATCAGGAGACGCAGCTCTGCACAAAGCTCCAGCCTTCGTGGTATAAACAACTGTTTGTGCCCATGAAGATGAAAGGATTTCTATGTTGGGAAACGGTAACAGGTTACCTGGCGCCAAAGCCGGTGGCTCCAAGCAGGGAGAGGCGGACAGCCTAGATCCGCGCCTGACCCCAGTCGATCCACGGGGCGCGAAGGAAGAGGCCGGAGCCCGCCAACCTCGACGGCAGAGCGGCGCCCGGTCGCTCCGACGAGAGAAAGGGCCCTACAGAAACCGCGCCTCGGATACTCTCCGCGTCGCCGCCATCTTGAAAAGCCGCGCGATCTCGCGGCAACAGCGATAGAGGCGCGGAACGCCTAGAGTAGCCCACAACCTGAACTTCCGGCAAAAATGAGGAACTTTGAGGCACGTGGACTTCTCATCAAAGACTCGGCTTCCGTCCCCAACTTCCGGGAAGTTGATTCGGCCTGAAGTAGCGGACCATTAAGGAGGTCAGGGTTTTAGCATCCGCAGCCTAGGATACCCCGAACAAAAGGTTGACAGCAAGCACCGGAGCTCATATATTTTGTTTTTAGTTTAATTATTGAATTCATATATACTGCCCTATGCACGGAGGTTCACAGGGCGGATCACAAAAAAAATCAAAATATAAAACCACTACATATGGATTTAGATTTGATATCCCGCCTTTCACTCCCTTTAAGGAGTCTCAAAGCGGCTAACATTCTCCTTTCCCTTCCTCCCCCACAATAAACACTCTGTGAGGCGAGTGGGGCTGAGAGACTTCAGAGAAGTGTGACTAGCCCAAGGTCACCCAGCAGCTGCATGTGGAGGAGCGGAGACATATATACATATATATATATTTAAAACAACCTAATAACAATTCCCCCCTCCAAAAAAAGAACCATATTTTAAACGGGCATAGGATTCAATGAAATCAACCAAAGTTCTGGTTAAAAAGGAACGTTTTTGCCTGGCGTGGAAAACTGGAAATATATGCAACTCATACTGCTTCCTCCTTCCCCTCAGCTGTCGCCTGAGGCAACCGCCCAGTGATACAGCCATCAATATGGGCGTCTGTAGGAATGTTTTTTTTTGGGGGGGGAATAAAGCACTAAAAAGGGGAGCAGTGGATTTCTCACACGAAAATAAGAACAGCAGCTGTCCATTTTGCCTCGTATCTCGGGTTCTACAAATGACAAAAACTTAACTCTTTGGAGAGGTAAACTGGAGATTATGGCTCTTCGGAAGTCAGTGCTCCCTTCCTCTCCCCGCCTGCACTTTGCGGGTATCTTACATGCATGCGAACAAATACAGCACAAGGCTTTGCACCAACTGAGCTTTGGGCTGCAAGTTGTGAGTGACGTCCCAGGGGTCGCCATTTGGAACCGGCGAAGTGTTGTTGGAGTACGTTTGACCGCTGGCAATGCTGGCTGGGGCTGCTGGGAGTTGGAGTTCAAGAACACCTCGAAGGCACCATGTTCGCTATCCCTGTGTAGTTTTACCGTTTGCTGCAACCCGAGAGGTGTTAAGCGTGGGGGATTTGGAGCTGGAAAATCAAACTAGCTTCTGACATGCTCGATTGACAGTATACTACTTTGTACCCCCCAAAAGTAAAGAAACCCTATCTCAGCCACAGTATCATGGGAACAGTGGTCTGCAGTTTATACAAACTCCCCCGACAGCAATCACGTTTTTCTCACAAAGTAAGTCCTAACTTAAAGCAAGAACTATTTCTTTCTGAGTGGACTCCTGCTTCTCAAGTACGCTAAAATCCTCGATTTCTTTATTATTTTATATAGGCAGTTCTTATTTACATCCTGGGATGTGGAAACGTCAAAGGGAATCATAAGGTTTTTTTCTTTCTGTGTGATTTCCGACTATTTTCCCTATCTCTATACTTGTCCTTGTTACTAGACGCTCCAGGATGCGGCGTCTCTTTGGTACTTTGTATTTAGAATTACTGTAAAGTGGAAAGGTAATCAACATCAGACCAGAAGTGTCTGTATAGGACTGAGACCGTGTACTTCCCCCCGTCTCTATGGTAACGGTACCGCCCGCAAATCTCTCTTTCTGGTTCGCCTGAGCTCAGAGGCGCTCAAGGCCGGTTTGTCCTTCAGACCTCCCAAGGTCTGCATCTCTATGGTTTAGGTTTCTCATAATCGCCGGGCAACACTGAAAGAAGGTGCCGGGAGAGGGAGGGCGCCATTTTCGGTCTAGAAGTCCGTTATACCAGAGAAGGCCGAGAGGGGGCGCTCGCCTGCCAGTCCTAGAAATAAATTCTTCCAAGTCCTTTTCTTGCACAAGCTCAGGAATAACTTTATACTGCAAGGTTCAATCACACAATGCTTTTTAGAGGGAAGAAGACACAGTTCAGTTCAGATCATATCATATCATCATATCATAACATATATCGAAAGAGCATTAAAAATGCTTTATATAAAACATGACTCCTGGCAGTACAGAAGTTTGACTTATAAACATTACCCTAAGTGCATTTTGTTGCAAGTCCCATTGATAGCAATGTCAGTTACTTCCAAGTACAGTGAGTGGTATCTCGGATTACAGAAGCCTGGATATTTATAAAATTATGAAAGTTGAAGTGGATAAAGAAATTTTGCTCCCTCTTAATATCCCCTTGAAAAATGGCCTTCTTGTGTCTTTTGTTGAAAATATTGTACCTTGCAACTGAATTTAACAAGCATGATGATAAAGTCTAAGCTATGGGAGCTGGGCATGTACAGCCTAGAAAAAGAATTTTCTATTTAGTCTGCATCATTTTAATGTAATGTGTTTCATGTTTTCTGGCTCCTCTGCTTGAGCCTATGATGTCATTGTCACATTCTTTGTATCATGCAAGACTACCCACCTCACAGCCTCTGTGATGTCACCATTTTACAGCAACTGATAGTCCTACACCAAGATGAAGTGCCCTTGCCTAGTCCTTCTCCATCGGACTTTTTCTTCATAATAAGCTGAATGGCAGGTTTGGTTGGGACTTCTTAATATCTATTTTAATTGTATTCCTCCTAGGATGTTTTGTTTCATGGTGGTTCACCAGTCCAGAAGTGTACGAGGCAGATGTGCATACTAATATAGTCAAATTTGCTTTTACCAAAATGTTCCCACCAAAGCTCAGTTAATAATAAGAAAGTAAGACAAAGAAAGGAAAGGAAGTTATAAGGCAGGAAAAATACCAAGAGATTACAAAGCCATGGCTTTAAGAATGGAACTGATTTGGCAAGCTTGCTCTTATACAGTCTATCCCACACCACCTACCCACCCACACAGGACCACAGGTTGGGGCACAGGGTACCATCTACACTGACCCCACCTACAACTCATAAAATATTTTCTTATTGGCCCTATGCTGATTTGAGATGTAACATGCACAGATAGAATAGAGAAAAAAGCACAGGCAAATGCATTTATTTGAGAAAACACATATTCAGTTATATATTGTGCTATTTCAAATTGTATTTCATAATATGCAAAACTCAATAACGCAAAGCATGTTTTCAATATTTTCCACATTACCAAGCTTGATTCACATGGAAAAGGATAAACTGCATAATTACATCTTGATTTCTAGTATGCAATTGTTGTACAGTGGATTTGTGTATGCTTTTTCTACAAATCCCCACTGAAAGGGAGGAGACATTAGGATTGCAATCAAAGGCTACAATCCCAACCCCACTTATCCAGAAGGAATCCCCACTGAGTTCAATGGGACTTAACTTCTGAGTAAACATGGTTAAGTTTGTGCCGTTAGAGCATTCGCTCATGTCACATACCTGCAGAAACCTACACCTTTCAGTTACTGCTTATCTGCAAGGGTCTTTTGTCTTTAACGGGTTATTCACCACCAAACTCTTTATTTCTATATTGCTAATTGCAAAAACGAACAAGCCGTATTAAAAAGGAAAGTTCTTTTCAGTCATATTAGAATACGTTTCGTGTATTCACCAGTGTGTAGGAACATCCCCAGATATTCCTAATTTAGCTTTGTCTTTCACCATTGCACTGACTTCTGTAATGGAACAATGATAAATCTGCGAGGCTTCCTTAAATTCTGCCAGATGCTGCTCATAGCTCTCAATGCATGCTACAAGGTGATCTCTTTCCACTGCTCCCAATATAGCATGAAGAATTATGTCGATACCCAGCCCCAGAGCACTAATGGCAATGCCTCCCAGAACAGATAACCCAATCTGAGCAAGTAGAGCAACTAGTTTGTTAACAGTAACAGTTACAATATTCGAACACACCAATTTTACAGCTACTATACCTGCCGATGCAGTAGCCTCTCCAAGAATAACAGATACAATCCTGTGAGCTATTGCAATTTTTTCCAACTCAGGCTCCTTGATATCATAAAGCTTTCGGTACATCAGTGGCTCTAGCTTTTCCTTTATTTCTTTATCAAACTTCCATACCTCTTGCTGAATATCAGTCATGGCTCGGATGATGATGTCACAGTTCTCTTTGATGGTGCCGCCCTCTTTCATTTTAACGTGCGCAATCTTGGCTCCCAGATGTTCATTCAGTGCTCCAATTAGTTCATCGGTAGCCTTAAAATTCAGCTGCATGCAGTCAAGCAGTTCCTGGTGCAAAGCAATCACATCCTGGCGTCTTTGTGGATTGTTTGGGTAGAGAAGGTCACTGAGGCTCATTCTGCAAAGATGAGCTGATTATAGAAGAGGAAAGTAGTTCTGCTGTAAGCATTAGGAATTGTGGTTAGGGATGATAAACTCAAGGAGCAGAAGTACAATAAAAATACTCGTAAATAAAATATTGGGAGACCACTAACTGATAAAACAGGAAGCCAACTCAAAATTATTAAAGCAATGTGCATGCCATTGCTAATTCAGTTGATTCTTTTTTACTTTTTCTATGTTAAGTGTGATCATCTTTGCACTGGTATTAAGACCTTTCTTTTTCCTCACCAGCAATTTTTTTAAAAATTGGGAGGGTAGGAGGTGTTATTGGTCTGCTTTTGCTGTTGGCTTTGATTGTACTTTAGTAATTACTAAGGATAAAGTTAACAAAAATCAAATCAATGACCATAATCTCCTTTAGCAGAACACAAAGAAATTCTGTAGCAGACTGATGAAGAAGAGAAAGGCAAAAGGGTCCTTCTATGGAGGGGGGGGGTCCAGTCGCGGACAACTCTGGGTTTGGCCGCTCATCTCGCTTTACTGGCCGATGGAGCCAGCGTACAGCTTCCGGGTCATGTGGCCAGCATGACTAAGCCACTTCTGGCGAACCAGAGCAGCGCACGGAAACGCCGTTTACTTTCCCGCCAGAGCAGTACCTATTTATCTACTTGCACGTTGACGTGCTTTCGAATTGCTAGGTTGGCAGGAGCAGGAACCGAGCAACGGGACCTCACCCCACCGCGGGGATTCGAACCGCTGACCTTCCGATCGGCAAGCCCTAGGCTCTGTGGTTTAACCCACAGTGCCACCCGCTCCCCTCCAATGCAGACTTACTTGATACATTAATCCCAAGTGTCCTGTGTTCTTCAGTTCTTCTTCATGGATTCTTGTTGCAACGCAACCACACAGCACCACCCGCTGGGCAGATTTTGCACTTGGTCACACATAGATAGGCATGTTGTTGGGCTTTTCATTTTATTCTGAAAGAGGAAGATTATATTTATTATTCAGCAAGTTGTGTCTACAAGAATTCCCTTGCAGAGCTAGAGGCACCAATAGGCGGCCCATGACACCATTTGGTATGTTGTCTACATTTTCACCATGCGGGAGCTTCATCTGCTGCCAGTGGGGAATTTCAGGGCTGAAGTGGCAGAAACAGAAGAGCTCCCCCTAAGATGACTACAGTGGCTGCCTCAAGTCTGTTCCCATTTGTGCTGGGCAGCACCAAGTTGCTGGCTGGTAATCGGAGAATGACAAGGTACAGGGCAGTTTTTAAGCATTTCCCAATGCTGCCACATTTAGCCACAGCCTCAAAGTGCAAGCAGATAAATAGGTACCACTCCGGCGGGAAGGTAAACGGCGTTTCCGTGTGCCGCTCTGGTTCGCCAGAAGCGGCTTAGTCATGCTGGTCACATGACCTGGAAGCTGTACGCCACCTCCCTCGGCCAGTAAAGCGAGATGAGCGCCGCAACCCCAGAGTCGGTCAAGACTGGGCCTAATGGTCAGGGGTCCCTTTACCTACCAAGGTCCTAGAGGTTTTATCCCTTCACTGCTAGAGTGAAAATGTTTTGACATCATTTTTGTATTGTTGTAAACCACTGTGATACATTTTTTTAAATGGTACACTGGTATATAAACATTTTTAATAAATAAATAAATGACTGGATTCCCAGCAAGTGGACACAAGTAGGCAAAGTAAATGGAGACTTGTCTTCTTAGCTGAATGCTGGGTTCAGTTAATAACCATCACTAAATATCCAAATCCTTATTATCAGTTTCCCACCATCTCAGTACCCATCAGCATCACGCCTTGCCCAACTGCACCCATACAATACAAATTGTTTATAAAGTTCTCTTCTCACATGTCGGCGAGACACAATTAGCTTGAGGGTTTGTGCAGAGCGCCATCCTATTTTGGGCTCTGCCTGTTGATGGTAGGTGAATGCTGACTCCTACCTCTGATGCAGCATCCTGGCCTTGCAATGCTAGCTCAGCATTAGGGGGTCACAAGGCCACAGTCATTGTGCCACTGACTTACTTAGTAAGCAGAAACTCATAGAATCAGTCTGCAGGTCCACCGAGAGTATTTTTCAGAAGCTGTCAAAATGTGAATTCAGCAGGGATTTCTAACTCGTGATACATTTCTGATGTCAAGCAAGACCAAACTACAGATTAAATGAAACACACTATAAAAAAGCATCCTTAAGCTGGCACATTTATTTTGGGCCTACAGTGGAGGGGCTCACAGCATTAACGCCCCAAGCAGCAGCCTTAGATTCAAGCAGAAAACAAGTACCTCTCTCTGCGTGTCTGTCTATCTGTCTGTCTGTCTGTCTGTCTCTCTCTCTCTCTTTCTCTCTCTGGCTTCTGCTGCTTCTTGCTTCCAGCTCACACATCCCTAAACTTGGACTTTTGTCTTTATAACTACCAGCCCAAACTGTTCCTTTAAGTTTAAAGCTTTCAGTTTGCAAGTTCAGCACATTTTATTGCTTATTTGGTCAACAGGGCTGGCGGATTAGTGCTGAAATGTTTATTTGGTGAGCTTCCGTTCCACAGGAGGTGGGGGTGCTAAATTGATGGACTTTTCCCATTTTGTTTTCTCTTTCCATTATAGCAAAATAGTAAACAGAAAGCTTTCAGGAAGCAATAACAAGAAACTTTGCTGAATGGCACTTGCATGTGAGTAGATCTCGGTTGTGGAGTAGGGCATTCTTAGTTAAAATAACGCTGTATAACATGCTACACAGGATCTCCATTTTAATTCCATTGACATCTGATTGTGGAAAAGAAACGGCCTCAGTAGCACTAGAGGCCTCCACTGTGAAAACAACCCCCATTTTCATCTTCTGACAAAAGAATGGCCGGCATGCGGGAATGCATTTCAATATTAAACCAAAGGCCAGATTCAGGGCTGGCGCTGTTTCCAGTTTGTTCTATAATTGCTAGTTCAAAGTAAAAAAAAAAAAATCATGGGGAGTTTAGTTGCCGATAGCGCAATCCACAGGACAGGGAAGGTATGCAGGCAGTGGCAGATGGGTGCCGTGGTTTGAGATCACAAGCCTTTCCTGGCATTCCTTCAGGCCTTCATTGCTACTCGGTCTTTTCCAAAACCCTTTTCCCATTATCAGTTCATTACACCTCTCCCCATCCCTATATTGGCCATCTAATAGAGGTGACTCCCCACTTATGTGGGGCTTACGTTCTGGGCCCCCACGTACACTTGTGAAATGCACGGAAGTGAGGAGCCTCGTCGGAGCAGAGAACTGGGGTGATTTAAGAGGCATCCGAAATACAGTACAGTACCTTTTTCTTTTACACTATACCTTTGCCTCCAGATTGCCAGAAAGGAAAGGGAACCGTGCCTCTGAGCCCACTGCAATGCAGCTTCCTGCCCAACAGCTGTGGAGCAGGGTAGCAGGCAACAGCAGGAGCTCTCGTGCGCCGTTATGGAGCCCATAATTTTTTTTAAAAAAAACCACAAACACACATTAAAAACCTTTATTTTAAACTTTTGGCTCACTGACATCCTCTTCAGGCTCTGGGGAGGGGCTCCTAACAAGCCACAAGGACTCTCCAGTTCTGTCCTGCCATTTCCAGGTTTGAACTGATTGATTGATGGATTGAGGGATTGATTGATTGATTGATTGATTGATTGATCTCCCACTGCTGCGCATATACAAAGTCGTTTGTGAGTCAATTGTGCATAAGTGGGGGGATTTCTCTACATAATCTAAGTCTTCTAGGCATACTGTTGGCAGCTGATGCTAAAGAAATGTTTAAACAGTAGTTGTATTAAGAAATACTGAGGTGAGCAAGAGGAGCAGAGCAGAAGCTAAAGTAGATGAGGAAGCAGCCAACCAACAGTTCAACATTTTATACAACTATATATTCCAATAAAATATATTCCATGGGCTCCAAATATAGAAATAGGTTTTCAGAAATATTTTATGTACCTATTAGTAGCTATATAATAGTAGATTTTGCTTCATTCTTGACTTTTTAAATTAAGTGCTGTTCATGAGAATTTTGGAGATACATGGCTGACATAACAGCTT
Source organism: Podarcis filfolensis (assembly GCF_964270895.1). NCBI lineage: Eukaryota > Metazoa > Chordata > Lepidosauria > Squamata > Lacertidae > Podarcis > Podarcis filfolensis. The sequence continues at coordinate 42,646,904 of NC_139612.1, read as the reverse complement.
TTAAAAAAATATTTTTAATTACATAACATATTTCAATTTAAACATACCATTCACCATCACATTTTGGATTCTCAGAATCCCCTGACTTCCCACCACCCTTTTCTGGATTTTGTTGTCAATCCCTATTTCTTTCAGCCTATCCTTTTTTTTCTAATTTGTTAAAAATATTATTTATTGTTTTTCCATTGTATTTTGTATATTATATTACTCTAATCCTGCCAAAGTTTTTAGTTGTTTACAGTTTTCTCTTAAATACATTATAGATTTCCCCCATACTTTCTTAAACTTCTTCTCATCCTGGTCTCTGATTGTCACGGTCAATTTCGCCATTTCAGCATAGACCATCATCTTCATCAGCCACTCTTCTCCGGTTGGAACTTCATCCTCTTTCCATTTCTGGACCAGTGGTATTCTCGCTGCTGTCATCGCATACATGAAAAGTCTTTTCTGTTCTCTCAGAATCTCTGTATCTAAGATACCTAATAGAAAAGCCTCTGATTTTTTCCACAAATGTTATTTTAAACATTTTCTTCAGCTCATTATATATCCTTTCCCAGAATGCTTTTGTTACTTTGCACATCCACCACATATGGTAGAACATGCCTTCTTTCTCTTTACATTTCCAACATACATTAGAAGCAGTTCTATACATCTTTGCTAATTTTACTGGTGTTAAGTACCATCTATACATCATTTTCATATAGTGTTCCTCCAACAAACATCACGCTGGTAAATTTCAAATCTTCCTTCCGTAGTTTTTCCCAGGACAAAAGTTGAATATAACAGCTTTGTTGACTTTCTTCTGCTGAGCATACTTTGGTTTGTATTTCAGTGTGATATCTCCCTTTTTGGAAATGCTGGGCAAGTTCGGTGCACAGAAGGGTGAGGAAAGGCTACTCAATGCCAGCCGCAACTTGTACGACTGTGTCTACATGTTTGTTTCTTCGACCAACATCGCCTTCCGGATGCTCAACCAGTTTCTGGGAACTGACCTAGCCATCATTACAGTAAGGGAAAACTTGAGCATCAAAGAAAACCTTCAGCTTCTGATGAGTGCTCTGAAAGAGATGCAGGAAAAAGTGGAGGCCAAAGATCAGGATATCAAGCAAAAAGTCGGCCTTCCACTGTATTCCAGTATTGTGTTGCCTACCACCTCCACAAATGAAAAAATCAAGCTGATAAAGGACCTTTATGGGAAATATAAGGGAGTTATTGACAATATCAGCGGTCCCGTTTCAGCAGCACTACTGAAAAATGGCAATCTCCCCGAGATACTAGACGCCGTCATTCGGGATTTAACAAGCAGTCCTGTTCTCTCTCTCAGAGTGGGTGACCTTCTCATGACTAACGAAGAAATTGCCAAAGCGCTTTCAGACGCCTGCCCCACCTCATCCCAGGCAGCAGCTGCAGCAGTAGCAACAGCCACACGAACAAGGACTCAGAGCCAACCAGTCATTACCACGGCTTTCTCACTTACTAACTTCATGCGGGTAGCTTTCAAAGGACAGCCACCTAGTAAAACGGTTGAATTAGCGGCAAGCACCCTCGAAGACGCTGTGAAGATCTTGAAGCCAGCTTGTGAAAAATTCCAAAGGACTGTGAAGACAGCTGAAGAGTATATCACATTGATAGTGGATAAGTTGCAGTGAACCTGAAGCTGATTGCCCAGCTGGTAGAAAACCGCTTCTGTTTACATGGCAGGGAAGTTGCGCAAATAATAAAGAGACAGTTTCTGATTACGGCATCTACACTTCCTTCCACAGCATTTTTAATGTAAATATTTGAGCACTGCATTAAGAAAGACAAACTAGGTACACTTAAGCTTTTCTAGATTGTAGTACTCAAAAGAGGCACAGGCTTAGATTTTTAGTTTAGCAATCTAAACTAGGTACAACTAGGTCAATATGTAAATGGCTAAATATCTGAAGAAAACTCTGCAGCTTAAAAAAACAAAAACTTGTATAAAATACTTTTATGATACGTGTTTTCGATTTGTACATAGCCTTTTCCAGTACAGTGGTACCTCAGTTTATGAACTTAATCCGTTCCAGAAGTCCGTTCTTAAACCGAAACCGTTCTTAAACTGAGGCGCGTTTTCCATAATGAGTCCTTCTGCCGTTGGTGCCCTTCCACCATTCGGATTCTGTTCTTAGACTGAGGTAAAGTTTGCAAACTGGGACACTATTTCTGGTTTTGCAGAGTTCGTAAACTGAATCGTTTTGAAACAGGACTGTTCTTAAACCGAGGTACCACTGTAATATCAGTGTCAGCCAGAAAGAAATGTAGGGATGCACATAAGTGGGGGACAAAGGTGCCAGCTCCTGGGGGTGAGGCACTTTCGGGGGGCAATGTGTTTTAGGAGGGTGGGGCCCCTCAATATTCAGAGGGTATTCGGCTCTGCCCCTGGCTCTTTGTGACATCTCAGCCATGACATCAGGACATTGTGTCAGGCCTCCTGGAACACCTTGAGAAGATCACATCTCTAGTGGGGTTTATTCAGCCCCAAAACAGATCACCCTTGTGAACCCTTCCAACTCCCTTCTGTGATTCTCTAATTAGTTAGACAGGACTTACCCTTGTGGAAGCCATGCTGGTTCTTCTTCAGTAAGGCTTATCCTTCTATATGGCATAAGCGAGTTTCCTAGGTTCCTAGATATAATCTAAACCAGCAATCTATACTTAAAAATCTTAAAAATTTTTAAGAAAGAAAAATTTGGATATCATCTGTCTACAAGAAACACATGTGGCAAAGAGGCACAGGAAAATTCTGATTAACAAAAGATTAGGGAACGAATTTGTATCTTCGGATAGGGAGAAAAAGAGGGGAGTTGTGTTATATATCAAAAATAAAATTGACGCTAAACAAATTTTCAAAGACGAAGAAGGAAGAATCATAGCAGTTCAGATCAAATGGCAAGGCGAAAATCTAATAATTGTCGGGATCTATGCACCTAACGGAAATAAGACTGATTTTTACAAAGCTTTGGAAGAAAAACTATTTGAGTACATGGATCAGAAAATCATAATAATGGGTGACATGAATGGGGTGGTGTCTCTGGAAATGGATAGACTAAGAGAAGGATTAAATAGAGAAGGGAAATTACCAAAGACTTTCTTCTCAATGACTAAGAATTGTAATTTGGTTGATATTTGGAGACTTAGACACCCATTGGAGAAGCAATTCACTTATTACTCAGAACCGAATCAGTCCATGTCAAGAATTGATCAAATTTGGGTCTCAAATGAACTGACTCCAAGAATCCAGCAAGTAGAAATACAACCCAAAGTAATTTCAGACCACAATGCAATAAAAGCAGAAATAAAAGGTTTTGAAGAAAGATCTTTCAGATGGAGAATCAATGATCATTTGCTGGACGACCAGAAGATTATAGAAAAGGCACAAAAGAAGTTACTGGAATATTTTATAGACAACACTGACAAAGGCACAAAAATGAACATCGTTTGGGATGCGAGTAAAGCAGTGATGAGAGGATTCTTCATACAACAGAACTCATTGAAGAACAAACACAGAGAAAAAGGGAAAAAGGAAATTTTAAAGCAGATCATGGACAAGGAGCAAAAACTAATCAAAAAACCAAATAACGTGAAAATTAAACAAGAAATAAAGACTCTACAAACCCAATTTGCAATGATGATAAACCAAGAAGTGGAATGGAATATAAAGAGATTACGACAGAAAAACTTTGAGTTCGCTAACAAATCAGGGAAATTACTCGCATGGCAGATCAAAAAGAGAAAAGAACAGAATACGATTAACAAGATTATTGTAAATGGTGAAGAGATTCTCAATCCGAAAGAAATCAGAAAAGGATTTTTGGATTTTTACAGACAACTATATAAAAATAAAGAGAGAAACAACCTGAAGAAAATAGAAAATTTTTTAAAAGATAAAAAGGTGCAGAAGATCCCGACAGAACAAAGAGACCAGCTGAATTCCCCAATAGAAACGGAGGAGATTAAGGAGGTGATTAAAGATTTGAAGAGAGGTAAAGCCCCGGGACCAGATGGATTTACTTCAGGATATTACAAAGAAATGAAGAATGTCCTGTTATCTCCACTGAAAGAAGTTATGAATAATATTTTAAAAGCAAGAGAAATCCCAGAAACATGGAAGGAAGCATACATCACTTTGATTCCGAAACAAGACTCTGATTTGACGCAAGTTAAAAACTATAGGCCTATTTCTTTATTGAACACAGATTACAAAATTTTTGCAGGAATTTTGGCGAAGAGATTGAAAAAGATTCTGAAAAATATTATCCACAAAGACCAAGCAGGCTTTCTGCCAGGCAGACAAATGAAAGATAATGTAAGGAATATAATTAATATTTTGGAATATTTGACTGCCAGCAATGAGAAACAAGCAATATTGATGTTTGTGGACGCGGAAAAAGCGTTTGATAACATCGTATGGGATTTTATGTTAAAGAATTTAGAATATATGGAAGTGGGGAACGACTTCTTTAATGGAATTAAGGCAATATATACAGAACAGAAAGCTAAATTAATAGTTAACAATGTGGTTACAGAAGATATAAAAATATCTAAAGGAACAAGGCAGGGCTGTCCGCTCTCGCCATTGCTATTCATAATGGTCCTGGAGGTTTTGCTAAATTCGATTAGACAAAATAAATTAATTAAAGGAATATCAGTAGGTCGGAACGAATATAAAGTAAAAGCCTTTGCCGACGATCTGGTTATAACGATGGAGGAACCAGGGGAGAGTGTTAAAAAAGTATTGGAGGAGATGGAACAATTTGGGAAAGTGGCCGGTTTCAGATTAAATAAGAAAAAAACTAAGATAATGGTGAAAAATATGGAGAACAAAAAGATAGAATTATTGCAACAACAGACAGAGATAGAGGTGGTAAAGAAAGTAAAATATTTAGGAATTTGGTTGACTCATAAAAATATTGACCTGTTCCAGAATAACTATGTTCAGATATGGAAAGGAATTAAGAAGGACCTGGAGGTGTGGGGTAGAATGAAACTGTCCTTTTGGGGCAGAATATCTACGATAAAGATGAACGTGCTCCCAAAGATGTTATTTCTATTTCAGACTATCCCTGTTATTAAGGGGGTAGGGAATTTTAGAGATTGGCAAAGAGTGATTTCAAGGTATATCTGGCAGGGCAAGAAGCCAAGAATAAAATATAAATTATTAACAGATGCTAAGGAAAGGGGAGGCTTCGCCCTGCCAGATATGAAATTATATTATGAAGCAGCATGTCTTTGCTGGTTAGAGTGGATTAAATTAGAAAACACGGAGTTATTGGATTTAGAAGGTTTTGATAACAGATTCGGGTGGCACGCATACTTATGGGCGGACAAGAAGAAAGTCCATAAAGGATTCGGGAACCACATCTTCAGGAGTTCTTTAATAGAAGTTTGGGACAGGTACAAAAACCTCCTAGAACCAAGAGTCCCTCACTGGTTATCCCCGTTGGAGGTTATGAGTGTTAAGAAAATTAACATGCGAGGGAATTGGGCGACATATGGAGAATTATTAACTAAAGAAGGAGGAAAATGGAAACTAAAACCATACGAAGAGGTTAAAGATTATGTATATGATTGGTTACATTACTTTCAGGTGAATGAAATGTTTAAAAAAGATATAAGGGAAAGTGGATATGCAGAAAAAGACTCTAAGTTCCAGACAGAGATTATAGCTAATGAATACAAAATTCTGTCTAAAATGTACAAGATATTGTTAGAATGGAACACGAAAGATGAAGAGGTTAAATCTGTAATGATACAGTGGGCCAAAGATTTTGGATATAATATTCAATTTGAAGAATGGGAAAAATTATGGAAGGAAAGTTTAAAATTTACTGCATGCATGGGGTTGAAGGAGAATGTCATGAAAATGTTTTATAGATGGTATATCACCCCGGTAAAATTGGCAAAAATGTACAAAACATGTAATAAATGCTGGAAATGTAAAGAAAAAGAGGGAACATTCTACCATATGTGGTGGGAATGTAAGAAAGTGAAAAGCTTCTGGGAAGCAATCTATAATGAACTGAAAAAGATGTTAAAATATACCTTTACTAAGAAACCAGAAGCCTTTCTTTTAGGGATTACAGGAAAAGATATAAGAAGAAAAGACTTTAGACTCTTCCAGTATGCAGTTACGGCAGCAAGAATTCTTTTGGCCCAGAAATGGAAACAAGAGGACATACCGACGATTCAAGAATGGAGAATGAAACTGACTGACTATGCGGAACTGGACAAACTGACTGGGAAAATAAGATATGTTCGAAACCAAAAGTTCATCGAAGATTGGGGAAAATTTGTTGATTATCTGAAAAATGTATGTGAGGTGCAAACAACGGTAGTGGGGTTTCAAGAAGCACTGTAAAAACTTTTAAAGAGGTATTGCTGAAAGTAAATAGAAAAAGGAGGGAAGACAAATGGCAATGCTATTAAAGAAATGCGCATTAAAGGGTAAAAATGGATGATTGTCAGGGAAGTTGAAGGAAGTCCAAAATATGAATTTTGTTAAAATCTGGTAAAATTTGGATAAATGATTTGAATGTATGGAAAACTAATAAAAATCTATTTTTTTAAAAAAAATAAACCAGCAATCTATACTAGCTCCATTCTTTAAAGTAATCCTAAGGAATGAAAGGCATCAAAAACACTGTACTAACATGCTTTAGGATAAATTTCTCTTGGGCAGTGTAAAGTATGGAATGAAGGTTGTCCAGTACTCCAAGAAAGCAAAGGGCCCCTAGTACTCTTACCAGGGCAGTTGCATATAGGGATACTTGAGAAAATTGATGTCCACAAATTCTGATAGGAACTGATGTGCTTTGCACCTCCTGTACTGATATGTGAACGAGAAGGTACTTTATCCATTGGATTTTGCATTCCTCCAAATGACGTGACATAGCTTGTGCTTCAAAAATTTATTAAAATTCATATTTTGAGAGGGAACATGCTTAGAAATACACATTTAAATATGTATTTGCATACAATCCTGTTGGTGCAATTTTTTTTAAAAAAATGCAGATTAATGTGAAAGCAGAACAGAATTGACTGATGACGAGTGAACACATATGAATGTGACATGGACCAGAAATAGACTGATTCATTATTCATCCATGCTCATAATTGCCTTTTAATTAAGCGATGGTTTCACTGGTGCCTTGAAAAGTAACTTAAGTATTAGAAATTGCTGCTCAGCATAGGTGAGTAATGAACTGCAACTTTCAAAGACATGGCTCGATAGATATTGTCACTAACTAACATACCTTGATTGGAATGTAATGAACATTAAGGCAATTAATCTACTTGTTTCAGAAATTCTACATTGAACGCTAGCAAGTGGCAATCATGTTGTGCAAAGGAAAACTAAAATATAATGTCTTGGGAAACGTGCTCCTAAATTTCCTGCCAAGCTCTCCAAAACAGCTTGAATTAGAAATTGCAGGAGACCGCTCCAACTCTAAAATTATATCTTCATTTTGGGCTGCTACCTTAGTCATTAACCGAAATCACCATATGATGGCAGCAGAACAGCAACAATGAATCAGGTAACCGAAAAATTTAGCTTTACATCAGTCTTCTCAAGGATAAAAAGTACTAGGGATGGACATTTAACCAGTGGTTCCAAGTCCTAATCAAACACATGCAGTGCTTTTTTTCGGAGGGGGGGCAGGGGTATGCATACCCCTAAACATTTTGTGAATCTTTGTACTTTTGTCCATTTACTGTATTTATTTTTCCTGATTCGAACAATAAAATGGTGATTTTCTTCAGTGAAAATGAGAGTAGCTAAACATTCTTTAGAAAAAAAGCACTGAACACATGTAATGGTAACGTATTTGTCTATTAGACACTTATATACAGGAAATAGGAAAGAGCCAGACATTATCAATTTTTGAACGCTATTCTCTGATTAACTTATTCAGACGTTCAGTAGAATATTTGTCAAAAACTACAAGCAGCAATGTCCCTGTTGCACTCCAGTAAGATGCTGCCTCTATGCCATTCTTTATCAAGCAGCCTTCTTCCCTGAAACGGTGAGGTTGTCATGTAGCCAATCAGTTGAGCTAAGCAACAACATCACTGAGAGCAAACAAAGCTTCTGGGCAATGCCTTCACTCTGAACAGTTTTGTCTGCCCTCTGTGATATCATCACTGAACAATTCTGATTGGTTACGTGACCAGCCTCCTAGTTCTGAATGGAAGAAGACCAATGATGTTCCTTTCATGGCAGAAGCCAATTGGGGCTGCAAGCAGCAAAAAAGCTAGCCCAAATGAAAGGGTTTGGAGTGCTTTCCAATTATTATTTTTTTGGCCCCCTCCCCAAATTCCCTTTTTCAATGCCAAAATTGGAGCAGTGATGAATTTTGACAGGGCACCTCTGCAGTATGCTGAAGATGCTTCAAGGTGTTCACAAGAGAACCAGCCCCAGAAATGATTGTCAGCTTGGTAGACTTTTGTGCTTACTAACCAATTTATCCTTGCTTGCCCCCACCCCCTTAGCATGGAATGCCGGTTACTTTCCAACAAGTGTTGGCATTTGATTATTCCTAGACATGCTCCTTGCAAAGAGAAGCCTCTATCTGCTTGTGATTTCCTGTCTGGAAAGTGGAAAGATTGTTATTAGGTTTTGCTAGAGAAGGGAAACCAGTCTGATTGCCCTTTTTATTCTGTGCTCCTTCTGCCCACCCCTACCCCCACCCCAATTGCTTTTAATCTCAGCCTCTGTCCCAGCCAGGTGAGAACAGGAGATGCCCCCTCTTCTTCAGTTTCCAAAGAAGTAGCGGTAGGCTGTCTGGAATCCCACGACTTCCGAGTAGTAGTCGCAGAGGGGGTGGCTTTCACACTGCTCTTGCTTCATCTCCATTGGGGTTTTGAACCTTTCGTAGTACCTGGAGAACAGAGGGAGGAAGAAGCCACAAACATGAGGCGTTCCCTCATGCAAATTCTTCGGTTCAGGCTGCACAGCATGAAGCCAGTTTCCCGAGAACCCAGTTCAGTACTGGGCACTCCATTTCACTTTATCCACAGTGTACAGTGGTACCTCAGGTTAAGTACTTAGTTCGTTCCAGAGGTCCGTACTTAACCTGAAACTGTTCTTAACCTGAAGCACCACTTTAGCTAATGGGGCCTCCTGCTGCTGCTGCGCCGCCGGAGCACAATTTCTGTTCTCATCCTGAAGCAAAGTTCTTAACCTGAACTTAACTATTTCTGGGTTAGTGGAGTCTATAACCTGAAGCGTATGTAACCTGAGGTACCACTGTATACAGTTGGTGAATTAGGCTATGCACCAACCATACATTTAAAGCACATTCCCATAGACACACAAAAAAGAAACTGTAGTTTACCCCTCAGAGCTTCAAGTCTCTTGGTACTCTCCCCACACCACCACCCCCTTTCCTGGGGCTTCTTGAAGAAAGAGGGGCCCACTTGTTTTCTGTAAGAATCTGCTGCAGTCCCTTGTTAGTGACCCTGTGATGTTGCATAGGCTCATATCTCATTCCCCCCTCATGAACCATGTGCATCTATTTTCCAAGTATTGTACCCAACGGAGGTATACTCAGAGTAAAACCCACTGAAATAAATGAACTTCAGTTAGCCAAGTCTACTGATTTCAGTAGGTCTACTCTGAGTGTAACTCGGTTGGCTACAACCACAAATTAGTAATTATAGACATCAATATTAAACCTAGAAGACTCTCACTCTTACCTTTCATAATACAGAGAAGACCTCTTCTGCCTTCTCACAAAGGCATTGGCAGTTTCTCGACTGATCTTAACCCCTGTTATGAACGCAGAATGTTACGGAATGAGAATACAGAGAGTATCGAGTTCAAGGAGTCTCATTTTAGACAGGCAAAAACATTCAAGGAGGGTGAGAAACAGGATCCGTGAGGAATGTGGCCTTGGAAAAAGAGGTGGGGCTGGGGAAGGCCATGTAGACATACTCGGGGGGGGACATTAGGCCCCTGGACCTGAGGTTCCCTGCTCCTCTATAGGAATGCTCACTGGTCTTCAACTGGTGAGTCATGGCCTGATCCAGGGTGGGTCACAACAGGCGGACCACTGTTAAGTTGTGGGTGAACATATCAGACGACACAGCGATTCTTCAAACAGCTCTTGTTTATTTACAGGCCAGGACAGAACTGAACTGAAGGGTTCAGTCAGCCTGCTTATATAGAGCTCCAGTACAACATTACTGTAACAACTTTCTAAAACTATCCAATCACTGAACGTCACTTTCGATCCCTTATTTGCATAAAACTATCTAGAGTATCCCGCTGCTGACCCAGGGTGAGAACTTCAGTACATAACAATGACCACCATGCAAATATATGGTAAAAGATTAAGAAATGGGTTCCCAAATGCATGTTTGGGATAAAAGTGGGTCCTGGGTCCAAAAGAGGTTGAAGACACCTGGTTTAGATAACTGTGGGGTTTCATTTCAAATATCGCCCAGGACCAGCCCGAGACATTCTGCTGCCTGAGGCAGAGCAGCAAATTATGCCTTTCCTGCCTCAACTCATGCCATTTTGCACCCAAGATCAGTCAAGTTATTTTGGCACCTGAGGCAAAAAAACAAAACAAAAAAACCCCCTCCCTGGTAGTATAATTGCAGCAATCATAAAGGAAACAACTGACAATTTGCTGCCCTTTCATGACACCCAAAACCAGCTGCCTGTGGTGGCCACCTCATTCTCCCTAATGGCAGGGCCGGCCCCAGAGCAGCCTTTTGCTGCCTATCCAGCTCATCATTTGTGCCACAATACCTCTCACACGTCTCAGGTAGTGGCTTATGAATGGAAGATTTCCCATCAGTTCTGGAAACGAAGCTGTTAGTTGCCTATGAGTACTCATCATGAACCAGTAGTGCCCCTCCGCAGTTTTTGTGATCTTGCTATTATAGATTAGCAGGATATCATTTGGAGTTTGCAAATTTCTCAAAGCCATTGGTCAATTTTTTCGTTTAATTCAATGGTGCTTTGAGTTGTCTGTGGTTTCTTTCCTAAAACAGCAAAGAACCTTGCAGCAACTTCAACTTCAGGGCTCAAAAGACTAGCAGGCCTAGTGCAGCTGAAGCGCTTGCGGACGTTCATCAGGTGGTATCTGACAAAGAGGCTTCTAAGCCAGGAGAACTTATGTCACAATCGGTCGCATCCACACACCATACGTTTAAAGCACGTGGAAAGAATCCTGGGAATTGTAGCTCCATGAGGAGAAAACTACAATTCCCAGGAAACTTTGAGGGGAGACATGTGCTTTAAATGCATGCTCTGGATGTGACCAAAAGACATTTCTGCTGTTTTTGCTTCAGCAGACTAACATGGCAACCTTTCCCGAGGTTTCTTTCGCAGTCTTTTAGCCAGACTAACAGGCAAGGAAGTATCCAGCTGCCTTGCTAACAGGGGGCTTATTCACTGGGGGAATAATTAGGAAATTGAGCTCATGCCAGGTATCTTATGGCACCTAATTTTTTTAATAAAAAAATAAATTAAATAAAATCACTTTAAGCGGTGCCAGGAAACACAGGCTTCCTTGTAAACGCCCTCCATTTTATTTGCCTCTCTGGGGAATGTGAGCCTCAAAGCAATATTATTCATCATAATCTGCCTCCATGTGTGAGGCCAGCGGGGACTTCAAGAGAGCCAGAAGAGGCTTTTCCCTAATGAACTTTTAGCAAGCCCAGAAGGATGGAAAGGGCAAGCAAAGATCCTGAGCTAGGAGTGGGAAACCTTTTCCAGTCCAGGGTCCACATTGTCTTCTGGTCAATCTTCCAGAGGCCGCATCCCAGTGATGGGCAGAGCCAGAGGCAAAAGTGGGTGGAGCAATACATGCTAATTTTACTTTTGCACCCTAGGCTCATTTCTACACACATTCACACATCCCTCTACCCTCCATTCAGCTGCCCTTCAAAATTCGCAGTTCTCTGAATTTTGCAATTCAGTCCTGCAACCAAGTAATGTGTACAAAAAAGGACAGAGATGCCCTTGAGAATTCTTTGCTCTCATCAGTTTCTTACCTTCATCCAAGGGCCTGTTCATATCTGAAAAATATAGACCAGATGGTGTAAGACACCTGGCAGTCTTGTGGTCTTCCTCCTCCCTTCCTTTCCACCCCCATTTCCCCCATCAGTCAAATGTAAGCTGAGGAAAATAACCCTTAACTCAGGCTTGCTTCTGTATTATCCAGGAATTATTCAAAGGGGAGGACTTACATACATGTCAGTGTTTATGGGTTCTCATATACGTATTTGAGCAATTTGTGATTTATATACCTATCCTCAGATAATTTATTTGTTTAAAGCATTTTTATCCTTCTCTGCAGAATAATAATAATAATAATAATAATAATAGTAAATGGCTTCCAGAATTGCTTACAAAGTGGCAAGGTAATTCCCAGTCCCCTCACTAAACTACATTTTCCAGGGTTCATGAGGGGTGAGGAAGCCATAACAGTGAAACTGGTATCAAACCAATATAAAGATACGATGTAAATTTGACAATCTTAATTGGAAGTCAACTTCACCCATTATTCTAGCACTGTGGTGGCCACACACAAAAACACCAAGCTATGTGAGCCCCTCTCTGCCTGCTTCTATGCTGTGGCTAATAAATTGGCCTGAACCTCAGTTTTATAAGAGTGGGACTTCCATGCAGATGTGTTCCTAATGGCAACCAGATTTAAAGTGGCTTTGAGGAAAGTGATTCTGTTCCTAAAACATAAGACTGAGATAGGTTGTTCTCCTCTCCCCAGGACTCCGTCAGTTTTGAATGTTGATGAAAAAATCATGGCTGGGGGTCTCATATATATTCCCTTACCTCCATCACAACAGAAGAGGGCTGTCAAGACCAGGGTTACAAACAGCAGCACCTGAAGATTCCCCATCTTCTCCTGTTTGCAGACGGTCCTTTCTATGACTCGATCTTCTCATGAAGGATGCAGCAATTTATCAGGAGCTTTTGTCTTTCAGCCACAGCTTATATTCTGTGAGTCTCTTAAGTGGAGCAGGTCCCTGGCCAGGAAGTCGCTGACTCTCTGCCATTCTTATGTCCTGGTCCCAGTTCCAAACTTTCCATTTGGGTCAAACGACATCCGGTTCTGGCATCCATTTGCACATCTGCCTGAGGCCAAAGGCTTGTGGCGTTTCCAGAGGACTTTCGAGACTCTCGCAAATTTCTTTTAAGGAAAAGCAAAGAATATAAAATTGCTGAATGACAAACATCCTGCTGGATTGGGGGAAAGCTATTCCAGCTGGGTTGAGGAAAGGCACCGGAAGATCCAAAGTGTCTTAAGACAGGCAAGCCATAAGTTCCCAGAATTCTTTAGCACTGTTAAGGTGGTATGAGAGTGTTTTAAATGTAAGTGTGGGTGTGAAATTTAGATTGTGAGCAAGAAGACAGGGAGTGTCTTAGAACCGTGTTATTTCTTATTTTTTAGCTGCTCTAAGAGCCTTTTTGGCTAACTGGCAAGGTGTAGATGCCAGTAAAATAAACAATCAAACAAATAAATAATGAAGGTTCTGCACTAGCTTTTCGATCTTGATTTTTCCACAAGTCAGCATGCCCATGCCTTTGTTCTTTTGCAGCCTCCCTTGTTTGGAAAGCAGAAATCATCCACCATCTGATGCAATATTCTAGGACTGGATTGGCCAACTGGCAGCCTGCAAGCTACAGCTGTCCACCAAAGCAATATTATCTGACCTTTGATAAATCTAGTTAGGATGTAGTTTTAAAAAGTAGCTCACTTTCACTCATCTGGGGAAGAAAACTGTTTTCAAGTTGCATGAGAAGGAGAAATACTTAAACTCTTTGCTGCTGCAGGTTCTTTTGTGGAAGTGGTCTCTTGATAGCTGGACAACTCTTTCAAGGAGTTGGAATGAGAAAGCCACCAGAGCTTAGGGAAGGCGACATCACTCCTCTTGACATCAGGGAGCCAAGTGTCTCTTTGTGATGAAAAAGCAGTTTGTAATTTGGAAGTGACCCGAACGAGATGAGGGAATGTGAGAGAGTTGTGGCTTCCCCTGCCCATCTCCACTCTACTTATATATTTGTAAGTAAAATAAGCTATTAGAAACACAGTGTATATCTCCTGTGTTCTCTCATCAAAAGGAAACCCAGATTAAAACCCTAGAAACACATTATGGCTCAGAGAAGTCAGGAGCCTCTGACAGCGTGTGATGTCCCAGCTCTGATTGAGTGCATGTGCAGCACTGTAACTATAAAGTTCATACCACAAATAGGGAGCTGGATCCAATTTTATTATGATTCATGAGAGAGCCAGTAAACTGGATCAGTGCCTAGGGAACAGAATTCCCCCCCCCCCAAAAATGCAGAAATTGGTTGCCTCTTTTCTATGATAAGTTGATAACAATTATTTATCCTTATTTTGAAATAGTTCTGATCTTTCCATTGTCAAGTTTAGACTTTACACCATCTCTTAGGACCAGATCTATTCCCCCCCCCCAAAAAAATTTGCATTTAAACAACAATTCTCCTTGTACTTTGGATTTTCAGACACGTAGCCAAGGAGAACATGAGGGTTTAAACAAATCGACGTGTTCTTCATTTACTTGGAAATATGCTATTATTAGTGTTGGCTTGCAATTCCAACACCATGACATGAAAGCAGAGCGTTTGTTGGCCCCAGTAATCTTTGGCTACTTTGGAGAAGTTTGCTTAGTTAATCACTTAATGCTACCCAGCAACTAAAGTGTACTCATACTCGCAAGCGAAGATGGATGGATTGCTTTGGAGACCTCTCTAACCAAGATGGCAGCTCTCTCTCTCTCTCTCTCTCTCTCTCACACACACACACACACACACACACACACACCAATAAAGAAAAGCGGACCTGCGGAATCTTCAAATTATACCCATTTCTGTCGCCCATAACTTAATCTGCGTCACAGTACATTTTGAGGCATGTACACACTAGGCCAGGGGTCAGCAAACAGCAGGGGGCTGGTCCACTGTCCCTCAGATCTTGTGGGGGGCCAGACCATATTTTGAAGGGGGGGGATGAATTCCTATGCCCCACAAATAACCCAGAGATGCATTTTAAATAAAAGGACACATTCTACTCATGTAAAAACATGCTGATTGGGCCGGATCCGGCCTCTGGGCCTTTGTTTGCCTACCCGTGCACTAGGAGATATTGTGCATCCAGTGGTGGGTGCAAGCAGCTTTTGAGGGGTACATCATCCCCGGGTCATCCCTCTCCCACACTATTCGTCAACCTGAAGTACATTCTGCTGGAAAGCTTGTACAGTATACATCTCAAAGCTTGTCGCCTACAGGAGTACACAGAGAGCGCTTTCTCAACATCCTGATGGGGCAGACCTACTGACATTGCAGAGCTGTGTCATTTCCCCTTCACCATGTTTAACTTGTCTGTGAATGAAACATGAAAAATAGGAACCAGTGCAGTATCATAGCTGCCTATGTATACTGCTATATATATATTCCATACATCAGCATATCAACATATCATTTTCCAATTCCTCTCTTTCGAAAGATTCCAAGTATATGTATGTGTGTGCATATAATAATAACAGTATATTATTTATACCCCACCCATCTGCCTGGGTTTCCTCATCCACTCTGGGTGCCTCCCAACAGACAATTAAAAACACGATAAAACATCTAGGAGGACTTGTGGGCTACGCACTGAGGTGATGGGACAATCGGTCTCAGTGCACAACGACCCCCAAAAGGTTATTCACCAGAAATTTAGAAAACAATTAGGAAATTACAGCTAAAAAGGCCGGGGAGAAGACGGGAGAGAATGAACCAACATGCTTCTTACACCCTCTCAATTTTCAGTCTAAGCATATATCGTGTGTGAGAGTATATTCTTTAAAAAGCTCTGTGGAAACACTATTTGCGGGGAGGGGATTAGAGAACATCATTGTACAATAGTCTGAAGCGTGCCTACCCATGTGTACAGGCAACCTGAATATTAGATGATGCTGTCACACAAAGATCTGCATGATTGCAAACTGCTATGTACAAAGCTCAGTGCAAAGACAGGCCCCTATGTGTCTCAAAGGCTATGTATGTACACAGCCCTACCACCTTATAGCACGCATGCCTGGATGGTCTACCTCTGTCCGCGTCACTTCCATCTTTCCAGTTCTTTGAAAGGGACCCACCATAGACTGAAGGCCTAAATGCTTGACATTGCACATATTTAACAAATATAAAAGGCTGCTGTGTGTTTTAACATTGCCACATTTAAAGGAAGGAATCCAAACTCCTGTGGTCAGTAGCGGGCTGGAAATATATTTACATAATCACTTAAGACTGGCACCAGCTTTGGGGCTCTGCCCGTTCCTTTGGCGTTGATAAACATGCCACATGGGTGCACTGAGTTCATGTGTATGAGTGAGTCCATGGGTGGCCTCGGCATGGTTTGGGGAACTAATGCTTGCGATTGATTTGGGATGAGATGGAAGCAAAGTTAGGTCTCCTAGAACGTGCTCGTCTCGTTTGGATATTTCCAAATATTTGTGGCTTTGGTTGCAGGGCCATAACTTTTCACAGTATAGCTCTATCTGTTGAGAGCCAAAGGCACTGAGGCAACGAAACGCCCAAGGTTGGGCTGGCAGTCTCAAAGGCTACTACAGAAGAGCCTTCTCAGAATAGCATGTACTAGTACCTACTACGAGTAGTAGGCACTCAGAGAGAGTTTGTCTCTACGAAGCATGTACTATATTACTTGTAGGTAATCCAGAATATTTAACACTGGACACCCACAACTTACTGGCAACCAGTTCTGTGGTGCAGGTCTCCTTCTCCTCAGGGCCAGAGCTAGGGGGTGATGAGGTGGGCCCCTGCCAGGGGTGCAGGCGAGAGGGGGGCACAAAATCAGCTAAAAATATGTCCATAAATATGTCTCTATAAATAAAAATATCAATTATTGCCTCATAAGAAAATATTTTAAATAGAGGGTGAATTGAAGGGGGCAGGTTGGAGGAGAGGTGGAAAGAAGAACTAATTTGCCCATGGGTAGGGGGCGCAATCTGGACGGTTCTGCCAGGGGTGCAAGATCACCTAGCTACGGCTCTGCTTCTCCTTGGAAGACTCTGGTGGAGAGAGAAGCAAAAAGGGGTTTCTTGCAAGTGAGACATTCAGACTTTCTGGGCCTTGGGGATTTCTCTGCTTATTAAGATTGTTCTGATTCATTTCTTACAGTAGATTGCAGGTAGCCAATGTGGTACCCTCCAGATGTTGTTGGGACTACAATTCTCAACATTCTTGACAACCAGTCATACTGTCTGGGGATCATGGGAGCTGTAGTTCAACCACATCTGAAGGGCACCATGTTGGCTACCTCTACAGTCTATTATCGTGAAAGTCCTAGGGCGGACATTTTGTGTGGCAAATTC
Source organism: Podarcis filfolensis (assembly GCF_964270895.1). Taxonomy (NCBI): domain Eukaryota; kingdom Metazoa; phylum Chordata; class Lepidosauria; order Squamata; family Lacertidae; genus Podarcis; species Podarcis filfolensis. The sequence continues at coordinate 42,629,507 of NC_139612.1, read as the reverse complement.
TAATGCATACAGCTCTCCTTCCTAATCAGGAAACTGATTCATGCTTTCTGTATCTCCCCACTCCTTCTCTTCCCTCCACCTTCTGTATTGTTTATCCCTGTCTCTTGTACATGCCATCCATCTCTACTTATCATGGGGATGCAAAGTCCACCTCTCCCTCTCTTTTTCTCCTTGACGCTTGGTGTTTTTCTCGCACACTACCTTCTTCTCTCTCCCCGCACAGGCATCTGACTCTTCCCTCTTTGGAGGCTGCTCTATTTGCTCCATGTGCAATAGAACAGAATATTTCACTAGCCAAAAGCATCAGCCTCAGTTCAGAAGTGGGCAAGGCACTTAAGAGTGGGTCAGGAGGATCCTGATATTGGTCTTACCAGGGTGGGCTGGTGAACTTTGGTCCAAGTTCCAGGGGCTGAAAAACGAAGAGCCAGCAAAACTCAGGCACAAGATCACCATCACATCGCCGTGGGGGCTTTTGCAGCAGTGCAGACTCGGTCTTGTCAAATCTAGCAGCCTTCACTGGCTCATTGGGAAATGTCTTGTTTTCCTTTGGGCCTCTTTGTCCTTGTTATAGTTCACACTAAATACAAGATGAGGTGCTAACAGGTATTAAAGGTGTGAATTCGTGAAGAGAGAAGCAAATAGCTGCACGGCTACATGAAGGAGTTATAGGTTATATAGCACATGTTAATACTACAGTAGGGAAACTGCAGTTATTCTACTCTAAGTCACAGAGTTTTACCCAATGCAACATTCAGTTATGGTCCCATCAGTGCAAGGATCTCCACTTGTGCCATAGGACCTCCCTGCATAGCCCCCTACATCTGTTCACAAAACTCCCCCGATCCTCTGGAGCAGATTTGGCAGGGCATGTGTCATGCACAGGAGGGAAATTCCATTGCTCAGGCAGAAATCATTGTGCTAACAGGATACATTAGTTGGATCCACCCACAGTCTGCAACACTTTTAACTGCTGGTATCTTCAACCCGGACATACTGGTAATCAACATGGTGCCTCCAGATGTTTTGGATGACAACCCACATCATCCCTGACCATTGGCTATGGTTGATTAGACCACTGATTAGAGTTGTAGTCCAGCAACATCTGGACTCACCATGTTGGCTACTCCAGCCCCAACCTATGTAAAACCAGTTGCTCCATAACACATTCTCCCTTTCAATTTAGCATAGACCTTGACAGCCCAGTCCTATCTTTCCTGCTTTGTTTTCTGGATCCCAAAATTCCTTACAAGCCTTCTTGCCTTCTGGCCTGCCTAGGTATGGGCTAATCAGTCACCTTCAGGTTCTCTCAGGTTCTCACTTTTCCAGTCTTAAGTTCAGTTCTCCACATTCGAGGCCATCCAGTTAGCTCAGCTGGTTACAGTGTGGGGCTGATAATGCCAATGTCGTGGGTGCCATCCCCCTATGTGCCAGCTGCATATTCCTGCATTGCAGGGGGTTGGAGTAGATGACACTCGGTCCCTTCCAACTCTTCGATTCTGTGATTCTATGATTCTATTTCCACATCAGTTTGAGAATGTCTTAGCCCTCATGAAAATGCATCAGCCTTTTAGTGCAAATTTCTCCTACGAACACATTTTGCAAAGCAATTTCCACCAATATATGCATTTTTATGCATACTAGTACATGCGTCTTTGCACACATGACTGGAGAACTGCACTGCAAATTTCAGAAAAGTGTGAATTATGAAGAATGGCTGTGTTTTGGAAAGTGTGAGTTAAGTAGGTTCACCTTTAAATGCAAGCTGAATCCCATTTCTCCCCATGCCTAGCCCTGCCATTGGCCTCTCCATTCCTTTTTCAATTTTCTGGCCCCAGCCTAGAAAAGATTGTGCATGCTTGATCTGAAGTTCTTGACAGTAACCTGAGGGAGAAGCATTCATCGGAAGGGGTTGCTGGTTCAGCTTCACAGTTAAGCAGATCTCTATAATGTAATTTAGTGTTTTGTGAGGTCCTGCATGGACTGAGTCAATGTATAAGCAGGATGTGGTTTAATTGGGCTTTCCTCTATATTGGTGACTGTGATATTAGTCCACCTTGAAGCTGTGTGGTGTAGTGGTTAGAACAGAGGTAGCCAACAGGGTGCCCTCCAGATGCTGTTGGACTTCAGCTCTCATCATTATAAGCCAACATCACCAATAGCCAGGGATGATGGGAATTGTAGTCGAACAACACATGGACAGCACTATGGTGGATATCTCTGGTTTGGAGCATTCACTATGAGGTAGGGAATTCAAATCTGAGTTCAAATCCCTACTCAGCCGCAACGCTTCCTCCGTGTCCTTGGCCCAATCCATGGGCAGTGTCGGGGGGGGGGATGCAGGAATAAATATCCCCCAAACACCCCACTTGCCCCCACATTGCTGGACTCCAGCCATTAACATGTACTATAATTTTTCTTTAAGAGATCTTATCATGTGGGAGACAATTCATATACTTTGCCCCTCCTGCGCCCACCCACCCCTGAAATTTGTTCTTCTGCTGCCTCTGGCTCAGCCAGTGTTCTTCCATTTATCTTGCCTCAGAAGGCAATCGTGAGGATAAAGGAGGAGGATCATGCCATCACCTCCTTGGAGGAAGGCTGGGATAAAAGTGTATAATAATAATAATTATAACCCAAACTAAAAAGCGGCAGGCTTTTGAGAGCTTGAATACTTCAGAACATTGATCTTAGAGGTGATCCAAAAGGGAGACCAGCTTAAAAAGACTGATGGAAACCATAAAATTATGAGTGAGTTTATAACTGGCTAATATGAAAGTAACAGAACTTCCCACATTCTAGGCAGAATGTAGAGTAAATATGCAAATGTGCAGTGGGGCCACGAGTTTCTGTGTCCACTCACCACCAGCATGCAACCCCTTTTTTCTTAAGTGGGAGGGTTGTGTGTGTGTGTTATCAGTGGCATCGCAAGGGGGTGGGGGGGTGCGCCCCGGGTGCCGAGTCTGGGAGGGTGACAAGAAAGCACCCCGTGGGGTGCTCGCCCCGCCGCCCCCGGGTGTGGCGGTGCAAGCAGCCATCACGCCGCCACAGCCACATGTGGAGGATCCTCCATTCACGGCTGCAGCCGTGAGCAGAGGATCCGGCCACCGTCTGTACGTCGCTCGGGCGGCGCCAGCAGCAAACCGCTACATACAGCACATGCATGGTGTCACACGCATGCGCTGTACGTAGCGACGTCGAACATGCACCCTATGTAGCGACGCCATGCATGTGTCGTAAGTAGCGGCACAACGCATGCGCAACCGGCGGTTTCCTCTGCCCCAGGTGTCGGCTAGCCTTCGTTCGCCCCTGTGTGTTATATCAATGCACATGTCTACAAAAAAGTTGCCCTTCATATCACACGTACTACAACTGCTGTGCAGTACCACTGTTCCACCATCTGCTCAGTGAACACACTTTGGTGAAGGTGTGAATATGCTCAAATCTGATTCAAACATTTCTTTAGCTACTTGCACCATTCAATCTGCTTTAGCCCATTGCCAAATCAGCCATCCAGGCCAAGCTTTCATCATGTGAAAGAACACTTTTACTGCCGTTCCTAGAGTCCATCTAACAAAAAACCCAAACGTATTTTGTTAGTTTTTTAAAAAAACTGCTAAGCAAGTGAGTACAATTATAGACGCCAGTTCTTGGCATGGGAGTGACCCAAAGAAAACTCTTGAGTTTCGAACAAACAGTATCAAACCAGACGTTTATTTCATAATAAACACCCACATCCTTCTTTGCCCAACCACCACTACGTCAGCATTGTGCTAATTAACACAGAATCTAGAAATCATTGGCTACAAAAGAATGAAGCAGCAGGTGGGATAACATACAGTTAACAAGCAACAATACATTTTGGAGATGTCACTCTTTGTAGATACAGGAAACCCAGGCTCCAGGCACTGGGAACGGCGATTCTTGATGTTCTTATTTGCCACGTCTGTGCCCAAAGAAGCGCCTGTAGGCAGAGGCATAGCCATAGCGCATGGCGTAACGCTCACAGGGATTGTAATCTTCGCAAATCTCCCGCTGCTGTTCCTGGGGGGTCTTGTTGCGCTCTCTGATCCTGCTCACAGTCGCAAGAGGGGAAGATGGGAAGGAGGGGTGGAGAGACAGAATATTATTATGACTTGCATCTACTTCCGCTTTTCCAGCTGCATCTTTGCAAGGCTTTAAGCGATTTCTAATTCTGTCCACAAGCATGTGCAAAAAACCTTTGCAAAGTCTTGAAAGGGTTTGTCATTTTTTAGAAATATGGCAGCTTTCACACAAATGTCCTCTATGGAAATGTGGGTGACACTGTGTGCAGAGTCTGACCCTGAGATGAAAACATGTGGGCAGGTGCTGTTTCTATGGCTTAGAAGCGGTGCAGAATGGAGAGTAGGCTGCATGCAATAGGATCCTGGGGCAATTCTGCAGAGGATCTAGTGGAGATTTTTTATATTATCACAGGGCCCTGGGGGCCATTCCATGAAGGATCTAATAACAGGGATCATGACTTGCCATTAGCAATGTGTCATTTTCAGATTCTCCCAGTTTACCATTTTCCAGTTCAGTTCATTTTCCAATGGCTTCTCTCTTGCCTAAGAAAAGACATCCTCTCCATTCCCCACTCACCATGAATAACTCTGGACACTAAGAAGACGTACCTTTCCTGCACAACTTGGTTCCTCCTGTTCTCAGGTGGAGTTCTCATGAAGATGTTGGCGTGCCTTCTGTTAATGAAGGGACCTGGAGGGATAGGTATTCATCATTATTATGAGATTGAACCGAAGGCCAATAGTTCTATACAAAGAAAAGCATTGCTCTCTTCCCGTATCCTCCCAATATCAGTCTTTGTGATGGCCAATACAACCAGCTTGGTCTATACATTCTTGCCTTTCTGCTGTTAATAGCGACTCATGCCCTCTCTCTTCCAGTTTTCAATGGGCGCTTTCAGGTGGCCAAAAGCCATTTTTGGCTACAGCTAAGCCTTAATGCATGAAGAAGGCTACTGTAAGAGGTGAGGCTGATGAGTTTCTCCAAGAACTCTGCAACAAAGGACAGCAGGAGAGAGGGACAGTGGTGAAGCTAATGGCAGAGGGCAGGTGGGCAGGTAATACTAATGGGCAGGGTTGCACACTTTCACCAAATATGCCATCACCATTTTCCATACCAGTTGAGTCAAAAGCACTGCGGAAAGCTCTACAGTGCTGTTGCAATGCAAACTGTAACCAATTTTACAACAGCACCTCATGAACAAATTAAAGAAATAATGTTGGTGCTGAAGAGGACAGAGGGAGGCTAGGTAGCTTCCTCTAGTTCTTAGACGTAAGCGTAAGAATGGCTAAGGAGTGTCACATCCAGTTGGTTCCCGCAGTGCTTTCTTTGGGCTAGACTGAATTAGTGCTACATGATTGTGGCCCCATCATCTCCATAGAGACATCACCCCACACTCTAATTGAAAATACTTCTAATATTTTCCCTTGCATAAATATCCTTCTCGTCGCATCACTTTTTCCTTTCTTGGCATTTATATATTTGCCAACACTTGTGTGTGGTTAATCTATCAGTTTTCATTTGGCCAAGATAGGCACAAGTTAATCGGTTCTGCTTTCCTATTTCAACAACTCAATGTCTCCAGTATGTGAAATATTTTGTTGTGTGTGTTTTTCCCTCCGTGAGTTTCCCAGCTGAATGAAATATTTCTGGTATTTAGGACATTCAGGAAAAATACCCAACATCAGTAGCCCTTGCCACTACGACCACAGAAATAAAAACAGCCACTACCCTCTCAGTCTAAAACTCTTCTGGCAAACTCAAAAATCACTCCAGAAGTTTCAGACTACAACTCCCATCATCCCCACCCAGTATGGACAATGATCAGGGATGATCGGCATTCTAGTCCAAAAGATCTGAAGGACACCAAGTGGGGAAAACCTTTCCTAGAGAAGGGATGGGCATATTTAGGGACAACAGTTAAGTTTCATATTGCAGACAGAGCTTAAAGGTGGATCCTGGATCCTGTTTTATTTTCCTCTCAAGAGCTCCTGCAAAATGACTCTGCAACTGCATATCTGCATTTTGCATCATATTTGTCAAGTGACTCAGTGTCTATCTTTCCTATTTCTCTTCTTATTCTTCCTAGTTGTTTTACTTTGACTTAAAAGCCCTATATCTTTGCAATGAACCAACCTCCCCCTTACCTTTACTTCTAATTCATACTTATTTAATAGCCCAAACCTACGTACGTTGACTTAAGTTGCTGGAAGCAAGCCTTGCTGTGTTCAGTCCTGGGCAAGAACGTACAAACTTGCCACCTAAGGGGTCAGACATGCTCCTGCGAGTGTTTCAGAGGCCTGTGGGCTAGCTGTGCAGATCTTTTCAGTTCATGGTAGTCCCTTACTGGTCTACCAAATGGTTAGGTACTGGAACGGGGCTTGCATGAGTTCTGAAATCTGCAGTGTTGACTTTCTGCATTGGGAATGAAGATGTCCCGGGGGAAATACCCCTTGCCTTGCCCTTCCCCAGAACACAGTTTGCACTCCACATCAGGAACACAGGCTGCCTGCAGTAGTGACTCCCTCTAACAGCAAACCAGCGTGATGAGAGCCACATGATTAAAACCAAAACGGGACCGCTAAGAAACAAAGGAGAGATATTTGCATGCTCAGGGGTTTACAAACAAACACACCTTACAAAAAAACCCACTGCCAATAGGCACAGGATGTTAAGCTTCTTTTCCAGCTGAAGGTCCACAGTCTGTAACTATTGAGCATGCTGAGATTGCTCTCTTGGCAAATGAGGAACTGGGGGAGCAGGGAAAGGAGGGGTGGAGTGCCATGATTGGAAGAGTGGCTGGAACTGTGAACAGGAGCACTTCTAGTAAGAAGAAGGATAAACTGCAACATCTAGTTGCAGGTCTCACTGGTTATTGTCTGTTCTCATCCTGCCAATCTCAGAATTGCCTCTGCGAATTCAGAAAAGGCATTGCAGAATGCAGGAAAGGTAATAACAGGGTGTGATACACTTATGTGTCAAAAATTCTGTACCTGTGGAAAACTGGTATATCAGAGAGGGCAGGTATAGTCTCTCTGTGTCCCTAACTTGCTAGATGCCAACATGCAGATTGTTTATTTCATGGTGGAGCAGTCAAATGTACCATTACCCTTGACTGGACAGACTGGACAGACTGAAGGCAGGGAAGTGATGGTGGAGCTTTCCTTAATTTTTATTCCCTGGATTGAGTAGAGGAAAAATATTTTACAAGGATCTCATGAAGTGGCATGGCAAGAAAATTTGGGATGTCCACAAAATCCAAAAAGTGAACCTCAAGTATCATAATAAATCACAGAGTACATAATAACATTTCTTACTTGTAAATTCATGCGATTCAATACTCTCGTGAGACTCTGTGACAGGGAAAAGAAAACAAGGCAGTGCATAAATTCATTGTTAACAAAACAAAGAAGGATATACATGAAAAAATATAAGAATAGCCTTGCTGGACCAGATTAAAACTGTCTTGTCCATAACATTGCCTTCTAACATAGCTTACCAGATGCCCCAGTCCAGTTCACAAGCAAGGCATGAAGAGGTCCATAATTCCTTGTTGCTTGTTCACAGTGTCAGAGATATACTGCTACTGGGCATGAAGGTTTCATTCTAAGCTACTATGAATTATAGCTAACTGGTGCTTTTTTTCTTAAAAAAAATGTTTAGGGGTACTCTCATTTTCCTACTCATATTGAAATACTGCCCCTCAATGAGGCCAAACTTAGATTCACAAAATGTTTAGGGGTTTGCGTACCCCTGCATCCCCACAGAAAAAGCACTGTAGCTAACAACAGATGTAGCCCCTTAAAGAATGCATTGATTCCTCTGAAAAGCCATTTGTGCTAGTGACAATCATAGCATCAGATAAAACCAATGCATCAATCAAATGGAGGAATAAGAAATAACGCTATGATCTTATTGTATGGAACTGAAATCAGAAGAATCTTTGAATGTTCTCTATTTCAGTGGTAGAAATAGAAGTGCATGTTTTAAGTTTCTTATGGAAATGAGGGGAACATAAAAATGTATAACTGTATAACTTTGGCTGCATTCTTGCATGCATTTATTTTGCGATTCCTGAATGTATGCACTTACCTTTTCAACTTGCATTTATAAAATGTTGCACTGACTTAGTTCAGTATGGTTGAATGCTTAATATTTATTAGATCACATTGATAAAATATATCATAGTTCTCAGAGTAAAAGAATGCTAAGAAAAGTACAAAGCAATGGACACAGATTGGTATTTTGGGGTTAGATAGTAAATCCCATGTAACATAAATCACAGAGTGGCAAGTATGAAAGGTACAAAAAATCTAAAGAAAATTTAGCAATTTGGCGGAAACAGGCACAACCAAATCATCTTTGATAGGCTGCTCACATTATAACATTCTATCTCAAATCAATCCAGTTCATGTAATTGTGCCACAAGAAGGAGGGAGAAACCAAATATGCATTCAGAGCAAGAATAAACATATAATTATAGGAGGATAAATCCTAACCATTCAAGGGAGCAAGACCTGATTTGGACTCTGCCAGTGAAGGGAACTGACAATCCCAGTGAAGATGCTAACCAATTGCACACTGGATAAATTGCTTCCCAACCTCAGTCAAGATAAGCCACTTGCCTAGGACTTCCCTGTCACTCCCATTTGCCCATCCCTGAGGTTTCAAAAGAAGCAGTTGGAATTTCTGGAAGGGACAAGTGTTCTTCTTTAACCTAGTGGGCTACTCATGAAGCATCATTCAATTGAAATTCATCAAAAATTATCTTATTGATCTACCCCACAGAGAATCTGATAGTCCTTTAACACAGCGAAATCCCAATGGGCCGCTCTTGTTGAAAAAGTAGTCTATGCATTTTGAAGAGAATTGGAAAATCTGCCCCTAAGATTTTCTAGGCAGGCAGCAGAGGTTTCCATTGTCCTGCCTGCAGGCAAAATAATTGATCCCCACACATACATTCCCTGGTGGTGGTGGTGGTGAAGATAAAAAGGGGTTGTGAGTGATTGAGAACAGAATGGTTTGTATCAGGCATGAAATAGAAAGAAGAGAGCTCAGTTTGGACACTGTAGAGGAACCAGAGGAGACAAGTGTGGAAAGGATGCCAAGGATGTAAGTTATGACAGAAGGATAAGTGGCAAAGAGGGGGAGTGAAAATTCAACCAAAGTGTGTGGCCAGAACATTCAGTTCCTGTGACAAACTATTCTCCCAAATGACTAGCAATAAAAGACATCACCTACCGTAACAGAAAGCTGTCATCATCAGGACGGCCAGAAGCGCAAGGATGATAAGGCTCCGCATGGTTTATCTCTTTGCCTCTCTCTCTCTGCGACTGTCTTCTTCTCTGTTTCCACTGAGGACAGCTAAAGCCTCTGGGCAAGCTGCAAAGTTTAGCAGGGGAGTGTTTATTAAAACAGCAACAGCTGGGGAGCCAGAGAGTCAGATGAAGGGGGCCTGAGGAAGGCAGGAGGGACCTACTGGCACTTGCACTCCAGGAGGAGACTGTTATAAAACACCTCTCCTCATGGCTTTAAGATCTGCCTCTGGTGGGAGTGGGCAAGCTGCCTTCCCCTCCCTTCCTTCAGAGGGAGGTCTCCACAGTTCAAAAGGAGGTGAGTTGTTAACTCTGCATGTTCCAGAAAACGTTGGTCTGTGGAGGGCTGGCCCATGAACTGAGCTCCTCCTAAACATATGTGTTTAATTTTATAATTTATCCTCTGATTTTCTTGCCTTTCCCACATTCATTTTGTATACACAGTTCTGGAACTTGGCAGCCCATCATCCCTCCAGGTACATTCACTACATTTACCACTTTCCCTGGGGCATGTTCATTTAAGAATTCATTTTAGCATTGGGTTCTCTTTTCTAAACTCCATCTGCCTGAGCCAGACCTATTGTTTTGTATTCCACTGTCACCAATTGTCTGATTCCTACATCTCTCCTAAGGGTACCAAATAAGTCCCCCTCAGATCCTGCTTTGAACTTCTGCTTTCTGTGGCCTGGTTCTCAGAGTGGTGGTAAACTTATTTGTGGCCTAAGACACTACCAGGGATGTGTGACTCTATTAATTTCAGTTTCTCATTTTTCTAATCTTAAGATCTTCAGTCCTCTACATTTACACATTAGTTTGCGGTTTATTTTTTAACATCGCTTTGAAAATATGCCAGCATTTTAATGTGAATTTCTCCAAATAGACACAATTTTGTATACAATGTTGCCTAATACAGTGCATTTTGTGTGTGTTATTTTCGCTAATATATACATTGATATGCACACTTTACCTCGGTATCTGCATTTTTGCACACATTACTTGGTTGGACAACTGCATTGCAAAATTAAGAGAAGTGCGAATTTTGAAGGACGGCTGCTACGGTTTGTGTACTGTTTTGGAAAATGCAAATTACATAATTTTGCCTTTCGATGCATATTGAATCCAATTTGTCCCTCATCCCTAGCCAATGCAAGTCAGGACTGAATGCTTCTCTACGTGCACAAAAACACCTCCACACAGGAAATTAGAAGCCAGAGAGAAAGGTTTCTAACCTGTTCTTCGCCATCACCTACATGTTTTCTATGAGGAGATGCTTTTTTAGTTGTGGAGGAGCATTCAGTGATGTAAGGACCCACACTTTTGGCCTGAACTGAAATAGTGCAGCCCAAACACAGGTTGGAAACCTTGGTGAGGTCCAAACTAGATATGACCAAGGCAGTCACATTTGTTCTTGGCATGACTCTTATTCATGCCCAAAATGGCAAGGGATCTACTTAATGTAGCAAAAAAATAAATAAATGTGTGTGAGTGAGGAGAACTGATCTGTCCCCCATTTTACTCAATTGCTGTAGGCACTTTTCTCCCACTACTAGAAATGAACCAAGTCAGGGTGAGGAGGGCACTTTAAGTGATGGAGTATGTGCAGGAAAAGTGACATGGGGCAGAGTAAGAGAATAAATGTGCTCTTTTCAGATACTCAAGAGGAGTCGTGGTTTTTTTCATTATGCTACTAGATTTTAAGCTAAACAGCTTGGTTCCATATTGTGCTTTGTTAATGTGGGACTTCAGGTCTGCTGAGCATCTGCTCACACAGATACCCAGGAAGAAGATGCAAGTTCAATTGTTCAAATTGGTCTCTTGGCCGATTCAGAAACCATATGGCAAAATCATGGTGCCTGAACTCTTTGGTAGCTTTCCAGAAGATAATGTGCCACCACCATAATAGGCCAGAATGGTAACAAGAGCAGTCTGCACGTCAAAAAGGTAAATTTTTAGCATCACATCAACAATGGATTTGTATATCAGTTGCATTGTTGCAATTCATTAACACCACAGTCCTATGCATGCCTACCTAGAAATAAGTATGTTTGAAGTATGTATGGCAGGACTGGCTAGCTAGATGTTGCCAGACTAGATGTTGCTAGCTAGATGTTGCCAGACTACAATGTCCACACACACACACACACACACACCCAACCATTGGTCATGCTGGTTAGACAGCCCTGTAGCCAGGATGGAGCAGTAATGCTAGGCATGAAAAACAATATTTCCCCCCCTGGTGAAGTTCTATCATTACCTTTCCCCCCTTCCTTGGATGTACTAGAAAGGGAAAGTAGCACAGAATGAAAAGCTCTCTGAGTAAACTGAATTGGGATTAAGATCCCAAGTTCCTAGAAATCAAGAACAGAGTAATATTTACTCATCTGTAAACTTAACAATTACCAAAAATGGAATATGTGGCCATACTCAAACCACTTGTAAAACCGCATTCAGAATAAAACTAACTGGCTACACGGAGCAGTTACAAGTGCCAAATCAATCCAGATTTGGGCTGTCTGAACAGCTTGCTAGCCCATAAGCTTCTGGAGCCCTACAGCCAAACAAGACATTGAACACTTAAGTTTGTTCTGGCTGGTGGGGCACATTTTTCAGCTATTCCTGAGGTTTTATGAACTTTTATTTTTTACATGTCCTTGATGCGTAAGATTAAGGCAGGGGTCCTTAGAAGCAGTGGTCTTGGGAACAGATGGCAACATGTGCCCCGCTGGAATAAAGGGGGAGAGGAGGCCACTATCCAAGGTGGAAATGTTCTTCCTCCACTGTTGGAGACGATGTGCCTCCCTGGATGCCAGTTTCTGGGAATCCCAAGTGGGAAGAGCCCTATTGCCTTCAGGCCATGCTTGTGGGCTTCCCATAGGCTTCTGGCTGGCCACTTTGAGAAGAGAATACTGAACTAGATGAGCCTTAGCCTGGTCTATCTGAGCTCTTCTCATGTTCTTATAATATGAAACTCCACAGGAGTAGGCAGGAACTCACACTACTCCCTTTGGCAAAAATACTTTGGAAGAGGAGAATGTCCAAATCACGTTGGAATTGGCAGGGCCAGGAAATAGCTCGCTCCAAACCCATAGCCCTCTTCCAAGTTCTGTGAGCATGTGGAAAGAAACAGAGAAAGCAGAAAGGAAAAGACTGTTTATAAGCACTATCCCCAGATGAATAAAGGACTTCTTTTCCCCAGTATCGGACCTTTCCTTCTCAGTCATCAACCTCATCTTTGTTCAAACACTGCTTCTCTCTGAGATTTGTATTCACCGGGAGGTTGAGCCAGAAATGTAGCCCCTGACATGAATCCATCCCAGTCTCTCATACCAGCTTCCCTTCCACTCCTTGTTCCCCAGCTCCTCCTAGATTTTTTAGTCTCCTTTAAGGATAGTCACTTGCTTGGTAAGGAATTGCTTCTGTCCCACAGAGTTCAGATTTACAGAACGTGGATTTTATGAGGCAAGTGCATATCACGGCCACTCTGGTGTCTGCAGGCCTCAGTGCTGCCAAGAAAAGATGGCTGAGGCAAAGGGAGGGAGAAAGAACAGAAGAAAAATAAGCTTGGGAGAAAGGCTTCAGGTGAGGAGGGGAGAAGCTGTAAAGAGACTTCTAACAGTGATGCGTTGTCACAAAAAGCACGGCCCAATTCACTTTCTTAACAGCCATTCTCGTCTTCAGCCTTTCTCCAAGAGCATGCTGGGAGAAAAAACCGCCACCGTTTCTTGGCTAACTTTTTCCTCCTTGGTCTCTTTTGATTTGTTACATCTGTCACCACATTAATTGCCAACATTACCGAAGCGTGGATGGGTTTTTTAAACACCATGTTGATACTATAAACATCTTACCCACAAAATGCCTAACATTTTCCGAGGGCAACTAAGAGCTTGGTAAAGATTTTGTTAACATAATAAAGTTTCAGTGAAAGGCCTGATTTTGATCCATCCAGGTTTTCATCAGCATGTCAATGACCTATGGCTGGCAACTCAGAGAAACTCTGACATTTTTCTGGGTGTCATCATGACAACACCTGGAAGAATTTTACTTGTTTATAATCAATACGTTCAGGAAGTTCTTTGCCAGAAACATTGCTGCTTTCAGTTCTGAGCCAGAATTCATGGAAAGTAATGTCAACCATTTTCACCAAAATTACCTGGCTGCATACAAGCAGCTTGTTCCTTCGTTGTCAATGACAGGGGGAAATCATTTAGAGAAATGGAACAGCCACCAATATTTTTACACAGCCTGATCTGGAGCCTCTTTCAAAGGGGAAGAAGAGTATTATTGCTCATGTGCCTGTCCTAAGTCTTTTTAATTATAAGCAAGTATCATTGAGACTGATCTTGAGTTTCCCAATCAGCAAAAGCCCAGATCAGCCCATTTTAAAATCCTACAACCCAAAACAGGTAATCCATACACATTAGCACCCTCAGATCTCTGCCATTTACTTCTTATAATTTTGCATGTGCAAGGCACCCCCATACAGATATTAGTAAGGTCCTGCATACTCACTGTAATGTGCTGCACTTCCTTCTGTAGACAGGACTTGCCTGAAGGTTCTCTTCTCCCAGTGTCCCTGCAGTCTTCACTGGCAAAGAAGGGGACCTTTTTATCTGTGATAAGTGACCCCTCCCTTCCAAAGCCCTCCCTCTCCCTATGCATCCTCCTCCAGTCTGGCACCTCTTTTCTAAACATTGCCTTCCCTCACTCAGGAAATCAGAAACCTCAGGAAATTGAACCAGGAGAGCGTATGAACACGGACGTCAGTGGCCAATGGGGTCAAAGCCACATCTTGGGGGCAGAGTGTCTGTGCCTAAGCCATTAACCACTAAGGGCCTTGAATGGAGGCCTTGAAAGGCAGTAGGAGTTTTGAATGGGGGCTCTTTGATGGCCAGATCTCCTCTGTCCTCATTCCCTCCTCCAGCATTCGTTGTGCCCTGTACCACAAGCACTCTCAGACAAGAGCACACTTGCAAAGTCTTGTGGATAAATACAGAAGCCCTCAAAACCCTTACCATTTAGTTTGCATTCCTTAGTGGTAGAGGAAAGTAGGAGTGAAAAGTACTTGGGCTTTTCTGTTCGTATTCTCTTCTCTCCCCCACCCCCATCCCCCCAGCCAAAAAAGAAAGTGAAATATACTCAGAGTCGCAAAGTGATTTCATGCTCTTTATTCAGCTCATAGTGGTGAGGAGGAATGAATGAATGAAAGTCCCCTCAAAGTATCTGCTTTATATACATTATTTACACAATGGGCTGCACATGATGGGCTAATTCCGGAATTCTACTGTAAGCCAATCAAGTTGTGGATTCACTTCTATCTGGAGCATGATTGGGTGGTTCCTGCCAACCAATCATACTGCTGCGTTGTTCTAGGACCAATCAGACTGCTGCATTCTGAATCCTATTGTTCTAGGACCAATCAGACTGCTGCCTTTTGGATCCTATTGTTCTAGGACCAATCAGACTGCTGCAGTTTGGATCCTATTCAACTCAGTACATAACAGAAAGAGAGAGAGAGATGTTAAGGATTAAGAGAACACAGAACAAAGTATTTGAACTGAGTGGGAGTTTGGCACTCAAAGGAACCAAATTCTAAATTAGTTGCAGCAGGTGAATGAATGTTTAAAGAAATCCACTGCGCATGTAATGACAAAAGAAGCAGCCCACTACATAAGCACATGTATCATGCATGGCCAATGCAGCAATTTCGCTTGCCATCAAAATATCATTTGTGTGTGTGTGTGTGTGTGTGTGTGTGTGAGAGAGAGAGAGAGAGAGAGAGAGAGAGAGAGAGAGAGAGAGAGAGAGAGTTAAAATCCCCATGCTTGGAGGAAAGAGACCACCTGGTTCAACAGAGTGTAAGTATAGCTAGGTCTTATTTTTCATCCAACAGAGTTCGTATTAACACCACATGACAGCTCCCTTCAGTGTGTTTGTTCAATATAACAAATATTTAACCACTTGAACCCATCAAAGTTTTAGCACTACAAAGTTTCCTTTCAGAGGACGAAAATCCAGACAGCAATTTTGCACACTCCTGAGTGGGTGCAACTGGGCACACACATTAGCAGCGTCCCGATCAAAGACTGGTACCTATCCCAATGGGATGCTCACTGCAGTCAGTGGTGGATTTTTTTAAAAAAAAGTCCTCATGAAACACCACCAGCGTTTTAGTGTGGATTTCTCTCAATACATATTTGTATGCAATTTTGCCTAATTACACATGTTTCTGCAAAACAATTTTCCTTAGAATAATTCATTTTTGTACATTACTTTCACTAATACTTGCAATTCTATGGGTTTTTTGTGCATTTTTGTGCACATGACTGGACCGGACAAATGCATTGGAGGCATGTGAATTTCAAAGGATAGCTATGTATCAGCTGGTGTGTTATTTCGGAAAGTGTACCGTAAATTCTGGCGCATAAGTCGACTTTTTAACCCCGGAAAAGAGATTAAAAAGTCGGGGGTAGTCTTATACGCCGGGTATACGTTCCCCCCGCTGCTGCTGCAACGGCCCTGAAGCCGCTGCAGCGGTGGCGGGTTCCGCTCCGCACCAGGAGAGAGCCGCCTGGCACAGAGCCCACCCACTGCTGCTTCGGAAGCAGCAGCAGGGACAGCGGGCTCCGCTCAGCGCCAGGCGGCTTTCTCCTGGCACGGAGCTGCCCAGCGTATTAGGCAACTGGGCTTATAAGACTGCAGCTGCCAATTTGGGGGGGTCGTCTAATACGCCCAGTCGCCTAATACACCAGAATTTATGGTCGATTAAGCCGTTTTGCCTTTACATGTGAACTGAATTGCATTGCTCCTTTATCCCTAGTCTCATTCCCCCCCTCCAACTGCTGCATTCCCCAAATGGTAAGAAGTCCCCAGCTTAGTTTCCTTTGGATAAGAACACTCTGGAGTCCTGTGACGTATTTGCAGTGCCTGTTTCTTTACACACATACAAGAAAATAACATGGATAGATTTTGTTTAAACATTAGCAGACACATCTTGATGGTAAGGATAGCTTAACTATGGAACCAATTGCCTAGGGTAGTGAGGTGTCCCTCACTGATGGTCTGCAAGTCTAGGCTGAACACCCAACTGCTGGAGATGCTATAGTACTAGATTTCCTGCTTTGACAGAGGTTGGAACAGATAGCAGACAAAGCCCTCTCCAAATCTGTGATTCTATTACTGCCATAGACATTCATGTTAGACCCTTCCCTACAGATGAACAGGAAAACACTGCCAGTTGTTAGCTCCTCTTTGAGCAAACACTTATCATTCTTCACCATTACCAAACAATCAGCTTCACAATCCAGCAGCCATAGCATTGTGTAACACACATCTGTTGTGTGCCATGTCCCTGAGAATATCTGGACGTTTGTCTGTGTAATGGTCTGAGAACTATCCTGATCATGTGTTGGTTTTTGCTTTAGCTTAGCACATTGCAAGAGAGTGTGCAGAACTAAATGATTGTAGTGCATGTAATTGTGATTCTTGAAATTCTTCCCCCCAGCACACACACACCCTAAAATGAAGGGCCTAAAAATGGCAAACACTCAGTTGTCTGCATGTTCCAAGAGATCTTCCTGTGATCCCAAAAGAGCTTCATGCATAGGAACTGAGGTAGAAATTCCGTAAAGCCTTTTACCAGTGAGGCCACTCTCATGTACGTAAGAGTGTAGCCTGATGACAAAACTGGCAAGAACCAGTTTATGAGGAACCTACTGGCTGAATGTTAGAATAATAATAATAAAAACTCCAGATAAGGTACAAAGAGGGCTCTGCATGTACAGTAACAAAAATGGGTTGAGTAAGTGTTTCCAAGGACTGTGGTTGGATGAGAGATTGTGAGGTGATGGGGTGGCAGAAGCTGGTTGGGGAGAGGATGAAACAGCCAAGATGACATGTGGGTATACAGTAGTACTTCAGGTTACAGATGCTTCAGGTTACAGACCCTGCTGACCCAGAAATAGTACCTCAAGTTAAAAACTTTACCTCAGGATGAGAACAGAAATCGTGCGGCGGCAGCGGGAGGCCCCATTAGCTAAAGTGGTACCTCAGGTTAAGAAGAGTTTCAGGTTAAGAACGGACCTCCAGAACGAATTAAGTTCTTAACCCGAGGTACCACTGTAGTATGTTTCATAATGGAAAGTTTTTGGAGACTCTCTAGACTCTGTCCTGTAATGCATTGCACAATCCAGCCTGACCAATTGGGAACTTGGTGTGAGCCTCCGTATTGATCCCCCAAATGGAGTTTACTCCCACAGGATGTGTGAGGAAGCAACAGGCAAGTACAAATGTGCTACATTCAATGCAAACAGATATTACACACGACAAAAGATGGCTACCTGGCCATGCCTGCAGTGCACCATTACCTGCGAGCACCACAGCAGATGTTCTGACCAAATACAGTGGTACCTTGGGTTAAGTACTTAATTCGTTCCGGAGGTCCGTTCTTAACCTGAAACTGTTCTTAACCTGAAGCACCACTTTAGCTAATGGGGCCTCCTGCTGCCGCCACACCGCTGAAGCACGATTTCTGTTCTCATCCTGAAGCAAACTTCTTAACCTGAGGTACTATTTCTGGGTTAGTGGAGTCTGTAACCTGAAGCGTATGTAACCTGAGGTACCACTGTAGTGAGAGGCTCACCATCTAGGGGGAAATTATGTAAATGGATTCTCTTAACTTAGCTTCCACTCAATGATTCCTTCATCACACTCCCCCAGACTAATCAAGCTATTACTCCTACAGACAGGAAAGGAAGGAAGGAGAGAAGGAATGGGGTTTTGGTTTTTTTAAGGGCTGTCAACATTATTTTAATCTCTGTAATGGTTGCTGGTGCTTTGACAAGGGGTCCATACAACTAATCAAACCCTTGTAAGAACAAGCGAAGCCAGGCAAAACATCAAATAGCTCATTGGGATATGAATCAGAAGTACTCACTCCTCTGTATTTCCTCTCTCCTCTCCTTGTTTCTTTTGCACAAATTTATGTCCTGAGCTGACTCATTCTCTGCAGCCAGATGTGATTTATCTACATTATTTTCCTGCCCAGACTTGAAAAGTGATAAGAAATGCTTTGGACTACAAGCTGCTTTATACCAGTAAATAGTCCTTTTTTATCCTTTGTGCCAAGCTGCCTTAGGCCAACCCATTGCGTAAGATTCAAAGTTCCCAGATGTTTTCTATATTGAGTTGGACTCCATCTGTTGTTGTAAAATGGACATCATCCAGGTACCCATTTTCCCCACCAGAAATAGTCCTATTTGACAATGTTTTAGCAGACAGTATACTTAATTTTTACGACGATGGAACTGCATCCAAATGCATACAATTCTTTCTTTCCAGCGTAAGTCAAACCCATGTACACAAAATCCATATGTTATCCCAGGATATCATACCATAAGGTAGAGAACTTCTCACTGAATGGAGTAACTGCCAATCCCGATATCTTAAGCCATTCAAGTAAAATGATTTCAACCTGAAGCTCAAGCCTGATACATGCTTAGGCAAGAAATCAAGATTTACATCTGGAATAGATTGTGGTGGTGTTGGCAAAAAAATTATAGTATGCATAGTACTTATGGGCAGTTATATTCCCTCTATCTATAGGTCAAAAAGTTAAAATGAAGGTGGGGCAATGTGATCTTTGCAGAATCCCTAAAATGCATCAACCTAGATTATGTTTCTTTCATTAACACATCTCTGGCAAATTCCTGCATCAATGAAAAATGGAGCAGGGGTACAAAAAATTCATCCATCCAATTCTGCCATTCATTTTGTAAGGAGAAGAAAGAAATTCCTATGCCTTAAAGTACATGGCTCAGCTCATCTTATCTTACTGCACAGGACTATAGATGGCATTAACTACAAAGAGTCTAAACTCTAGCCAAATAATTTTGACATGATTACCTTCTGTGGTAATAACTTCCACAGTCCAAGTGCATACTCTTTGAAGATGTATAGCTTCTTTTTTGCAGTCAGCTTAATGGCAGTTAATTTTTGGCACTTGGATTCCATGAATTAGAGACGATAAAAAAGAACTGATTAATTTTCAAATGCTGCTTCATCTAGGTAAAGGTAAAAGGTAAAGGACCCCTGGACAGTTACGTCCAAAGGTGACTATGGGGTTGTGGCGCTCATCTTGCTTTCAGGCCGAGGGAGCCAGTGTTTGTCCACAAACAGCTTTCCGGGTCATGTGGCCAGCAGGACTAAACCGCTTCCGGTGCAACGGAACACCGTGATAGAAGCCAGGGTGCACGGAATTATCAGTATTCACTGTTGCTGGTGCTTTCAGTCCACAAATGATAAACAATTGATTATATTTTCCCCATTTTCACTGTGTTCCCTTTGCACTGAAATTAATGGGGTCGAATAATATAATGACAACATAATTTACATACTTTTAAGCAAATTTACACAAATTACATAAGTAATTTTGCCACAGCAGACAGTGAGATGAATAACATATTTTTGGCAGAAGATGACCTGTAGTGGTATGGAAACAGTGCTGCATGCGGCAAATGCAGGGTGAAACAAAAAACAATGCCTTCTTTCATCCCTAGTGCTCAGTGGGACTTAGCCTCCCACAACTGTGTTTGGCATTCCAGCTGCAGGCTTGTTTCTCTCACTCTCTTGCCACATCCTTGGTGCATTCAGCAACAGGGTGTGAAGTTTGATGTCAGCTGCTTCTGACAAATGCAGCCTGGGAACTGATGGGAGCGGGCAACATTTCCCCACTTTCACTGGCTAACTGACTGTGTGTGTGTTGGTACCTTGTGGGAAAGCCCCTATAGCGGAGTCAGTATCTTTCCTGCATGGCAGAAGGGAAAAGAGGGGAAGAGGCAACAAGAAATGGTCCTTCAGGCCCTGATGCTTGGCAGCATGCCCCAACTAGTGAGTCAGAATATGCACAAGGAAATGAGGCAGGCAGGGTTTTGTGAGCTGCTTCCTCTCATGGCTGGCTTCAACATTCCACATGATCTGCAGGGTGTAGTCAGGCAGTGCATATATCTATTTTGCACTTTGTGTAAATATGAGCTCACTTGTTGCTTCCACTCTTTTCCTCCCTCGGAGAAGCACATGGCTGGATCAGCAATGCAAGATGGGATGCAGCTGTTTCTCTCCCTTTTCAGACTCTGAAATACCAAGAGTCCCTCAAACATTTTTATATTCAAATGGAGTTTGGTTTTCTTGTGCGTGTAATGGATTTAAATAGGGAACTCAAAGTGTGCCAACAAAATAGCATCTTAGGATCACTTCACAAATTGCAGTTTTATGCTCGCCAGCCCTGCCTACCAACCACCCCTCCCTTTACACTTCACTCAGTTCCCCCATTCCCTCACAGCTCCTTCAAGCCCCCAGCATGTATCCTCGCAGCTCCTCTGTGTCCCTCCAGCACCGCGTTAGTCAACCCTCTGCTGTTGTTGAAAACGGCCATTTTAAAACCTGCCTTCTCTTTTGTGTCCCTCCCATGCCCTGACTTCATGAAAATCTAGGAGTGTAATAAGGTACTAAAATTGTCCAGTGGCGACTGCTTGATGATGGCCTTACATTTTTATGTATATAGGAAGATGTAACAATAAGTTTTCCTCCTGCATGCACCAATATACTTATGAATGTGGGAAATGAGGGTATTCCAAAGGTATCCATATCAAGATGAGATTGGCCTTTGCTTCCTAGCACTCCTGCACTCAGTGTCAAGCATATTACTTGAACAGTTCCTAAAGCTTGTTTATGAGTCAAGTGCCAAAGGTTAGCTTTTTAAGGAACCACAGATGTTTTCAGTACACACCCTTGCTGAGTATGTTGGGTCATTTAAAGTCACTCATTTTGTTTTTCTCAGGAATGGTAAGCTTACCCATCAACAGGGAGAACTCTTTCATGATCACTTAATCTGGATGAAATATACGTTAGTTAGGCACCTCTGACC
This sequence comes from Podarcis filfolensis, assembly GCF_964270895.1. Classification (NCBI taxonomy): domain Eukaryota; kingdom Metazoa; phylum Chordata; class Lepidosauria; order Squamata; family Lacertidae; genus Podarcis; species Podarcis filfolensis. Next base: position 42,608,231 of record NC_139612.1, on the reverse strand, counting down.
TTGATGGGAGTTGTCTAACTCCTGCAGCAAACCAATTCTTTATTCATCCCTGGAATGTATAAACAAACTAGAGGGTTGAATGAGTTCGGTGGTTGTCATCCCAGGATACCTGGCTGTGTAAACAAAGCCCTGAAACATATAGCTTTAATGGGAAAAAACTGTTTGTATATTAGGTTTGTCCAGTGTTTGAATTATAGGAGAAGAGGTAGGGGGCACTTCAGGAAATCCACAAGCCTCCTCCGACTCTCCCACTTTTAGCTAAATAATCCGCCCCCCACCCCCAGGCTTCTAAGGCAGCCAACACCCAAAGTGAGGGGCGGCAATGGGCCTCTGTCCCCTGAATGCTGGGCTCATCTCATGTCTTCTCCCTCCAAACAACCCAAATATAACAAGGAGCCTATTCCATTAAGAATGTGACCAGAATCCTACCAGACAACTTGTTTATTCAGCATTCATCCTGATATGTTTTCAGGGAGGTTATACAATGTTGCATCAAACAAGTGCAAGGGAGGTTATACAATGTTGCATCCCAAACTTTCCAATGCATTTCCCATTTATTTTCCTTATCACGGGGATGGGGGAACATTTTTAAGTCTGAGGGTCACATTCTCTTCAGGGCAACATTCTGGAGGCCGCATACCAGAGGTGGGCGGGGCCAGAATAAAAGTGGACAGATTAGTTAATGTTAATTTTACCTTTGTACAGTACACTAGTTTCTATACCCCTCTCTGTCCAAGCAAGCAAGAGTTCAAGGAAACATTTCAAACCAGCAAAACATTCAAGGGTGGTATGGCTGGGAGAGAGTCTCAAAGGTCACATAACAACACTCAAACAGCTGTTTTTTGCTCCTGGGTCTGAGGTTCCTCAACCCTGTCTTATTGCAAAAAATCTATTGTTGGTTTTTGCTGGAACTGATTTGGTTGACAAGAGCGCTGATCAGCTTTAGATGCACAACCTGAATTAGTTGGTATATGATTAAGTAGTTGCCAAAAATACCAACATTCTTGAAGCTCAACCAACATCTAAAAGCTAGTTCACACCTTGTGCAGAGGCAAACCTGGGTTTACTGCTGAATTACACACTAAACAGGATCTTAGAGGTAAGTTTGACTCCAAATACGGACCTTTATGATAGTTGTGCTCACAAACATTCACTCTTTACATGTTTATGTGTGTGCTCAGAAATACCGTAGGTGCAAACATTTTAAAATGCGATGGATGATAAAGCTCACAGCTCTTTCAACAAGCTAACAAATATTACTCTAGTTCCTCTGATATGGGAGCAGCTACACAATTTCATATGTTGCCGCAGGTTTCAAAACGTCAGAGCGCTAAATAAAATGTCTTGAATGCAGACCATGCAGGTGGATTACTGAAAGCAATACCCTGTAGGGTTTGAAGGTCTGGCATGTGAGTTGAAGACTGCCTGGAATGTTTGCCCATCCAGCTGCAACATGCATCTGAAGGAGACCTGCTCCAGCTTGCTATCAGACAGAGGCAAGAGAACAACTAACTCTCTTTCCACAGCCAGAGCATTCTGGGGGGATTTTGAGCTTCACCTCGGTGGGAGCCAGTTTCGACAACCCCTAGGTATCCCCTGGTGAAGCAGTGAAAGGGGGAATATTAAATACCCTCCCAGGACTGCTGAGCCAATTAAAACAAGGCCACCTTAAAACAACTTTACACACACACGGTCTAATCTCAGCTCTCCTACGTTAAGTAAGATTTGGCCAGTGTCAGCCGCCATAAAAGTACATGCTCAGATGCAAAAGTGATGCAAGCACAGATCTTGTTTACACTGCTGTATTGACAACCCAGTGGGTGGGTGATTTACGGACCAGGAACCTATGTTAGTGATGTTTATGAAGCCAAGGCTCTTCACAGATTTTGCGAAGAAAGGATGACAAGGTTGGAGAGTGTTTACCTTGAAATAAAGTTCACTCCCCCATACATGCACACCTCTTCACAGCCACAATAACATGATACGGTCTGGACCTTGTTTTTCAGCCACAGACAAATTCACTGAGACAGAGTTAATTTATTAAACAAAAATAAAACATGGGCTGAGACTTGGCACATATTCCCCGCCCAAAATAGAAGCTGTCTCTTTCTCAGTTTGGGAGTTTGGACGCTCTGATTTGTTAAAGCAGGGGAGGAATGAGACTAAACATGGTTTATATTAAACAGCACGCACCACCCACATATTTTAGGGCAGGATAAGGTTTCAAAACACAGAGCCTCCAGGATATATGACTAAGCTCAACTAATTCAGTGTTCTGTACTCAGAGGGCTGAGGATGCTTTTCTCTCTTGGGCTCAGGAAACATCATTGGGAAATGGATTTAGTGGGATCTGCTATGGTATGTACATTAAGTAGCAACAGAGCATAAGCAGAGTATTCAGACATGATGCACAAGCTTGTTCTAGTATCAGTTTAAATTGATGTTGGGGAAAGTAACTCCCAAGGAATTTTTACAGACCCAAAAAATCATCTCCAGGCATTTTAGTTTCTTCCTGGGGAACCTCTGCTATCTCCGACGCCATCTTACCGGAAACCGATATATGTATATCAAACCAAGTTTAAATGTGCTTGGAGCAAACACCATTGTGCTAACTCTACTACAAAACTCTACTTCCAAACCTCTCTCTCCAACAAAAAATTACAAAGAAAATTCAGGGGAGAAACTCCACATTAGCCTAATGTGTAGCTTGACCCCCTCCAGTAGGAAGACTTGGGTTGTGTTTTCTGTGATTTGCCTATCTTCTTGCTGTTTATTTTGTAACTAATATGAATCACCATATTCTCCCTCCCCGCATCCTATTGTGTGGGGGGGGTGTTTTTTTGTTTGCTTGTTTTTGAAGAAAATTAGATATGCCTTTTCATCCTTGTGCTCTCCTCAGAGTAGACTCATTTAAATTAATAGTCCCAAGTTGGTCATGTCCATTCATTTCAACGGATCTGCTCTGAGACTATGGCAAACATAGACTACAACTCATAATAATTAACTGGGCAGGATAGTGCCAGGCCCCTTTATTTAAACCTGGGTCTGCCCCAATCACAGCTTTTCTGCCACCTGAGCACATCTCAGCTGTGGGGAAAGGCCAGAGCTCAGGGGCAGAACACTTGCTTCATGTGTCCAAGATTCAGTCCCTCACATCTCCAGATAAGACTGGAGTCAGTGTCAACAGCACTGGTTTAGATGAACCAATGTTCCGAGTACACCATTATATTATATATTTTATTATTTATTATGTATTAAATTTGCGCACCGCCTTTCATCTGAAGATTACATGGCGGTTGACGACATAAAAGTACAAAATGGACACAAAATACATAATAAAATGAAAAACAAACCAATAACCCTCCACTTTCCCACAAGCACATTTAAAAGGCCAGCGAATGCTCAATCTGCCAAAGGCCTGGTTATAGAGAAACATTTTCACTTGGCACCTAAAGATATGTAATGAAGCTTGGCTGAAGATATTAAAGCTTGACGGAAGAAAAAAGCACTTGGAGGGGGAACAAAATATGGGGTGGTCAGCTGTGAGGTACCTTTCTGAGTGCCCCTTTTGATTCCACCTGCAAGATCCAGACAGACAAGTTTAAACAAATGTGTCATCTGTTGCTGCTAAGTCTAGCTTGGCTTTGGCCCCAAGGCAAGGACTAACAGGACTGAAAATCTCTGTTTCCTGTATCCTCCAACCTTGGCTCTGAATGGTCACCTGCTCATCGCTTGGAGCTGTGGCAGGTTGCCTCCAGCAGGTCTCCTCCTGTCCAGCTTCACGATCTGGAATGGTAACCTCACTGGGATTGTTGACAGTGCTGGTACATCTGTTACCCACAATGCTCTGGCATGAGCACGAAGCATGACATTGTGAGAATTTGAAGGTAGGCAAGAGAGATCTGAGGAAAATATATAATCCATAACATAAACACAATTCTCACAAAGGACCAAACCCATCATAACAAATCATCCAACAGTGATGCTTAGTAGTAGCAGCAGCTGAACAGAATCAATTTGTCTAATCGGGTGGAATAATTTCCTCTGAAAGCCTGCGGAGAAAGGAGCATCTTAACCCACTGCCTTAAACAGGGCTGGGAAACCTTGTCCAGCCTGAGGGCCGCACTTTCTTCTTGGTAACTTTCTGAGGGCCAAATGCCAATGGGGGTGGGGCCAGGGCAAAAAGAGGGCGGGGCAGCAAATGTGAATATTACCATTTTAAAACAGGCACATTTCTATGAACGTTCTCACATGCCTTGCTAGCCTCTATCGAGGCAAGCAAAAGTTCTTCGATAACACATCCCAACCAGGCAAAAACAGTCTGGCTGAGGCCAGACTGAGGTGGATGGGGCAGCCCCCCATGAGCCCCGTGGACCCGCATCCATTGGCCTTACTAATGAGAAGCAGGTCTAAGTAATGACCTGGATGGGAGGCAGCCTGGAAACTTCATGTATTTATTCTGCCTTATATTCCATCATGGAAGAAAGGCAACCTTTAATAGAATCAATACTAAATAGAATCAATACTAACATGGTCCTCTTGCAAGTTTTTCTGTGGCTTTTTAATCTCTTCATCAGTGTGGGATATTTTCCGTGGATGAGAAAAGGGCTGGGAAACCATCATAAGACCTTCATATTTCCAGGAGCTCAGGAAAGACATTGAAGATGGGAAGACCTCATGATGAAGGCCTGTGTTGGAAACCTCTGGGATCCCAAGAAAACATTAACAATTGCATCCCAAACAATGTTCCCATTGGCGTGAAATGCAGTGAAAGAGGAGCTGTGTGGGATGATGAGGCTGTGGTATTTAACCAAAGTGTCTCAAACACAAGCCAATATTCCCTCTCCTGAACAGATGTCATTGCCCCGCCTTGGAAATAATTGCTATGCAGCTGAATCTTTTATTTGTATATTTTGGTAGGGAACAAGGATCTGCTGATGGACAGTGAGCTGGTGCTTAGGAGAAGCTTCCTCTTGTCTTTCCATGGGACGTCAAGTAAGTAATATCTCTTAAATAACCTATTTGACGCAATAGCTCTTAGGTCATGTCTGCAACACAAGTTAAATCACCTATTTGAGACAAAGTTGGTGTGCTACATTTGATTCAATCAGGTGTGGTCCATTTGAAGCTAATTACCATGTGTTCATACACCCTTGGATTATAGAATCTCCTGCTATAGTAGCCCAATGTAGACATTCTGCTTAGGTGTAAACCTACAGGAGAAGATGGGGGCAAGTGTCCACCTGCACTCACAGAGGCTCCCCATGTGATTTAGAACTCTACACAACTGAGATCTAAATTGGAGCCTCCTCAGATCTGTGCCCTCCCTGAGCTGGAACCTAGAAGACACTCATTCCTGCTCAATGTGTAGGTTTTACAGCCGAGTTTTTGCTCAAGGTTTGTATGACCTCTGGGCAGAGGGTGGATGGTATACCGACAACAGCCATTGTTTAGTGTCTCCTTGGCCCGATACTGGATGTAGGCTCTCACAGCCAGTTCCGACAGAGGTGTTTCCTGGTTATGGAAGATCTATGGAGCACAGCAGCTCCTGTGCTGATGCTGCACCAAGTGTCCAGGTGGGCACAGTTGGGTCAGATCAACTCCTCAAAACACATCCACCCAGGTCTCAGTAGATCAAATTATGGGTGAGTGTGGTCTTATTATGTAGTGATCCAGCATTAAACAGCATCACACAAAGGCCAGTGGGCACAGCAGGTTCTTAATTGTTCAACAAGGCAGAGATGCCTTCATCTTCCATGGTAACTTATCACTTCCCCAGTCTCTATCTTACTCCATCCATGATCATTGAAATTAGGGTGGCATTATCTCTCTGTCCTTGCCATAGTCATGCAGCCTACCTCCATGCATCAGTACGCACCTTTCAGTGGGCATTTTGGCTGTTGAGACAGCCACTACCTCTTCTGCTTCATAAGGAGGTTGTTAGTGGTATTGGAAAAACTAGTTATGTGGCAAGTGACTCAGCCTTGTGGTCGGTGGAGGTAGACGTAGAGGTTTGGTTCTAATTCCAAATCCTTGTCTTGGCTCATTAATTCCCAAGAACCACCAGAACATACCAGACTGCCCTCCGTAACAGCCACAAGAGCCACCCACAGAGTATCTATCGTGCCACATTTTGGTTCCATCAAGACAAGAAGGGAATCTCAGGGGACAGAGAGTCGTACAAGCGAAGTGTCTCCTCTGATTGTCATACCCCTACAGGTGTCTTCTGCAATCTCACACCAAAATAAGAGAACTCAATATTCAAAAGGCTGAATACTACGCATCTAGTGTACCAGAGGTTAAGAGCACTGGACGTAGAATGCAGGAACTTGCACAGGAATAAGTATTATCATCCAAGCAAAGTCCCAAAGGATATTCCAGCTAAAATCTCAAGGCTGTGTGGGGCAGGAGGAAGACTGGCATGGGGCTTCTCCAAACTTTGCCTTGAGAGTAATCCATTTAAGTTCTCCTTTTCTGAACGAGTGGGCTTTGGAGGAGGAGGACTTGTGTTGCTCATCATCAATGACATCACAGACACTACCCAATAGTCATCTTCCAAACAACTCTCATAATCGCAATGCAGAAAGAACTGCAATTTTGCAGCAACCCCACATTATGAGCCGTTAGAGGAAGCATGGTATTTTATTAACAGAATTTTATACTGCTTAACTGTAAATAAAATATCGAAGTAGTTTACCAAAAATATAAAATATACATTTAAAATGTCAATAAAAACCAATGTTAAAAACAAACTAAAATAAAACCATAATGAAATAACACAACAGTTAAAAGTATGTTCTATAAGCCACAATTGTGGATAAAAATGCATGTTGGCTTTACAAGTTCTTTAAACCGAAGCACTCCATGGGATGGGGAACATCTGTACAGCTGCTTCACTAGTCTATGACATTGTCTTGCAACAAACTAGAGTGGAGCAGCTGCGTTCAATTTTTCTTGCAATAACTCATGGCAAAGGTTTTTTTCACACTAGCTTGTGGTTCATACCAGTTCATACCAGATAGCATCCTAGAATGGGACAGATCATCAGCTGGTTTGAACTGGTCTAATAAATATGTTCTCCATTAAATATCTGCAGCAATACCATCATAGTGTTTACACATGTTGGTCCCAAATGTTCTCAAAAGTGCTGACTTGAGCTTTTTGAGGAAATCTTCTGCCCCCACACTTGACAACTACTCCACTAACTGGAGGGTCTTGTGAGGACATCTGACAGCAACTTTCTATATTTTAGCACTCTGGCTGTGGCCAGCTGTGGGAGGATAGAGGATGGCTTCTTGGCCACACGGTGGTTTAAGGGCTTGTTGTTTCGAATGTGGTCTTCTAGACAAGAGAGAAAAGGAATTAAAGTTTACCAATGTACATAACAAGCCTCTTTAAAAAGTTGTCTCTATAATTATCTATGTACACTCGTGGGACAGGCATTGAGGAAACATCTCCTCATGAACACGTTAGCATAACCACAAGGTCCCTGTACATCCTGTTTTGTTTTTCCTCTGGCTTATTTGACTAAAAATGATTCACGTTGCTACAATCTGAGAGGCAAATCAATATAGCTGTTCTGCTCCTTATTTTGTAGTTATCCAGTTCTTCATAGACTCATAGAACTATATAGTGTTTGAAGGGACCCCGAGGGTCATCTAGCCCAACCCCCTGCAATGCAGGAATCTCAACTATCCATGAAAACATCCTTGTGGCCTATTCCCTTTGAACGTGTTATACCCCTCAATTCCTACATTCCCATCATGGGTCTCATCCCACCAGGTTTCGGTAATGCCTACCAGGTCATATTTGCCATCCTGTATTAAAAGCTCCAATTCATCTTGCTTGTTTCCCATACTCTGTGCATGTGTTATACAAGTTATACAGTGCCTTTGGCTGACCCAGTCCCCTATCTTTTGTTATTTGCATGAAATAGGGACATGGAACCTGTGGCTCTCTAGAGGCTGTTGAATTCATCATCCCTGACGATTGGCCATGCTGACTGGGACCAGCAGTGAATGGAGTAGTGGTGGCATGGAGACACTTGTCTGACCTCCCAGCAGATGAGTCGCTGCTGCTTACCAGGAGGAGGGTGAGGATCAAGGTTGCAAGAGCACCAGCAGAGTCACTGCAACACTCCTATTAGCTCGTATGCACTGCGCCACCCCCCTGACACTTGCCCTTCCCTTTAAGCAGCAGTCATTCACCTGCCAGAAAGTACCTCTACCCCACTCCGCTGTCCACTACTGGATGTCATGAGACCCATGGAGACATTGCGGAAAGGGTAGTCAGATGAGGATGAGGAATGGGAAGAACACAGGGAATTGGAGGAGGCCGACCCAAGGGAAGATCCTAGCAAGTTGAGGGATGAGCACTTAGGACTGCATAGGAGATTGACCCAGGGGTGGTCCTAGTAAATTGGGAGGTGGTGATCTGGATTCAGGGGGTCTAGTGGCCTAGCAGAAGAACAGCCTGCCTCTATGGTACTGGACACCCTATGCACCTCATCCCTCAAGGAAGACACCCAGGAATACGTCTGACAGGGAGCCAGCTATGTCACCTCCACTTTTGTCTCCAAAGAAAGAAGGGAACAGAGCTGGTTCAAGCAAACCTTGCATGTCCTGCCTGTGTGAATAGCTGTGCACACCCCACTCTCAGAGGGAGCATGTCAAGTGTTGGATCAATAGCTTAGTTGCGCCTAGTCATGTATCATAGTACTCTGTCATGCCTTACCTGTGTGTAACCTGTATACCCATGGTGGAATGTTGTACTGAATTCATCAATAGAACTTTCAAAACCTCCAGACGTGACAACAGTTCAAGTTCCGAGTTCAAGGGCGAGAGACAGGACACTGGCTGGGACCAATGGGATTTGGATCCAAACAACATTTGGAAGGTAAAAGATTTCCTAGCCTTGGTATAAAAGAATTACAAGTGTGTGACAATTAAGTATTTAAGGCAAGGCCCTCCTACAAAGTAAATATGTTCTGAAGCCTAATTTCCCAAAAAGAGATTTGCCTATGAAACCATTACATTTGACCATATGCTGAGATCGTGGGAAATGTCTTGTGACACTTGGTCATATGATATGAACATCCTCTTGCTCTGAGGATCTTTGGACACCCAGCAGTCAGTGGAAACAGTACAGGACAAACAGAAATGTATGGATTTTGCCAATAGGACTGATAAAGGTAGGGCACTGGTTTTGATAAATTTTCTCTTTGCAGGTGGAATGATGGAAAGGTTCCTTTCAGTTGGGGAATATTCACAATGTCTGGATAATTATAAGTTCAGATAAATAGGAGTGGTGATGATGACATGAAGTTCTAAGGATGTGAAGGTCAAACTGAAATGATGAGATCAGATTCATTAGGCAATACAGATCAGGAAGGTTGAGTTGAGAGTTTGTGTTTACCATGTTCAGTGGAGGCAGGACCAATGGAGAACTTAACCCAAGAAGAGCCCAGATAGATCATCCCAAAGGCCCATCTGATCCAGCATCCTATTCTCACAGTGGCCAACCAGATCCTTGAGAAGCCTGCACTCAGGGCATGAATGCAACAGCACTCTCCCCATCCCCCAATGAGTCCCAGCAACTGTCATTGACATTGGAGAAGGTGCATATCTTATCTGCCATGAACTTTTCTTATTCCTTCTTAAAGAAATCCAAGTTGGCTGCCTTTGCTACTTGCTGTACTAGCAAATTCCACTTCAACTACTGTATGTGCTCTGTGAAGAAGTGATTCCTAACCAGTCACTTCTGTGCAGCAATGATCTCTCTATCCATTCTAGGCAGTAGGAGAGCAGATGTGGGGTTTTGTGTCTGTAGGCGTGCCTGCAATACGTTCCTGGGTGTTGTTGTTGTTTACAAGTTGGTGATTTGCGTGTGTGTTTTTGCACTGCCAGTTCCCAGCACAGTAGAACCCAGAGCTTTAACCGTGTGCCAATTCCACTCACGCCGTTGTGCCAAGATCCCATAGTAGGGCTGTTCAGCTTTGCAGCTCTGGTGTTGACTCAGTGCAATTCAGAGTGGAAAATGAAATCCTGAGATGAGAAGAATTAGCAAGGGACAAACAGAGGCACCCAAGAACTTGCAAGTGGCCTTATAAGTTGCAACAAGAGGCTGTTTTAGAGGATAGAGATCTTTTGACTCAGCGCTGTGGGCCATGCAAGTCCACCTCATTCCCTTGGCTGTTGTGTCCTGCTGCTGCTGCTGCTGCTGCTGCTGCTGCCACCACCGCACATTGCTGCTGGTAACTCCACTTTCAGAGATGGAGGCGGCTGAGCAGGGATTAGGAGAACAAGAGTGGCCTTTTACTCCTAGCTTTGCCCTTGGGGACAGGGGGTGTTCTGTGGTTTCTCTGCTCTGCAGTACTTAGCAGTTCCCCTCAAGTCAAATGCCTTCCTGAGAGACAACGTGGCAACTGTTCACATGGCAGCAGCAATCTGTCAGGGTTAGAAAGGGTATGCCAAGAGTGAAGCGAGAGAGCTCTCTGCCACATCTTGGATGCAGCGATACTTTTCATCTGTAGCAGCCTTCCTCCTCCCCACTCTTCAGCAGTCTGACTCAGCAAGCACTTCAGTTAAAAGCCAGTCAGCTATAACCTGCCCCCACAATACATTTTTACAATTCTGTTGTAAAGTGAGCCCCTTGCAGACTACCTTTCGCTGGAGACTCTGACAGGATGCATTTTATATACCCTTGCTGAAGAAAAACAGAATCTTAAGTACTGAATTGGACCAAGCAGCTCTTTTTGTTCCCCATAATACTGTTGTGAGGTTTGGACAGGAGGCGGTCACCCTGCATGATGCCAGAATCCCTTGTGATCCTGGAATCCTAGGTCCAGCAAGGGCTAAAATCTAATGTAGGATTCCATTGTTGAATTAGCCAAGGATTCTCATTACTATTTACGTGAGTACTGTACAGTCCTTAGTATGACAAGCGAAGTTTCTCCGTGTCAGAGGGCAAATGGATGGGCCCTTCTTTCCAGTGGCGTAGCGTGGGTTGTCAGCACCCAGGGCAAGGCAAGTAATTTGTGCCCCCTAACCCATGGATTTACGCCCCCTAACCCGTGGATTTGCGCCCCCTAACCCTAACCCCCAGATGTTGCGCCCGGTGCGGCCGGCCCCCCCTGCACCCCCCACGCTACGCCACTGCTTCTTTCTCACCTTGCTGGTAGTGAGAAAGACAAAAGCCACTTGTGTGAGAGAGAGCTGGAAGGAGGCTGCTGGCAGAAACCAGAGATTGATTTCTGCTTGATTTCTGCTTGAATTCAAGGCTGTGACTATGGGAGAAGCAAGATCCCCTTGGAGTGTTAATGCTGTGATACCCTGCCTCGTAGGCTCAGGTTATATATGTGTGTAAATAAACCATATATCATAAAGACACTACAGTCTCCGCTGTCCCTCTTTCCAAGGAAACCGAGCCCTAAACCCCCTAGATTTCCACACTGCTTGGAGATTGGGGTGGCAAACAAGACTTAATGCAACTCTCACCTTACAGCTGCCATCCCATCTGGCTTCCTGAACTGTTTCTATGCCAGCTGGTTGTTATAAGAACCGTAACTTTCAAGACCTGGAGGCTGAGCTTGCTTTTTTCCCATCCTGTTTTCTTTGGGGATCTTTATAAAGCTGCTCCAGGAGGCACTTCAGCTAAAGAGTGCTTTAAAGAAACAACCAACTAATTAAATACATCCAGGTTTAGGCCTCAAAGCTGTACTGCTGTAAGATTTTCCTTCAAGTGGCTATTAAAAGCTCCTGGAGAGGAGCTATCTCATGCCTTAATCATGGGTCTTTCTTGACCCCCCCCCCAGTTCTGGTGCAACAATTTCCCAGGTGGGACTCTTCAGACACCCTTTTATTGCACTTTCATGATCATATGTGCTCATGATGCTAATGGGGAGCTCACACATGAGCTATCACTACTGTTTGCGCCTGCAAAAGTTTGGTCACGTTGCTTTATTCCCAGTCTGTGCATATCCTGTAACCTCCTGTTGGAATCCCATATTTATTATACCACAAATGTTTTTTTTTATTTTTGTTCCACTTTTGTTGCACTATAACCCCTCCAGACAGCAATAATGTGGCAGCGTAGGGAAAGCATTGCAGAACAAACTAAAATAGAATAAACCCACCACTAACATGGCATTGCAATGTCAAGAGCCAGCTACCTGGCAGCCTGTCCAAAGCTAGCAGATCCCAGCAGCCCTTAATCTCATTGTTTGCAAAACAGGGCAGAGCTTGAATTACCAAAGAACAAAACTGAAAAGATGGAGCTGGTAAAGTAGGAAAGGCAATGGGCAGACCCAGACTATACCTTTAAAGCATATTCAATGCACATGTAAAGCACATGACTTCGCCCAAATAACCCTACAGTTCCCATATATCTCTGGTGAAAGCCAGAGATATAGTGTGGGTCTGCCCAATGTGAGCATTTATGGGAGGATCAAGGAAGTATTGAACTCGGCTGACATGGTCTGGCACATTTCTGTTGTGTGACTGTTGGTTGCTGCTGATTATCCCCCAACCCCCCAGGACAAGAGTATGCGCAGAACTACAGCAGGAATTAGGCTGTGGCTAGAGGCTGTTGGAACAGAGTCAGAGTTCCTCTTTGAAGATCTTATCCTCTGGCTTAGAGTTTTCTTTCTGAAATAAAGCAGAACAAAAGGAACCACGTCAACATCATGATTTTTAGTGGAAAGATGAACTGGGAGTGGAGACACTCGAGATCCTGAAAGAGCACTTGGTGTCTCTCGCTGTGCATAGAACCATAGAATTATAGAGTTACCCTGAGAGCCATCTAATCCAAGCCCCTGCAATGCAGGAATCATTTGCCCAACGTGGGGCTCCAACCCACAAGCCCGAGGTCAAGAGTGTCATCCTCTACCAACTGAGCCACATTAATATGGGGGCTAATCTCTTATACCATTTTAGTTTTCCTACCATCACTCAAACAAGACCTCTGAAGGCAGGAAATCTCTGTTGCATATATATATTCGGCTGTAACTGTATAAAATTTTATTATATCGCTGTATTTACCTGTTATCTGCTGGTTACTGTAGGAAATCTGGAGTGCATATGCCTATAATATTATACATATAATGAATATTTCATGTGATTTTTTTCATTTTTTAGCAGAACAAGGAGGTAGGGGACTCGCTTCGCATCAAGATTAAAGAGCAAAACAGGAATTAGGAGGGGGGAAATCTGTGCAGATAAACTTGGCACCGAGATATTCTGAAGATCCGTTCCCTAGTGGATCTCTTTTGTCTCCACGACAGCAGCAGGCCCCATAATTCTTAAGGTTTCCTTTTTAAGGAAATGAGGTAGAGTTGCTTTTGCCAGTTCCCAAACTTTCCCCCTTCATCTGGAGTCCCTGCGCCCTGACTCTTGCATGTATATTCCACCACAATTCCCCAGTTTTCCATGAGTCCAAAACCTCCTTACCCAAATCCTGGAAAAACAAAAATAAAACAACGAAACTAAACATTTCCATTGCAGGGGGGGGGGGGAGAGGAGAGAAATCAAGTTGTGTAGCCAGAGGAGAAAACGTACAAACTGAACGTAATTGTTCACATTTGTTCCATTTGCATAATTTATTCCAATCCTATAATTTCAAATTTAAGAAATTATTTTTAGCACAGATCTCTAAATCTTTTGAGACTGCACAGCTTTTCAGAAGGAGAAATTATTCTACTTCCATGATAGACTGAGCTACACAGAGATAGTTTCTACATGGACACTTTTTCTTAGGGAAGCGATAGAGAAGATTTCACAAGCACCCAAGAGGACGTGTATTGTGACTCTGAACTGCCTCAGGGGAAGCTATGGATGGTTATGCTTGATCACTGATGCAATAGCACTGCTATGACCCACTAATAATTCAGAACTATGTTGACAGATGGGGATGCACACAGTACCTGCTATGTCAGAAATGATCTGCATTATTTAGGATGAGTTAAATGCATTTTTGCATTTAGACTTCATGATTTTAAAAACAGGCACTGGGAGGGCTGACAGTTATCAGAATCTCACCTGGTAGGGATGAGTGGGTTTAACCCTTTCCTCCCCAGGAGTAGCCCTCATGAAAATAGCCCCTTAGTAGCTGTTATTTACATTGGAAGGAAATCCTCCATAGGCACCAATAAGAGACCTTAGCATTCCAGGAAAGTGTTAAACACCTCCATTACCACCACTGGCTGTATTGATAATCATTCATCTTCTCTGCCCCCCATTGACTGATATTTGCTTTTTTTTAAAAAAAAAAAGGTGTAAAGATACACTTAATATCTAGTTTGGTCCTCTGTTTATTATTTAGGTGCAAAAGCATTGCTCTGAAACACTACCAGCTATGTCAGGTATAAAACTAGACATCAGATTGAAGTGGAAAAGTGGGAACAACATTTCCAGGGGGTGGGGTTGATAATCGAGCAGAAAGCTGTGATTGGTCAGCCTAGTTGTCATCCTGTGCACTCACCAATTCCTTTCTCTGTAAGAAACCATTGCAAAAACCCCTTACAGTCTCCAGGGAGACTTCATCCACGGACAGCACCTCCTGCTCCTCATCTGGTGTGTGGAATGCAGCCAGTGCAGGCAGCTGAGACTTCTTCAGTCGGAAATAAGACATAACCCTGTCATTGCCCTTTGCACGGACGTCCACTGAGATAAAAAGAATCTTCAAGGAGGCAATAGGAAAGGCGTAGAGATATTTTAGAATGCTCACACAGGCAAATGAATGTTATCACACAGATTATGAGAGCTCAGAGGAGCTCCAGTAACCTAGATATTTGCAAACTGTTGGCCTTCGGGCCAGATCTCGCCCCCAAACCATGTTTTGTGGCCCATCAGACACACAGCAGTAACATCATGGAGCTGGGCTAGACATGGGGATTCAAACCTCACCAGTCAACCCAGTGGCAGGAAGTGGAGGAAATCACATCCTCTCTGCTTTTCAGATCTGAAGAGCAGAGAGGGCAGGTAACACTGAGGGTTCTGGTCTGGCCAGAGGGGTTTAGACCTTTCTGTGAAGCACCACAGTGAAGGGAATACCATTGTGTGCATCTGTAGTCAGAATCAGCTTTGGGTACTATGCACCTTGACTTGAGGAACGGTATGTGTGCATGTGTGTGTTGATGTTTTGCCTTGAGCAGCAAAATGGGCCAGCCTTGCAGTCTCTTCTAACTGAAAATAGCAAACCTGAATTAGCAGAGGGGACAGAGGAATGGGAGGCAAGGCCAATTGACAAGGGGGGTCTGGGCAATCAAAAGTGGGGAATGACCATCCTTAGGGGTTCCTCCAGACATCCTTTTTATGCAGCATTTCTTATGATTTGTGCTCGTGATAGTATCATCTGCAAAAACAAAAAGTCTAGAGTGGCCCTCTATCACTTCCCATCCCAAAGTCATGCGTTTCCATCTACCTTTACTCACATAGAAAAGATAAATGCTTCTGTGTCACCCTATTCTTTTCTTCATTTAAATCTCCATTAGGAATTTTCCCCACCTCTACCTGGAGAAGCCAGAGACTGAATCTGAGACCCTGTGCAAGCAAAGCATTTGCTCGATCTCTGAGCTTCCCCACATTTGTATTTTGTATGCAAATAATAATAATAGATGGGAAAGCATGGTTTGGGGGATTGGATGGGATGGGGAGAGTGACTCAGAGCTGTGTGTTCCCCATGTTGGATTCTAGCTAGACTATGTGGACCAGACAGTTATGAAGCTCTGTCTTTAATATGGGTTCCGCATAATAGCGCCATGGACTTTAGGCAAAGATTGTTGGACCTGCTCCTGCCCAAACACCAGCCTTTGATCCTGCATGTCTCAGAAGTCTTTTCACCTATTAAAACAACATTTGTGTAGAAGATGTTTGGAACCGAAAAGCTGGGGGAAAGAATTCACATGAGATCACCTACAGGTTTCTGAAGCCCCTGGTGTTTAGGTCAGTAATTTAAACAGAAGCAACAAAGAAACCTCTACGACATTATAAGCTCTGAAATTCTGACTCAGTGTCCTCAGCGCAGTTCACCTGGCAAGTCCGAGGGAGGGTTGTGCTGCCATTTGAAGAAAGCTCTTCAGGCATATGGAATATTCAGAGACATCAGGAGGTGGCCAATGGAACAGCAGCAGCAGTGCCATTGGCCACTCCAAGTTCTTTTCCAGAGTTGAACTGTGACTCAGATATATAATAAAAATGGAAGCTGGCCATCAGCGAAGGAAATGGATCCCAAAAGTCTTTTAAAATGCATAGCATTTCTACTTTGGCAAGTGACTACTAGTATTAAACCAAAAGTTCCCCAATGAGTTTTCATGTATTCTACAAAGTTATTTTCTAATCTCATATCTCCATGACTGTTCTCCTGGGCTACATCCACACCAGACATTAAAAGCACTCTTATACCACTTGGCTTCCTCCAAAGCACCCTGGGAACTGCAATTTGTTAAGGTTACTGAGAATTGTAAAGAAACAGGTTCCTATTCCCTCCACAGAGCTGCATTTCCCAGCGTTCCCTGGGAAGAGGGTTTGATTGTTAAACCACTCTGGGAATTGTAATTCTGTGTGGGGAATAGGGGTTTCCTAACAACTCTCGGCACACTTAAGAAATTACAATCCCCGGGATGCTTTGGGAGAAGCCAAGACTGTTAAAGTGGTATAATAGTGCTTTAAAGGTATAGATGTGGCCCCGGTCTCCTGTTGCCACTGTCCATTCCCTTGCTGCCACCTCTGGGCTCAGTTGGCATAATTTCCTGCGCTGGGGGCCGGGGAGAACAAAGTGTGCGAAGTTATTTCCTTCTCCTTCTCCTTTTCATTGCTCACCTGCTGCTACTGGGGAGTGAGTCCTAGCAAGTGCCTGTTGATGCCAACAACTGATGTCAACCCCAGCAGCATAGCTAGCTGCTCGAGGGCCTGGTGAGGGGGGGGTGGTGTCCTGTAGCCAGGGGCGGGGCAAGCTGCCCATGGGGCCAGACGAGCCTCTCCGATGCTTGGAGCCTCTCTGCCACTTCCCCCTCAGCTGTAGGATGGCTGAGGGAGAAGCAGTAGGCAGAGGTAAGTCCCATGCTGCCATTTCAGGTAGCATGGAACCTGCAGGTGCCTAAGCCACCACATCACTCCTAAAAGGTTTTGTGAGCCCAATTTTTTATTTTTAAACTCATTTTGTCACCCACCTGGTGATGACACCCGGTGTGGACTGCAGCCCTCGCACCCCCTTCCTCCGCCACTGGTCAACCCCGCTTTAGACTGTGGTGTGCCCAAGCATAAATTACTGCTTCTGTCTGGAAGGATAAAAAAAACAACAACCTTGCACCCAAGTCACATCAGACTTACCTTCCCTTGGAAGAGAACTGCTGCTTCACGATACTTGTCCATCATCTCCGCATGCTTTGGGGATGACTTGTCAGTGAACAAGAGAAGGTGGGTCTGAATGGTACTATTAAAGATACCTACTGCAGTCTGTCAATATATCAGAGATGGAGAAATAGGTTGATTAGGGAATGTGAGATCTGAGGCACTCTTGGAGCACCAAGCCCTAAAACCTAGAACACTGAAAACGTAAGGCTAGCCCTCAGAATCATGACAATGCTCCCTCGAGTTCGTATCCAAATAACAGAGGAGAATGCAATGGATCAAAAGCAGAGAGGCAAAGAGCAGAGGTGATTTAGATTTCAGGATGAAGTAGGGCTGGACTGAGGTGGTGCAGTTGAATCTGTGCAAAGTTCAGGCAAGACCAGCTAAGATGGTTAGTAAGCTAGGTGTTACTTGATTTGTCAGAACATTGATCAGTTTTGCTCTGATTAATCTATTTATCAACCCTCAACTGTTTTCCTCTTTGTGTCTGCGCATTGTATTTGTTAAACTGGCAAAAAACCAAAAACCCACAAATTAGAAGAATTCACAGGTGTGCTCTTTTTAGAACTGCTGGATTTAGACATAGGCCAATAGATGCCTGAATTCAAGCAAAAGAAGAGGCCTCTCAACACCTTCTTCGAACAGCAAACAGGTGGATAAGTCAGTACAGGACTGTGCTATTGGCTGCAGCCCAGCCCCAGCCCTCAGTGGCTGCATACTGAGCTTGACATCCGCAAAAGGGAAACATAGGCAATTGGTAAGCATTTGTTATACCATGAACAATTTCTAAGGTCAAGCCACATTAACCAACATCCTCCTTTCCTATTTTTGACTTCTCCTATTTATGTTTTGTTTGTATGTTACTATAATCATTCAAAACAGTAATAAAACTTCTCTCTCTCTCTCTCTCTCTCTCTCTCTCTCTCTCTCTCTCTCTGTGTGTGTGTGTGTGTGTTTTAAGAGTTGCTTGTAAGAGAATATGTTTCAGGTGAGGATTTGGAAACTCAATATTTTCTCAAAAACACAAATCCAGGACCCAAATTGATGGTGGAATTAAAGATTTAGTTCCTAAGGGGTGTGTGTGCCTTTTGTTGCATTTGTGTTGTTGTTTAACCTGTAAGAATAAAAGCAATTAAACATTATTTTTTAAGAAAGTCAATATTTTTAAAAAAGACAAAAGCTTGATATTTTAAATCAAGGTCCTCCCCAGATGGAGGATGATGATGGTGGTGGCGGTTGCTGTGTATTCTGCAACAGGATATTGACCTTGACACAGTAACAGTGGTGGATTTATCCTCATTTTGTTTGTTTTGAGATGCATCCCCTATGCTACCACATTATTGCTGTCCAAGTGGTCATATTGCAAGAGAAGCCAGACAAAAATACACCGGAACATTTGTGGTATTAAAAATTATGAGATTTTGGCAGGAAATTAAGGGGTGTGGAAGTGAAGCAGGGTTACCACCCTAAAACTTTTGCAAGCACAAACAGTATTGAAAGTAGGGCCTCATGTGACAGCCCTGTTATTAGCCTCATGAGCACAGAACAAGAATATATGGAGGGCGGGGGCTTGTTTGCTTGCTTGTTCGTTTGCATTTGACAAAGTTGATTCTCTACAGTTCACATTTGAGATTGCAGATCCCAGTTGTCCTTTTAATGTTCATCAGTCTTGTGTCTTTGTGTTTGCCCTAAAGGTTGCTGGCTACCCTGTCCAACACAGCTTTTAAGATCTTCAGCTCAGTCCATTACCTCTTTAACGGGAAGGATGCCCAACTAAGTTCAACGGGACTTACTCCCAGCATGCGAGAATGCAGCCGTCACTGCTCCATTTCCATGTATTTTCTTTACCACTCTGCATGTACACTTTTTAATCACCATGGAATTCTATATTTCCTATTTTTAAAAAAACATATGTGAGTCTTTATTCTAAACGTGATATATACCACCATTTGGCTTAAGCTGCTTCTCTGAGTCAGACTGCAAACCTTAAGAAGTGAAGGATGGAAAATCCTGTGGAAGTGTTACCACTGCAATGGCAACCAAGAACACACACACACACACACACACACACAAGTATACCTTTCTGATGCTATCATTCCCATTTAGAAAAACATAGCAGAAGCCTGGAAAACATTTCAGCACCGATCTGAACTGTGTTTGAAAGCCACAAGTCCAAGCAGACTGGATGCTAACAACATGGAAAGTAGACCGGGAACTCTCCATATATCACTGGGAATGACTGAGCTGCACACACTAGCCCTCTGTGAAGAGCCTCAAGTCACCTGGCACTGCCAATGGGCTCCTCGCATAGTTTCCCGTTGGCGGATAATTTGTCATCTGACTTTTTCCTTCCCCTTCACTTTCCCCCCACCCTTCTCCCACAAGCCAAAGAAGGGCCTGTGGACACCCTACAGCTGACCTGCCGCCTCCCTGTGCGCTACACCCACCCACAGGGAGATTGGCAGGATGGGGGGTGGGGGTTGAGAGAGGCTCTGTGTCAATAAAAAGAAGGAAAGTGTGTGTGTGTGTGTGTGTGTGTGTGTGTGTGTGTGTGTGTATTCCAGAATTCACAAGAAAAGGTCAGAGAGTGCATTTCTTGAAGAGCCTTCCAGCTCAAAACCTGTGGGATTTGGAGCACTGTGGGAGGTCCAGCGTACTAGGCCCTGCGTCAAGCTCCCCGCTCGGTTTCTCAGTTCACAGAAGACGGGAAGGTTGAAGGAGCAGCAGGTAGGAAATGCAAGGAAAGCTTAGGGAGAGAGACATCAGAACATAAGGAAAGCCTGCTGGGTCAAGCCAATGGCCCACCCAGTCCAGCACCCTCTTCTCACATTGGACAACCAGATGCCTGTAGGAAACCTGCAAGCAGGATCCAAGCACAAGAGCCCTCTTCCCTCCTGTGGTTTCCAGCAACTGGTATTCCAAACCATTGCTGCCTCTAACTATGGAGGCAGAGCATAGCCCATCATGGCTAGTAGCCATCAATAGCCATGGATTTGTCCATTCGTCTTTTAAAGCCACCCAAGTTGGTGGCCATCCCTGCCACTATTCAATTAACTCATTCTTGGGTCAAGAAACAGGCAGTAATTTCATGGGTTAGTTCTCTCCAAAGTGAACTCGGTATTCAAATGCCTGGGTATATTGGGAAATATAAATATAAATATTGGGAAATTTTGGAACAAGAGGGAGATAGACTGAAACTGCAGAGTTTTGAGAAACTAAAAAACAAAGTGAGAGATTGGCTTCATTATTATCAGATAATGGAGGCATATAATTTGGACAAGAAAATTGGCTTCCAGGTGGAAAAATCAAAATTAGAAACAGAACTGTTAGAACCCAAAACTAAGATTTTGTCAAAGATGTATAACTTGCTGTTGAAATGGAATACTCAGGATGAAACTGTGAAATCTGCTATGATAAAATGGGCACAAGATGTTGGACATAACATTATGTTTGCTGACTGGGAACAGTTATGGACCACAGGTATGAAGTTTACGGCATGCAATGCCTTAAGAGAGAATATTATGAAGATGATATACAGGTGGTACATGACCCCAGTCAAGCTTGCAAAAATCTATCATTTGCCTGATAATAAATGTTGGAAATGTAAAGAAACTGAAGGTACATTCTTTCACCTTTGGTGGACGTGCCCAAGGATTAAGGCTTTCTGGGAAATGATCTATAATGAAATGAAAAAGGTATTTAAATATACCTTCCTGAAGAAACCAGAGGCCTTTCTTCCTGGCATTGTCGGCCAATTGGTGCCAAAGAAGGACAGAACTTTTTTTATGTACGCTACAACAGCAGCAAGAATACTCATTGCAAAGTATTGGAAGACACAAGATCTACCCACTTTGGAAGAATGGCAGACGAAGGTGATGGACTATATGGGATTGGCAGAAATGACTGGCAGAATCCGAGACCAGGGAGAAGAGTCGGTGGAAGAAGATTGGAAGAAATTCAAAGACTATCTACAGAAATATTGTAAAATTAATGAATGTTAGAATGATGTTGGATAGAAATTAAGTGGTTTCCAGCTGTAATGCTTTAAGAGAATATGAAAAAAGGGTTATAAATAGGTAAAAATCTAACGGTAAGGATTTGCTGAACCAACAATTTGAAGTGGAATACAAAAAAGGGAGGTATGAGGAGGTCCGGGAAACAAGCTAAAGGAAAATAAGCAATGGAAAATCTGTGTGTTTTTACCTATTTTTATTTTGTATTTTTGTTATTTTTTTCATTTTTATTGTAATACTTTAAAAAATCTTAATAAATATCTTATAAAAAAAAATCAAATGCCTGGGTATAACTCCAGCATGATCTAGAGACGTCCTTTCTTACCATAGGGTTGTACTCGGTTACCCAGCGGAGTTCATTGATCCGAACAAAGCGACTCAGCTTGGTGGCGTCAATTCCACTGTTGTCTTTGATTTCCAGGTCTTGCCGCTTGTTATCCACCTGAAGCAAAGCAAATAGCCTCACCGTTGTCACTCTGCCCCAGACATTGTCCCTTAAAATACTTGCAAAATCAACGTCATGTGTCTTGGGAGGCAGGAAAGCCAATAGGGTCTCTGGGCCCAGTAAATTATTTGTATGACGCACCCAATCCTGCCCAGGATGGGGTCCTTAGCCAGATTATGGAAGTTCTACGACCTCAGCCCCCCCCCCCAAAAAAGGTTAATCTCCATGCAACCCAGCTGTGAGGCAGCAATACATTATATTTCCACTCTCACAAACACACAGTATGCATTCCTGTGTATGGTTCACTTTTGGCCTAAGATTTTCATGAGGACTATCCTACTGATTTATCCCAGAGCCTCGAATAAACTTTTTACAGTGGTACCTCGAATTAAGTATTTAATTCGTTCCGGAGATCCGTATTTAACCTGAAACTGTTCTTAACCTGAAGCACCACTTTAGCTAATGGGGGCCTCCTGCTGCTGCCACGCCGCCGGAGCACAATTTCTGTTCTCATCCTGAAGCAAAGTTCTTAACCTGAAGCACTATTTCTGGGTTAGTGGAGTCTGTAATCTGAAGCGTATGTAACCTGAAGCTAATCCATTGTGCTGTGCACGCGTGGGTTCAAATCCCATCCTCGTCGCCAGTGAAATATACTCAGAGTCGCAAAGTGATTTCATGCTCTTTATTCAGCTCATAGTGGTGAGGAGGAATGAATGAATGTCCCCTCAAAGTATCTGCTTTATGTACATTATTTACACAATGGGCTGCACATGATTGGCTAATTCCGGAATTCTACTGTAAGCCAATCAGGTTGTGGATTCACTTCTATCTGGAGCATGATTGGGTGGTTCCTGCCAACCAATCATACTGCTGCATTGTTCTAGGACCAATCAGACTGCTGCATTCTGAATCCTATTGTTCTAGGACCAATCAGACTGCTGCAGTTTGGATCCTATTCAACTCAGTACATAACACCATGTAACCCAAGGTACCACTGTAATTTGCTCTTTTGCCATAAGCTGAAGGGTATGATAGAAACATTTTAAAAATAAAATCAGATGTGGCTGTTATCAGTTGCATTAAATTGCCCTAGACATTAGAGATATGGGGATTAGCAAGCAAACATTTGTGGGACCTCTGGAAAAAGGATCTTAAACCAACCTAAATCTCTTTCCTTTTTGAAAATATTTGCCTGCTCACTTCATTACTTCTAAACCTAATAAACACTGGCACAGGCATGTATGGATTTCCTGGAAACATTGTGCAAGCAAGAATCCTCTCCAATAAATAGAGGAATTTTTCCAGCAGATCAAGAAAAGAAAATATTTAGGCTCCACAAATACTGTTTTTTTGGAAAAGATTCTTTGACATCTTCCTGGATCTATCTTCCTGATGGACCTCTTAATAGGCCGGCAGGCAGGAAACGAAAATTCAACAAGAAATCCCAGAGGAATAATAAGGTGTTCAAATAATGTATTGACGCAGCAAGGCAAAGCTGAATCCTTGTGATTATTTTTTAAAAGAATATTATGGACGAGATATATGGAACTTAGGAAATGGCACATAGAAATCCTATACTGTCATACGCCATAAATGGAGTTGTCATTTCCAGAAACAGATCTACCAACATAGTCCTCGTTTGCTTTTCCCTGGAGCTAGTTCTTGACTCTGGTGCATTACTAGCCCTCTTCAGGCCACAGCTGAGAGGACTGAGGAGTGAGTCTTCTCTCACAAGCTTGGAAGGAAAACAAGAGCAGCTCCATGGAAAGTAAAGAGTGTTAGACTGGCACTAAACTAAAGTGAGCCAGAGTACATAAACCTTTGGGATGGTTCCAAAGACCACCAGAGTCAGTGGAAAGCGTCTTCATTGGGGGTTGGAATAGACTGCAGACTACTGCAAGAACATTGAACAAGTCTATTCTAATGCTTTGCATTTCCCCCCTGTTCTAGTAAAAAATTATATGTTTGTGTGTGTGTGTTCTATTGACATACCTACAAACATATATACACCCATAGACACAGGGTGGTGTGACCCATCCAATCCCACTGGATTGGGCCAGGGCTCAAGAGTCATGTTATTTTTATTGCAAAAATGATGGTATCTCAAGCTGAAGTTCTTGGAAGACATGCAAAGTGCATAAAGGTCGGGAGGGTGGTTAAAACAGGCTCTAACACAGGTACATGCATAGAAACAGTTATTTATGAAGGGAACCAGGAATGTGTGTCTGTGGTGTTTTTTTTAATCGCACAGTGTTTCTGAGCATGGGCAGAATACCTTTCCCTTTGAAAGTAGAAGCTGTTGGGATGTTTTTAAAAAGTCAATGGAAAGATGAATTTGTCATTCACAGAACCATAGGGACTGTCAAAATGGCACCAAATGCAAATTCACCCCATGCCAAAGAGAACCCTGGAAGAAACAGGGGAGGAAATGCAAATGGGTTGCACAGGCAGAAAAAGTAAACCTATCAAAATAACTCCAGTGCAGGGCAGATTTTACCTATGTTTCCTGGGAAATTAAGTCTGTTCTTCCATTAAGGGGATGAAATGTGACAGAAGTTTGACAATCCCTGTTCTACTCTTATCACAATGAATGAGGCTTGTCTCACTGAAAGCAATAGGCCTTTGAATCAGGGCCAGAGCCATAAACTGCTTGTATGAGTTTGATTGGAGTACAGTAGCCATGTCTACCCAGAATTAGGTCCTTCTGCACTGAATGACATTTACTCCCAGGCAAGCGAGGAGGGATTGCAACTTAAGGCCACAGTGCTATCCACGCTTTTCTGGGAATAAGTCCCATTGAACACAGCTGGACTTGCTTGAATGAAGCAATAATTGTTTGATTAATTGCAGTCAGATTCATTTTCTTATGCATTTTATCACAATTCTACAGATATTTTGTTCTGGACTCCTGCCTCAGTTCCCCGCACCTCTTTTCACTTCTTCCAAATTTATTCAAGGGAAGGCAGGCTGAGAGGGAACTATATAAATTCTTCAACTTTTTTCCAAGATGACTGCCAAAGCTGTATATCTACCCTGTCAACCTAGTTTAATTTTAGCTGCATCTATTTGTTTATCTCATATTAAGGACAAACATGAATCTAGAAAGGTGTATTTAGGTTGTCGGCCTTCCACAATCAAATGATGATGTTTATTTCCCTCACAGTACAGATCTTTGAAGAGTCTTTGGAAGAGGAACGTTATGACCAGTGGAAACAGGCCAGTGAAATCTGGTTTCCATTTGTAACACCTGTTGAAATTGCATACAAAGTTAATGGTGAGTCATCGTAACAAACTTACCACATTTCATTGTACTTCATAAATTTGGGAGTGAAGGTGAGAGTATTCCATTCCAAATAGGTTACCAGCTGCTTCTAACTTGCACAACATTTTAAAATCCTAGATGAAGGCATAACCAAGTTACCTTGCCCAGCTGTGAGGAATAAGGCCACCATTAAACAGTGGTACCTTGGGTTAAGAACTTAATTCGTTCTGGAGGTCTGTTCTTAACCTGAAACAGTTCTTAACCTGAAGTACCATTTTAGCTACTGGGGCCTGCCACTGCCGCCGTGCCGCCAGCGTGTGATTTCTGTTCTCATCCTGAGGTAAAGTTCTTAACCTGAGGTACTACTTCCGGGTTAGTGGAGTCTGCAACCTGAAGCATCTGTAACCTGAAGCGTCTGTAACCCAAGGTACCACTGTAATTGGGATAAAGGGCTTTTTAGAGACTTGCCTCCCTAATAAAGAAAAAGATTGGAGTGACCCATAGTCAACTTCCAGCACTAAATTGGAAGCTACAACTAACCCATCGCTCTACCCCTACATCTAGATATGGCAAGCATTTGTGCCTGCAGCGACCAAGTTCTCTTCATGACTGGAAGCGCTAACCTGCTCTGCCCCAGGATTCGGACCCCACCCCACACAGCACACACAGCCCAGCAAGCCGCCTCCTTCCCTGATGGCTTCTGGGCTGACAAAAGACCACAACAAACCAGGATGCTACCTAGCCAAGGAAGCTGCTCCCAATATGCCTACGCAAAGTAAGCTGAAGGATTTCCTGTGCACTGCTATGAACTGCAATGTCAGGTTACCAATGGGGGCTGTGTTTGTACACCCCCTCCATTCCTTCTTCGGCTTCTACCAGTAAGTAAATAAGATCATTGTTAGCTTTGCCACCTCTCCCACAGAGAGGGGAGTGGCGGGGGATACCTTCCTGACCACAGCTCATTTACTGGTGTGATTTGAATTTTGCTGTCTAGCCCTTTTGAAAGTCCCTACTGGTAAAGGCTGAAGAGAGTTGGAAATCAGCAGCAAAGCTCTGCCAGACTGGCCTAGTGGCAGGAAGGGCAAGTAGCAGAGGGAGGATGAAGAGAGCATAGGCAGCCAGGTGAGAGAGAGAAAGACAGCCTAGAAGGTAACACTAGTTGATTTGTCCCTGCCTTGGGCATTTGTTCAGGGGGGAAATGGACTTGCCATGAAGGGCCAACATAAAGCAAAAGTAAGAGTGTGCTAATTGATGGGAGTCAAGCAGTAACACTTGCAATATTTTACCAGAACTGGGCAGCAGCAGCAATAGACAGAAAGGCAAGCTATTCTTCCCAGAATTCTGGGAAATGATCTATAATGAAATGAAAAAGGTATTTAAATATACCTTCCTGAAGAAACCAGAGGCCTTTCTTCTGGGCATTGTCGGCCAATTGGTGCCAAAGAAGGACAGAACTTTTTTTATGTACGCTACAACAGCAGCAAGAATACTTATTGCAAAGTATTGGAAGACACAAGATTTACCCACTTTGGAAGAATGGCAGATGAAGATGATGGACTATATGGGACTGGCAGAAATGACTGGCAGAATCCGGGACCAGGGAGAAGAGGTGGTGGAAGAAGATTGGAAGAAATTTAAAGACTATCTACAGAAATATTGCAAAATTAATGAATGTTAGAATGATGTTGGATAGAAATTAAGTGGTTTCCAGCTGTAATGCTTTAAGAATATGGAAAAATGAATTGATAATGGATGAAAATACTGAGTTATAAAATGTTAAGTTATAGAGATAAGATAAATGAAAGAGGGTAAGGATTTGCTGATTTGATTATTTAAATGGGAATACAAGAAGGGGAGGTGTGAGGAAGTCAATGAAACAAGCAAATGAGTTTTAAGTTATGAAAAATAATTGTTTTTAATTTTTCTTGTTTTTTTCTGTATGTTTTACTTATTTCTTTTTAATTTTTATTTTTATTATTATGTGTTTTTGTATATTTGTCTTTGTAAAATCTTAATAAATATTTCTTTAAAAAAAAAAAAGAAAGGCAAGCTATTCTTCATTCGCTGATTCCTCCTTAAGTAACTGCTTAGACTCATGGAATTATAAAGGAACCCCAAGGGTCATCTAGTCCCAGCCTCCTGAAATGCAGGAATCTCAGCTGAAGCATCCATGACGGATGGCCATCCAACCTCTGCTTAAAAACCTTCAAGGAAGGAGAGTCCGCAACCTCCCGAGGGAGACCATCCCGCTGTCGAACAGCTCTTACTGTCAGAAAGGTTTTCCACACGTCTAGTCGGAATCTCCTTCCTTGTAACTTGAATCCATTGGTTCGAGTCCTACCCTCCAGAGCAGGAGCAAACAAGTTTGTTGGTAAGGTAGATAACTTGAGGCCTGCCTGCCTGCCTGTTTCCTAAGTTTCATTAGTTCAAGCCAGATGCAGGATGTGCTCAGAATGGCTTTGTCTGCTCCGATTAATCAACCTTAAGTTTCTACCAGCAGTCTTAACCTGACTATTCCTTTCTGTAGTATGTTTACCAAACTTCAATAGCAGCAGCCTTCTTGAGTAATGCTACTTCAGCTTGCAGGAAGGAAAACACTTGTTTGAATGCCACACCAACAGCATAAGAACCTAAGACAAATCTTCTGGATCAGGCCAGTGGCCCATCTAGTCCCTCAGCTTGCTCTCACAGTGGCCGCATTGTTAAGTTGCCTGTGGGAAACCAGCAAGCAGGATTCGAGCGCAAGAGTACTCTTCCGTCCTGTGCATCTCCAGCAACTAGTATTCAGAAGCATTGCTGACTCCAGTCATGGCCTGTAGCCTTCGACAGCTGTCTCCTCCATGAATTTGTCTAATCCTCATTAAAAGAAGCCATCCAATTGGGAGCGAGTTCCATAGTTTGACCATCAATAGAAAGCTACCATATCAGAGAAAGGGGTGCTGCTCTACACAAGCATGTTCATTTTCTATGGGCAGGGTTTTAAAAAAAGATATTCAGACATAATTTTATTTCACCTCATCACCACCCATAGACTTAATGGCTTACTCCAGGAAGTCCTGTACATTTTAATTAGTCTGATCCAGCTGATTCCCCTAATGGACATCATGCCCAGGAGTCACTTCCTGCTGCTCTTTTATTTGTCCCGCAGGTTCAAGTTAAACATACGTGTGAAAGCGGTAGGACAGCAACACACCATAGACTGTAGCCTGTCCCATGAGAGATGGAAGGGAGTGAGCACACCAGCTAATCATGGGTAGGCAAACTAAGGCCCGGGGGCCAAATCCGGCCCACTCGCCTTCTAAATCCGGCCCACGGATGGTCTGGGAATCAGCGTGTTTTTACATGAGCAGAATGTGTCCTTTTATTTAAAATGCTTCTCTGGGTTATTTGTGGGGCATAGGAATTCGTTCATTCCCCCCCCCAAAAAAATATAGTCTGGCCCCCCACAAGGTTTGAGGGACCATGGACCGGCCCCCTGCTGAAAAAGTTTGCTGATCCCTAAGCTAACTTATTCCCTCTGAGGGTCTTCATCACTATGGCTACCTCTCATGCATAGCCCCAACCTGGTGTCAGTCAGGGGGTTCTCAGAAGACAAATCAGACACACCACTGGCCAAGGGTCTGGAGGAGCAAGAAGGGTCCTTTGAAATGAACAATGGGCTGAAGAACCATTGTAACTGTCATAGGAGGAGCCACTACCATCTAGTCCTCAAGAACACTTGGGGTTCTCAAGGTCCAGGGCTTAGGGGGCTGAATGGCAGCAACATAGCCTGTATCTACAGATCCAGATCCTCCATGTGGCTTGTAAGGGGTCTCCTTCTAAGTAAGCAATGTCTGGAATACCTTCACTATTAGCAGCTGTGCTTAGGATGTGGTCTAGGAGGTCAGCATGTATAAGGTTTCCCTTTGGGGCTTTCCAGATGCTGGAAACAACACAGGACTCTGGCTCTTTGTTATTTCCTTTGCGGTGTTGTATCTCGCCTGAACTCCCTGTGATATTGATCTTGGACTGTTGCCTTGCCTCTGGATCATGTTTTGGTTCCGAGACTGATTTTCTGGGGTTTGTTTGGACTGCTCTGCATCTGCAGCCCTGCCCTTGTTGGTGAGGGGTTTTTTGCTAATAGACTTAGACCTGCTGAGATTGGGACCCTAGACCCAGAGGGCATCCATAGGAGCATGACTTAAAAATAAATAAATCCTGGAGGCTTTTAATCTAAAACAGCCATTTAATCTATTATTTATTTACCTATGGTTTTGCATGGCAATAATTGAAACAGTTATTGCAATGATGTTTTCGGGGTAGGGGAGAATTCTAGTAGTTGACTGAAGGAGCAATTAGGATAGGAAAACAGGGGGAAATGTATCCATCAAAAAACCTAGCCTAGACTGATTGGCTGTGTCCAGACAGGGGTGTTATCTTGCACAACATGTTGCTTAGATCTGATTTTTCCATGTAAGGCTGTCCATAGACAAGCTGTTTACATTTTCTGCCTCTGATTCCTAAACCAATGACTTGTATCCACACTATGCGGCTCCACTGATCCCTTGATCCAAAGAAATCAAACTCCGCTTAAGTTCTGCACCCCTGGACCTTCTCACTGCACAGGGAAGTCAGATGCGTGTGACCGTTCAATCTTAGAACAGCAAGGCAGTGGTCAAGTGTTATGTAGGGGTTCTAGTAATTGCCACAGGGCAGCTGACATGAATTTGTTTTTAATGAGACAGTCATACGTGTCTTGCCAAAGTCTACAAGTCTATGGTTACTGGGCATATGTTAATCAGGATTGCAAGCCTTTGATCTTCATTTTAGCAAAGTTGCAGCTGAACTAAAGTCCTTCCAAAATATTCCATTGGCCTTTAAAAGCAAGAGAGGAGGGGGTTGTTCTCTTCATGCTTTGTATGTAGAGCGTACAGATTTCATGGGCCAACATTCCTACCTAGCGCATTCCAGGTCTTTTTTGTTGCTCTTGGAAAGACTTAGCCTCTCCTTCTGAGTATAATATTGATTTCTACCAAGAGACTGTCGGAGGAAGAGAACCCAGTTAACACACCAAGTTACAGCAGCACCTGAATCAGCGAAGGCTTCTTCATTGGGGTGAATAGAGCCCTGTCCACCAACGTTAGTATGACTTAGCCACCCTCCACCTGCCTGCCTTCTTACTTATAAGCAGGGGGTTAGAATTGCTTATCAGCTTCCTCCTCCTTGCCTCAGTGTTGCTTGTTGTAGAACTCAGTAAAGAGGTTAAAGACTGGAATCAGTTGGCTTGGCCTGTCCTTGGTTATGGCGCCACCTGCTGTTGGCCTCCCTGCCTTCTACCCTACCAGTTCCAATGGGCATCAGCCACCACTGACCTGTTTGCTGGAAGCAGCAGAACTACAAGCAAAAATACAAAAACCTACCATACGGAAGAGGGAGATGGTGTTTGTTGTGACATTATAATGGGAAAGAACATTAGAGGAGGTGCAGAGCCCAAATGGTACATCTTGCATATCTTGTACCATTTTAAGGAATTCTGAAAGTTCTGGTCGCTCTGGATCCTGAAAAGGAGAGGGGAAGAAAGAGAATGAAAAAAAAATGGGGGAGGCACAACTTATTGTTCTCCTTCCTATGATGATGGCATCCGTGTAAGATGGGAAGTCTTGCCTATTAGTCTGTGTGGCAACAGAGCTCACTCTTTGGACATGCAAATGGAAGTACTTAACTGGCCAGCTGAAGCCATTACCTTAACAAAGGAACTTCTTTGGCTGGTTCAGCAGGTTTCTTCTTATAGATTCTAAGCTAATAAATACAGGATCACAAGTTGGAGGGGACCCATGAGTAGTCATCCAGACTACCCTATAACACTATCAAAGCCATTTCAGTCTATAGTGTAGCTGTACCCTTAAAGAGGTAGAATGAGAGGAAAAGAGAAAGGTGGAGGATATGGGGGTGTGTGGAGAAAAATAGAGCAGGAAAATGTACTAAATAAAGACTAAGAAAGCAGCTCTGTAGGCAGAAATCTCTGCCTCAGATTTTCTTTGGGGCTTTGGCTTTCCTCTGCAATTTAAGTGAAGGATGCTGACATCTAGCGGCTGCTTGTAGTTGTGCAGGTTAATAATAATAATAATAATTTATTATATATACCCCACCCATCTGGCTGGCTTTCCCCAGTCACTCTGGGCGGCTCCCAACAGAACACTAAAAAGAGAATAAAACCTCAAACATTAAAAACTTTCCTAAACAGGTTTCTCTAGCGGCCCTTATTCTGCATGAGTCAGTATTCCATGACAAGGATTACTGGACATCCCTCAATAAATGAATATTCTGGATGACCTTCCAGACTGGTCACCTGTTGTATTTAAAAGAGAATGAGCAATACATTCCTGCTACCATGGCTGCAATTATAAACCAGATGCAACTAAAGTCATGAGGCTCCTTAAATAGTGCAGAGTGCTTGACTTTCCTTTGTGCTCTGTTGAACCTTAGGCCCTGAGACTGTAGACGACAGCATTTCCTCACTGGGAGATACCACCTGTTTTTCTGTCCTTTGGAGCCAATACAGCAATCTCTATCTACTTATTGAGATTCTAAGACTGTTTCATGGGTACTTAAAGAGTAGGCATTAAAACACATTAAATATCTCTCTCTGTCACCATCAAAAAAGGATGTCAAGGTGTTGGTGAACCACACATAGCTGTTTGTTTTCTGACCCATTCCATCCCAGCCCTCCTTGCATCTTTAGAGAGACTCTCAGTATAAAATGAGGTAGCGATCAGAGACTAGAAATGCACAACTTATCAAATATTTTAAGATAATTTTGCTCTGCATCCTTTCTACATCTCAAATAACAGTGACAGTTGGCCCTTTAAAACGTCTATTTCCTGAAACTGTTTTCAATCAAGTTAAAATTCTCAGAGATCGAAACTGAGATTGAAACAAAGTTTACAGCTAATGTGGTTCAATTGGGGAAAAGAAGTTGGGTTGAAAATAACAGGGGTGGAAGAGAGAGACCTCATATTAAACAAAGGCCTCTTCATCATTTTATTATTATTGTTGAGCAGCTGGTTCTAGAGCGGAAGCAGAAGCGTGGACTGAAAACACATCGGTAAGTTCAAACTGAGGAAGAAAGCACTTTTGAGTATTCAGTGATTAATCAGCTGGGCTTTAGCTGGACGAACCACATTCCAAGCCTTTGAAAACTTGGCTTCACATTTGTAGTGTATTTATAGAGACAGTGATATTTTTAACAATAGCAGTGCAATGTTCTGTTGAAGTACAGCACAATGTTTAGTAAGTCCATTGAACTACTGCTAGGATTGTTGTTTGTCCTACTTTACAGAGAACAGTCCTTCTTTTGAAGGACCCTTCTATTTGTACACATTTTGAGTCTTGGCGGTGGTTTGTTTTGCTGGGACTCTTCTGGCAGAGAAGCAGCACCGGCATCAGTGCTGATTTCCGGTGCAATCGCGCCAATTTCCAGTGAGATCATGCAATGCTTGGAGAGCAAGCTCTCACTGGAAATTGGCGCAATCCCACCAGAAATCAGTGGCAGAAGCAGCGGGACAGGTGGTACAGGGCAACAGCGGCAGCACTTCTTGCTGTGGCAACACAGGAAACACCATCCCTGTTAGGCAGTGACATTCCTCCCATTAGCACCGGACAACTGCCATTTTTAATTTCCCACAATGCTCCAGTGTCAATATATCAGGTGTTCTATAGTGTTGGGGGGGGGGATATAGTAGTAGTAGCTTGTAGCTGCCAGGTGAGGAGGAGCCATGACAAACATTGATCCTTACTGGGTCATTTGGGCCCTGGAAGCTGCCAGAGGATGTCAAGTACTGATGCTGGCCATAAATGTGAGAAATGACCTTCAGAAAACACACCGAAAACTGAGGAGGGAGAAAACTATGTACTCAAGATAATTTTGGGATCAATATGCTTTTGGGTGCAGGTCACACTGTGGTCTAAACCACAGAGCCTAGGGCTTGCCGATTGGAAGGTCACGGTTCGAATCCCCGCAACAGGGGTGAGCTCCTGTTGTTTGGTCCCAGCTCCTGCCCACCCAGCAGTTCAAAAGCACGTCAAGTGCAAGTAGATAGATAGGTACTGCTCTGGTGGGAAGGTAAACAGCGTTTCCATGCGCTGCTCTGGTTTGCCAGAAGCGGCTTAGTCATGCTGGCCATATGACCCAGAGGCTGCCTGCGGACAAACGCCGGCTCCCTCGGCCTATAGAGCAAGATGAGCATGCAACTCCAGAGTTGTCCGTGACTGGACCTAACGGTCAAGGGTAGCTTTACCTTTATGCTTTTGGAACTTGGACTGTGTGCTCACACAACAGTCATAGTCTCCTTCCTGAACCAGACAGCATTAAGGTGTTATATTGTCCTCCTATGACATCGTCACTGCTCACAAAAGTCCAACTACTTTTGCTGACAAAATTTTAACAACCATAGATGGGAGCAACTATTTTTTACACGGTTCTCCACATAATATAATACAGGGTTGTAAGGCGGTTGTGCTAGAGTGCCCAGCATGAAAGTTTAAGTCTACAGCTACAGAGTCATCTCAACAAACCTGGAAGAATCCAACGACAACCACCTCAGCTGCACTGACAAATGCGGCCACGGCTGCAACATCCTCCAACTGTACTGGTTTTCTCGCATCTTCAGGGGTACCTAAGAAGTAGAGGAAGGTATAGCCAGCCTCTTTTTGTAGCCACATGGATGCACACATACTGTACCCGACCCTCCTTGAAAGTTTTTATCAGATTTCACAGACAGAAGCGATGAGCCTTCATGGCTGCCTTCAGAACACTTCCCACATTCTCAGTTGGGAGCAGCAGTACCTCAGCTAGAATGGCTGCTTCGATCTGGATGAGCCCTCCTACTCTATGTGCCAGTCCCCCCAGCCTCACCACTTCTTTGGAATTCAAGCCATTCCTCCCTTACCTTTGGGTGCTGGCTCCTTCTCAGCACATCCCAACACAAAGACACAACTGAGAAGGGACGTAAGGAACCACTGCTGCAAGAGAGAGGTTTTCATTGCCTTGCCTCGTTTCTCTCCTTGCCACAAGCTCTGCTTCGAGCCAGATATCGGAAAGGGGACTTGCCATCTGTCCCCGAATCTGATGTGGCAACACCTAAAGCTGTGGGAGTGAAACACCTGGGAAAGTTCAGATCTGTTAGTTCACAAGATAAGAGACTTCAGGGACAGGAGGCTCCCGGAGGTTTCTTTTTGCAAGTGTTTAGTTCCTCATTTTGTTGGCAATAGGACTCCCTTTTTCATAGTGGTCTAGGCACAGCGAAGATAACAAAGAAAGACCTTATTTATTATAATCAGAGCCTTGTCTCCCACTTATTATGCAACCAAGGCACTCTAGGGTTGTCAGTGCTTGCCCCCAAACCATTTTTAATCGAGCTTCGCTCAGTTAAAGGTATCTCAGTAGTTTAATTTAATGTGTTTACTTGATTAAATCTGTATGAATATTGTATAGGAATGAAACAATAGTTCTGAGGAAAAAGACATTATTTATGTGCTCTTAAACACTGCTTGCCTAATCTCAGAAGAGGTATGCATCCCCTCCATGTGAGGGAGGAGGAATACCTCTTCTGAGATGATGCAGATAGATGACAGGTGTCCTCCCTTCTTAGAACAGTATCTCATAAACACCATGCCCTCTGGACAAGGATTAGGTCATATCTATGTTCCATGCTGCACCTTGCGGAGTATAAGCACTCAATAAATATGCTTCAGTAAAAGGGAGGGAGAAACCCTAAGTCAAACTATACTGACCCATGAAAGTATTCGGATGAAATGGTAAAATCAGCTATGATTAAATGGGCACAAGATGTTGGACATAACATAATGATGGCTGACTGGGAACAGTTATGGACTACTGGTGTGAAATTCACGGCATGTAATGCCCTAAGAGAAAATTTAATGAAAATGATTTATAGGTGGTACATGACACCAGTCAAGCTTGCAAAAATTTATCACTTGCCCGATAATAAATGTTGGAAATGTAATGAGACTGAAGGTACATTCTTTCACCTTTGGTGGACATGCCCAAGGATTAAGACATTCTGGGAGATGATATATAATGAAATGAAAAAGGTATTTAAGTATACCTTTCTGAAGAAACCAGAGGCCTTTCTCCTGGGCATGGTCGGCCAATTGGTGCCAAGGAAGGATAGAACCTTTTTTATGTACGCAACAACAGCAGCAAGAATTCTCATCGCAAAGTATTGGAAGACACAAGATTTACCCACCCGGGAAGAATGGCAGATGAAGTTGATGGACTATATGGAACTGGCGGAAATGACTGGCAGAATCCGAGACCAGGGAGAAGAGTCGGTGGAAGAAGACTGGAAAAAGTTCAAAGACTATTTACAGAAATACTGTAAAATTAATGAATGTTAGAAAAAGGTGGAAATGAAGTGATATAGTTTTAGTAGAAATGTGATAAGGAATTAAGCATAATTAGATTATTAGAGTAAAATAAGGTTAGAAATGTTAAGATAATTATAGGATAGAAAACAGAGGAAGATGGAAAGGAATTGCTGAAACAATTAACAGAAGTGGAATACAAAAAGGGAGGTGTGAGGAGGTTGCCGAAATAAGTGAATGAAAGACAAGATAATGAAATTGTTTGGTGTGTTTTAAATTGTTTTTATTTAGTTTTGTTAGTCTAATGTGTTATTGTTATGTAGTGTTTGTATGTTATATTATATTATGTAGTGTCTTTGTATTGTATTGTACTGTTTATTTTGCTTTGTTTAAATTGTTGGAAAAGCAATAAATATTATTATAAAAAAAAAGTATTTGGATCTATTTTTAAAATTCATTGTAGCTCTGAATATGTTTGACATTCTGCATGTGCAAAGGACGGAACAAATCCATTTACTATATGAAACACGAGACACTCGGAAGCAAAGGACAAAACTGGCTTTATTTTCAAAGACACAGACATTTTCACAGGCCAGGGCAGGAACTGTGTCTCCTGCTACTCTCAAAGGCAAGTTTTGCACACACAAAAAACAAGCTTAAATTAGATAGAATCCACTCATAGGCAAGTATGTTTCCAGTGAATACAGACTGCAAGGAAACTAGGCTAACGGCCATAGATCTTTAAATGGGGACAACCTAGATAACAATTGTGTTGGGTTAGTATCTGTGCGTCTTCCTAGCAAAGGCACTTCAAGGACTGATCCTATGCAAGCAGAGAGGATGATTTGTCCCAGTTTTAATTCCTTGTGGTTTATTTTTCAGTGCAGGAGAGACAGAGTCTGTTCCAAGGCCTGTGTTAAAACAGAATTTCTTGTGACAGTAAAAGGGCCAGGTGGGGGGGTGTTGGAGGAAGCGTGGCATGCAGGAGCCAGAGACTGGCACACCTGGAGAACAGTGCAAGAGGCAGGAGGAAGCAAAGGGGGAGGAGAAACGAGGTGGAGCTCATTCTGTCCACTCCTTCTTGATGGCCAAGTTCCACTCCCAGGTGAGATGGTCGTGCTTGTCGTCGTCAGTGAAGAAGGACTTGTTGCGGTAGTTTCCTCGAGCCATCATGCCTTTAGGTGCCTCCTCGAGAGGCGTAATGAATTCGTATTCCTCCGGCCGTGGCCCATAGCTGCCCACCATGAATGTCACTTTGTCCACTAGGAGAGAACAGCCCACAAGAAAGTCATCAGAGGCAGGGCACAAACACAGGCTGCTGAGAGACAGCCACACAAGCAGCTCAGCTCTGCAGTTTCTCTGCTGCATCAGCCTGTAGTGAGGGAGTCCTGTGCTCTGCAACCATGCACAGAAAATAGCCCAGAAATAATTTTAATGTTCTTTCCATAAACTAGGTTGCCTCCAAACTGGCAGTATTTTGTGGGAGGGGTCCAAGGGCATATCCAAACTTTAAGTTTATGCATTTAATTTTGATCAAAGCCGTCTGTTGCCCTAACACAACAAATTCAGCTTTTTTTAAAAAAAATGGAATGTTTGCAGTTTGGAAAGTGATGGGGAATACATGGGAAAGTGAGTGGGATTAGGTGAGCTGGAGTAGTAAAGGAGAACAGTATGCAGGGAGGTGGGAAGAAGCTTTGCTAAGGAAGAAAAAAATTAGCTCATTTTTACTTACCTTTCACCCCTGTCCGGTAAGTATGCTGCACATATTTCAAGCCAGATACAATTTCTCTATTTACCTGCAAGACAAAAGCATCGTCATTCAAGCTTCTGCCGCCCCTTTTGCCTTGGTAATAAGACTCTGTTTTATTCCACGTTTCCCTCCTTGTTTCCTCTTTGCTTGTGCCACGTTTTGCCATCCCTCACCCTTTTTGGCTGTTGGGAGATGGCATGGAGGAATAAAGCCCACCCTACTCAATTTCAGAGTGCCTCCTCATAAGCAGCTGCAAGAGGTGCTTGCCAATAATGAAACTCCTTTACATGAGAAGTTTACTCTAGGCCAGCGCAGGGATCAAGCTGAGAAACGGATAGCTTTTATTACATTTTAGAATGATAAATTTAGTGTAATTTTTTCAGATAAACTCATTCACATTTAGTAACGGGCTTGCAAATGCAATTTAATTATATGTCATCATATAAATTAACCAATTACTTGTTTTTTCAGATACCACACAAATCTATCCCCCCCACTTGATTTGCTGCTTTTCGATAGGCTGTTTAAGCAGTGCTTTAAAAAAATAAATGTTTAGGGGTACTCTCATTTTCCTACTCATATTGAAATACTGCCCTCAATGAGGCCAAACTTAGATACACAAAATGTTTAGGGGTATGCGTACCCCTGCGCCCCCCCCAGAAAAAAGCACTGAGTTTAAGCCTTTCTCCAAGTGCACCTTCAAGTCAGTTTTGCACAAGTGTAAAATTCTCTGTGAAGTACAACAATATCACAGTAATGAGATTTGAAAAAAGGGTGATTTTACGAAAGCTGTAAACATTGTAAAAAACTTTTCTGAAAAGACAACTATTGAAACATTTATATGTTGTACTTCTGGTGGGGAGCACCACTCTGGTTGATCTGCAACATTTACCATTCCAATAAAATACATTAAAGAATAACAATATAAACTAAATAAACTACCATATTTTTTCGCTCTATAAGACGCACTTTTTTCCTCCAAAAAAGTAAGGGGAAATGTCTGTGCATCTTATGGAGCGAATGTGTGGTCGATTGCTGGCTCCATTTCTGGCCCCGCCCCCTTGCCCAGGCCTCCATTGTTGAATGTTCTGCAGACGGAGGCTGTTTGTTTCCCCAGCAACTGGCTGATCAGATTATCTGTCTGGAAACTGTAGAAACGGCTCCCTTTCCTTTCCTAAAGAAGCTTCAGAACTGTGAGTTGAACCCCATAAAAACAGGATTTTTTCCCTTTGCAAAGTAAGCTCAACAACTTTGAGCTGATCCTCAAAAAACCGGGGCTTTTCCCCTTTGCAAAAGAAGCTGCACAACTTTGAGCTGATCCTCAAAAAACCGGGGCTTTCCCCCTTTCCTCCTCTAAAAACTAGGTGTGTCTTATGGTTAGGTGTGTCTTATGGAGCGAAAAATACGGTACCAGTCCCAGCAGTGGGGTTTAGGAATGCAAGAGCCTGCATTGTGGAAAACCATTTTGGCCTGGTACAGCCTACTGCTGTCTTTGCACAATATACCCTTTTAATTTAGCAGTGCTTTTACTATTTAGACTGTCAGGGTTTGAAACATGTGAACCTACAACCCAATACACAGGTTTGCATTGCACCAGGCATCAGCAGGGGGCAGAACCCAGCACTAGACACCCACAGAAAACACAAGTAGAAGAGTGACTCACTTTGAAGTGGATCTTGGCACAATATTCAGATCCTTCCTTTATTACAAATGTCTGTTTCTTGAGAGCTTCAAGGTCCCCTGAGGTGGGTCAGGGAGAGAAGAGAGACACCCAGTTAATCTTGTGAAGAAGACAAGACACAAGAGAACACATTTACCCATAAACTGTTCTAACTATAGTATGTTGAAGGACTGTGGTACATGTGGACATTTAAACATCTGCCCTTCAAATATGCATCGATTTCACACAAGGTAAAGTGGAGTATGTTTGATGAAGGCATATACATGTTTTAAACAAATACATTAAAACTAAAAGAGCATTCTCCAAAGAATCCTGGGCGATGTTTGAAGAGGCAATGCAACATCTTTGATTGAGATCTTGAACATTCCCCTACACAGACAGTTGTTGAGGTTCCCTAAACAAAGAAAATCGCTATTCGAGTTGTTTATGTTGCATAGATAACAGTCTTAACATGCCTGCGATACCTGTACTTTATGGTTGCAAATAGGGTTGTGTATGTATTCCTGAACCATAAATGTGCCTGTGTACTTGTGTGTTTGTGTATATGAGCACATTTTCTGTCAGTCCCATGAACTGGGGGGGGGGGGGGGAGATAGGCACAACTCCTTGGGAGATTCTCTTGTGCAAAGAGCCACCGACACTGAGGGGGGTTTGTGCAAGGGGTGAAGCTGTTGAGAGGAGCCTAGGTGCTCGCACAAAACAGGCTGCATAATGTTGAGATAATCAAGAAACCGTTTGTGGTATTGCCTCCCCAGAGATTTCAGCTGAAGAGGAAGCATCCTAGCTCTGCCGAGCCCCAACTTCCTCTCTCAGATAAGAAGTCCATATAAGGCGAAGCGTGACTCTCTCACACTGGTGTGAAGCAGACTGCTGATTTAGTCTGCAAAAAGGACTGATGCTGTAGTCTGTGCCAGCCAAAAGGGCTTGGCAAGAACTATTCTGTGTACATTTCATAGGACTCTGGGAAAAGTTTCTATGACCTACTTACTGAGATGTGTCACTCTGTTGTTGTTTTTTAAGCATCCTCAAATTCTTTTGCTTTAAAAAACAAAAACAAAAAAAACACTTAATGTGTCCAAAAGGAATAAGACACCTCAGATATCAGAGTGCCCAGTTTAAGTCTCGCCTAACCTGCACTCACTAAGCAACGGTGGGGAACCTCTGCCCCGTGGGCCAATCTTGCCCCCCCCCCCCCGGTTTCCAATTCAGCCCACAAAGCCGTTTTCCCCAATCAACACCCACCTGTCAACCAGCTGATGTCCCTTGTTGTATCAGCCCTCAACCATTTTTTTTTCTCTCCCTCCCCACTCAAGACCTGAATTTTCTTTTTGCAGTGACAACAGAAAGAAAACAAAATTAAGTAAGATACAGAATGGGAGGAAGGGTGCCATGACTGGTCAGCCCTCCCCAACCATCAGATGAATCGTTTGATGGGGATAAGAGGGCAATAACCTAATAATGCATAATCTGCATAGATCAGCTCAGGAGCAGCATGTCATGTGAGTGTGTCTGCAGGAATGTGAAAGTGCAGGGTAGTCACACTAACTACTGGCGTGTGATCCCTGGAGGGTTAGGAAAGGATGAAAATGGCCTAGGGGACCACACACACACACACACAAATGCAGGGCTACGCATACCCCTAAACATTTTGTGAATCTATGAGTACCCCTAAACCTTTTTTTTTAGAAAAAAGCACTGGCCTTATGCTGTGAAAGGAAGAGAATTTCACCTACCAGTGAGGTCCATGGTAATTGGCCCTGGAGCACTGTTACAAACCAGGGTGAGCCGAGTGACGGTCACATTGGCAACTGTAGGGTCTGTGGGAACAGGAAAGGTAGGTAAGTCAGCTTGTTAAGGAAACAAGGTCCTATGCCTTTGTTGCTCAAAGACTTCTACAGCATCTGTAGAAAAGAGCCTTGGGCAGCAGCTAGTGCCCCCACGCCCGCCCACCCCCATTCCTTCCTTAATTTTTGACCTAGCGCTCCGAACAACACCAGGCAGCTGGATCTAGCTACTCTTCCTTTATCACAGTGCCCCTTGGATAGCATTGCTCTGGGGCACTGTGAGACCCAGCTGTCCAGCATGACTTGGTATGCCCCCATCATAACCAGGTAAGACCAGGAGTGCTCACTAGCAGAGGAGGGTCCCCCCACAAAGGACACATTGCCCAGGGGCCACTCGAACATGCATCCAGCGCTGCCCAAAAGTCTCAGACAAAATAACTTTTTTAAAATGCTGGTTTTAATGCATGTGTTTGCTTTAAATGTAAGTTGCTTTGAGTTGCTGCTGGAAAAAAAACCCCACTAATAAATTTAATGAATACTACTACTACTAATGATGATGATGATGATAAAGGCATTCCAGGATTAGAAACATGTGATGAAGCTATACATGCCACAAAGTGTTAGCTGCATGCTGAAATACCCTCCTGCTCCTCTTTTTATGAGAGCGTATTCAATTGCATAACCGCACGATTCCTGTTCCTGCCAGCTTAAAAGTGCTACAGTCACGCTTGAACATTGCCATTTGATTCTGCTGATTGTACAAACTGTTCCTCTCCTCCCCCCACTAGTAGATATGCTTAGGATTGCAGCCCAACAACCCTTTTGAGCACATACCTGGCTCCCTTCTCTGCTCGACGAGAACAATCCCACATCCACACTTCCCAGAATAATTCTTGCGAGTCCCTCCCAATATGTTCAACCACACATTCGCGAAGGCCCCAACTGAGACCAGCTAAGCATGAATTCACTCAGTTGGGTTGTACTGCATACATGTTACAGGCAAGTACCGAATGCCTCCTAAAACTGTGGCATTGGAAGCACCGATACACTGTGTAGCAGGTGCTGAGGGGATCCCACCTAGAGCTATTAACCCTGACTGACAGCAGATCTCCAGGATCATGAGCAGAAAGCTGTGTTTACACTATTCATTTAAAGCACATCCCACTCCCCCAAAGAAGGAATCTTGGGAGCTGTAGTTTAAGGGTGCTGGGAATCATAGCTCTCTACAGGGTAAAACACAGGATTCTCTTTTTTTTCCCCTGGCTCTGTGCTTTAAATGTATGGTGTGCACACAGCTGGAGTTTCTCTCAGCACCGCTAGGTATGATCCTTTTGGTCGCAAGTGCTCATAACTCTGAGCTTCAAAACTAGGTATCCCTCGTCAAAGATAGAATGTATTTGAATGCTGAAAATAGAACCCAAATCTTTCTGTAAGCAACCCACACAAAATAATCTTTTTTTTATAGCAAACCAACATAATTTATTTTTTATAGCAAACCAACATAATTTATTTCCCCACATTCAAGACTTATTCACATTCTCTCATCCATAACAATGCTAGTCTTGCTACATAATGCCAAATCAGCTCTTTCCCTATTCTGAAAAGTGTCGTGCTACATCAGGGTTGGGGAACCTTCAGCCCACAGGCCAGTCTCGGCCTGCCAGGGGAGTCCAATTTGGCCCAGCTGGCCATTTGCCCCAAACCCAACCCACCTGCCCAGCAGCTGATGCAACTGCTGACATCAAGTGATGAGCGGGAGCACAGGATTTAACCCTGCACCAGCTGCATCATCCTGGAACAGGAAAGTGAAGCCTAGGCAGCAGGCTTTAATCTCCACTCATCAAATAATGAGAAATCAGAGCCATTAACAGTGCAAGATTGAGGACTTAAAAGCAAAGCGGGGGGGGGAGGGGGGTTGAGATCCACAAAGGTTTTTGCAAGCCTCCACCCATTACCCTTTTAAGATCAGAGCAAACCAAATTTGACAATCATGTGACATCATAATGGCATCACATGATTGCCATGTGGGAAGCCCCTCCCACTATCAATTTTGGCCCATGAGGTCAGGCCTGTGGAGCGAAAAAGGTTCCCCACCCCTGTGCCACAGGACCAATCCTGTTCCCACCGAGGTCTCTTGAGCCATACCTGCCACAACAGGTCCATCCCCCAGCAGGGACTTCTTGTACTTTGCAAGGCTCTCGTCGTCCTTGTCCAGCTCCTGCAGTTCCTGAAGCGTCTTCTGAGGTGGGGGCTTATAGTTCAATTTGCTATCTAGCTCATCATCATCATCTTCCACATGCACCTCGGGGTCTTTCTCAGTCATGGTCGTCTGGCCTCGGAAGAGGAAGCTGCAAGTGAGTGTAAAAGCACAACGCTGGTGGGGCTCCTAAGTCCTTAGCTGGGCTTCTGCTGCAATAAAGAGCAAAGGTAAAGGTAAATGGACCCCTGACCATTAGGTCCAGTCGTGGCCGACTCTGGGGTTGCAGCGCTCATCTCGCTTTATTGGCCGAGGGAGCCGGCATACAGCTTCCGGTTCATGTGGCCAGCATGACTAAGCCACTTCTGGCGAACCAGAGCAGCGCACGGAAACGCCGTTTACCTTCCCGCCGGAGCTGTACCTATTTATCTACTTGCACTTTGACGTGCTTTCAAACTGCTAGGTTGGCGAGAAAAGGTAGAGCCATCTAAATGCTTTTGTAAGCACAAGTATCACTGACATTTTTTCTGGTATT
Source organism: Podarcis filfolensis (assembly GCF_964270895.1). Taxonomy (NCBI): domain Eukaryota; kingdom Metazoa; phylum Chordata; class Lepidosauria; order Squamata; family Lacertidae; genus Podarcis; species Podarcis filfolensis. The sequence continues at coordinate 42,564,854 of NC_139612.1, read as the reverse complement.
CAAAATTAAGATTCTGTTGCGTCTAGACATTCAACAGCTGTACTGCAGTCAATTCTATACAATGAGATGTGAACAACAGCCAGACTGCTGGCGCCTGAACGCTGCTGGTCCTGTCAAACCAACAGGAACCTACCTAGCAAAATATTATTTGTGCAGCAGTTCCTAACCCCAGATATTCAGCACAGAAAGTATACAAACACACAAGATGTCACTCCAGTCCCTGTCAGTTACCTCCATCAATGTAATGGTTGGGGGCAAGCCCAACAAGCAAGGGCAAGCTGGCCCCCTTAACAACCATTAATATTACTGCCTCCTGTGAACTTATCTAATAGTGTGATTAGCAACTGTAAAATATATGTATTATTTATTTATTTTTAAATAAACCAAACCAAGTCGCACTTGGTTCTTTGGGCACCAAACAATAAAAGTTATAAAAATAAAACCATCTGCTGACAGTCTGCATCGAGGCCAGGTTCTGAGGCAGTGAGAAAAGATTTTTTTTTTCCTACCTAGAGAGAAATCCACAGCCATCTCAGTAAGATATTCTAATGGGCAGCTCTCTCTCGAATATTATATAGGAGAAAAACATATCTGAGCACATATAAAGCATATAATACATACACACATGCACATACACACAAACACACTTCCCTCTTCCTCTATCGAACTGGAATCACAGAGAGCAACTAATGCAGAAACAGAACCTGGCACTGATTTATAGCCCTTGGCATATTATGGTTTCTACACATTTCCATTAGTGGAACCTCAAAATACCCATTGCAACTTGTGAACACTGGTCAGTTTTGAGGTGGCGAGATTCCCCTGCACTTTTAGCATATCTTCAATCCAAGAATTTAGTTTCAAGGTGGCTGAAAACCTTATTCCAGTTTTCAGATACACCTGGTTGCTGGGACCATCCACAGGGAATCAATACAACAAGCCTGCAGCTCGCAATTCTGGGATTGTCTTCTGTGTTGCTCATTGAACTGATTTATAGGGCTGATCATTGCAACTGGATTCAAAACGTTTTTGACCTATATACAGGTCTGGAACTGATTTAAGCAGAAAAATCTGCTAAGCGCCCATAGCCTCATCCTCTTCTGAGTAACAAGACACCTCACACAGCTCCAGCAGCAACCCAGCAAACCCCACCAGGAGCCGCCTTTGCGGAACAAATGCCTCCACGGCACGCTGACACAGGAACAGCCCACCACACACAGCGTCTGAGCAACACAGCAACTGAGATCCACTGCAGCCTAGATCAATTCCGCTACAATTAAAATCAAATATGCCATGCAGCAAATTATAGGGCTTTGCCTCAGTTAAGGACAGGCTAGAGAGATGGCGTTCAGAAAGAAAAGCAAGGAATGAGGGGGAAATACCTGGATGGAGCTCATAGCACAAGCTTTTTAAAAAATTAAATGAAGAATGCCGATGAATCCAGCTGCAAATATCGTGTAGTTTCTTGACTGCACAACAGTTAAAATAGCTGTTGTCTGCGCTATGACCAGGTCCCTTTTCCTGTGCAAGAAGGAAACATGTGGTTTGTTCCTATGACAACACATGCCCTGGCTGCAGACTCCTACTAGCAGCAGCCGTTAAGCACTGAAACTTCTCCAAAAGAGGAGGAAGTAAGAAAGGCTGAAATCAGCATGCTGCATTCTCAGCAGCGGCTGAAACTGGCACTCCCTTTGCAATGCCAGAAGAACACGTCTCCTCTTGTGGTTTGAGGTCAAGAGGCAAAGACAGAGGAAGGAACAGCGAGAGGGTTCATGAGTACCCAAGATGGGCAGGTCTGGAACACCTCTGTGTGCACAAGAGAGGTGAGGGGCAGAGGAAAGCAGCACGTGGGTGGAGTGGTAAATTTTGAAGTGCAGGAGCTCACCATGACAGCTGCCACAGCCACACCTCCAAAATGCAGGAAATATAGATAAATAAATGGATTACATATAATATACCCACCCTCACACAAATGCAGGGCAATGAACAGAAGTGCCTAGAATAAAATCCGGTTTCTCGGGATGCAAAATCAGTGCTTACTTATAACTCCGTAGGTTCAACTCGTAAAGCACACTGAGCTTTAACAACGGATCCTCAGCCAGCTGAAATGAACCCAGTGATCTGCATGGATGATTTGAACCAGGGTCTCCCTAATTCTAATCTAATAGCTACATCAAACTAGCCATGCCTTCTGAAACCATGTTGGTGAGTAGAATAGGATCTGATCTTGAAAGAGGTACAATCCTACACAGTTCTTTGATTGTATAATAAATGCAGGGTTTTTAAACCATTTGCAGCTCACACTCCAGCTATCTACCCAGATTGCCTATCAATCCCAGAGAGATTACATTTTATGTAGGTAGATGGGAACTGTTCTATACTGTAAGACTACTGGTCCACCTAGCTTAGTACTGCCTACACTGACTGGCAGCTGTCTCTTTGTGGCTCAGTTCCACTCCACATGCCCTTTTCAGTGCTCTTTTAATAGTTTCTGCTTGCAAGTTTTGGGGTGGTCATATTGCTTTGTCATTCATCAGTGCATGCCCTGTAACATCTGAATGAAATCCTGTGACTTTTGATACCAGAAATGTTCTGGATTTTGGGTTTTTGTCCCATTTTTGTTGCATCACAGTGCAAGAGTGCCCTCCAGGTGGCAAGTATGCTATAATACTGCCTGGACAGTCCAGTAGGAATCCAACACTATTATTATTTATTATTGCATCAATGACATGTTGCAAAATATACCTGCAAAAGAAGAACCAGTCTGGAAGGGCAATTTCCAGAATTCTCTGAGAGAAAGAATGTGCTTTTATATAGTGTGTATACCTGTGGCTTTTAAAATTACATGTGATAAATACATCATTCCTAACCAGACTTTTTTAATCCAAAAAAAGGAGAAGTGCCAAATATACTTAGCCAGCAGCAAAACAAGACTGCATGTGCTACTGGGAAGACAGAGATAAGAGTAGTTTATAAGCCTCATTCAGACAAATAAGCTGCAATGTGGTGGACAACAGAAATTGAAATCTTGCTGAGGCTGTTCTGTGTGGGCAAGCCATGTGCCGCCTCTCAACTTTGCAATGCAAATAATTCCACCACAGCTCCACAAGCTTCCAAAAAAACAACACAGTCTGCTGTGCCATGATGCCCAAGCCCAGTGGCCACATACAAACAGCTTCCCACGTGGACCTCAAGCAGTTTTGGATGTCAAGAGGCAGCTGCTTAAATGCAAATCAAACCTTGAGATATATTTGCATGAATGGGAATGCAGAACTATCAAACTATAAGACTACAGTAAATTGCACATAGCAAAGGCACATTTCCATCAACTAAAGAACCAGTAACCACACACACAGAAAGAAAAAGCATACACAATGATGCCATCAGGGCAGGACTTTGGGGCAGAAGTCCAGCGCCCCAGTCATCAGAAGGTGCAACAGGCCTGCCATACCACACCTTCAAGTAATACACTTTGCCATCTACAAGGGCCACTGACTCCAGAGTCTAAGATTACATAACTGCATCACTTGAGCATTCAAAGATGCGCCAAAATATGGGTACTCAAATTACTGTGTAACGCAGAGAATACAGCTATGCTGAGTTGCAATGCATTTTGCTAGCTATCCAGTATAAATCAGCCCTCCCCAGTTCAGAAATGCATGTGCCCAAAAGCACCGAAACAAAAGGCCACACACACACACACAAAGAGAAACATCTGATTGAAAGAGGAAGTGAGAGAGAAGCAGAGGCTCAACAAACTTCAGCAGAGGGGTGCATTAGAGAGATGAAAAGGGAGAAAAGGAGACTGAAGACACACCAGGCACTCACTCCATAAGTGCTCCTTGTACAAGTCAGGTTTGCTTCTCTGTGCCTTTTCCTGAGAAGCAGTTTATCACAGCCCTCTCCGATTTATGGAGGCTGGCAGTTGCAGTGCCTCATGTTCACCACCGCTCCTATTTTTAAATGTGTAATAATACAGGGATGCAACAAGAAGTGAAATGGGGACCACAACCTCTTACAAAAAAAAATATAAAAAAATAGTGATTGTAGTCTGGTACAGATGCTAAGAATTTCCTGTTAGAGCACAAACACCCTGGGCACCTTTACAGAACTACAGCTCCCGTGAGTCTAAGGAGAAGGGGATGCCTATCAAACCACTTCTGCTGTGAAATAAATGAATACATCAAAAAATGAAAAGCACCAAATACCAAATATCATATAATGAAAACCCAAACAATTCATAGAAGAAACCCAATTTCAAAGAATGAATATGCTTTCATAGCACTATATGGTCTGCAAGAATTAATACGGTGTCAGATACTTTGGGTACATATTTGGTTGATTTGTAGGTACCTGAAAGTCCCAGTTCAGCTAATTGCTTCCTTCAGGCACCACCGGCTATAGAAGCAGGAAGTATTAGTGCAATACACCAGTATGGGTTCCTCCTTGAATTCCAGGTTTCCAGGTGACAAATCAGCTCAGGAACAGCAATTTCCAGATTCAGCATACTCAAATTACCCAACTACGTTTACTCTGTTCCTTCAGCTCCACCTCAACTAGGAGTTACAGTAAGAAGACAAATGGTTTCTTTCCAAACAGCACTGCTGTGGCACATGATGACCATCTACTAACATGAATTTGGACTGCTAACACCTCAATAGAACAGGAAAAGACTTTCTAGTGGAAAGAGGAATGAAGGGGAGGATGCACAGCATAGCATAGATTCCAAAGGTCCATTGCACATCAGAGTAGATTAAAAACAGCAACAGTCTAAAGAAAGCAGGTAGAGCCCAGATAGTCTCAGGAAAAGAACAGAAGCCTGGGGCTAACAAACAGTGCTTTTAATGTGGGACGTTGCAAAAATATACGTACAGGCCACAAACATGGGCTCATACTCCATGTAGCTTAGAGGGCTTCTGTAGAAAGGATCCATGTAGTTTACTGTCTGCCTTCTCTTTTTCTAAAAAAAATGGCCTTAAAAAAAACACAAGGCAAGCAAAAATAAAGATTGCTCCCTCCCTCCCTGTCTGCTTGCCTCACCAGTTCTTTCACTCTCTGTATCTACTGCCCATCTCCTATAGCTCTTCTTTGTTGACACCCTAGATTTCAAATTGTTTCCATAGTACCGCAGGACTTCAGCATTTCCAGAGAAGAAACAAAAGCATTAGAATTCCTGGGCTGTTGCTATAAAAAGCAAGCACCAGTTTTAAGAGCAGGAAGAGGGTTTAAGCGATCACTACGAGTAGCAATTTCTCAGAAGGAAGGAAATTTCTGTACTCCCTTAAGTCAGATATCCAGATTAAAGAAGCAGCACTGGGGCACAACAAAACTGGTACAAAAAGTCCTCGTTACTCTTTCCTTTGCTGTATAATTGGTTGTTCTATGGGCAAAGAAGTAGGTCCCTGCTGTGCTGCTGTACCCCTTTGCTATTTCATTTGTCAGTTGTAAGTATCCATAAGGCAATTATTGCCTTCATCCTAAAAGCATAGCAGCTTAAGTAAGTACAACTACCCACCACACCCCATTTTACAGGTGGAGTAAGTATATCAGAAAGGGTAGGTGCAAACACAGCATGAAGAGTTTTCTCAGTCTCTAATAACTTCCATCCCCTTGTTCTACATACTCACAGTTGCTAACATAGAGACTTAAATTTCCAATTTATCCAAACCCATATATTAAATAGGATTGCCAAGGCTATTTGTTTGCTTCCTGGTGGGGATCTGGGGCCTTTTAACAGCTGCAATTCAGGTGGTAAAGCCTTTCTTTACATGCAGATAGGAGGCTTCACTTGCTGGATTTCTGCCTGTCGTGCAATTGTTAAAGGCAAAGCAGAGAAAAGACCTATCATGGTGGAAATACACTTTTGCTGCTTTCACCACCCTGTGACCACACAAGATGGCGGAAAGGAAGAGGTAATCTTGAAAATGCAATGTATTCACATAAGACAGTTGCCTTAAGGTGGTTTCCAGTTATCCTAGCATAAACCGCTGTTTTATGAATGGGTGAAGAGCCAGACTGTAGGTCCAGCAAATCAACAGATTATATGTAAAGTGGGATAGAATAGGGGGCATCCTAAGCAAACCAACTTTAGCAGAAAGTAGAGCATAAAGTGACTTAATCTTCCAATCCAGAGGCTCTGAGGTTACCCCAGCTCACTAAACGGCAGGAGGAAGAACCTTCTTGGATCAGCTTTGCTAATTTTAAAGGGGGAGAGGTATTACCATAAGGAAAGCAAACAGGGTTTAGGAGCTCAGTCTTTCTGTGACTCAGTGATTTCTCTGTGGAAGTTCGTACCTTCTGCAGGCCAAGTATTAAGCAAGAAGGGGGTCCTGTGCAGAAGCTAGCAATGCACTGGGGACAAGATGAGCCAAATTAATTATCTGAAGCCAGCTAATGGTTCTGAACTACGGCAATTCAGGCCCAATAAGGGTATCAAGAGGGAAAATTTCGGACTCATCTGGAGCTAAGACACTGGCTGGTAGGCACACGTTTTCCATGCTGAGTTTGGAGAACACCCTTGACTTGATTATTTGAAAAGGGTTGCACATCTTAGGAGTTTCAGAGCTCCTTGAAGGTGATTGAAGGCAACAAGAGCATATTTCTCTGTTGTTCAATGTGCATTGGTTGCCAATTTGATTTCTGTAAACAATTCAAAATGCTACTTGTTATCTATAAAGCCCTAAATGGGCAATAGGAGTAGGTTATTTGGCACATTGTGGTTGCCACTGGAGGCCTTGCTCTATGTTCTATTGCCTTTAGGGGCTCCTCCAGATAAGTACCGGTAGTAAGATAGGGCCTTTCAGCTGAGGCACCCCATGATGAAACTCATTCACTCCTCTCCAAAGATCTTGTTGGCCTTTGGGCGAGGTTTTTTTTAATTAAAAAAACTTGTTTAGTCTTTAGTTTGGACTACTTCCATACTCTCACTGGGGGCCCGATCTAGCTAGAGGAAAGATTAATGATTTTTTAATCTAAGTACATGTATTTCTAATCAAAGAATAAAGCTATATGCTGTCTTTCCTGCCTATGCAGATGGTGACCTCTGTGTTTTAGTATGGAGTAAGGAACACAGAAAAAACCCTAGGAAAGATTTTCTGTGAGCGCAGAACCCATACACCTGTTCTTGTAGAACTGACCGGGATCAATACTTCCCTTGTTGCTTCCAGATAACCTGTTCATTGATAAGGCATTCTGATCAGTTTGCAAGAAGACAACATTGGCTACTTAATGAGCAAACTTTCCAACCTGTTTCCAGGGAGGTTAGGTCAAAGCAAAATGTTACCCGACTTTCCCACCCTTTTCCTTAGTGGCCTTTTGCGGAAGTAGGTTTTATTGTGCAAGATCTTCCAACCCACTATCAATGTGCAACCTCAATTTGCCAGTAACTGAATCCCACCCCCAAAAAATTGCATGTCTGGGAGCCCCAACCTGACTAAAACTCAACGCCATTAAAAAAAAAAAAAAAGACAGAGGCACCCTTATTCTTTGCAGCAGCAACTGCCTGAATTCACACAGGAAGCCCGTGGAGGAAGAAGCAAGTCAAGCAGCGACTCTCTCCTTTCCTTAAGGAGTCCCTGAGCCGCTGGGCCCCGCGCTCCTTAAAATATGCAGCGACCCAAATCTAAAAATAATGAAATGAGCATCCAGGCCTCCAGAGTTCATGTGAATGACGGGCGAGCTCTGGCACAGGAAGTGGGGTGGAATTTTCCACGGAGAAATGCACCAAGGCGAGAAACGTCCCTCAGCCTCGCCTGCCCAAACTCGGCCACCCCCGGGCAGGTTTCCCGAGGGGCAGAATCCGGAGGGGCGCTTCCCGCCACGTTTCCCAAGCGGACCCCTTCCTCCGCCCCCGGGATACGGCCTGCGCGCCCTGCTGCATTGCAGAGCAAGGCGCGCTTCTTCCCCTTTTGGCGCGGGAGCCGCGCTCCGCTCTCCCGGCCGCCTTTTCCCGGTTGTGGATTAAGTCTCCCGGAGGAGGCTGGGAGCGCGGGCAAGGCAAGCGGGTGGGTGGGTGTCCCTCCGCCCGCCCCCCTGCGAGAAGGCGGACTCACGTACCGGCGGCGGCGAGGGGCGTCTCTGTCCGGAGCTCTGCGCTCAGCTTCGAGCTTGGGCAGTTTAAAAAAGCAGGAAGGAAGTCGGTGAAAAAATAAGATTTTTTTTTTTAAAAAAAACCCCGACTCTTAGAGGAAGCCCCGGGCTGCGGTGTCGCTGCTTTTCCTGCCGTGCACGAAGCCTGTCTCTCTCTCTCTCTTCAGGGCGAAAAAAGCATCCTCGCCCACAGAGGAGATGCGTGTGAATTCCTGAAGTGCCCCTTCATATATATATGGACAGAATGGATTCATTCAGGCATTGCTGGGCTGCGGTGCGGTGCGCATACCTGGGTTTCTGTAGGAAACATGCAGCTCTGTGCAGACGAGGCTTTCTGAAAGTGATCTTCCTTGGCTGGGATGTAACTTGACTTTTAGTGCTCGGGCGCGGACGGTTTTTAGGGAGAGGGTCCACAAAAATATAGGCTTCTCCTTTTTGCACTCCGCCCGTTAAAAAATAAGTACATGCATGTTTCATTTTGTGCACTTTGCCCGGTAAATTCCTCTGTTAGGTATTGTAACTCACATCAAGATGATTATTGGGGGCGGGAGAGGGAGAGAAGTAGAGGTACCTAGATATATAGATATACACACACTGTGTTTTATGTTTGATCTTCACACTCCAGAAGCTTGTCTTGCAAAAGGGGTGGGCAGCCTTCGGCATTGTTGGATCTGCTTGGTGTTTATTTTTTCCTACGAGAATCCCAAAAGCTGCACACTGAAGCCAGGTGTGAAAGACATATCTTGCCTATTTACCCAAAGACGGTACAATTGGAATGGATAGCCTCTGAGCACGTTTTGCCCCATATAACTTGCTTCCAGTAGGATGTACAGGATGTAACACTGGCCAACAATTTGAGTGGTTTTGAAAGACGATTGGACAAATTCGTGGAGGCTGCGTATACTTAAAGCACATTAAAAGCATTTACCCTTTACAGCGCTACAATTCCCAGTACCCTTAACAAACTACAGTTCCCAAGAGGTGGAGGGGATATGCTTTAAATGTAGGGGGTGCATGCAGCCAAAGGCTACCAATGGCTACTTGATATGTTCTGTGTTCTTCTTTTGCTGTCAGGCAGTGTGCCTCTGAATAGCAGAGTGGGGACAGTGTTGTTCTGCTCAGGTCCTGCTTTCGGACTTCCCATAGGCATCTGGTTGGCAACTATGAGACCAGAATGCTAAACGTGATGGGCCTGCAATCCAGCCAGACTCTTCTTTTGCTTTTTCACACAGTTCCATTCCTGACGATGATTACAACAGCCTAATGCACAGTGCTTTTTTCTGGGGGTACACAGGGGTACACATATCCCTAAACATTTTGCGAAGCTTTGTACTTTTGTCCATTTACTGTATTTATTTCTCCCAAGCTGAACTATAAAATGGTGATTTTCTCGAGTCAAAAAAGCACTGCTAATACAGATGGGAAAGGTAATATTGTAGTTTCTGTTGTTGAACAACTGGGAACCAAACACCTTTGCTGATCTACTGCAAAGTAAATCTGGAAGTTGAACCTGATCTACTTCTGCCTACCCCTGAGCTAGATGATTTTTACTACTTCCTGTTTTGTATTTCATCAGAGTACCACTTAGCTTCTGGTTCCTGCACAGAAGCACTGCATGCACGTAATTTTTTCGTTATGAAGAAATGTTGATTTCAGTATTACAGGAGAAGAGGGAAAGAATTAATGAAAGAAACCCCTGAGAAATGCATCCTAACTATGGGCATGACCCAGCCACATAACGTTAAGCACTATTAAGTTTCACTTGGACATATGTGAGCATGTGCTTAACTCTGCCAGTGAGATCAGTGAACCTTATAAATGCTTAATTTTGGCTGATCAAATCTTGAAAAAGCATCCAGACACTGAAAGAAGCTGCCTAGGCTAGGGGATGATGAAGCATGCATCTGTGGGGGGTTGGTGTGCAGTCTGATCCTATTTATTTCAGTAGGTCTTACTCACAAGTAAACATGCAGGGGATTACATCCAGCTTGTTTTGTTTCTATTTGTTCTCTCACCACTACAACATCTAGTCATTGGTCATTAAGGCTCCGTAAAGTAAACATTCTTAAACTATTAATACTTCCTTTACACAAATCCACTGACAGGCTTTATGCCTTAATTCAAAGTGCATTACAGATAACTGAGCAGCTCTAAAATACATTGAATGTTGTTCATTTCTGTAGCTGTCATCAGCTGAGCTGAAATATTACACTGTACCATAAGAACTGCTCTGGGTAAAGAGAGAGAAAATGAGATGAAAATCAGTAGCCAGAAAATGAACATGAGCTGGAAGAAATTGGTGCATGTTGGCTGGTTGCCAGAAGATAAGCATATCACATGTGTGCATAGTGCATTACAAACAAAATGTATGATAGGCCTCTGCCCCAAAGGGCTTGCAATCTAAAACAGACACAGAAAACAACAGTGGAAGGGGTGGCAATGGAGGCATGGGCGTGCAAAGAAAGAAATATGTGGTACTGTGTGCTTAATAGGATTTATCCGACATTATGTTTGCATGTCATTCCATCCCAAAAGAATAAGGTGATTTAAGTGAAAAACCTCTATACGTACACAGGGGAAAGAACCCATTCTGTTTGTGACAGAAAATTTCTTCAGGCACGCAAGTACCACCCTTCAAAGTCCTGCAATATTTTACAGGTAAGACATTTCTTTTCTTGATTCCAAATAAAAAATGTTATAGTTGGAAACCATTTTTTAAAGGATGACTTTTAATGGGCATTTGAGAAGATTCAAAGAGCTACTTAGTAATAAATAAGGATTTGCTCATTCCCAATGGAATTGGCTTATTTTTTCCTTTCAACAACTCTCCTTCTCTCTTGGCCATATTCCATGGTGTTTTGAAATTCTTGTAAGTTTCAAAATGTTTGCCATGCAGCACTGCAGGTGGGGAGCAGCTATTAATGAAATTGTACTTGTGTCCTGCATCTGGTTGGCCACTGTGAACAGAATGCTAGATTAAATGGACATTGAACTGATCCAGTTGGGCTCTTACTAGGTTCCTATGTTTTTTAAAAACATGTCTAACAGTTCCTTGGATTACAGAACTAGTTGTGCAGTTATTTGGATTGCATCCACTATATAGAAAACCAAAACACCAGTCACGGGATTCAGAATATTCACACTTCCCTAATGTTTGAAAGTTAAAGAGTTACTCTTGGCTACGTTTGAAACCATTTAAGTTTTCATGTGCTGTATTTAGAAATCTTGCTTTGATTTTAATTGCAATTTGTTACTGTATAACAAATAAACTCTCGGTCATTAAGGCTCAAATTGTTTCCAGGGAGGAACTTGGTGGAATGTAGTAACAACACTTCCTCTATAACCTTCTTCCTGTTTGCCAACTGTAAGAGTAAGAATGACTATTAGGCAATTTCTTCTATGAGCTAGCTTCTAGAACATGGGTAGGCAAACTAAGGCCCGGGGGCCAGATCCAGCCCAATCGCCTTCTAAATCCGGCCCACGGATGGTCCAGGAATCAGCATGTTTTTACATGAGTAGAATGTGTCCTTTTATTTAAAATGCATCTCTGGGTTATTAGTGGGGCATAGGAATCCGTTCATTTCCCCCCCCCCAAAAAAAAATATAGTCTGGCCCCCCCACAAGGTCTGAGGGACAGTGGACCGGCCCCCTGCCGAAAAAGTTTGCTGACCCCTGTGCTAGAAACTGCAGATTCAGTTCTCTAATCCATACATTTCAGAACTTGCTGTTATATTCTGAGATTTAGCAAATGCTGTAACAGCCATGTTGTTTTGTTTGTAAACCGAGAGGATCACCTTTCCTCAAGATGTATCCAAGTTGTAAGAGAAAATCCACTGAAATCAATAGACTTGACTAATTTAAGCCCATTGATTTCAATGGGTCTACTCCAAGTATGGCTTAGCCTGCAGTCCTTGCCAGATCTACTCAGAAGTCAGTTCCATTGAATTGAGTGTGACTTACTCCCAAGTAGGTGGGGTAAAGATTGCAGTATTAGTTGGAATCAATCCAGCAAGCCTTGTTTACCTAGCAGTTTAGCTGTTATTGTATAAAAATTCTTGGAAGGCAACTTGAACCTTGCTCCCCTGCAGATTCCTAAACTGAAGCTGGTGTTACAAAGTATGAACGGTAGACACACCCTTCCATAATTGTGTAAAACACCGTAAGGACCCGATGTCCCTGCATTATGTGGTTTTTCTATGGGAGCAGGAACAATTGCCATCTAAAATATGGAGCCTCTCCTTTTCAATTACCCACAGCTCCAACTATAGTTGTGTTTAAATTACTGCATGATGAAAGGAGAGGCCACATTCCAAATGTGAGGAAAATTACTAAAACAAGATGTACAGCCTGTCAATATGGTCAGAATGTCTACATTCTCCGTAATGTGGCAGGTTACAGGTATATCGGCTGGATAGGGTATGTGGCTGATGTGTGCATAAAGAGAATATGTGTGCCAAATTATAGGACAGGGTACTGGTATGGTGCAGTCAGTAGCATGCTTGACTGAAACAGAGAGTCATGAGTTTAAATTCCCTCTACCAGTCATGAAGCTCATTGGGTGGCCTTATGTCAGTAATAGGATACAGGAAGTTTCCATACACCATTTGCCCATATAGCTCAGTGTTCTTCAACCATGGGTCTCCAGATGTTAGACTGCAACTCCCCTCATCCCCCAACCATCACAGCCAATGGGATGGTGGGAGTCAGACAGCATCTGGGCACCCAAGGCTGAAGGATGCTGATATAATTCCATATTTTCTACACTGACTGGCAGTGGCTCTCCAGGATTTTTGAGAGGAATCTTTTCCAGCTCTACCCCAAGATCTTTTGCCTGCAAAGCAGGAGATCTGTAGTTGAGCTATGGCCTTTAATCCTAAACAATCTCACAGATTTGTTGTGAGGTTAAGAGAGTGGTGGGGATCGGGGAGAACCACTCTTACCATTATTTTAAAAATGTATACAGTGGTACCTCGGGTTAAGTACTTAATTCGTTCCGGTGGTCCGTTCTTAACGTGAAGCACCACTTTAGCTAATGGGGCCTCCTGCTGCCGCCGCGCCGCCGGAGCACGATTTCTGTTCTCATCCTGAAGCAAAGTTCTTAACCTAAAGCACTTTTTCTGGGTTAGTGGAGTCTGTAACCTGAAGCGTATGTAACCTGAAGCATATGTAACCCGAGGTACCACTGTATCCCACTGCATCTTGTGAAGATGCAACCCATGGTGGCTAACAATGTACGTGAATGGTGCCTGGAGCTAATTGGAGTAATAGTGGGAGAAGAAAGTAATAAATCAGAATAAGCCCCGGAGGGTAGGACTTGAACCAATGGATTCAAGTTACAAAAAAGGAGATTCTGACTAAACATCAGAAAGACCTTTTCAACAGTAAGAGCTGCTTGAGAGTGGGAAGTTGTGGACTCTCCTTCCTTGGAGGTTTCTAAGCAGAGCTGGTATGGCCATCTGTCATGGATGCTTTAGCTGAGATTCCTGCATTTCAGTGGGTTAGATTAGATGGCCCTCATGGTTTCTTCCAGTGCTACAGTTACATGATTAAATTGCATTATAGGCCCGCTGTATCAGGTGTCTGGCAAAGTGGGGACAGCCATCCACAATACTACAAAGGAAAAGGTATGTATTATGGGTATTGAGTGTTGCTGTTGATTGCAACTAGTACCTGAATGACATGTAAAGCTCTCAGGAGGCTTTGCACAGGTAGGAAGCGGGGCTTGTCTTGTTAACATACACGACAGTCCAACACTCCTCCACCATTTAGAAGATGGGGAGGTTTAATGCCTTATTAATCCGCTTACAGGCCAGCTAATCGCCTAGCTCCTGTCCCTAGCTTAAAGGTGAGAAAAATAAGACACGTGCTCCTGCTCCTTGCTGGCTGATTGTGGCGCTGAAGCAATGATGCTTCAAGAAACAAACGTGTTCAGGTTGGGGAGTGGAAAGGACTATGATGGAGGAAGACAAGGAGACTCATTCTCTCCTTTAATCCTTCTGTGTGCAATGTTCCCCTCTCTTCCTACTGCCGTATGAAAACCCTGTCAGTTCTCCATATTAGACGAAAGATTTGAAAAGAGATGTTTAAAAATGACATATCATGAAATCTTTTAGATTTATAATTGCAGTAAGGAATACATATTTTCTTCAGTGTTTGTGGAAAATAATACAACACATCTTGGTGCTGGTGTCTTTTCAAAAAGCAGCTAGGACCCAGATGGGGAACTCCAACTCTCACCAGCCTGTAAAGTTTGGAAAGCTCTCTTTGGTTCATGATTCTGAAAGAGCCACTGCAGCAAGCAGGATATTTAATTAAAGGAGATGTTGATGCACCTCACTAATCCTCTTGGTTCCCTAAGGAAAGTATTGCTTCTAGAAAGGCTGAAATTTCAAGATTAGAAATACATATTCTATTATTATTATTATTATTATTATTATTATTATTATTATTTTCTGTGTGCTACATCCAGGTTTTAGAATCACAATTGGATGTGAAAAGTGCATAAGTAAATTATACAGAAGTGCAAAACCTATTTGTAGATAATAGGCGTTAAGAGGCCTTGTGTCCATATACACATTTATATATTTTATGTAAAGTTAAATATTACAGATTTCAAAATTCAGTTCAACTTCTTGACTTTAATTTTTGGACTTAAAAATGTATTCATTTTATTTATTTAAAAGATTCATTAACAACCCTTCATAAAAAGATTCCAGGGTGGTATACAAAAAATGTAAATAAACACGAACGTGCACAATGCATATAAATACAATTTGAAACCGCTAAATTAACATCACAAAATATGAAACAAAAACAAGTTAAAATCTGAACGACTAAAGAGCATTGTAGAACAATCTGAAATCACTTAAAATACCCAGACAAATAGCAAAGTCTTCAACGGGTGCATAGCTAGGATCTGAGTATAATGCTAGCTATATGTAGGTAAAGGTAAAGGGACCCCTGACCATTGGGTACAGTCGTGACCGACTCTGGAGTTGCGGCGCTCATCTCGCTTTATTGGCCGAGGGAGCCGGCGTATAGCTCATGTGGCCAGCATGACTAAGCCACTTCTGGCGAACCAGAGCAGCGCATGGAAACGCTGTTTACCTTCCCGCTGGAGCGGTACCTATTTATCTACTTGCACTTTGACGTGCTTTCGAACTGCTAGGTTGGCAGGAGGAGGGACCGAGCAACGGGAGCTCATCCCGTCGCGGGGATTTGAACTACCGACCTTCTGATCGGCAAGTCCTAGGCTCTGTGGTTTAACCCACAGTGCCACCTGCATCCCTGGAAGTAAATCCCCATTGACATAAACAGTGATTACTTCTGAGTAAACAAAAAAAGCTTCATTCTTCAGCAGCTGAAGTACTATAGTGCCAAAGTACTAAAACAATGGTGCATGTTTCCCTGAGAATTTTGCCTCTAGAGCCAGTGGAATAACATACAGTGCAGGTGTTTCAAATGTAATTCCATAGTTGTAACCAGTCAGCTGATCAGCTGAAAAGATCCTCCAAAAGAAGCAAGGTGTGAGACTGCTCCAGCTGCAATCCTCTGCACATTTTAGCCCATTGAACATAGAGAATCATAGAACTGTAGAACTGGAAAGGACACCAAGGGTCATCTAGTCCAACCCTCAACGATGCAGGAATAAGGAATAAATAAGCATAGCAGGAATTCTGAGTAAACATGCACAGGATTGTGCTGCATGAGAGTAAAAGCAAGCTAAGATCAGGGCTCTGTTGTGCTGCAGAAAATCTGCCTGAACGTCCTTTGGAAGGTCAGGATGCCACACAATACATACTTTTTAGTAATTACTCTTTCCAGGGAAATGGCGAAATTCCTGTAAGTGAGCACAGAGTAAAGAACAAGTGCACTTTGAAACTGAACATCCGGTCCCAGTCCTGCAGCTAATTATATACACAGCAAAACACTCGCACTCTTATAATCTCATAAATCTCTTTGAACACTGTGTTAATAACTAGTTACCTGCCCAGAGCCTTATTGATTTTTCAGCTCCTTTTATTAGATTGCAAATCTCTGGGCAGGAGCATGCTATATAATTTTACCCTTCCTGCACGAGTTGCAGCAAAGCCAGTTATACACCTCGGCACTAAATTGTCCAGGGTCGTCGAAACAAAAGCAGATTGTGGAGACCTCTCCAAGTTGAGTGAACAGATGGCAAAATGTAGGAGCATCGGGCTTCTATTACATGGCCGAGATGTAGGCACCTGCACAATGGTAAGAGTAGTCGCATCCCATGTTCCACCTCCTTTTTCCTTTACCCTGTTCACCCCCAGGTGGATGCCTGAAATGGAATATGACCCTGGAGGTGAAAAGTGTTCATCACTCCTGCTTTGCTCCAGCATAATTCAAAAAGTTCAAAACTTGTTACAGTGGTACCTCAGGTTACATACGCTTCAGGTTACATACGCTTCAGGTTACAGACTCCGCTAACCCAGAAATAGTACCTCTGGTTAAGAACTTTGCTTCAGGATGAGAACAGAAATCGTGCTCCAGCGGCGCATTAGCAGCAGGAGGCCCCATTAGCTAAAGTGGTGCTTCAAGTTAAGAACAGTTTCAGGTTAAGAACGGACCTCTGGAACGAATTAAGTACTTAACCCGAGGTACCACTGTATTAACTACAGTTGGCGGCCATTTTGCACAGGGATTCCATTCTGCCCCTGCGAATGTCGGCGGAGCAGACATAACCCCGCCCTGCCCATTTACACCCCTGTTCTGAGCCCTTCCAGGTCCAAAATGACCTGTGCATCGGTGGTTGCACATCAATTGGACACACGGAAAATGATTGCCTCCTCTAGTGTGTCACCAACTCAGGTGCTTTTTGCAGCTGGGGGGGTGTGAGTTTCTGGAGTGGGAAAGGGATAAAGGACACTGCTCCAAACATGGGTATTTTATACTTATATACAAGGGAATCAAATTTTGCTGGTATCACACTGGAAAACGTAAGAATGGGAGATATGTAAATGTTGCCATATGGGTTTTCTTAGAGGTAGGAATGTATATATTTTGTAGTTAAGGTTACTAAAAAAATTCTAGTGGGACACGCCAGGCAAAGTACACAAGTATACAGCTACACATAAGCCATGGACTCTGTGTTGGATCCCTCTGGTTTCCATATGGAAAACAAGCTTAAGTTATTATTTTGGAAGACTGAATTAAAGTGAAAGCAAGGTTTAAATGGAGTACTCATTTTGAAAGGGTATGGTGTTTCTCAGCAGAACTGAGGTGAAAGCTGTCTGTTTTCAACAATAAAATTGGCAAGGCAGTCTTAACTGCATGCTCTGAGTCAGGACCAAACAAGCTGAGATGTAGGAGAAGATCAATTATCCAATTTCCCAGCAGTGTATCTGAAGTTTAAAAGCAGCTGCAGCACGTGTTCCCACATTTAGGGGAGAGATAATAAGAGTTCATGAATCAGTAATGCTGAGAAAGAGTAGTTGGAGAGATTTTTTTTTTCTTCCTCTCTCACAATATTGGTACCTTGGGTCACAGCCACCCAGAAAAAGTTATCTGCGATAGAGTCAGGAGAGAAAAGGGAATTGTCCCCCATCCCCTTTAGAATTCACTACCTGAAGAGGTAATGATGGCCAAAGCTTAAACGGATCTCAAACCTGATTAAGCAAATCAATGGACAATCATTCTGTCAACGGCCGTTCACCATGACAGCTAAATGGAATCTTTATGTAATTATCAGGTGCTGGAAGTAAACAATACGAGACATTCATCATCTTCATATCCTGCTTAAGAGCTTCCAAATGTGTGTGGCTTGTTGATTTTGGAACAGAATGGTGGACTGGCACAGGGTTGGGAAACTGTGGTCCTCCCATATGTTGTTGGGCTGCAACTCCCATCATCCCTGACATTGGCCATCCTGGATGAAACTGATGGGAATTTTTTATGGGAGTTGATGGAAGCACCACACTGGTGAAGGCTGTGTTACAGTAGTTTTATTTACCATTCTTCTCCTTCATTTCTAGTGTTGTTTATTATTATAGATAATGAAGCATTTTAATTAAAGATTGGAAGAAGCAAAAATGCTGTAACAGATGGCTACTGTCAAAACCAGCAATTAGCAGAGGGAACATCTAGTTCTTCTAGCCTTTCCATGACATATAGTAAAGCTTACCCCATGGTGTGATGTCACAACGTACCAAATTTCCCCCTCTCCTCCTTGCTGTCATCAGTTATTCAGAGCAGGGATGGGGGAACCCATCATGTCCCAAAACAAGGCAACAGGGCCAACTCAAGACATCTTGGCACCTGAGGTGAAGATGTTGCCGCCTGCCACCAGGGAAGAAGGATTGAGTGAAGAGCTACATCAGGAGCAAGGGGGCAATAAAATCAACTTTCCCGAATGGTTGGAATGGGAATCAAAGGCCATTGTGAGAGGGAAAGGGAGCCACTCTGAATCATGCTGGGTGCAGAGCCTAGGTGAAAGGTAAAGGTAAATGACCCCTGGATGGTTAAGTCCCGTCAAAGGTGACTACGGGGTTGCGGTGCTCATCTCTCTTTCAGGCCAAGGGAACTGGTGTTTGTCCACAGACAACTTTCCAGGTCATGTGGCCAGCATGACTAAACCACTTCTGGCTCAACAGAACACTGTGACTGAAGCCAGAGCACACGGAAACACCGTTTACCTTCCCACCAAAGCTGTGCTTATTTATCTACTTGCACTGGTGTGCTTTCGAACTGCTAGGTTGGCAGGAGCTGGGGCAGAGCAATGGGAGCTTGCTCCATCACGTAGATTTACACCGTCGACCTTCTGATCAGCAAGCCCAAGAGGCTCAATGGTTTAGACCACAGCGCCACCCACATCCCATGCAAGTAGAGCCTAGAAGACCCCAGAGGACAGCTCCTGCCATTTCCTCCCTAGGGTGGGAGGAGACCAGCAGCATCCCCTAATCACTGAGAGGCAGCTGCAGAGGCAGCATTGGGAGTTGGGGTGCTGCCAAGGAGAACGCAGATCTGGCTCCCAAGGAATGTGTGGCAGTGGTGGCAGCAGCAGGAGAAGCATTCCTTGGAGGTTGCGTATGCTGCCTCTGTCAATTCTGCTGCTTGTAGAGATTGTCTTACCTTGCCTCATGGGTGAACCAACCCTGCAATGGTTGACCTTGCTTATGAAGGGTGGGGGGAGGGAAATGAGATGCCCAGCTGCCATTTTCAGGGAGGTTCTACATGTGAGATCTTGCCTAGTTTGGTCCTTAGCTAGGTAGAAGAATGAGACTCAATAGGGGGTCGTGAGTAGAAGACCAGCTGCCCCTTTTATTGTGCATTCATGGTTAGTTGCGCTCATGATTTTATCAGGGGGGTTATATGCAAATCCACTTTCCATATTGTTTGCAACTGCAAAAGTTTCAAGGTGTGGGCATACCGCATCATTTCCAATTGGTTCATGCCCTGTAGCTTCCTGCTGAAATATCGTAACTTTTTATGCCACAAATGCTCCTGGATTCATGTCCGACTTTTGTTACGCTATAGTGCAAGAGTGCCCCCCACCTGATGCCAATAATTTAGTAACATTGGGGAAGCATTGCAGAACAACTAATAAAGCAGAATAGTGTGTGGGCCATCCAGTATAAATCTACCCATAATGCACAATTATTGTATCAGTTATATGTTGTAGAATACACTCCCCAAAACACAACACCCACCGGGGTGCAAACTTGAATAAAATATGGGGGGGGCAGGTAAGCCCCGCTTTGCATAATCGATCACAAGACATCGGGGGTGGGGAGAAAAACAAATGAAAATCCATCTCTTTACTCTGCCCTTTGGCAGTTAAGACAGGATGTTTTGTGGGACTCGCCTCTATTGCTCAATTTGTTCTGTTCCGGCTGGAACAGTTTAAACTTGTTTTTAAAACTGTAACTGTTCTGTCTGTCTTGATATTTGTGTGTTCTGTTGTTGTAGCCAGCCTTGTGGTGAAAAGGTGGGTAAGGAATCTCATAAAGAAATAAGGAAATGGTAAAAGAGGCCATAAGCCATGAGGCATGTTTAAAAGAGAGGAGAGAGCAAGTACCGCATAAAAGGGGGACAGTGGCAAGATGCAACCCGTTGCGTCGCTGCCGAGACAGATGGAAACTCAGAGGTGAGCAGACATGTGGGTGGAGTGGCGGCGGCGGCAGATGCAACAAGCCTGCTGCTGAATCTGTGCATGGTTCCTCCAGCTGGCTGCAGCCAACGCTTATCATGTCATGTGCAACATGAATAATCTCAAGGTCCCAGGCACTGCGTGGAGGAGATTTCATCCCTGAGGGGTGTGTGTGTATGTATTGGCATTCACACACAAAAGGAAGGCACATGGCCTCACAAACTACAGTCTCTTTTCTCTATAATTGTCTTAAAAAAATAAAAGTAATGTCCTGCTCATGTGCCTTTAATAGCAACCTAACACAGCCCCCCCCCCTCAAGATGGCTGTTTTATCATGGGTGTATTCTGCAACCTGTTACTGACTGTGGGCTTGTCCACATTTCCACTTGTCTTATGCCTAGAAAGCTTTTTGTGCACAGGTTTGAGTGATTTTCTGTTTGCCCCTCCGCTTTCCACACCCTTTAGCGCTGAATCAGAGCAAGCATCAATCCACAGAAAACCCCATTGATGTTTGCTGCTATTCTGCAGTAAAGATTTTCATGGGGGGAAGTGGTGGGACAAGCAGAAGTCTGGATGAGCCCACAATTATAGTGCATTAGTGGTGGGTTTCTTCTGCATCATTAGTTGTTCTGTGGTGATTCTACAACACTACCACATTAATGCTGTCTAGTGGGGTTACAGTGCAACAAAAGGAGGATAAAAGAAACCCAGAACATTTGTGGTATAAAAAGTTACAGGACTTCAGCAGGAAGTTACAGGATATGCACTGATTGGGAATGAAGCAGTGTGACTGCCCCCAAACGTTTTCAGGTGCAAGCAGTATTGAAAATGGGATTGTATGTGACCACCCCACTAGTATCATGAGCAGAAATAATCATGAATGTGCAATAAAAAGGACATGGGGGGACACACATAGAAATGTAGCTGTTGGAGCCCCTTCAGACATCCTTATCGTTGTGCATTCATCATGATTTGTACTCGTGATGCTGTCAAGGTGGTCATAGGCAATCCTACAGACTGGGCCCATTGGGCCATAGAACACCCTGCTGGCATTCTGGTGGGATCGCCCCATTTGATCTACATCAAGGGGAGATCCCTGCACCAAGGATCAACCCTGAAGGAGTAATCAATTAGCAAGCAGGCGGGCTGATTTAGGATGCATACCCAATGCCTATGCCAAAATCTACTACATCTGTAATCAATGAAGTTGTGGCCAATTTTAATCCCAGATTATTATTTTGTCATCATTTTTGCTATTGCAGAACCTCCACCTGGGTTACCGGACCAGTGTGCTTGGACGTAGAAAAGCCCTCTCCTAAAATGTCATAATCTGCACTTCTGAGGGTGGTGAAACACCTCTCTTGTGACCTTAACACCTGAGAGGATCTGTAGTGATGGAAGTGGTCTTTCAGATATTCAGGACCTAAGTTGTGTAAGGCTTTAAACACCAATATGAGCACCTTGAACTGGACCCAGAAACAAACTGGAAACTAATTATTGTAGTTACTGCTGCCAAGTACACAGGCACACTCCTCAGACTTGGAGCCACATGTTATTATGTAACTGGAAGACATTAGACAGAAAATGTACAGTGAATACTATCAAACAGGAGAAGTGTGAGTCTCTCTAAAGGATCTTAACAATGTGGTGTTGAACTGAAAAGTACCCCTTTTGTTGTTTTGTTCCTAATCATTTGGCTCAGGGTTTCCCCTATTCTGGCACTGTTGAAAAAGCTTTAATTTCATAAAACAGCTTCTGCATCTATGTGAGAGCCTCCCCCTATGTATCTGACTCCCCCTTTTCTTTTCTTTTTTCAGATAAAGTGAGAATTTCAGGGCAGGTGAGAAACGTCCAGTCAGTGCCAGACAATCTCATCCCCTTCCTCTGAGGAATGTCTTCTCATGCTTGTTGTATTCTAATACAGCTCCCCCAAAATGCACTCTAAAGTAAATCTGGGATCAACACTCTCAGAAACATGTCCACTCCTCCTCCTCTGAGGCATGACACATTGTCATTGGTGCCATTTGACAGTGAAGTCACCTGGTGGATTAGGACACCCTGGAGTATTTCTGGAGGGTGCTTTGTCTTTCAGAGAGATTTTTCTCATCAAGCGGGTAGGAAATAACTTCATGGTTTCCAAGAGGAGCTCACAACACTGTAAGTTTTCTTTTTTAAAAAAAATATATCTGCATCTTTTAGACAGTGAAGCAGGGAAGAGAGAAAGGAGGAGTTCTTGTGGACTGTGCTTTGAAATTAGAAAAAAGTATGGAGGACTTGTTTAAACTTCCCTTTTCTTTGATCTTTTTTTAATCTGAAGGACTCTTAACACTAGCAGTAAAGGTTATATAATTTGCCTTATGATTATGTGACTTTTTCAAGATGAATGCAATAAATCTTTCATTGGACTCAGTGTAAATAGGTAGTCAGTTGGACATCCAGGCAAGTTTTATTTTGCTAGTCACTTTTACCGTAGTATTTTTCTTGGTAGCGTTTTGGCTTACCCGTTGGCAGTTGCAAACTTCGTGGTACTCTATTGTTAGCTGAGTTGACTTACAGAATTGTCTGAAGTGGTTGAGAAAATGTAATTAAAGAGCTGATTTATCAAGGGTGTGTGGTGGGTGTCCCATGTGGTCTTTGAAGGACTTTAAAGTGTTGATGCCTTGAGATTGTATCAGGAAGATGGAAGGATGGCAAAGGCTTAAGTGGGGCTTTATTAAAACCAGTGGGTGTTTTGCCATTGACATCTGTTGGAGCAGGGTTTCACCTGATTCATAAAATATTCAACCAATTACAAGGAGCCACCAACATTTCTTCCTTCACAATTTGATGTCTGCTGCCTGTACATTCTTATTATCAGTGAACTAGTGGCTGGGAAAAGATGTGTAGTGAAAATGTATGGTGATTGCATTTAGACATTTAGAGAGAGTGTGTATAGTGTGGGGTGTGGGCATGTGATTCCCCCTTTTAAAGCATTTCTCCTTTGGCTTGAGAAGAATAAAATATCTGGTCATCAGCAGATGTTGGAAATAATTGATTTTGGGCAATCAGTCTCCCACAAAAACCAAACTGGAATAGCATGACTTCCCAATGCAACCAGAATTATGTCTGAATCTAGATTAAGAAGATTCTAGGTAGCAAATGGCTAGAGTGATATCATGGGTGCAATACTTATGAATGGCTTCTTTTGGAGACTGGAGCTCCTGACTACTAGTGTGTACATGCTTCCTATTTACTCTGCATCCATTGCACCCCCACTCCTAGCTTAGGAAGCTGTGTTCACCTGGCATTAGCCACAATCTATATTTATCTCGTATTGATCCTGTCGTTTCTTGTGGAACGCTGCATTTTTATGTGCTTATCCCCAAACCAGCTTCAATCTGAATTGAGAAAAAGAATGGCTTGGCTGTGTTCTAAGGCAATGATGGGTACACAGCCTAGCATTCTGAGGACAACCACAGCACACACAAAGGGCTCAGTGTATGATGAGTTTTGGATCGCACTTAAAAGTACACCAGCTTTGAGTAGTTAGTGATACTTGGTCTTCCCATGGCCCAGCGTGTGATATTCTTGCCAGACATGGAGCTGGGATATGAGATGTTTCCAGGGTGATAAATCAAAAAGGATCAGAGCAGCCCACGTAGAGTTTTGTATCTGGCCCTGCTGTAAAGAACATCAGCCGGAGAATCTATTTTGCCTTTCCTAAAGGATCAGAGATAAATGCCGTGAAAGGGAGGGATTAGGAAGAAGCAATTTGCCATTTGTGCACAAGCCCTCCTACAAGACGTTCACAAAGGGAGGAGGGGGAAGATTAACCTGGATACTAACCCGGAGGTGGGTTGCCATCTGACAGCATCAGGATAAGAGCATTACCGTGGACAAGATTGCATTAGGTAAAATTAACCATCTGACGACGTACGCAACGTCTTTACACAATGGATTAACTCTTCAACTGAAATAGGGACCTGTCAGAGCCAATTAGAAAGCGCCGAGTTTGACGTTGAAGTAGGGAGAGAAATGAAGGTTGGAGGAAAAAAGGACACGCAATTGCACAGCACTTTTCAAGGCATATTTCACTGCTGACACCTGCACTGGTTCGCTCATCCCGGGACTGTTTTTCCAATAACAACAGGCAATATTGGTGGCGGAATTGCTGTCTTACATTATCTGAGAGGTAAGTTCCCAAGGGATTTAAAGGAGTCATTGAAAGGCATCAATCCAAAAGTTGAAGTGTGAATCGAGGGGTTCAGTCGCAGGCACTTTATACAGTACAGTGATGGTGGAAGACCAGGATCAGTGGCTTGGGGTGAAGAAATTGGCTGTAACGTTGTGTGCTACCCAACTTGATGAATTCTACAGAGAAACTTGCTCAGTAGCTCTGAAGGGCATTGGTGGAGAATGGAGTGGGGCATTTCTGCCGTTGGTGGGAAAGGATTGCTAGCCCCTTTTCCCCGCTGGTCTGTTACTGACAGCAGGTAAAAGAAGTGGACCGTTGTAATATTTTTTCCCTGACTAGATGAGATGCATGCATTGATGACAGGGTGGTGGTGAAGAAATAGGAAGGATCATTTGTGGCCACTGCTAGATCCCCTTTCTCTCTATTCCTTTTAATATTGAGCCAGGTGAGAACTCAGTTTACATGAATTTCCCTTGACTACAGGCAGCACATCTCTTTGTCAGCTACAGTACCCTTGCTCTGAAATGGAAGCAACATTTTATGAATACTTGAGGTGGTACCTTCCTTCCCCTTTGCTTTCTAAAAGGAGAAGCAGAGAAACTGGGGACAATCTGTTTGGAAATAGCATTAGGAACCTAGGAAGCTCCCTCCTAACAAGTCAGACCATTGGTCCAGCTAGCTCAGAGCCATCTACTTACGGAATGGCAGGGGGGCTCTTGCATCCCAGACAGAGCTCTCTCTGAGCCCTATAGATGCCGGGGATTGAATCTGGGACCTTCTGCATGCAGAGCAGGTTCCCTGCCACCAAGCTCCAGCCCTTCCCCATTGCTTTATGCTCTATACCTCACAAGACTACAATCCCCAACTCCCTTAACAAGCTACGTACATCTTCCAGGGTTCTTTGGGGATCTTATATGCTGAATATGCAGTGTGTACATACATACACGGACATGGTCTTGCTGTGTGCATCTTAATGCCTTTCTAAATTTGTGGGTTCAAGTCTCTTTCCCTGAAAATTTCCTGATGTTTTGTTCACTCAGGGGTACATCCCACATTTTCAATGAAACCCAGTCCAAGCTTCTCAAGAGCATCCCGTGAGCTGTTTATTTAAATAGGTTTTCTAGCCAAATGTTCCTCTTGCTGGAATTGTTTACCACAATGACTGTTAAAGTATGTAATTTGTAACCATGGATGTAGTTTGGGCATACGCAATCTCTGAAAGCAGCAGAATCAGTATACAGCATGAAAACCCTAAGAACGGAGTGGTTTCCCTCCCCCCAGTCCTTTGTCACTTCTTTAAAGAACACACACACACCACACACACACACACACACACACACACACACACTCACACTTGTCCTTAAGATGCTACAGGTCTGTTCGTGCTAATGCAAACTGGCAGAGGTCCATTTGCTTCAGCAAAGAATCTGATCCCAGAATGGGATTTGGCTGTGTCCCAAATTTCCTTGATCAAATTGTTTAGACTTTCCTCTTGAACTTCCTAGCTCTCAAAAAATGGAAATAAAACATTTTTCCTAACTCAACACAACATAAAGAAAGTCTAGGAGCTTACTGGAAAACATGCTACACCTAGCAGAGCAATCCCACACAGAAAACCACCATCAGTTCTGAGGAGCTTACTCCAGAGTAAGAGTGAGTCCCATTGAACTGAATTGGACTTACTCCCAAGTAAACATACTTAGGAATGAGCAGCTAGTCATTAGCTATGTCCAAATTCATAATGTAACTCCTAATATGGCTTGCAGGTCTATGGTGATAGAAGACATGAACTGAAATTATTTGCAGATTTGTCAGTTTGGTCTGATCACAGCATTTGGCTGAACCATGAGCAACTACAAATCTTCCAATGTTAAATATTTATCGACTACACAACATACATTAAAGTGGCATGAAAAGAAGCAGATAGTTCGTTTGTGAAGTTATTACAAGTTGCTCCTCTTGAGCAATGCAATTGCTGAAGCGTCTTTGGAATCTCATAAACAAGCTACATATAATTATTAGCAACAACGAACCATAATACATTTGTTAAGCAATTCTGTCTCGTCCTTCATTTCAAGAGCAGATCCCAGCCTTTTACATACAGTACATTGTTAGAATAAAAAGTCTTAGCCACCATTTCAGAAATGTTTTCGAGGGCAAGCAGTACCCTGCTCTTTGTTCTTCAGGTAATAGTTGTTTTCTTTGTGAAAATGCTACCTGCATGTTTTTATAGGCTAGAGACATAAAAATATCCCACTGCTGTAGAGAGAGATGTGAGCAGATATTAGCAGGCTGCGCCAAGGAGATACAGTACGGTGCTCTGACATAAAGAGATTAAGCACCAGCTCTTATGTCAGGGCTAATTTTGTCCTCTGACATCAGGGATCAGCCTGAGAACAAGCCATGAGAAAAGTCTAGAATGGGAGTTGCATAATGCTTATGCGGAGCAGAAGGGACAAACATGTGACTTCACATGTGTGTGTGAGGGACAAAGAAGAAAGGACGAAACCTTTTCCTTTGGCACTTAGGCATAGAGGCCATTTTGACTGGGAAGGTGGCTTTGTCCTAATGGACAATGAAAGCACCCAATAACTGGTTTTTGGTTTTTGCAGTGTGTGAGCTGGGGTGGACAAAATCTCTCAGGTTTTTTAACCCCAAGCTTCCCAATTTTCCTAAGTTCTGTTTTCCACATTTCTCCATCCGTATACAGCAGGCATCGCCAAACTTGGCCCTCCAGATGTTTTGGGACTGCAACTCCCATCATGCCTAGCTAACAGGACCAGTGGTCAGGGATGATGGGAATTGTAGTCCCAAAAACATCTGGAAGGCAGAGTCTGAGGGTGCCTGGTTTACAGTGTATGCAGTTATTTATTTGTTTTGCCTCATGCATAGCCATCAGCATTTCAGTGTGCCTTTCTCTCAAAATAAGACAGTTTGTTATGCAGTTTTGTCTGTTATGCATATTTTTTTGCAAACCATTTACCAAATATATGCAGCTTTGTACACATTATTTGGTTGGAGGAACTGCACTGAGAAATTAGGAGAAGCGAGAATGTCGAAGGACAGCTGCATTTTAGTTTGCATATTGTTTCAGGAAGTGTTGATTCAAACTGAATTCCTTCTGCCTCCATTGTGTTGAGACAAACCCCACAGATGTCAAAGCAGTGGACCTGCTACTTCAGCCAACAGAAAGTCCTTTTAGTCAAAATTGGTACATTGGTTCACAACCAATGGGTAGGAAGTCATAAGCGGACATCACCTTAGCCATTTTTTGTCTTGTTTAGGATTTTTAAAGAAAATATGAAAGATTGGATGAAGGGACCAGATGTGAAGCACTCCTTCTCCCTTAGGAGATGTATAGAAGATGAAATGTCAGCAGTGGAATCTTAATCCACCCTTGCATGAAAAGCTGCCATTGCAAAATACCGCTTTCTTTCATCTGCTAAAATTCAGAAGCCCTGCCCTTTTTTGCCCCACTTTTGGTCACTCTAGTTCTCAGAAAGGAGCAGGCAGAAGAAGGGGCTAAGGGGGTTCTGGGTTGAAAAAGTTGAAGACTTTAGCTTCAGTCTAGCATATGGAGGTCCAAATCCTATTTCAGCAGTATGTTCCCCAGGCTGCCTTGCGTGAGCTGAGAACAGTGGCAGACCTACATTTTTTGGGCCCTGGAGGTTGAACTGTCATGGGGGCCCCTTTGCAACCAGCAACGAGGTCTGGCTAACCACAGCTATCTTCTTCAAATGGGTTGTTTCATGACAGATCACCACACTTTTACAACATCTGTGGTACTGACTCTCAAACTTCAGGATTGTTGAAATATATACTGTACAACAAAAAATTAATCTGAGTCGTGCAACTCAAATTGGGTGTATTAAACCCCAAAATTTTAATCAATGTGGACTAAAGCTGCTTCTGGGGCCCCTCTGAGTTCAGGGGCCCTGAAGTTTAATCTTTATTAGTTTCATAGTAGATCTGCCCTGACTTAGAGATTGGATATACACAGGCAAACACACACACACATATACATACATACAACTTCCATCGTTGCTGACCTTTGACTATCCTGGCTGGTGCTGATGGAAGTTAGAGTCCTAACAACATCAAGAGGCTGAGAGGTTCCCCTTCCCTGCTATGTAGGAACTAGAGCACACTTCTAGCAATCAGTATGGCAAAAAGCATCAAGCATTTGGGCTGCTGTAACTGCAAGTGCTGTTGGGACGTGGGTGGCGCTGTGGGTTAAACCACAGAGCCCTAGGACTTGCCGATCAGAAGGTTGGCGGTTCGAATCCCCGCGACGGGGTGAGCTCCCGTTGCTCGGTCCCTACTCCTGCCAACCTAGCAGTTCGAAAGCACGTCAAAGTGCAAGTAGATAAATAGGTACTGCTCCAGCGGGAAGGTAAATGGCGTTTCTGTGCACTGCTCTGGTTCGCCAGAAGCGGCTTAGTCATGCTGGCCACATGACCCAGAAGCTGTACACCAGCTCCCTCGGCCAATAAAGCAAGGTGAGCGGCGCAACCCCAGAGTCGGTCACGACTGGACCTAATGGTCAGGGGTCCCTTTACCTTTAAATGCAAGTGCTAGGCACAGAAGTAAATACTTAAGGGAGGAACATAAGCAATTGTCTTCTATCAAGTCAGATTATCTGCCTATCTACCCCTATATTGTTTTCTCTGCGTGGCAACAGGTCTCCAGGATCTCAAGTAGGGATTTTCACATCACTTATTATCAGCTTCTTCGTCTTCTTCTTCTTTTACTGGATATTGAACATGGGATCTTCTGCATGCAAACTGTATGTTTTATCACTGAGCCGTGTTTCCCCATCAAATGATGGTTCTTAATCTTTCAGCTGGCCACTATTAATGCAGCTGAATGGGCAGGTGTAAGGTTTTCCTCTGTGCTATGAAAATCTTCTCCTGCACATCACACCGACATTCCCGCCCACCCTTCAGCCAACCAGTCCCTGATCAGTTAACAACAATGGTCTTAATGCCAAACTTCAATATCAGCTCAAATCTCATAACAATTTACTGAACACAGAGTCATGGGGGGGGGGCAATTTGTGTAGTATGCAAACATACCTCCATTGTTGCTTGATGAGCAAAAATGGAAGGGCCAGATCCCACTGTATAAATTGCTCCATTATTATTATTTTTTAAGTAGCAGTTTGTGCTTAAATCCTAGCCACTTTACATGAGCTCAGATGCATAGGTTTTGCTGTGATTTTGAAAAACACTGTAGCTCTGGTAAGAGAGAGAGTTATATGGTTGTAGACAGCATAACCAGACTGAATTGAGGGCAGGGCTCCTATCGCTTTAAAGTAGGGGTCTAGGTTTTCCAATTCTAATGGCAACAAGGGTTGTAAATTGTAAGTACCCCCTTTTTTTCATTAACTGCGTTTATTTGTGTTCCAGAGATCTGAAGCAGCAGAGTGCCTCACAGGAGGTGAAGAATGACTGAGAACGCAGCAGCGCCTGCCACCCTCAATGCTACAGAGACAACTGGACCTACCACGCCTCGCAAGGGGCCTCCCAAGTTCAAGCAGCGGCAGACACGGCAGTTCAAGAGCAAGCCCCCCAAAAAAGGAGTAAAAGGGTAAGAGTAGCAATTCAGAAGCCAAAGGCTTCATTCACTCACAAATGTGCTTTTAAGATTCTGCATTACCAAACTGCAACTATTAGGGCATCACCCCTACTGTAACTACATACGTGTAACTGGGCAGGGGGCAGGCCTTATTTATTCCTCTTTTACCACTGCCTCCATTTCCCTCTTCCTTCCTTGGTTGTTTCCCTTGCATCAATATCTAGATTGTAAGCCCCTTGTGATAGCGGCCTCTTTTCTCATTCTGAATAACGCATCATGGGCATAAAGGCTGAGGAACCTTTGTCCTTCCTGGTGTTCCTGAACTACAACTCCCACCAGCCCTTACCCAATGATCAAGGGTGATGGGAGTTGTAGTACAACAGCTTACTGGAGGGCCACACTTTTCCCATTCCAGATGTAATTGAATGATGGTACAGTATGTTGTGCTTCAGGCCATAGACTGAGGTGTGACAGATATCTTGACTTAACCTGCATAATGCTATAGTCCTAAACATAAATATTGGGGAATAAGCCCATTGAACACAGTGGTACTTACCTATGAATAAACGTATGTAGGACTGCATTATAAATGGAGCTGGGCTCTGTAGTTGTTTGTAATGATCTTGTCTTAGTTAGATCACACAAGGAGACAGAGGACAGAGGAAAGCCCTTATGGGGATAGCTTGATATGGTTTATACTATAGGACCTTTGCTGATGGGTCCTATCAGGGTATTTTACAACGGAAAATACATGAGTAATGGACGGGGTGATATTGATGTTAAGGTGCTGGACAAATGGGGAGGAGTCCTGGGCATACAGCAACATTACAGTCGATTCCATTATATGGCCTTAGATTACTCACTGATATACTTTTCATATGTTGTGGCCGTCTGGTTTCGGAATCTATCTTGCTAGTTAAATGCAGTCTATTTTATGGTGGGATGGCGAATCCGTGGCCCTCCAGATGTATCTAAGCCAGGGTACACTTCCTGTTCTTGGCTTTCTTATGAGACAGCATGATGAGATGGTTTAGCATAGATTTGATGGCCTGCTGATGAGCAGAAGCTCTGTGACTATATGCTTAGGGAACAACGGTACAAGCATGTTATCACCCATATTTCCTAGGATATTGGATATTGTTTCTCTATTTTGGTTTGACTTGGTTCTCTTCTGTGTGAATAGATGCCCCTGCGTGGCAAGCCAACATTGGAATCAGCATGAGTGACATGAGTGAGAGGCTCAAAACACTCTGAAAATTGCAGGGTTTTTTGGTGCCTCTTTGTAAGGAACAAATTGATCATATTTAAAGATATTTGTCCCATTTGTTTGTACATAGTAACAAGACCAAGCCAAATGCAGGAGCTTGCTAATGGGGGAGAGAATATCCAGGCAGTACAACTTGATCTTGCAGCAGAAAACAGACACAAAATCAGCTGTTCCTTTGCATGTTCTCTTTGGTTAGGATATATATATATATATATATTAATAAATACACAAACATATGGTTGCAACTCAAACTCTCTTCTGTTGCTTTTTCCATAGTTTTGGAGATGATATCCCAGGAATGGAGGGCCTTGGAACAGGTAATTGATAGGCAATATTGCTCTATTATTCCCTGTGCTATTTTCCTCCACCCCAAGCCATCTTAAATGAGCTTTTCCATCTTCATCTATGTAGGCATAATAAGCTTTTTCTCTCTTTCTTGCAGATATTACAGTGATTTGCCCTTGGGAAGCTTTCAGCCATCTGGAGCTTCACGAGTTGGCACAGTTTGGAATCATCTAATCTACCAGAATCCCTGCTTTTGACCGGAGCTCTGAAACAGTCTATCACCTGTGATACTTATTTCCACTCCTTCTTCAAAAATTCTGACATTTAACAAAACAGATGGCTTTGTGGGGTCAGTTTTGAGCAACGTTCTTCTTAGATTTACTTTGCAAGGAAGGGTGTTAAAAATATATCCAACTTGGCTCATCAGCTAAGAAGTTGGAATGGTTCTAAATGTTTTCGTGTAAAATATATTGTGTTCTTTTTCTCCCTAAAATTCTCTTTCTATGTACCATCTAGGATTTATCTGTATATATACATAAAACCCCCTTACCTATATGTTTTCATCTCATCTTGGATAAGTTATGAGTCTGTGTGCTTGCATATGCAATCCTAGAAGTCTTTGAAGTTTCACTCATTGTTCAGATCTGCTCCCATGGCTCTCCTGCACATCCATGAAAATGACCACAAGCTTTGAATTGCATTCCCACATAATGAATATCCAAAACGATGTGTAGGGATGTTTCCAAACATTCCATAACCATAAGCAGGATACCCAGAGAGTTGCAAAAATAATTACCCATTGTGCCAGGAAAAGACTTTGGAGCCTGCTAAGTTCCATAGGCAGTAACACCACAGAAGCCATAAAAACCAAGGGCTTGATAACACTGTAGACATTTTCTTAATTACAGGTTTATCAATGTAGCTGTTAGATTCCTGTTGCTCTAATAAAAGTTCCTGTTGCTCTAATAAAAGTACATTAAAAGCATGGTATTTATATCCTATCACACTTTTTCATTCCTCATGAGTAAAGTCTTAGTGAAATCAGTTGCAGAGATTTCCTTTTCTTGCTCTGCCCAAGCTGAAAAGCACTCTCGTTTATTATTGTCACATGGCTGAGGTATGGCAAAGTCTCCCAAGCAGAGGTGGCTGGTGCCCAATTGGACTCTTAGGGTAGAAGGCAAAGAAGCCAATGATAGGCAAGAACAAGAGCCAATGACAGGCGAAGTCAACTAATTCTAGTTTTGTCACCACCCTCCTCTGTGCTGAGTTCTACAATGTCAAAACTGAGACTATGGAGGAGGAAGCTTATAGCCAGGAATAACTCCTGGACTAGTCTTAAGTAAGAAGACAGGAAGATGGGAGGCTGCCTGAGAGCAGACTAGGGTTGAGGGGGCAATGCCCTATTTGCCCTAATGGACCAGCCACCATGGCTCCCAAGTGAAGCTTGAGCTTCTAATAAAGCTCTGTCCAGCTCCAGAAATTTCATTTACACATGGCTGTATACCTCATGGGTCGATTTAGATGGCAAGTTTTAGTTAGGAAAAGTAACAGCCTTCTTTGTAATATTCAGTCCAGTTGTCTTTTGTGGTGTTTGACTGCAGGATAAGATGAATTTTCATTTGAAACCAAGGTTGTGAATACACTCCCATTTGCCCTTCATCCAGGGTGCTCCCACCACTGCTTTAGGAAGTGGTGTCCATATGGTGTTGGCAACAATCCATATCTATCCTGAATCTGTCTTGTTGCTGCTTTCAAAATTCTGCATTTTGATGCAACCATCTTCAATCCAAACTGAGAGAAAAAAATTGACTTAGCTGTGTTTTAAGCTGGCAATATATACACAGCCTGACTTATCATCGAGATCTAGGCACCAAATCACAAAACTTACCTCTAAAAGCTGCTTCATAAATTACATACTATCTGCATGAGTGTACTTTATTTTAGAGAACTCTATATACACCCCATGATTTGCAAGCGCTGCTCAAGAATCTGTTTTGCCACATGCATACAGCATAACATAGAAGCTTGCATGATTCTCAAAATAAATGTCAATGGTGTCTCCCTACCCTGCCTTACACCTATGTATACCCAAATCAGGAAAACACCCCATATGAAGCCGCTATGATGCCACAACTTAATGGAGATCCTGATAGACTCATGTGACTATAGGACATACATTTGTAGGTAGCAGAATGATTCATTTTTGTAGCTTTCCACACCACTCCTGCCTTGTGGTCTTACAGCCCCAGGTGATGGTGGCAATGATTATTTACTATCCTGTCTGCATTCATTCAGCCCATTTGGAATGGCTGTAGAAAACTCTAGGCTGAAGTTTTACCCCCATTTAATCCAAGACAAGTTAATAGTGAGGTTGGTGGATTAAGTGGTTTATACTGTTTGATATTCAGAATGGAGGATGTTACTTCATAAACATAATTCATCTGAGCTCCACTCACCATCTCCTACTACTGTATTGGGAAACTTATTTTTCCCCACATGCTGCTGCTGCTGCTTTTGACTTGTACTGCTTAGATTTGTGTAATGTGATCTCTATGAGCCCGCATTTTTACTTGAAAGCATCAGTTTGTGCGTATAGTGTGATGAACTCAGAACAACACACCCACTGGCCACAGTGGCATGATGATAGTGTTGCACACCAGCCCAATTTCTGAGCAGGGGTTCCAGGCGCTTACCCAGGCACAGTGGGGATTGTGGTGTCTTTATGATATATGGTTTATATTCAGATCTATACAGCCTGAGTCTAAAATGGAGGGGTTCACAGCATCAACACCCCCAAAGGGTCTTGTTTTTCCCATAGCCGCTGCCTTGGAGTCAAACAGAAATCAAACATCATGATCTCTGACCAGTTTGTTGCTTTTCTTCTAGGTTACATCACACACACACTCTACTCTAAACTCTGACTCTATCTGTTGAGGGAGGGGGCACTAGCCATTAGCCGTCTCGCACCAAGACCCTTAATCCCTCTTAATGGCTCATCACCCGGGCTCTCACCTCATGAGAAGGTAACTTGGCTTGATTAGATTTTAACACTTGCTGGATCCAGGGATTAATGGGGGGGGTCTGGCACCCACAAACCTATAATACCATCAAAGCTTTGAAGCTCAAATGTAAGCCTCACCTCTTCTGCCTAAAGGGAAAATCATTAGGAAGTTAGCAACGGTGCTGATTCTAGAGTTTAGAAGGTAGAGGCTAGCTATATAAATAGGAAAGGTATTGCACAGCATACAATTCTGAGAAAGAATAGGATTTGTTCCATTATCACTGATTCTAGTAAAGGACACAGTAATAACAATTTCATGCAGAGTTGCAGCTGGTCCTCTCCGGATGTTGTTGGACCTGCTGACTGGGCCTGATGGGACTTGCAGTCCAACAGCATCTTTGAGCACCAGAGGTTGGGAAAAGCTTTTAACAACATCTTGATTCTGCATATACTTGAGATCATCACAGTAATTTTATTTAGGTTTTAAAAAGTGACTTTTTATTTTGTCTTCAGCTGTATTCTGCCTGATCTAGTTTCCTTCTCTCTCTCTCAAACATATTACATTTGCAGGTTTAGGATTACTGTCAAAAATTCCTTTTCCTAATTTAGCACTCAGACAATAATCTGATTCCAGCATCTAGCACAGCTCAGAGCACATTTCCCCTGGGACCATGCTACTTCCGATTCCAGGTAGGAGGGGTCACATTCTTTAGTGTTCTTCAGTGTTAAAAAATACTCTTGTGTACAAGGAATCTAGTATCTATTGTACATTTGATTTTGCTTTAGGGTTAACAAGTGGGATTTGTGTAGCACACTGTTGCAGTGTGGAAGTACCCCTGTTTAGATTTCTGCTCACTCCATTCCATACCCTCTGAGCATGTTCAGTTCTCCTGGGACTGTTCTGGAGACCCCTCCCACCAGCTTCCACCCCCCCCCCAAAGTTCTGTTAATCTTGGAACTGGCATCTCTTTCTTGTGCATGAAAGATACTGTTTTGACTGCATTAGAACTGGCAGCCAGAGGAATGAGTTTGCTGTTGGTATATATGACTAATAAATATTAATGCAGTGCCAGTTAAAACATGTTTCATAATTCCAGTTTATTACATTCCCTTGCATTGGCCTAAATTGGGGTATTCTGCCTACCAATGTTTCCTGACTGAAACATTCATTTATTGGTTGGGATTGTTGGAACTGTATCTTTGTCCATTGCTTTTTTGTACAACAAAGAAAACCCAGGTATTTTGAAAAATCACCACTACGCTTTATTGCAACCATACAGGAACATATATATATTTATGTGTGTGTTTATATACATAAGATTATAAACACAGGGAAACACATGCACATGCTTCCTGGGAGCTTTTCTTGAGATTCCTGCCTTCTGCAATGCTAATCATCAAAACTGAAAGGTAACATTTTACATATAAAAATATTAATAAATGTCCAAATGTCATAGTACATATTTCCCAACATATGTATGTCCTCATTCTTTTACTATAAAATATGAAAATGCAATAAAAATTGTTTTAAACATATCTGGGTATTGCTTGGATTTGATTATTCTTAAAGCTTACTCTAATTGCATGTTCCTCTGCATTAACTTCCTCATGGGCAGGGATGGGCGGGGTGGGGGGTGGGGGTGGAGCTAGGGGTAGGCTTACTTATTGTTGTGGTTTCAGTATGTACCTTCAATCCTGTCATTTGCCCCTTCTGCCCTTGCTTTCAATGAGGGCTGGACAAATCAATAAAGCATTTCAGGAAAATGCGTTGTAAACTTCGAAGTGGGGAATCGCGTTGGTGAAAGACGGAACTCCACAGCGCCATCTGGTGTCACAGTGTTATAATGCATATAAAACACTTTCTTTGCTAATGTAGCTGAGGTCTCCTGGGTTGTGTGCACGTTAGGGTGGGCCACTGGATGCATTCACACTGTGTCTTGTTCCCTTCCCTCAGTTAGTACTTTAATGAGCATGCATGCACATATTTGTGCGTGTGTACACACCTCTTTCTAAAAAAAATGTGGAACTATTTTTGCAATTAAACTTTTAAAATTTACCAGATTCACGCAAAACAGCAGTCTTCTTTTTTTTTAAAAAAAAAAATGCTGTTTGCATTTCCAAGAGAGTGGAGGAGAGGCCTTCTTTGTCTCAGGATCTCACAGATCAAGTACTGTAACCGAAAGTACTGTCACTTCTCTATAAGCTGTATAATCAACAGGAATGCATCATTCCCCCCCCCTCCACCATACACACACACACACTCCAAGCCTTTGCTAAGCAGGTGTCTGCAGCTGCTCTCACTTGCTTTTAGAAAGCTGTGCTGGCTGTATCACTTGAGCTGCTGGAGCTAAATCTAGCTGGAAAGTGAACAGACACATTTCCTTTAATACAATATTTTGAATATACCAGATTTGCATAAAAGGCCAGCAACAAAATTATGTTTGGAGTTATTTGCTTGCTTGAAAGGCTATTTATTTTCCTCTCTATTCCTTGCCTCTTGTATCTGCAAGGGCAATTTTTATTTTTAATACAGCTGTTTTTGGTGGAAGAGCAATTCTGCACAAAACAGCTGTTTCAACTGCAAACACGGCTTCAGCAACAACTGATAGAAAGAGGCTGATGGAAACAAAATGGAAATAGGAGGGCTGGGATTTTCATTGGGATGACACTGGTTGGGGAGGAGGGTTTAACTCTCCCTCGCATTGTGCAGTTCTGATGCCACAGGTACTGTTCAGACAACAAAGTGCACATCAGTTGGGCCTTTAAGAATGTTTCTCTGCTATGGAATTCCTGAAGTTTGATGCAATCCAATTACCGGTACTTTCAACAAGGTAAAATTTACAAGGAGCTTGGATGCAAATTCTGAAAATACAAAGGTTTGCAGGCTCATTTTACCACTGAGTAGGGGGGTAGGTTACCGGGGGGCACCCTCTAGATACTCCTTCCTCCACCAGCAAAAACGACAATACTGCAAGTGATCCATTGTATGGCAACTATACATTGCTAAATATGTAACCTTGGGACTCAGCTACATTAGTAAAGAAAAAGCGTTTTATATGCGTTGTAACTGTGACACCAGATGGCGATGTGGAGTCCCGTCTTTCGCCAACGTGATTTCAACAGTTTACAACACATTTTCCTGAATGTTTACAACACATTTTCCTGAACCACTTCTTTGATGTGTCTAGATCCAGCCTTGTACAGCTGTGGTCACATGCAACCCTGGCCCTACTCTTTGGCTATTATCTGGAAAGACCCCTTGACTTCAAAACTTGCTAGAAACAATGATCTATTGGTTCTAAAAGGAAGGAGCACTGTGTCATTAGCCCAGGCTCTCTGTACTGGTGATCATTTGTCATAGCCTTTACAGTAATTTCGCCACATATGCATGAAATCAGCTTCTGGTTTCCCACATTCCCAACAATGAAGCTAGATCTTAGCTAGATGGTGGATGATTGGATACCCACAAAAATAACTTTACACAGTAAACATTTAAATGGTCTACCTCCAGCCTCTACAACACTAACAGCTCCCCCACCCTACCCCCATGGATATTGACTGAAGAATTAAGTCTCAGTTTAATCAGGATTAGTCCCATGTAAGCGTGTTTAGGATTGCAGGCCTTGAGTCCCAAAGAGTGAGTGGCCAAGTTGTCTTATCCACCAACCAACATGCCCATTTTCTTTTGTGAATGGTTGGCAGATTGCAAGTTCAGTAGAAGCAAAGTTCAAGTGTTCCAGGCAGGAAAGAGGGTAATGTTGCAATAGCAAGTTCTCTGGAGTGCATTATGTCATTACCATAAGCGTATCACTATGGGCACCACAAGTGCTAAGATAAATGATTTATGAGACACCCTCCCACGATTTGTCTATTTTACACGATCCATCTTTGGATACATGCTGAAGTGCTCTAACAGTGCATGCAAAAAAGTAACAGTATGAACTGGCCTTTTCTGAGGCATCTGTGGAAACGGCAATATCTGACACGGAGTCTAAAACTGCCAATCCAAATCTTGAATTATATAAAGCTCCAGAGGAGGAATGACTCAGAGCTTCTGGGCAGTCACAGGAGAAATAATTATGTTTACATGATGAGCCAAACTGGGACTCGGAATGTTATTCTTTGTATGTCATATTATCTGTGCTGACCTGGGTGCTCCATGGGAAATGGATGCATTTTAACAGCACAACATAAACTGAATGCTAAGCCCGGGTTCACTAAAATATCCATTGAGCACTTCAGCTCAGCTCCATATCACTGACCCTAAAGAATGGCTGCTGCACTATACTGTTTCACATCTCCCATATGTCACAATGCTAGACCCATGGGAGGGAAGCTAGGTGGATTTCTTTCCTTCTGAATTTCATAGTCTGGATCATTTTGTGCTTGTTGCTGGCTTGCACAAGGACATATTGGGAGCTCCCCATGAGACAAAGTCTTTGAAAATGAGAGCCTCCAGGAAGAAGCATTCATATGATTATTAGTAATAGTAGCATTCACTCATAGATTTATACCGCAGAAAAGGTAAGTTTCTCATTTAAGTAATGTATTTTTCTCATATGATTCAGACATCCCGTTTACTTTTTAAAACCCATAAGCACTAAATCCTCCATTGCTTTTTTCCATAACGTTTTCACTAATACCAGGTTTTAAACAATACAATCCCCAAGGAGTGGCAGCATATTGAGAGAATTTTAAATTATATTTTGAATTTCCTTGCTTTGGAGATATATTTATTAGAAGGGCTACTTCTCTCTCTTACCATGTTCATTCCCATTTTAACAGCTATGAAAAATGCTAGATCTGTAAAAGTT
Organism: Podarcis filfolensis; assembly: GCF_964270895.1. Taxonomy (NCBI): domain Eukaryota; kingdom Metazoa; phylum Chordata; class Lepidosauria; order Squamata; family Lacertidae; genus Podarcis; species Podarcis filfolensis. The sequence continues at coordinate 42,525,536 of NC_139612.1, read as the reverse complement.
TTAGATGTAAAATGATCCAGCAAGGAGTAACAGACTTCCTAAATATCTTTACACATAGATGCTTCAATGATCAATCAAAATGACTTTTAGCTTTTGTGCATTATTTCAAATCCTTTTTAAATGATAATTTCCCCCATCTGGACACGAAAGATGGAATATTAGCCTTGCTTCACAGGAGAGGCACCTATTCCTACACTTTCCCACTTCTCATTTCTTTAAAAAACAGGTGGCTAGATGTTTGCTCCTGCACAAGACGGGTCCAAAAAAAGCTTCCGAAACAAACGAAATATATGCAGTACAGTACTGTAATCCTGTCACTTTTTTCCTTTTATCTATTCTTTGTTGTTACTGCCCTTTCTTAATCTTGCTTTCTCATTCTTTCTTAACTGTTAGTAATTGTTAAATGCTTTGTTATTGTTCCAGTTCACAAAGGGCTTTGCTTAATCATGTTGTCCCCACTTTGGCAGCACCAATGACCCACAGAACAAAATGAGTGGGGCTTTTTTTTAATATTTCAGTTCCTACATCTCCAGTGCCTTGTGTCTGTATTTCCTTGACTCAGAAGAAATATCAATGCACCTCAAATATCTACACAAAGCGGTTGCCTCGTTTTCAGGCAAGACCTTGAACACCTAGAATAATTAGGTGATTTCCACCACCGCCATCCCTGCTGTGATGGTGTAATACTGGGGGGAAACCTCCTCTGTTGAATATATATACCCAGCTGAATTTATTATATTGATTTTGCTTGGCAATTATTTAAATATCCTTAGTAAAGATCTTTATTAGCCTGCTTTTTCCTAGGTGGGAACAGTGAGTTGGGAAAATTTCCTCTCTTGGGAATGCATCCGTTTGTGTTGGGATTGTGGAATAAACAGACTTGGCAACACTCCCAGATGGCAAGTATACCTGCTTCCCTGATTTTTTAAAAAAATAATTTTTATTGGTTCTACAAATACAAAATACAAATAAACGAAGAATAAAAAAGTATATATATATAAAGAGATTATCCAAATCTCAAGACTGCCCCCCATCCCTTTCATGGGGTCTCATTTTAAACATCTACTACTGCATATTCATCCATACTCCAATTTTTATATCAAACCGTATTATCCATCGTAATTTTTACACAAGTGAAATCAAAATCCTGCCTTGTTTCCATCTGCTCACAGTGGTCTCCTAAATAACTTATATTTTTTCCCCATTCTTTTATTTAAAAAATTGTCCTCTTGGTTTCTGAGTTTTCCAGTTAGTTTTGCCATCTCGGCATAGTCCATAGTGCTTGACATTTCATCCATTCCCTTGTGAGGTTCCTGCACCTTGAACGAAACGGGGAGAAATCCAACAGGTGGGGCTTTTCCGCAGAGCTGGCGGAACCTCACCTGTTGAGTTTCTTCCACTCACACGACAGTGATAGGAACAGGGAGGCTGTCAAATAGCAGATCTAAACAGAGGAAGGGGATGGTGGGACCAGCAGAGAACGGGGGAGCGGCCACAGTTCCACCCAGGAACAGAGCGGTTCGCGGTTGCCGTGGCAACGTCTTTTCTCGGCCTCCTCCGCTCGGAGCAGCAGCCCCGCCGCCATCACTGGCCCGAAGAGGCTGCCGAGGCCACGCCCTCGCTGCGCTGCGCTTTGACTTGGCGGCTGGGCTTTTCCGCCAAGGGCGGGGTTGAGGTTTAGCCATGCGGGGTTAGGGACTTCCCGGCTCCTCCCCACCCCACCCCCGAACCCGGGAATCAGCATTCACACGTTAATTCAAAGGTGAGGGAGGAGCGGGCATGAATGGTGTGCGGGCAACGGAAGGGCGTCTCTGGCACTGAAAGGCGGGTAGGCAGAAATGGGCGGGGGGGGGGAGGTGACCAGGTGCAGCTCTCCCGGAACGTGGGAATAGGTGCCTCTTGACTCCTGACACGTATGTTTGTGACATTTACCAAGCCTTGTTGCTCTGGCAGGGGTCTGGTGTTTATAATGGGATAGGTGCTCCTCATACCCACCGTTTGTTTTTTTAATTCTCTTTTGCAGCGTCCACATGACGTCGTTGGCATCAAAATGCCAGCCTGTGATTCCTTCCCATTTAATCCAGGCCTACTTTTTCCCCCTGAGGAAAATCCTGTACGTCCTTTGTTTTTAAACACCTGGTTGCCAACCTGTTTGCGATACCTCAGTGACCCATTTTCAGTATTAAGCCCTCGTCTGGAAGCGCCCAAGCTTGGCAGTTCAGGGTAAACTCAGTGGTGCGGTGAAATAATTTTAATTTCTGGCTATAATGGGGGGCGGGGGGGGGAGTTGATAAAGCGTATTATTACTTTACTAACTTCAAAATATGGTTATCCAGTACAGTACTGCTGTATTTGGGGGGCGCTTCTCATTCTGTTAAATAGTGCCCTGGAATTAATTCCCCAGATGATACCACTGGGCAAACCTTTGCACTGGGGCTGGAGGTGGGGAAAACATTCCAGGGGCCACAATCACTTTCCAAGGGCCATATGCAAGTGGTTGGTGGGGCCAGAGGCCTTTTCTATAATCCATCCAGACAGGCAAAAATGCTGAGGTTGTAAAGCGGGGCCTGGGGAAAGTTTATAGACCTGGCCCCTGGGCCTATAGTTCCCAAACATGGCTTTGTGTATGTGTTTGTGTGCACATTGTCGCATTTGGGGTACTGGAGATGCTTACATAGTGCATTTGAGGCGAGGTCCAGCTTTCTTGTCAGTATGCTAGTTTGCCTCCATGCATTCCTCCTTAACCGAAAACAACTGTTGAACCTTTATCAAATGTCTGAAATAGCATTTTAATGGGAATGCTGACCGTGTCTTACAGCCTGAGGGCTGAGAAAAACTGTGATTGCTTAAATTCTTCCTAGAATATGCCTCTCATTCCAGAATATTTCTTTTCTACAGTACAGTACTCTGAAATAAAGGCCAAAACTCTAGAAGTGTCCCTCACTTTGAAATTTTGAGTGGTACCTGGTTGTAGCTGAATAATTTAAGTGGTACCTGGTTGTAGCTGAATAAATAATAAGTGCACAGAATGAGTGTGGGCTGAAACTCTTCATCCTTTGCTTTTACAGTCATCCTTGTCAAATGTGACCTTTATTGGCAACACTATTGATTTACTTTTGCCTAGCAAAACAAGAAAGTGTTTGTGGTGCTCCTTGACTGCTTATTGACAGATTAAGAGCAACATAGGTTCTTGCTGTCTGTTAATATTTCTTTTCCTTCTTCCCATCCTTTGTTTTTACAGCTGTTATGATTTCCTCAAGTGGGTTCTGGGGATCGGAAGTTGTTTCCCATTTTTAATAGCTCTGTCTTATACAGACAGGGCACAAGGATAGGCAAGCTTTATTGCCCCTTTGCATTCTGGTCAGGGAGGCTGTGAAGATGATACATCTCAGCAAAATGTTTGATTTTCAAAGTGATACATTTCCTACATTACTGAGGAAAATAAATCTTAACACACAGCAAAACCACGTAATCTGCAGTAAGCAGAGAAGGTAGCATCAGACGCATACTATTGTTTTGCAGAAATAGATCAATAGTTATTGTCAATAATCAGCTCATGAGTAGAATCAGTTTACAACTAGAATTCAAAACTTATGGAGGAGTAATTCAGTGTGTCTTCATAACATGTTAAACTGCTTTTGCTCACGCTGACAAAAAATTACGTTGCTTCATCAGTAATGGCCCCCCACTCCACAAGTAAACTGCCTAGCAGAGGGCACAGATGGCTCTTTGCCTTTGACAGAATTTGTGCAGTTGATATGCACTGTGAAAGCAACATTTCCCTCTCTTCACTGTCCTACATCAGCCTAGTGTATTGTTGATGTTCCCTTAGCATTATTCAAGACCTTTGCTTTCAACATTGAAAATGAGTGGCTTACATCTGTGAAATCTGGGACCTCACCCGCAGAAGCCATAGCAGTTAAAAGGAGGAATATGAAAGGAGAGTGGCCCACGTACTGATTATTAGTAGAAGAGGATAAAGATGAGCCAACTTTGAAGAAATATGATGAAATCAAAAACCACCTGTCAGATTGGCTCCAATATTTTCAGTTAAATCAAAGATTGTATATAGATAAGAAAGAAGGTCTTGAAAAAGAAATATCCAAATTTGAAAAAGAGTTACCGGTAACTCACAATAAAGGAAAACACATTTCACGAATTTACGACTATTTATTAGAATGGGAAGTAAAAGAGGAATAAGTTAAAGTAGTAATGGTAAGGTGGGCGCAGGGCCTTGTATACAATATCTACATGGAACAATGGGAAAGATTATGGAGGACAGATATTAAATTCATGGCACCTTAGGGAAAACACTATGAAGATGGTATACAGATGGCACCACACCCCTTTAAAACTCGCTAAAATGTATAAAGGCAGGTCGCCAACATGCTGGAGATGCAAAAAGGACATAGGGTCATATTTTCATATCTGGTGGAACTGTGTAGTTATCCGTGAATTTTGAAATAACATCTATAGTGAATGTAAAAAACTATTCAAATTTACATTTGAAAAAAGACCAGAAATCTTCCTATTAGGTATACTACCAATAGAATTTTAAAAATATATAAGACCATTGTTTATGTATGCAGTCACGGCAGCCAGAATAATAGCGGTGTGAAACTAGAAAGATGAAATCCTACCAATGATTACAGAGTGGCAGACTCTTATGATAGAATACCTGCAACTAGAAAAACTGATGGGAAGAATCAGAGGAGTGTCAAACCAGAAAGTGTACGGAGAATGGAAAATATTCAAAGAATAACTAAAATTGCATTGTACAAACAACAAAATACTTGCAGAACTAGATTGATACTTGTAAGCAAAAAGTGTATTAGATACCATATGGGATATATATATATATATATATATATATATATATATATATATATATGAAATAACAAATCTGTGCAAGAAAATATAGACAATATAAGCAGTATAATGAGAATTATTGGAAGTTTCACATTTTAACCTGTTATTTAATTGTAATATACTGTATTTTTTTCCCTTTTACTTTATTTTTTTCTTTATTTGTATTGCTTTTGCTTTGTATGATTTGTTATTTATGTATATATGTCTATGTGGAAAATTAATAAAAAATCTGAGAAAGCTGACAAAGGACTGTAAGAAACTGCCTTATACCGAGTCAGATTGTTGGCACATCTATTCTAGCTTAATATTATCTACACACTGATTGACAGTGTCTCTTCAGGATTTCAGATGGGGTATTTCCCATTCTTAAGGCGATGCCGGAAATTTAGTCTGTAATCTTTTCCATATAAGGCAGATGCTGTACCACTGAGCTTTCCAAAAGGATGGAAAGAAGGTCCATTATGTGATTTTTCTCTCTTATGGTAAATAATGATGCAGTGTTTCATCATGAAAGACCAGCAATGGTTTGAGGTCTTATCCTCACTACATTTTTGTGGCAATAACATGGACTCTAGTCCACTAAAGCTTATGCCATAATAAATTTGTAAGTCTTTAAAGTGCCACAAAACTATCCTTTGGCTTTGGTGGAAGAGACTTAACACATTTATCCCTCTGGGAATTAGAAGCTGTTTATCTGTATCAATGGCTACTCACAGTTATTTTTTGAGAATCTGCAGAAAAGATTAAATGGGAGAATGAAGATTTCAGAATCAAAGTCCTGATTATAATAATTCCAAAGCAGTCAGCAGCATCTTCTATGTGGAACATTGCTCTTGAGTCTACTTATTTTTGCCTGCCTGCAGCAACGTTACTTGTGTCAAAATGACTGACAATGGAAACAACTACCTCACTATATGGGTTGATCAAGGATAAACTTCGCCAGGAAGATGTATAGTAGTAATGTTTTCATCAACTTCTCAGAATCTGTGTAGTTGATGGGCAGCCATGCTCAGGGGCTCTTGTGCCATCCAAGAAGGCCTGAGGCTGTTGTTTTTGATACACATCCTACATAGCATCAAAAAGCAAGGGCAAATTATAATTGTAACTGTGCATAGCAAAATTATAATAAACAGATAATCTGGAGATTTATGCTTTGTTCACTTATAAACCTATTAGGTGATACATAGGGCAGTAATAGAACTCACACATCCTATGCTTAAAATGGAAAAATGTCTCTGAGTTGGAAAAGTGTTATTTCATTATATAATAAATACTAGTTAGTCAAAATGATTGGTGCCATGTAACATCTAAAAAACCCACAGGGTACTGGGGTTCTAATGCCTCCTTTTTGTTTGTGACAAGAGCTGTAGTCAAAGTTGCTATAGAGTTCAAACAGTTGATTTTTATGTGTTTTACAGTCTGTGGAGGAAAAATAAAAGGCCTGGTTTCAGGAGATTATGTCCGAAGATTCAGATAAGGACAAGCAGCACATAGAACAAATAACCAGTGATGATTACAATTCGGTATGCTCCATCTTCAGTTTTATACGTTATTCTAGAAGATATTACCTATTTCTTGTAATGTTTGATTTGTTAAAGAAAATTTAGTTTGCCATCCCTGAATGGGAATATCCATGCCAGAGGAAACATGGTCTAGCTGGTGTGCTGTGGTGGTTAGAGTGCTGAACCTAGGAGACTAGGGTTCGAATTCCGATGTAGCCATGGGTGGCCTTGGGCCAGTCATTGTTTCTCAACCTAATGTACCTCACAGTGTTGTTGTGAAGATAAAATAGAGAGAAGGGAAATCATGTACTTCATTCCAAGTATTGATTTTCACCACTGACTACTAAGGAGCATTTATAATCATTCTGGCCCTATTAATCCTCTCACATGTTTCCAAATTCACAGCAGGATATTATGCAGTGAGCAGTTATCATAATTCATTGGACTCATGCACAACAGATTCAGCAGAAGTTTAGAAGTCTATACAGACTTTGGGGGTGGGGGAAAACCAACTCATTTATCTGACTTACAAGGGAGGCATTACTTGCATCTTTGCTCACAATCCAACAATTCTTGCTATACTGTTTATTAAACTGTTTATTTAAGGTCTCTAATGGTGTGTCTATTTTTGATATTTTAAAGCCTGCAATCTGTTCTCTTTCATGATGATACCCTCTTGATTTCATTTGCACTGTAGTACAAAGTTAGCAAAAATAAACAATTCAATTATTTCTTTATTTAGAATCATAATGGTCACTGTTATTGAGTGCACAGTGTCCCATTTCAAATATTTTTGTCCACTTTCCGTGTGCAAGAAACACGTGACCTTACTTTCTGTTGTATTTTTCTGTTGTTTTTTAGGACGAAGATCCCTTTAACCCATTTTTAACAGAAGATCTTGAGCGGTGTGCCTTTTATGCAGGTCTGAATATCGTTGTTCATTGTCAAACTAGTGAATTGAAATGCATTTGGGTAGAGAAGAATTAGCGGCTAGGTGGAACACAGCAAAGTTCTAGCATGCAGTGTTGCAAAAAACATCTAAAGAAATCATGTTTAGTGTCAGACATGAGGATAACTCGCTGTTAAAATCTAGTAGTGGTATAATATCGATATTTATATGTGGCAATAATCTTTTTGTGATCTGTACAGGCGACTCCCTGCTTATGCAGTGAAATGTGCATAAGTGGAAGCCCCCAGGAGAGTCTTCATGGCTTGCGATGAGACCCTCCCCAGAGCCGGAAGAGGGTGTCATCTTTGGGCTCTGGGAAAGGTCTCCTCATGAACCAGGAAGTCCTTTCCACACTACTGGGTTGCTGGCGCTGCGTGTGTGCAAGTAGATCACACACAAGTGGGGAATTGTCTGCGATGTGATGATGGCATGAGGAGAGTTCTTGAAGCTGGAGGCATAAAGTAGCCACCCTAAAAAGGGTATGTGCTAATAGAAATGAAGAAATAATAGCACTTGCAAAACAGAACAAAACCACACACCCAAGTATTTTGAAAGCAAATTCTGCATTTTCTTCCTTAAACAAAATTGATAAGAGAGCCCTGGACCAGTTTATAAATTACTATAAAAACATAGTTGCTACGTTTTGCAATGTTGTGTTCTTATACAGATTGATATTTTGGTGTTTTTAATGCCCAGCAGCTGCAAATGAACTTTGTGTTTTAATGATCTTGTTATTTTATAGCTTGTTTGTGGTTATTTGTATATGCTTGCTTTATTGTTGCTTCTTCATGTTCTGTAAGATAGAAGCCCTGGGCTCCTTTTGGAGGAAAGGCAATTCATACATACAATAAAAAAATAAATGCAGTACAGAAATCATGTCAGATAGGCAGATGAGATTATTCTTTTCAATTGTATCAGACAACTTGGCTGTCTAATTTAAGTTATCCAAGGCAAAATGAGTCAATGCCTTCTCTCCTCCCCCCCCCCCAATCTTATAGATTCTTTTTATGATCAACTTTTGCCACGGACCACACAGATTTTATTGGAATATAACTCAGGGAAATGGGTGCCACGGCTTCGTGAACCACGAGATTTATACGGCCTGTCTCCTGCAGCTGGACACCTGAATCTAGTACGCTGGCCCCATGAGTATGAAGTTATCAGAGAGAAAATTGAGCATATTGGTAAATGATATTAAAAGTGTGTTCTGATGTGATAGTTTTGTAGCTAGTTATTAAAACAATAGTTTCCTAAATTATAATTTCTATAGCAAAGCATTTTATAATCCTTGCTGCAGTCAGTTAAAATTTTGAAAACCTTATATTGAAGAAAGTGTGGAATACATACAGTATTACCTTGAATGTTAAAAGGAAAGGACAACAGAACCTAAATAGCCTTATAAATGAATGTGCCCTTAACTTTCATATAAAGAAAGCCACACACCCTTAATTAACAGTATCATTCCACCCTTTAGTTTCATTAGTTGAATGAGAATAGGATTGAGACTATATGCATAGGATCCAACTGTAATGTTTAAAAATAGAAGAGCCCTGATGGTTCAGACCAAAGGCATATCTAGTTCAGCATCCTGTTTCCACTGGATAGTTGCCAATAAAGTCTGCAGTGCAGTAACATTTGACTTCAAAACTTATTTATGATTTCCCTTTTTTATACAAATTGCCTACTTTTTAAAGAAAAGTTAACCGGGTCAACCTTCTTCAGAACACTTGTGGGTTATTTAATACGTCAATAAAAGAAGCTAAGCTAGAAGGTCTACTGTTATTGAGAAGTTACTGAAATGCAAGCGTGGGATGTAGAACAAATGCAAAAGGAGATGTAGAACTGGAGGAGCACATGGCTAAAAACATTAAGAGCAAAAATTAAATACATTGGAAGCAAGAAATCAGATAGGAGTCAGTATGTTGAATGACAGGAGAGTTTAAAGGTAGGAGAATACATAGATTTCACAGCAGCAGAATGAAGCCGGTGCATCCGACTTCACAATGAAATATGTAGGGCACAGATCAGTGCTTCTGAGCTTTTTCAGGAAAATGTCTGAGGAACTGAGGCAGATAGTGATCGTAAGATATTAAGTTATGGGCCTTATTTGCACATTTAAAAAAATTATCAAATCCCCAGTTCTGCATGGTACCCATCCATGAGTTTCTCAAGAACTCAAATGTGAAAATGCTGAGCTTTTAACAAAAGTAAGTTACTTAACCCTAAATTGACCTCAATACCAGCCCAGCCTTTATTCTTGTTTTAAAGATAAGTAACAAAAGCTGGGGAATTGTTATGACAATAACTTAATCTGATGTTACGTTTTCAATTCCACTTGGTTTTCCAATTGGATAGTAGTGGTTATTTTTATGAGTGCATTATGATAGAACTGGATTATTTGTGTAATAGGAATTATGCTTTGAGTTGAACCTTACTCTGTCATAGAAATAATCAGTGGAGATCAGTTGTCTTAAAAATCATATACTTATGTAGCTGATAACAGAAGGCCCTTCAAAATCTTAATTAAGTCACTATTTGTAATCATGGATGGATACCATGTTGTTGTTTGTTGCTCCTTTCAGCTCAATTTCTAAATAACTTTAGCTCCTATACATTATTATCACAAGGTTGCATTAGCCAAAGGGTTCTGTTATTTACCAGATAAGTTAAAATGTGGATAAATATGCCAGCAACTAATATAAAGCTGAGGCTCCCAAAACTATAAATATTATTTTGTACTCACATCAAATTTTAGCTCTTTCGCACCATATTTTCCAACTCTAAAGTAGAAACAAATGTAATTTTAATATACACTGACATCTGTTAACTCTCAGCAACAGTTAGGATCAGATTGCTGTTTGTTTATAATCCAACATGTGAAGATGTTTTAAATTAAGGCATAAGTATTAACTTAAAGCATTGGTATTTTCATAATAGGACAATTTTGAATGCCTGCCACAAAATGAAAATGAAATGTTATCATAAAGATACAGAGATAGTCTTAAGAAATTAAGGTCTATCACATATTAAAAGACCATATGTGTAATTGTCTATCATATCCTGTCTGCTTTGGTGAGGCTTCATCCATTTCAGTGGGGATTTCAAGTTGAATCATTTTTGTGCAAGTTTTTTTCTTGTTCCAAAGTTTGTGGTCTGATACTGACACCTTCTGGAAAAAGCATCCTTCTGCTCTTGAAAAATAATTTCATGAGGAAATGCTTGAAAAACCTTGGAGGTATTCATACAACGTAATGAATCTGTGAACTAGATCAGAGTAATCCATACCTCTGATACATGAAGAGTGTATAGTTCTTATTCTTGAATAATGTTTCCTTTAATATGAACGAAATGATCCTTTCTTAGTTCAGGGCCTCCTAAAGGTACATTATACTAAAGCAAAGTATAATATCTATAGAATCTGGGATTTAAAGAAATACACTTGACCAGCCAGTCACGTACATCAGTGGTTGTTTTCATTAAAGAATGAGGTCAATTCTTTGTAAAGCATCCTGAAGATGGTGATTTTATTATTAATAATAAGCATGTATACATATTAATATACAGCAATGTGTTTACACAATAATGTGTCTGTGAGAGGGGAATTATTGGTTTGTAAATGTTTTTATTTTATTATGTATTTTGTGTTCTCATTTTGTATTTTTATGTTATGAACTACCCTGTGATCTTCAGATGAAGGGCAGTATAATGAACAAGAAGAAGAAGTATGCATGCACACGAAAGCTCATACCAATAACAAACTTAGTTGGTCTCTAAGGTGTTACTGGAAGGAATTTTTTTATTTTGTTTCGACTATGGCAGACCAACACGGCTACCTACCTGTAACTAGAAATATAGCAGATGTTTTGTTTCACATTTTCATCACAACAGTGCCCATTGCCAAAAGGAGATGCTGATGCTCAGTTTTTAAATTCTCTTGTGAGTTGTCTCATTGGCAGTGAGGAACTCTTGTAGTAACAACAGCAAATGTAAACTTGTACGCATTGCTTCTTTGGATCACAGCCACAGTGTTGACAACATACATGCATCTGCTATACAAATTATGTATATGATGTAATAGAGAACAAGTAGCTGTCCAGATTTCAGTGGTGCAGGGTAATGATTTGGTTATAGATAAGGCTGAAGGTTCTTCTCATAGGCTACAAATGAATCTTGTTAACTTCTGGGGTGTGCATCTCTTTTGTTTCATCAATATTCTACTGTATTGTCCATGGCATTTACATCTTGATCATGAAACAGGAGATGACAGACTATCAGCATTTCCATTTAAAAAATAGATTAAATGTATCTTATCAATAGTAGCCAGCCACAAAGGGATTTTTAAGGCAACACTTCCTTACTGTTTAACAATGCATAAATATAAAGCTAATTTCATGATTTTTGGTTGCATGCCACACAATGAGTGTTTTGAATTAACAGCTATAATTAAATATTATTTATTTGGTGTTTTTTTTCCAGAGTGGGTTCCCCCTCAGCCAGAGCCACTATACAGCCCAACATGTCTGGAGACTGAGCCTCTTTGCACAGACCCCGGAGAGGGTGCTGTGGTGTATCTAGCAGATGGAGGTCTGAGCACATTTCATTACTGAGTGCATAATACTTGAAGCATAACCATGTTTGTGATATTAAATGGTTTCCAATAGAAAAAGATACGTAGTACTATCTTAGAAGTTCCTGAAAAAGAGAAACTGGAGAGCAAAAGACCAAGATCTACAACTTTTTTAAAAGTTGCAAGTATTTATTTAGAATACAAAAACCACTCAAAATGCACATGTGTTGAAATATAATGGCAGACAGTGGTTGTTACTGAGCAATTAACAGGCTGTTATCCTAAAGATAATGTCATGGGCAACTAGTTGCATATACTTTCTGGTGGCCCCGGATGACAGAAGGCTCATTCTGTATGTATAAGAAACTTCAGTATCCATCTGGGGCTACACTGAGCATCAAAATGAAGATACAAATACGCAGTTAAGTGTGAATGTGCATTTGTTTTAAGCTACACACATGTATAATCTGCAGCTGCATGCAGATCTGGTTTTTTGAATTGGGGAGATTAACATGGGAGCAAGTCCTATTGAATTCAGCAGAATTCACGTTCATTGACATAATGTGTGTAACTGTCCTCTCTCTGGCCCACAATTCTGGATTCCAGAAATCCCGAAAGCTTTATTAAAGAGTTCTGTACACAATCTCTGCATCAGCTCAAGATACAGGTTACAAGGTTAAAAGGCACATCAACAGAGTCTAGGATGCATGGCTAGACATAAGTGAAGACATTGTTCCAATACATGTTGTGCACCTTCCACTCCGGAGCTCATAATTCATGTAGTTTCCCTCCCAAGCAAGAAGACTGAGCTTGCAGGTATGTGCTCCTGTGGGGATGGATCTGTTTGCACTTGCACTGTCAGTGGCATGCTCTTGACAATGAAACTTGAGTCCAGGCCTGCAATCTGGTTGGCTCCATTCATTGACTGGCCAGCTCCTCTATTATTGCGGGAACCTTAACTCTCAGAAAGCAGGGTGGGGTTCCTCATCCCCTTCTAGAACATCTGATAGCCCCAGGTCAGGGTCCCCCTCCACATCATTGCTTGAGCTTTCTTAGCCTTTTCATCTGACCGATTACCACCCCATCCCACTTGGTGGCATGGGGCCCGTGACAGTAGCTGATATTTTGAGGCAAAAATATTATTATATAACACATATGAAAGTTAGTGTAAGCATTAAGAAAACACTGCAGGAGTGAACAAAGGCAGTGACACTTGCTTAAAGGGATGCCATATACAGAGGCTATATTCAGATGCTGGATATATAAACCCAATAGCTACCATTTTAAACAGCTGTCTATATGATACTGAATGCTTCTTGACCAAGTTTTAGTTTTGAAATTCCTAAGGGAAATCAGGGAAATTCTGCAGTGGCACTAGGACACCACCAAGTGGATAGTCTCTGAGTGACCCCCTCCCTTCTTGCACAGAATATTTTTCTAATAGTAATTCACAACTGAATAATAATTGTATATTTTGCTTCTCTCACTAGCTGATAAAGAGTCCAGCTTTATGTATTCTCGAATAGGGGGGAGTTTCCCCTCAAAGCAGGTGCTTCCTCAATCATGGGATGACTGGGACAATACTTTGATCTTTGAAGCACGATTTGAAAGTGGCAATCTGCAAAAGGTGGTCAAAATGTAGGTTGCTCACCATTTCCCTTTGATTTGCAGGAGTAGTTGCTGGTTTCTGTCTGCATTTGTTCTGGCATTAAAGGGTGATATCCAACTAAGTAAATACTTGAAGTAGTCGCATTGAAATCAGTAGGTTGGCTACTTAGACTGAGTATGGATATCACCTGTACTCTTGTTTTGGCAGACCTGGATTAATAGCTTAGAAAACTTGAAATGCAGATATCCATATACACTTGCAGGAAAGTTTGTATTGGCTTATTAGAATCCCAGAATCACACAAAGAGGACTAATTTCTGACCACTCGGCACCTGTACAAAATACAGACAGTCAGGACAACAAAAACACTCCAAATGTGTGAATTGGTATGTAATCATATGTGAATCAAAATAAAGCAGTAAGAAAAAAACAGCTAATGAACATAATTGTAAAATACAATATATATTGAAAGACATAAGAGAATATAACTTAACTGCTCGTTCAAGACATCTGAAAATTTGATCTATGCTCACCATAAAGATCATGTGGACTATTTTTAAAATACAAATATGTGCATGAACAAGTTCCTTATAAGTTTGTTATAGGCAACAAAATCTACAAACAATTTTTTGTGAAAGAAATTTGGGTTTAAAAAGATACATTTGAAATAAGAGAGATAAAGGAGCAGCATATATCATGTTTCATAACTGTGCCTGAATGCCCAACAGTATATTTTATACTAAAATACTTTTCTCCTTTTCCCATGCCAGTAGTGATTTTGAGTACCAGCTGACACTACGCACTGATCTCTACACAAATAAGCACACCCAGTGGTACTACTTCCAGGTCACCAACACCCAAGCAGGAATGCCCTACCGTTTCACCATTGTCAACTTCACCAAGCCAACAAGTTTGTATAATCGTGGTATGCGTCCGTTGCTGTATTCAGAAGCAGAAGCAAAGATCCACAAGGTGGGGTGGCAAAGGACAGGAGATAAAATCAAGTATTATAAAAACAATCTCGGCCAAGGTGGGCGCCAGTATTTTTCCCTGACATGGACGTTCCAGTTCCCGCATGACAGGGATACCTGCTATTTTGCCCACTGCTATCCTTACACTTACAGTAACCTGCAAGACTACCTAGCAAACATTGCTGGAGACCCAAGGCGGTCCAAGTTCTGCAAGATCCGCATCTTGTGCCATTCCCTGGCTAGGAACATAGTCTATGTTCTAACCATCACTAACCCCTTGCAAGATTTTCAGGAGGAAAAACGCAAGGCAGCGGTGATTTTGACTGCCAGGGTGCACCCAGGTGAAACGAATAGTTCCTGGGTGATGAAGGGCTTTCTGGATTACATTCTGGGGGATTCAAATAATGCCCAGTGGCTTCGGGACACTTTTGTTTTTAAGGTGGTACCAATGCTGAATCCAGATGGTGTGATTGTAGGCAATTACCGCTGCTCTTTAGCAGGCAGGGACTTAAACCGCAACTATAAATCGGATCTCAAGGAATCATTCCCTCCCATCTGGTGTACCCGCAGCATGATCAAAAGGTAAAAAGGTAACACCATCCCTCTTCTGTGTCCAGTATCACCACTCTTTGTTCATTATTATACCAATATTAATTAATACATAATGTGTATTCATCTTGTTGCATTGAACTTATTTTTTGTTCAAATTTTGTTGAAATTTTAGGTACCGTATTTTTCGCCCTATAGGATGCATTTTTCCCCCTCCAAAAATGAAGGGGAAATCTGTGTGGGTCCTATGGAGCGAATACAGGCTTTCGCTGAAGCTTGGAGAGCGAGAGGGGTCGGTGCGCACCGACCCCTCTCGCTCTCCAGGCTTCAGGAAGCTATCCGCAAGCCTGCGGAGCCCGCGGGAGTTCCCGCAGGGCTCCCTAGGCTGCGGATAGCAGCCTGCTGCCTGGCGCGCGGGGAACGCTGAAGCAGAGCGCCCTGCACTTCGGGCAGACATCGGGCAGCCCCACAAGCTCGGGGACAGCGGGGAGGCAGAGTGCCGCCATACCGCTGTTCCCCGACCTGGTTTGGATTCCCCGACCTGGTTTTGGGGGGGAAATAAAGGGAAAAAAATTTGCTGCTGCTGAGGACAGGCAAGGACATGTGATAAAGTTAGAATTATAAAACTAGCGGCAGCTTCTCAAGCCCTCTTCCTTTCCCTGCCTAGCCTAGGATAGAGTATTCCTTCAGCTTCTGCTAGAATTCTATTGAAGACATTTTATCTTGTAATTATTAGCTTTTTCTCTATTTGCTCATCTTTAGCCCGTTCCTTTTTTGTTTTCACCTGTTTCCCACTGTGTGTTTTAAAAAAGAAAAGACTAATTTAGTTGCTCTCTTTCCTGGTTTGGCTGTCTGTCTTTCATGCCTTCATCAGGAAAAGCCACTTCTGCTCCCTGGTTTCCCACGGGCATCTGGTGTGAAAACAAGATGCTGGACTAGATGGGCCATTGGCCTGATCTAGCAGGCTATTCTTATGCTCTTATATGTATAGAAATGCTCTGAGGGGATAGGGGAAACGAGCCCTGTGTGTTTCAGATATTTAATGTGTACATAGAGCTATCAGTGATCTTACAACTCCTGACCTCTCTTGCTGCATGGGATCTGGCATCAGTCCAGAACATGAGAGCCCATCAGGAAGTCTGGTTTTCTTTTTCTTATGTTTGTTTTCACTCTACCTACTTCCCTGGAAAAAAACCAAACTGCAGTCAAGGTGGTTTTTGAGTTGAGAGTTTAACGGCAGGTTTGTCTGGGTCTTAATTTGGACCATCTGTTTTGGGCTCAGATCTGGAAGTTAGCTTTGGGAAGTCGCATTTTCCTGAAGGCCTCCTACACACTGACCAGGAAATGAAACTTGTTAGTCATTGTGTGTGTAGGTTCTGGTGGGCATGCAGGAGGCCTCCTTCTCCACCCTGGCTTAGTACAGATGACACTAGTCATCACTGGCTTTTGAATGTTTTAAATTACCTGTTTTTAACGGTCTTTTACTGATAATTTTTATTTAATGTAACCTTCTTTGAGGTTTTATTATGATAAAGCAGAACAAACATTTTATTAAATGTAAAATGAAATAAAAATAAATCATCTTAGTCTTTGGGGGTTTGGTCCTTCCAGTTTAAACCATGCCTTTTTTTGCGGTGTTTTTCTTTCCTTTCTGTATGTGTTTGTTTGTTTGTTCCTTCAGTCATACACTCTCTCTTTTTCTCTGTCTTTCAACAATGGTTGGAACTTGAGAGGGGCTGAGGAATTGGCTGTGTAATTCTAACTTATTCATATGCTCCTTCCTTCCTTCCTTCCTTCCTTCCTTCCTTCCTTCCTGCCTTCCTTCCTTCCTGGTGATGGGTTTAACACATTGTTTCCATGGAAGACTCCTGCAAAGCCACTGGAAGGGAATATCAACAGTGAAGTAACCAGTGTTCCATTCTAACGAACATAGACTGGAAAGACCAACCTCTGGAGAAGGAAGGGAATTCCCCTATATCAGTAAAGGGGACTATTTTCCTCAACAAAGCTCTTTAATCTTCTGTTAACTGTGTTTTTCACATAATGACAGCAACTTATGTGATAGTTCTGTTTTTTAAACATTTGTCACGTGTCGGCTGCAATGGAAAAAGCATTTTAATATTGTGCATTAAGTATCTGTCATTGGAAAGGAGTGATGGCCTAATAGGTGCAACTCAGCTCTTATTGGACTCAAGGGAAAAGCTCCCCTGACACTAATGCAGCTAACCAATGCAGCTAACCAGTGCAGGTTGTTCCAGTAGAAAAACAATCTGTCAAGCAATGATCATCTTTAATACCTTTAAGAGATTTCCTACAATTGTTATCATATCCCAAAAAATCAAGAGTGTCTGATTTGCAGAAACCAAAGCTGCTCTTATTTAACTTTCTACCTTGTTACAGAATGATGGGAGAGCGCAAGGTTCTCCTATATTGTGACCTTCATGGTCATAGCAGAAAAGAGAATGTCTTCATGTATGGCTGTGAAAAACGAGATCATCAAGAAGAAGGGGCAGGCTTACATCAGCGCGTTTTCCCTCTCATTATGAGCAAACGTTGTCCCGATAAAGTAAGCTGACATTTAACATTAATATGTAAGAAATCATCTCTTTCAGTACATTAAAAATTTGCTAAATCACTTGACAGTTTTCTAAGTTGTTTCAATGATCTAAACATTGTAAGAAGTTTGTGCTTTAAAAATAAGGGATTATATTGCGATAGTTGTTAAACATACTAGGAGCTTCCTTAGTGAGTCCCTTTAGGAGCATGTACCATGACATGAAGTTATTATATCATGCACTTCCTTCTGCCCCTGCCCTCTACCCCACATCTGTAACAGCCTATAATGCACAGTGGGCAAGAGGACATGAATGACTTGACAACATGACATCACCAGTAAACCAAACTATGTGTTGAGGAAGACTGTGGCACAGGGAGGTCATTTCTGGGCACAGCTGTATAGTTTTGGCCTCGTTGCAAAAGCGCAGTAGTAATTCCACTTCTCTCTTTGTTAAGTTCTCGTTCCAAGATTGCAATTTCAAGATACAAAAAGCTAGAGAAGGGACAGGTCGAATAGTGATGTGGAAGATGGGCATCAGCAACAGCTATACCTTAGAAGTTACTTTCTGTGGGTCTAAACTGGGTAAGGCAAATATAGTTTTTCTCTAGAATCTATATTTAAAGCATTCAAAGAAGTCTCATGTCTTGTAGCTGCAGATTCTTTAAGAGATAATGTGAGCTTACTGTGTTTGACAGATAAATACTACATAGGAAGACATGTTGAAATGTTAATGTTATAGGTGTATATTAAAATTGCATTTGGCCCAAGAAATAGTGGTTGTGGGTACCAAATGTAACAATTACAGGGAGTAAATGACTACAGAAGGGTGAGATTTTGGCTAATGAGTTTAAAACTGAGTTTATGCTTACCTGAAAGTCAGTTAAGCTGTATTTACACAGCAAACTAGTTTAACAGTGATTCCCTCTTTGGGTATTGTAGTTCTTTGAAGTTGGGTAGGTAGAAATCTCTAACACAGAATTCTCACACTTTCACAACTTTGAAACTGTGGTTGTTGAACTGATATCAAATATTTATCTACCTTATACTGAAGATGTGTCCTTGTGAAGGAATCAGACTAAGACTATTTAACAAGAAATAGCAATCTTTTATATAGTTTTGTGTGGAAATTATTGGTGTTAATTTGCATCCTACTGTCAACCTTAGATGGTAGAAAATAATGAGGGAAAGTGTGAATGTGAGGCAGACTAATCTGCAATGGAGCTAAGGCAGAAGTGTACTTGTTTGGTTTATCTGTGGATTGGGTTGTTTTAAAAAAGGTAGCTGAATGTTATAATTGGAAAGCAAAGGGTATCATTGGAAAGGCTAAGGAATGGAGGTTCTCAACAGGAACTATGGGAAGGAGTTTGGGAATATGGAATGTGAAAAGCCATTTGATGAACTTTTGAAAGTAAAAGATTTAAAATAAATATAAAATGTTTTGCTAACAAAGAAGTGTTATTGGGTTGGTAGCAGTCCAAATTAAATGTGGAATTCCATCAGTGGAATTAAAATCATTGCAGATATTGAATAGGACAATTATTTCTTCACTGGTGACTGCCCCCCCCCCCTTTTCCAGGCAGTAGACATGGTACCCACTTTAGTACCAAGGATCTAGAATCCATAGGACACCATTTCTGTGGCTCACTGTTGGACTTCTGTAATAAAAAGAAGAGTAAGGTAATGCAAATAAACATTATTTCTTGCAGCAGTAATATCTGCAGCAATTATGTACTTAAAGGAATACAGTCAAAGTATTTATTATTATTTGGAAGTAGTGAGGCAGTAAATTTTATTGTTAACAGTGTGTGTTTTTCCTTAGTATAACGAGTGCCTGAATGAATTGGAGGAAATGCTGAAAAAGGGTGATCTATCTGCCTCTGTCAATGACAGAGATTCCAGGTAAAAGGACCTCTTCTAACAATTGTTTTATTTCTAGCTTGTTATTGAGGAAATCGGTGCCATGCTTTCCAGATGTGTTTGCGGAGCAGATAATTGATTTGTTGTGCAGACGAATTCTAGAAATCCATACTCTTGTAAATGAAAATAAACATAATTATTTTTCTTTTACAGTTCTGACAGTTCAGACTCCAATGAGGTTACCGTTAAACTAGAAGCCCAGGTACAATATACATTATCATCAAAAATTCAGCTTTAGTAAGATTTTACTTGAAATTAATTTCCTTGAAATGTAATATAATGATATACAGAACAGTATACTGATGTTTAGTTGCAATGTGTCAAAATAATATAGACACACCAGTTTTTTTCTTCATAAGAAATATACTGGAAAACAAAAAGAAACAACTAGCAGTGCTTGATTTATAATGTAGAACACAACTACTTTATAATATCAGCTTGAATGGCAGATTTAGAATTCTTCATACTATCGGAAACACGCTTCTCAATATTAACTGACATACCAACTATTCTTCTGTAAATTGTATCTTCAGACAAAGGAATTTTCACAATCAAGGCTCAGGCAGGCTTAATTGATTTTTCCTGCTGTTGTATGTGGTTTTGTCTGTTGAGCAATCCATTCTGTCACTTGGTAAGATATAATTTGCATCTTATCTGAGACTTTTACTCATTTTTTGAAATATGTTCGCTGGTATTTCTGCTGTTCCAAAAGCCTTTCAAAATATTGAACCTTCTTGTTCGCCAGATTTCCGTGTTTTGACAGCAGACGTCTTGTCATCTTGTTTAGGGCCATGTTGGAATTGGAAAGCTTCTGGCCACAGATCAAACACATAGGCTGAGGGACGTTTTCATCTCCAGCCCATGGGAAACTGAGACTCAGATAGATATCCACATATTGCTGACAAACGTGGATCACTAGGATTGTTTTCAGTATCACTTGATGCACTTATGCTCATTTTGAAAAGATGGCTATCCATATTCTGCAAATAAAAAAAAATATTTTGATACTGTACTACACTACACTGAAATGTTTAACTATTTCTTGGATTGTCCTTGAAACTTTCCACCACACTTGCCATCCTTTCCTGCCAGAACCTCTGCTTTAAAGAGTCTTCTTGAACCAGACACAGCAGACCACAATATTGTTATTGTGAGTAGCAAGTGGTGGCACCTAGTTTTGCTCTACTTGTCTCCCTGCACAGCAAGATCAGTTCTGTCTTCTGAGAGGCCCAGCTCCCATCATCACTGAGGGAGGTGGGATGAGGCAAGAAGCAGCTGGCTGGGCACAGGCCTTGCCTCCCTCTCCCAAGACTTATAGCATGCACTTCTTGTTAGTTGGGGACATATGAATGGTGCAGAATAGGTGGGGCTGGACAAGACATACACACATACTGTGAGTGATAAATCAGAAGTCAAATGTGGAGAACAAAGAGGGAGAGATGTCATGCTAAAAAGTCATTTCATTTAGGGGGAAACTAAGCATTTCAAGAAATATTACTTTGGTGCTACTGACAAAAATAGAAACCTCAAAATAATAGTCTTCATCTCTATCAATAACATCTGATACAATTTACCCCATCCCTTGGCTGACATTGTTACACAGTGTTTCCACCCCAGTCCAGTCATTGGGGTGCATTGGGCTGCAGCCACTGATGTGGAGGAGGGTGAGGAGATGCACATTATATTTTCAGGAAATCAGGATGAATTGGGTTAGATTTTATTGAGGAGGATTTGGGATGTGAAATGGGGGCATGTCTGCCATTTAGTTGTTCAACATCTAGTTGACACAACATCTAGTTGTTCCCTTAAATCCTTTTGAGTTACTAAGATATAAGAATAAAATGTAAAGGTTAAATAAAGAAGAAATATATAATGTAGATAACTGTAATCCTATTAAACCCAGATATACATTTTAATTTGTTTGTTTGTTGTGCTTGTTAGGCAAAACCAAGAAAGAAGTATCTGAAAACCAAGAAAGAAAGGAGTGCCTTTCTGGTGTCATCAGGAAGAAGATTTTCCAAGCAACCCCATGAATCAATTGTAAAGCATTATTATTATTATTATTATTATTATTATTATTATTATCACTAGGTATTAATGAGACTAGTAGGGTTGACCTTCAGGATTCTATCCATCATAAGACCAGGAACAGACCTTATTCTTCGCCTCTTAGATCCATCACAATAAAGTTATAGACTGAACTAGGAAGATCCAGTACTTATTTGAGCAGACTGGTGCAGTTCAAAAAAGGTGTCTTCAGTACTTTCTTTTGTGGAAATAGAAGGAAAGTGCATTTTGAAAATTCCTGAAATATTATGAGAGTATTTTGTTTACTTTTGCATCCTTTTAAGTATAATAGTGTCTCTTATAAATACAGCAATCCCTTTCTTCCTGTTTAGAGTGAAACCAAAAAATCAGAAGAATCTTCCCACAGAATTTCCAAGAGCCATCAACAAATTATAAAAAGTGTAAGGATTTCTATGTATTGTGAAAGATCTGTTGTCCTTTTGTGATCAGAATAGGATTATACAGTATACAGCACAATAGTTAACTGACAGCAAACATTAGTCAGTCAAATCTCCTGCTTATATGAATTCTAAGGTATACCCATAGGAATATATTTGAAATGTTTGATATTTTTAGTAGCTGTTTATAATTGCTCTTTTCCTCAAGTATTCAGACAAGTGAAAGTTTATACTTTGGGATAAGTATAAACTTCTTTTTTTCTTTTTTTAAAGGCTTTTTGCAGTACTGTTACAGTTACTACTAATAACTGTGAAATATAGTTATTCACCAAATCAGCAAGGGAGATACTAATGTGTATTAGTATCATTAAGGATGTAATTGTACATCTCTTTCATGTTTCTGAGCTGGGCCATTGAACAGGTTTTTTTTAAGAGATCGTCCCCTAAAGTTGTTGAGCTTTACGGGGTGGGGGGCAGGCTTCTGCTGGGGGAAGGCAGAACCTCAGTTAATTGAGTACTTTCAATGCTTTCCAATACTGTAATTTTGTGCCCCACCCCCATTGGCTATGCCCATGCCATGGTATTATTTTAGTTCTTCCCATGTAAGTGAAGTGACTGGTAAGTAGTACATGTTTCTCTTTCTCCACAGACCCAGGTTTTTCAGAAACTGAAACCAATGGAGCTGCAAAACATACGAAAGGAAAAATATGAAATTACCAAGCAGACTGTAGAACCTTTGTCCAGAACACCCAATGCTAAAAAGGTTTGGCTGGCCCATTAATAGAATAATTTTCCAGATAATCAGAAAATTCATATAGCTTTATGTTAGTGACAACCAAAAGCAGAGTTTGACTTTGACATTAGGAAAAGCTAAAAGGATGCTGTGTCCTGTTGTTAAAGGGATATCTGACAATGTAACATTACCGCTTAAGATAATATGTGTGCTTTGCAATTTATTTATTTATTTAATTACTGAAATAGAACAGCATTGTGGAACCCACTCTAGTTAAAAGAATCATAGTTCCTTTTACTTTGCACAACAGTGCTTGGACAGCAGACTGTAAGGTCACCTGCTGTTTCTTTTATATCCTAGAAGATGTTAATTTGGAAGAATCCGCTCATTCCTAGAAGTTGTTAACACCAAAACCTTTGTTTTAAGACTTTCAGTAAAAGTGATTAAAAAAAGCTTTGTAGCTTTATTCAGAACAATCAATGAAATACATTGAGTAATTATTTCTTTAACTTTTAGCAGGCAGGTATTCTGTTTTACAGAAATGCATTTTAAAGTATGGTCCAGTTTAAAAGAAAGGGATATAATTATATCTCAGTTCCCTGAAGAGCCTTTAGTTTCAGCGCAACAGGCAGTTTGAGCATGCTTTTCTTCATTTGTGACTATCATAACATGTTCTGTGGCCCTTAGCTTCCCATATGTAGAAAGAGAAAGGATGATGTGTCTTTAAACAAGCAGTTCTTATGAGATTATGCCTACAGATTCAGAGTATTCTAATTTGGAAGAATCTGCTCATTCCAGGGGTTAGTGGCTCAAAATTAAGAGCTATGGTAGACATTACATACAGGAAAAAATAAAGACAATACTCATAAATCCCAGATTGGAATCCACTAGTAATTCATTTCAAATTGGTTACACGGACCATCTGAAAGAAACCCAAAGCAAAATGGTGAGTGATAAAACCAGAAAATATCAGGGATCGTGAAGGAAAAGAAACTAAGAGAACTTGCTCTGTCAACCCACTATGCGTACCTGTTAAGCCCTCTATGGATTAGTTTAATATAGTTTGAACATCTTTTCATTGAACAAAAATATCCCACAACAACCCAAATCTAGAACTTGCTACAGGGACAGAAGCTCCATAAAACAGCAAATGTTTAAGAACAAGTGAACAAAGCTGTTAATTTACTGCTGAGAGACTTGGAAGGTCCTTTCCTGTGACCCCTGTTTCAGGGGGTGAGAGAACTTATGCAGAGTACCTGATTGCTGCAATCCACACACAGCACAACATTAATATCAGCCAACGTTAATATCTCATGCATCCAGATGACTGATGAGACTATTAGGTGACTAGCACAAATAACACAAGTTTTTATTATAAGCTTGCCTGCATCACTGCAGGAGTGTCCCCAGACAATATGTTTCTGCCTTCCTAGGAATGCTCTGAGCACTTTTGGGAATGCGCTAAGGAGGAAAATGAGAAGCTGCCATACAGAGGTTGGGTCGGCACCAACACCTCCTTCCACTCCAGTCTGAAAGGAAGACGGAGGAGACATTTTGAGGTAAGCAGAAATGGTGTTGCATGGAATGACCCATTACTGACTCTGCAGTTGCAAATTGCGGCTAGCAAGTTGTCATGCAGAGTCCTTCTAATGCTTGCTTGCTCTCTCAACCTTATTTCCATATTTGCATTACAGCAATATTTGCTTTGCTCAGTTTATATTTTGAAGAGCTGTTCCCAGTTGTGTGCTTAATATTAGGAGCCTTGATGGATCATTAGCCTGATGCTGCAAGGTAACTCCTCGTATCTATAGAGCAGTGATCTAGAAAGGGCTGGAGCTATATTATTAGGAAACCTCTACTTTAGGAAAGTGATAGCTAACCTGTGGCTCTCAGTATATTGTTGGACTCCACCTTCCTTCATCCTAGTCAGTGTGGCCAGTAGTGAGGGATGATGGGAGTTGTAGTCCAGCAACATCTGGAGGCCAAAGGTTAGCAACCCTGGTTTAGTCAAAACAGATGCATGAGTAAATTTTGCTCTCAGACTAGGGTATTATTCAGTAAGATTCTATGGTATAATGTTACGATTTTAACTTGTTAACGGTGGCTGGCTAAAAATAAAAACAAATGCATTCAATAGGGTTTTCACATCATTATCTGACCACACATTCTGTGTGGATATTGCTTAGAAACACTGACTGTGTCAGGGAATGTCGGCTATACGGGGAATGTCTTTTCTGTAAGCTCCAGCCATTCAGTAAGCCAGAGTTCACCACATTCCTGCCAGTGTCACATTGTATACATCTTAAAGGTGGATTATACAAATACTCTGAACTCTTTCCTCTCCCCCTTCTGTTTCTTAAAAGGGTGCTGCTTTCCTTTTTGATATTACAATTGCAATACTGCATGGGTTGTCAGCATGTCACAACACAAGCAGGACAGCTAGCAGGTATCTGTGGCATTTGGACAGAGGCAGGAAGGCACACATTTCAGGTTAGGACATAGTCTCAGGTGTTTCCGCTTGCCTCCCTTTCCTATGCTGTGCTGCTGTTTGCATCCCAGACCAAAGCCAAACTACATCAGAGACACTAAGGAGAGGTTACACTAGAATGGTACTATCCCATACTTCACTGCTATGATGTTTACGTGGCGTCCATTTTGAACATTTCCTCGTGTGCTTTGAAACTCCAGCTAACAGTTTGCCAAGAAAATGGTTAGCAATCAAATATTATACAGTTTTTTTAGCTGGAGTGATAGTTTCTAAAGAAGAGGAAAGCTTTCTTAGTAAGCAAAAAGGCAGGGTACATTAAAAAAAAAAGTAATTACATCCAAGGGATGATAAAATAAGCCTTAAAGGCTGAAGAACCACTTTAGACATTGCATACACCAAAATCTCACAAGCACACAGATCCTAAACTTTTGGGATATAAAGGCTAATTTGTTCATTTGGTGCAAGGATATGCTTGCATAACAAAACTTCCCCACTCACCCTATCTTGTGTGTCCTGCATCATCCTCAATTCTGCTCCAGAGGATTGGGGGAAACCTCAGCACAGGGGGAGGAGAGGGACGGAAGCGCAACAGCACAAGCCTATGCTGACAGAACAAGTTAATTAGCGCTGCATTGGATATAACTCTACAGTTCAGTGCTTCTTTACAACAAACTAATTTCAGACTTTGGTGGGAAGTTTAATAATAACAGTGCATTTCCCTCCTTTTACTCTTGCAGTCAAAAGCCTTAGCAGGGCTTCATAAACTCCTCAGAGAAACTAACTCAGTTGTAGAAGGTAAACTTCATGAAATGTCGTTTGATTCCCAAGCAGGTAAGAGATAACATGGGCAAAACAGTTCTATGAACGTGTGAACCTTTTCATTTGAAAAATTAATATAGGTATTTACAAAGTTGTAAGAAAAGAATTAATTTGTTTTAGCCATAGTCGTCATCAGTGCAGATACAGCATCATGCCGTTAAAGCAATCCATGAAAAGGAAAGAGGAATTCATGCACTATCTGTGAGGCCATGGCATGCTTCTAGAACATTGCATCTACACTGGACAATAGAATGGTGGCATGCAGATAGCAGCCTCTGCTTTTTGTTCCCTATTCAGTCCAATGTACAGAACAATTACAAAGGACGATTACAGCAAAAGAACTGGGATTTAATAGCAACTAACATTGCATTTCTCATATCTTTTATGGGAAGCTCTTCTCACACTATATGAAAAGCATTTTCTCCCAATTGATAAAGTTTTCTAGAAATTGGAGCGTGCTTTATATTCCCTAAATATTTAGAATAATCTAACTGGATACTTTCTAAACTTCCAATTCTATGCGTTAGCATGAAATTAGAAACACAGAAAGCATTTGGGGGTAGGGGAAGGTACCATGTTGCAGAAGATTTGCACATTCTTTGATTGTGCTGTTCCTTCACCTCCCCTCCTTCCCTTTAATTCCTCCAGCCTTCCAAATGGTCTGCTGGGAAATAAGCATACTGCACATAGGTGTATGGGAGATACTGGATGCTCTGAATCAGTATATGAGTGATCTCAGAAACTCTAGGTTGCCATGCCCTAAGCTTTATAGCTTGGTTTATCCTGTTATCTGATACATGTTTATATGTACGTATCACCTTCTCAATCTGCTTGATGCATTTGATAGTAGACTGATATGAAAAGTCAGCCAACAAGAAAACAGAAGGATCTCAGTCTTTCTCAGACAATCATTGGAGGAGGTTGTCTGTAGCATAGGATATTTCCAGATCATGTAGTACCACACCATTCACAGTTTCATTCAATACGGCAGCAGGACAAAGACTTAGGCTCATATGATTTCATGAAACAATGTTTTTCTTAAATGTTTATTGGTTGTTAAATTTTAGTGAATATTACCAAATTGTATAATTCTTTATAACAACATATAATGCTCTGGGAAAGCAACTAATATTTTTCATGTGTTTCCATATTTTCTAATCCTTTCTTGATAACCTATACATTTCCTAGGACTTGTATACAGTGCTGATACAGTACTGAATATGTAACAACATTTTCATTTGGCTGTTTGGTTCTTTGCCTCCCACCATTCCCCAGAGAATAGATTTCCTAGACATTCCTTAGAATGCCTTGTTTTGGTACTTTGCCCGTAAATAGGCATGCATGCATGCATCTAAGGACATCTAAAGACATGTATCCAATTAAGTTGACTCTAGTCCACAAAAGCTCTTTCGGTAATATTTTGTTCAGCCTTTTAAGTTGTCACAAAACTCTTTCTCCATTTTCTATAAAAGTTAAATGTGTATTCTTTCTGAGATTCATTTTATGATCAATTCATGACAGTTGTGGCCATCTTTCAGATTCTATGCCAGATGAACGAAATAAATATACAGTTCAGTACGTCAGTCATTACTTTCCTGAACAAGGATTAAGTAAGTTACTCATATCTTTAATTCATATAATCTTGTGTCTAGACATAGGTTCTACTGTATGTGCAATTATAAGCAATACAATGAAAGCCATGTATTGCGTAAAATAGAGATTTTACAGCCTGATCCTATGCATGTTCACTCACAGTTTCCACTAAGTTCAATAGGGCTTGCTTTCAGGGTAGAGTGCATTGGAAAACAGTTTTAGAGCA
This sequence comes from Podarcis filfolensis, assembly GCF_964270895.1. Taxonomy (NCBI): domain Eukaryota; kingdom Metazoa; phylum Chordata; class Lepidosauria; order Squamata; family Lacertidae; genus Podarcis; species Podarcis filfolensis. Next base: position 42,497,723 of record NC_139612.1, on the reverse strand, counting down.
TAGAGAATGAGCTAATGGAGATGTACACCAGAAGCATAAATTCATGCAAGCAAGAATAAACTCAAAAATTTTCTATTTTGTCCTGCCCTTTAAAATAATACTCTGTGTCTGGTTCCGGCCTTTGTTTTCTACAGATATTGGCTGGGACCTAGCCCAACCTTTGAAGCACATCATCTCACAGAGACTTTTTCTGCCTCCTGCCATCCTTGACCAGATGTGCAACACACCAAGAAGACACCAAGGTGCACTCTCGGGTTGCAAACTTCCTAGGGTGGAAAATATGAGAAAAGAAGCAAAGATTCCACGAAGAAGTAAGTCAACTGAATACTTGGGGATATACTGTGGTCTAAACCACTGAGCCTTTTGGGCTTGCCGATCAGAAGGTTGGCAGTTCAAATCCTAAACGGGGTGAGCTCCCGTTGCTCGGTCCCTGCTCCTGCCAACCTAGCAGTTCGAAAGCACACCAGTGCAAGTAGATAAATTGGTACCGCTGTGGCAGGAAGGTAAATGGCGTTTCCGTGTGCTCTGGCTTCCGTCACAGTGTTCTGTTGTGCCAGAAGCGGTCTAGGCATGCTGGCCATATGACTCGGCTCCCTCAGCCTGAAAGTGAGATGAGCGCCGCAACCCCATAGTCACCTTTGACTGGACTTAACCATCCAGGGGTCCTTTACCTTTTTTTTACTGCATGTAGTAACACTACAGTTCTTTCTATGAAAGCCCATGGCACATTTTGGGGGGAGGTGCTGCGCATTTGGCTCCTCACACCACCCTGTTGGCCCTGTGCCACTGGGATTTGATCTGAATGATTTGCTGGGTGTAAGGAAACTTTACAGAGGGGAAAAGGTTATTTCATATTAAGGAAGCATTTCCTGAAACATTTTCAGTAGCATATTATTTTTCTTTTCTACTTACAGCCTCTCTCATACATGTGGAGAGTCATCCTAGGTAGGAAAACTTATTATTTGTTATCAGCAATCTTCCATGTGGATTTCTCAGTCACATTCTTTATATCTTTATGATTTGGGTTTGGAAAGAGTGTAACATCCTTCATGTTTTTAGATTTCTAAAAAACTGTATTATTCAGACAGGCCAACCAGCTCTTATTGATGTGCTTAATGCTTTTATTGGATGATGATTATAAAGAAGAAGAAGAAAAATTATATACAGTGGTACCTTGGTTTTCTAACATCTCTGTTGAGGAACATTTCAGTTTTCGAATGCTGTAAACCTGGAAGTAAATGCTTCAGTTTTCGAACATGCGTCGGAAGTCGAACATGCCACGCGGCTTCTGCTGAGTGTAAGATCCTGAGGCCTAGCTGTCGGCTGTTGAGTTTTCGAACGTTTCAGAACTCAAACCATCTTCTGGAACGGATTACATTCAAAAACCAAGGTACCACTGTACCACCCTTTATCAAAATATCCCAGCGTGATGTTCAACATTTTAAAAAGATTACAGAACATCAGTGATAAAAACATAATAAAAAGCATAATAAAAAGCATTCTGACAGACAGCCTAATAATAAAATTGTCAATTTAAGTGCTAACTTTTTGTGCACTCTTTCAAAAAAAAATTGCACAAAACAGGGTGGAATGGATTTAAGATGACTGAGTTCCAAAAGAACAGGTTTAGGTTAATCTGTCTATCCCTAATTAGAAGAGTACTGAACTCTTATGTTGAACGCAATGGCATTTTGAGATGCTTAACTTGGGATGGAAAGTGCCCTGAGTCATGTCACCAGTGCGCTATGTCTTAAAATGACAAACTAAAGCTTAAACTAAGACACTGTATTTTATTTTTATTTGTGAATGCTAAATTGTATAGCAATTCTTTATTAAACAAGCATTTATATATCATCTTGGATTTTATACTGCAATTGCTACTTTATTTGATGTATTTATTTTATTTTATTCTGTGGCCTTAATCTGTTTCAGCTCTCTGGTTCTGTCTCAGGCAACTGGAGAAAATAACACTGAAAGGGGTTGTGTCACATTGGAGTTAGGAGAAAAAGAAGTACAAAACATGGCCCTGGCTCAGGAAACACATTTTAATTCTTTACACAACAAAGCTACAACTTGGCGATTAGAGAAGTGTCGACCTGGAAGAGCCACTAGTTGCAGAGAGAAGACATCTTTACAAGCGAAAGGTTTCTTTCCCCCCTTCATCATTGAAATTATTAGCAAAAGACTCAAGTACAGTGGTACCTCGGGTTAGGAACTTAATTCATTCTGGAGGTCCGTTCTTAACCTGAAACTGTTCTTAACCTGAGGTACCACTTTAGCTAATGGGGCCTCCCGCTGCCGCTGTGCCGCCAGAGCACGATTTCTGTTCTCATCCTGAAGCAAAGTTCTTAACCCGAGATACTATTTCTGGGTTAGCGGAGTCTGTAACCTGAAGAGTCTGTAACCTGAAGCATCTGTAACCCGAGGTACCACTGTACACTAGTATGGATGGTGCAGCATGTCATCAAAATTCCCATAATGGTCCTCTGTTCTACTCCTCTGCTGTGTTTATTTCTATATCTCCTCTAATCTATTAATGAATGTTGGGGCTAAGCCCTGAGAGTTGTAACTCAAATTGATCTCTGGAACAAGTAATAATTTACAGGAGTTTTTTGTTTGTTTTTGATCCCAGATCTTCTTGACAACCTGAAACACAATTTAGATGACAAAGAAAGGAAAAGAAAGGAGAAATCACCAGCAAGCAATGTTAAACTTGACAGAAACAATGGAGGAAACCATGAAGGAAGTTTTAGACTCAGTGAACCCTCTCATACACAAGATTTTCTACAACTCTCCTTACCTTTGGTGTCAGAAGGAAAGTATAGGCAAGTCACTGAAAAATACCAGAGGAATGAACAGCAACCTAAGTTGTCCTTAGGTCGGCCCCGGTAAGTTAACAAGACTGCCTGTTTCATGCAACATTCAGTGCGTGTGCTCTGACAAGATGCTTTAGCATTAAACTGTACTGTAACTTGTGCTCCCTGAAGACAGAATGCTATGCGAAGGAAGAATCTGATGCCAATATTGCACCTGAAACAGTGTAACCTGCACTGCCCATGCTGCTTCCACAATTGCTACTCTTCGTCATTCACAGGCATCTTCTAGACACTGGGGGAAACCAATGTACCAAGAGAGCATAAACTCTTCCATGCCAATATGCCCCTAGAATTCATGTTGCCACTCAGTGGGACCCCATACTCTCTGGGTGGAGTTATTTCAGTCTCCCAATAGCACACATGACTATTCTATGAAATCAAGTCTATGCAAATAAGAGTTTGAATTTTCTGTTCCAATGCTTAAGAAGCCCCTTGATACAGATGTTCAATGGCCTGGTTCATACATCACACTTCGACATGTTGTTGTCGTTTAGTCGTGTCCGACTCTTCGTGACCCCATGGACCAGAGCACGCCAGGCACTCCTGTTTTCCACTGCCTCCCGCAGTTTGTTCAGACTCATGTTTGTAGCTTCGAAGACACTATCCAACCATCTCGTCCTCTGTCGTCCCCTTCTCCTTGTGCCCTCCATCTTTCCCAACATCAGGGTCTTTTCCAGGGAGTCTTCTCTTCTCATGAGGTGGCCAAAGTATTGGAGCCTCAGCTTCACGATCTGTCCTTCCAGTGAGCACTCAGGGCTGATTTCCTTCAGAATGGAGAGGTTTGATCTTCTTCCAGTCCATGGGACTCTCAAGAGTCTCCTCCAGCACCATAATTCAAAAGCATCAATTATTCGGCGATCAGCCTTCTTTATGGTCCAGCTCTCACTTCCATACATCACTACTGGGAAAACCATAGCTTTAACTATACGGACCTTTGTTGGCAAGGTGATGTCTCTACTTTTTAAGATGCTGTCTAGGTTGGTCATTGCTTTCCTCCCAAGAAGCAGGCGTCTCTTAATTTCGTGGCTGCTGTCACCATCTGCAGTGATCATGGAGCCCAAGAAAGTAAAATCTCTCACTGCCTCCATTTCTTCCCCTTCTATTTGCCAGGAGGTGATGGGACCAGTGGCCATGATCTTCGTTTTTTTGATGTTGAGCTTCAGACCATATTTTGCGCTCTCCTCTTTCACCCTCAATAAAAGGTTCTTTAATTCCTCCTCACTTTCTGCCATCAAGGTTGTGTCATCTGCATATCTGAGGTTGTTGATATTTCTTCCAGCAATCTTAATTCCGGCTAGGGATTCATCCAGCCCAGCCTTTTGCATGATGAATTCTGCATATAAGTTAAATAACCAGGGAGACAATATACAGCCTTGTCGTACTCCTTTCCCAATTTTGAACCAATCAGTTGTTCCATATCCAGTTCTAACTGTAGCTTCTTGTCCCACATAGAGATTTCTCAGGAGACAGATGAGGTGATCAGGCACTCCCATTTCTTTAAGAACTTGCCATAGTTTGCTGTGGTCGACACAGTCAAAGGCTTTTGCATAGTCAATGAAGCAGAAGTAGATGTCTTTCTGGAACTCTCTAGCTTTCTCCATAATCCAGCGCATGTTTGCAATTTGGTCTCTGGTTCCTCTGCCTCTTCTAAATCCAGCTTGCACTTCTGGGAGTTCTCGGTCCACATACTGCTTGAGCCTTCCTTGTAGAATTTTAAGCATAACCTTGCTAGCATGTGAAATGAGTGCAATTGTGCGGTAGTTGGAGCATTCTTTAGCACTGCCCTTCTTTTTTTTTTTTAATTAATTTTTATTCAAATTTGCAATAACCAATCCAATTACAATTTAACATCCAATTTAACTTATACATCTTATAGACTTCCGTCAGCCTATCTGACAATTTCCATATTTTTCACAACTTTTCACATTCCTTAAATTTGTGTTGCACTTTAACAAACCTTATTCTATCTTTTCATTTAAGCGACATTTCTTACTATTTTCTTCACAAAGCTTCCTGAAATCCAACAAGCGTTATTTCCTGATCACACACAGTTTTGATATACTCTGTAAATTTGTTCCAGTCCTCGGTGAACCTCTGATCGCGTTGGTCTCGAATTTTACATGTTAATTTGTCCATTTCTGCGTATTCCATCAATTTCATTCTCCATTCCTCCCTCGTTGGCATTTCTTCCTGTTTCCATTTTTGGGCCATCAAAATTCTAGCAGCTGTAACTGCATATCTGAATAGCTTCACATCTTTCTTTTCAACATCGTTACCTAGTATGCCTAATAACAGTGCTTCTGGTTTCTTTACAAACGTATATCTCATCATTTTTTTCATCTCGTTATAAATCATTTCCCAGAAGCTTTTCACTTTCTTACATTCCCACCACATGTGTTAAAATGTTCCTTCTTTCTCTTGACATTTCCAACATTTATTACTAACTTTAAACATCTTTCCTAGTTTCACTGGAGTTATATACCATCTATATAACATTTTCATCACATTTTCTTTTATCGTAGTGCATGCGGTGAATTTCATTCCCTCTTTCCATAACCTTATCCAGTCCTCAAATTGTATATTGTAACCAAAATCTTTAGCCCATTGAATCATTACCGTTTTAACTTCCTCCTCCTTTGTATGCCATTCAAGTAATAGTTTATACATTTTTGACAATACTTTTACATCACTATTCAAAATTTCTTGCTGAAACCTTGATTTTTTTCCTGAATAACCTTTCTCCCGCATCTCTTTTTTAAACATTGCATTCAATTGAAAATAATGCAGCCAATCATACACCTTGTCCTTAACCTCTTCATATGGTTTCAAATTCCATTTATCACCTTCTTTAATTATTAAATTTTCATATGTAATCCAATCTCCTGTCATATTGACTTTTTTCGTACTCATTATCTCCAATGGGGATAACCACATTGGTGTTTTCGGCTCTAATAGGTTTTTGTATCTATTCCATACTTCAATTAACGTTCCTCTAAAAATATGACTTTCAAAACCTCTGTGCACTCTGTTTTTATCACACCATAAATAAGCGTGCCACCCAAATCTGTTGTCATGTCCCTCTAAATCCAACAATTCCATATTCTCCAATTTTATCCATTCTTTCAACCAGCAAAGACACGAAGCCTCATAGTACAACTTCAAGTCTGGCAGGGCAAAGCCTCCTCTTTCTAGCACTGCCCTTCTTTGGGATTGGGATGTAGACTGATCTTCTCCAATCCTCTGGCCACTGCTGAGTTTTCCAAACTTGCTGGCATATTGAGTGTAGCACCTTAACAGCATCATCTTTTAAAATTTTAAATAGTTCAGCTGGAATACCATCACTTCCACTGGCCTTGTTATTTGCAGTGCTTTCTAAGGCCCATTTGACTTCACTCTCCAGGATGTCTGGCTCAAGCTCAGCAACCCCACTACCTGGGGTGTACGATACATCCATATATTTCTGGTATAATTCCTCTGTGTATTCTTGCCACCTCTTCTTGATGTCTTCTGCTTCTGTTAGGTCCTTACCACTTTTGTCCTTTATTATGGCAATCTTTGAACGAAATGTTCCTTTCATATCTCCAATTTTCTTGAACAGATCTCTGGTTCTTCCCATTCTGTTGTTTTGCTCTATTTCTTTGCATTGCTCGTTTAAGTAGGCCTTCTTGTCTCTCCTTGCTATTTTTTGGAAATCTGCATTCAATTTCCTGTATCTTTCTCTATCTCCCTCGCATTTTGCTTGCCTTCTCTCCCCCGCTATTTGTAAGGCCTCATTGGACAGCCACTTTGCTTTATTGCATTTCCTTTTCATTGGCATGGTTTTCGTTGCTGCTTCCTGTATAATGTTGTGAGCCTCCATCCATAGTTCTTCAGGCACTCTGTCTAGCAAATCTAAATCCTTAAACCTGTTCCTCACTTCCACTGTGTATTTATAAGGGATTTGATTTAGATTGTATCTTACCGGCCCAGTGGTTTTTCCTACTTTCTTCAGTTTAAGCTTGAATTTTCCTATAAGAAGCTGATGATCTGAGCCACAGTCAGCTCCAGGTCTTGTTTTTGCTGACTGTATTGAGCTTCTCCATCTTTGGCTGCAGAGAATATAATCAATCTGATTTCGATGCTGCCCATCTGGTGATGTCCACGTGTAGAGCCGTCTCTTGTGTTGTTGGAAAAGCGTGTTTGTGATGACCAGCTTGTTCTCTTGACAGAACTCTATTAGCCTTTGCCCTGCTTCATTTTGCTCTCCAAGGCCAAACTTGCCAGTTGTTCCTTTTATCTCTTGATTCCCTACTTTAGCATTCCAATCCCCTATAATGAGAAGAACATCCTTCTTTGGTGTCACTTCTATAAGGTGTTGTAAGTCCTCATAGAATTGGTCAATTTCAGTTTCTTCAGCACCAGTAGTTGGTGCATAAATTTGGATTACTGTTATGTTAAAAGGTCTGCCTTGGATTCGTATCGAGATCATTCTATCATTTTTGAGATTGCATCCCAGTACTGCTTTCGCCACTCTTTTGTTGACTATGAGGGCCACTCCATTTCTTTTGCGGGTTTCTTGCCCACAGTAGTAGATATGATGGTCATCCGAACTGAATTCGCCCATTCCCGTCCATTTTAGTTCACTGATGCCCAGGATGTCAATATTTATTCTTGCCATCTCATTTTTGACCACATCCAACTTACCCAGGTTCATGGTTCTTACATTCCAGGTTCCTATGCAATATTTTTCTTTACAGCATTGGACTTTCCTTTCGCTTCCAGGCATATCTGCAACTGAACGTCCTTTCGGCTTTAGCCCAGCCGCTTCATCAGCTCTGGATCTACTTGTACTTGTCCTCCGCTCTTCCCCAGTAGCATGTTGGACGCCTTCCGACCTGAGGGGCTCATCTTCCAGCGTCATAACTTTTATATGCCTGTTGTCTTTGTCCATGGAGTTTTCTTGGCAGGGATACTGGAGTGGCTTGCCGGTTCCTCCTCCAGGTGGATCACGTTTGGTCAAAACTCTCCACTATGATCTGTTCATCTTGGGTGCCCTGCTCGGCATAGTTCATAGCTTCTTTGAGTTCTTCAAGCCCCTTCACCACGGCAAGGCAGTGATCCATGAAGGGGACACTTAGACATAGTTGGTTTTAAACCATGGCTTAATCATGAATGTGCCTTCTATGCCTCCCTGCAAATGTAGATTTTCCCACCCTGAGGGTGCTGTTCATGGCACAAACAAACCATAGTATGGGTTGCAGTATTGTGCAAACCTAGATCATAATTTTTTTCTTTTATTTTTTTTAAAAAACCACACAAGTTTTCTTCAAACTAACTCTGAGTGGTTGTTGTTGTTGTTGTTGTTACATATATTAGTCACATTTCTTTGCCATGGCAACTCAGTGACTTACAAAAGGACAAAAAACAACAACAAAAAAACACCAAAGACAACAACCCATATATATATACATTAAAACCAAAGAGAAATAATACATTAAAATATCCCACCCACTCTAAAAAGCAATAGATAGTTAAGAGCCAAATGCCTGGTTAAAAAGGAATGCTTCTACATGGCATCTGAAGGTATGTAATGACAGTGCCAGATGAGCCCCCATTTCACAAATGGGGAGCCACCATCAAAAAGGCCTGTTCTTGTATTGCCCGTCTCCTGATCTTCCATGGAGGGGCACACAAAGAAGGACCTCAGATGGTGACCACAGTCTCTGGGAGACTCATACAGGGAGAGACATTCCTTGAGGTATTGGGAGTCCTGTGTTACATAAGGCATTAAAGGTCAAAACCAGAAATTTAAATTGGGACCATAAATCAATTGATAGCCAGTGCAGTCAGGCCAGGATTGGTGTTATGTGCTCAGACCACCTTGCCCCAGTGAGCAGCCTGGCTGCTGAATTCTGCACTAGCTGAAGTTCCTGAATCATCTTCAAAGGCACCCCCACATATAACACATTGCAGTAATCTCACTCCTAGAGGTTACCAGTGCTTAGACAACAGAAGTTAGGTTATTCCTATCCAGATATGGGCATAGCTGGGCCACCAGCTGATAGAAGGTGCTCTGCACTACAGAGGACACCTGAGCTTCAAGTGATGGCAATGAATCCAAAAGTTTCCCCTTCCCATCTATCCAGTACATAGCCAAGGCAAGACATTGGTCCAGGACATCCACTCCACTCCTGCAGATGTAAAGGAGTAGCAGAGCTGTGTGTCCTCAGCATATTGCTGACAATGTATTCCAAAACTCCAGAAATTGGGCCTAGTACAGGTGTTCCCCCTTTACCCCACCTTTTGGCAACACTGGGGCTTTATAAATGAGTATTTAAATATAGGCAGTGGTGGGTTACCTTACAAGAAGGAACAGAAAAGGCAAGGCAGTGGTGGTTCAAGAAACACTTTGGTGACGGTACATTTAGATTAGGTTTTTATAAAGATTATATTAGCCCAGTAGGGACCCCACATTCTGGATTGACTAAAGCAAGGTAGGAATAACAGGAGACCATGCCAGGAAGATGAAGGTTCATATTAGTCTTTATATGTGACTTTAGGGTGTTCAAAGCACGTCACATACCTTTTCTCTCGAGATTACAGTAGTCCAGGCAACAAGTAACCACAGATTTTAGCAGCAACATCCTGAGGAGTTCCATTCTCATTTACTGGTGCTTGGAAACCGGGTGCCTTCTAAATAGTTCTTTGAGAAGAAGCTGGTTTATGAAGTAAAATGTAAACAATAAAGAGGCTGCCTGGTTGGGATGACAATTTAGTGGATTTGTCCTTATGAGAGGGACACTGAGACCAATTTCCTTTGTTTATCTGTGCAGACCTCGCTTGGCTACACTAATGAATACAAAAGGGACCCACAAGACACTTTTACTGAAACGCTGTGAGGATGATGAAGCATCCACTTCTACATCTCTACTGCACACTGGGCCAAAAATGGCAGTGAAAAAGTTACTGTGCCAAAGTGAGAGCAAGTTTTTTTCAAAGAGACGCAAAAGTGAGTGCCTAAATCACAGGCCTTCAATGCAAGACCTTTCAGCAACAACTGAGAGAATTTCCTTTCACGCTTAGAAACAGGTGCCATTTCTTTTCAGGCAGCTAACAAGCCAATGCATACCACTGCAAAGGCTCCATCCCGATAGACAACCTGCAATGATATCTTCAGAAATTATTGCTTCAGTTCCTTGGATGTGGTGCTGGGAAAATGCAAAAAAAAAAAAAAAAAGTATCTTCATTGTACAGCACTTGTGCCATGCGCAGGCTTGGAATACAGGATACAAAAATGTGCTGGAACATCACCCATGAGGCTTCTGTGACAGATAAAAATGAAACAAAAATATGAACTCGTTTATGTTTATTGCTGACAAATTTTACAGGGAAGCAAGTCTAGTCATTTTACTTTTGAATTTCACTTGCTTTAAAGCTGATGCTGTTTTTTAAAAAATGATTAACTGAAAAAGGAGGGATTGGGGTAGTGTTTCTCAGTACTAAAACCTATTAGACAAATTAAAAAAAAATAGTGAGGATCATCATCCAATCTTGTCTTAAATCTAAAAAGAGAAATAACAAATGATCCGCAGGAAGGAATTGCTTTTCTACAGTTAGTCAAAATGATATTAAATTGGAGGTTCCAGTCAAGCACTGTATTTTCCAGCAATGCTCTTCCCAATGGCCAAGATATGCCTATAGTGTCTACTCACAAGTAAGTCCCTTTTAGCAAAGGTTCCAGAAATGTTAATTAAAAGTTTCCTTCTTGTAGGTTCAGCCATTTTATTGGTTCCTGATGGGTACCTTTAACTTTGATACGTAGGGTAACGTTCGCATTAGTTGCTTGAAATGCAGCAAGCTGCATTCACACAAAGTTGTTCACATCAGAGCGGGGAGATGTCATCACCTGACACGCAGGACCTTTTTGGTTTCCCCACCCCTGCAACCCCCCTGGAATTCCTGTTCATTAAGCCATCTGTGTCTGTGTGTTCATCTGCACCTGCACTAAGGCAGCTAGGGTAGGTTCACATTACTGTTTACTCCGCACTCCGTTTTCTAATCAGATTGAAGCTGGTTTGAGGGGGGAAACACATCAAACAGCAGTTTCTTGACAGTATTTGTTAAGAAACTACAGGATCAATTTGCATTGTGGCTTAAATTGTGAGTGCAGCTTCAAAAATTAGTGGGAGAGCACTGAATAAGTAAGTGGTAATGTGAGTATACCTTTACTTTCTGTTCCAGAGGGATAGGGGAGATAAAACTTTAATTATTTCCCTCTTATTTTCTGTTTTATAGTTCTATTTTGCTGCTCTTAAAAATGGGGGAGGGGTGGATAATGCAAGACTTATACTGAATCCCACCCCCAGCTGTGGTGTGGATTGGGAAAATGACATGGGTAAAGGATGAAAGCTACCTTCCCCCAGTGCCATGGTTCCAGTCTGAATCCACAGGCCATATTTAGTCTTTACAAAGGAAGATCTCCCACTTGTTGGTATCCATCTGTCTTGAGAGACATCTGTCTTGAGAGACAATGGAGTCACCTGGGGGTGAAAGCAAACCTCTTTTCAGCAATGACATGACCTCCCCAGGAGGTCCTCGGCTACCTAGATGACAAGAGTCCCCTCAGCATCGCTGATGTGGTCCAAAGGAAAGCAGTTTGGCACCAGCTTGGCTGCAGGAATTGCGAGGAGGTGTACAGGTGCCATCCAACCATCTTAAAAGAATTCATCACAATCCCCAGACTAACAGGCTAAAGCTGCACAATTCTAACAAAAGGCACAGAAGCTTTGAAAAACCGTTTACCTGTGCACATTGGGCAGGCTGGTGCTGCAATGGCAGTTGCATTTAATTTTATTATATCATTTATTGTCACAAACACTGGACTAGGGTGCTTAAGGTAGTACAAAACTCTTCTTTGTTTCTGCTTTAAAACTTGGTAAACTCTTACTTTTTACAGAAAATAATTAGGGAAACTATAAATTTATTAAGCTTGCTGGTCTGAAAAAAGTAGGTATGGGGGGATCAAGTATACACACTGAAAAAATATTAGCAAATATCATTTTTCTCAAAGTGGGTAACAAAATAATTTCAAAAGATTTAAGTTGCTAGCACACTTCAAATACCTGAAGGACTGTCCCAGAGAAGGGCTGACGTATTAGGACAGTGGTTTGCTGGACTTAAGCTTAACTTTAAATCTGAGACAGCCAATGTCTAAATGTCTAAATGGACTAAACACCCACAAGTTGTATATTAGATATGAAGAGTAATGGGAGTTGTTATCTAGCAACAACTAGCGAACACCATGTTGGTTACCCCCACCAGGGTCAGCCCAATTCGGTATTTTGGCACCTCAGGCAAACCACAAAATGGTGCTCCCTTCCCTACCAGGGAAGAAGGGGTGAGTGAAGATCTACAACAGGAAAAAGTGGGGAATAAAAATCTACATGGGGATCTGCTACCCCTGTGGATATTGCTGCCTGAGGCCGTTGCCTCAACTGGCCTCATGGTTGGAATGGCCCTGACCCCCACTTTGCATCAACAAAGTTAGGGTGGTTAGGAAGGAAAAGCAGACTAAATGTCCCCTTGTTAGCACTGTGAGGGGCTTCATAATCAGTTGTGCATCATAGTACTACAGGGCACTGCAATGCTGTGGTTAGCTGTACTGGTCCAGTCTTCTTACAGGATATGCCCCCACTCCCTGCATTTTAGCACCTTGCTGCAGTCCTCTTGCTGCAGATCTCAGCAAATAAACCTGGGTACACCTATGGATTGTTCTTTTTAGATTGGTACAATAAACTTGGTACAATGAAATTTGCATTGATGAAACCAATGAATTCAAAAGAGCCAACTCATGATATCATTATGAGGAATTGCACTGAGATCCCACACCCAGGAGTGTGCAACATGAAATGACAATTACAGATAGGTAGCCGTGTTGGTCTGCCATAGTCAAAACAAAAAAAATTTTTTTCTTCCAGTAGCACCTTAAAGACCAACTAAGTTAGTTCTTGGTATGAGCTTTCGTGTGCATGCACACTTCTTCAGATACACATCTGTGTATCTGAAGAAGTGTGCATGCACACGAAAGGTCATACCAAGAACTAACTTAGTTGGTCTTTAAGGTGCTACTGGAAGGAAAAAAATTTTTTTGTTATGAAATGACAAGAATGTGATGAGTATTTGTGGGGTTTTTTTTAAGCACATATAAATCCATATTGATTATAAATTAGTTACCACCCAAAGAGTCTGGAATTACTGGGATAAATTTGAGAGCACCAGCATAATGTTTCCATGTGATAGTGGCCAAATTATGACCCTAGCAACAATCATCACCAGACCATATTATGGTTGAGCAATACAGTAGTCAGCTGCTAAGTAACTTTATGCCCGCCTTGCAGAGGCAGTTTCAAGTGCCCTACAACAAGCAGCCGGGGGTTAAAATCCCTGGGACGACGTCAGCGTTTGCACTTGCATGCTATTTCTGCGCATGTACTTGGACTCACTACTACTGTACTCTAGTGAAGCGTGCATCCCTTTTCTATCACGGTGCATATGAGGTTCTGCGCCCGCTAACAAAAGCCATTCCTCCCAACAAAAATCCTGGCTACGCCCATGTCATGGTGTATCTCTACAGAAAGTTTTCCGTTTTCTTTCCTGGAAAGGCTCTGTTGCATTTAAGAAACCGCATGATAAACACACCCATTTCCAGGGGGGGGAATCCCCCCTTATCGCCGCCTTATAACGCCTGCAGCTGCGTTAAAAAGAAAAGAAAACAAGGCTTACCCCCCTGCGGGGAGTTTTGTTTTGCATCCCTGATCAACTTAAAATGAAGCTCATTGGTCACACCTGATGAAATGAGCTGGGAGGCAGAGAAGCAAGAACTAGGTAAAATGTAAAGTCAACTTTCACAAAAAATAGATCATGCAGCTTGGAGGGCGGCAGTAAACGCTCGCCATCCGCGAAAAGGCCAATCAGACGGAAAACGAAAGAGAAATCTGCTGAGAGTGAGGCACGTGACTGATGGCTCCGCTTTCTCAAACAAGCAAGTAAACAAGCGCTTAGATCGACTTCTGCGCCGGAGGGCAACGCATCTCGCCACCGCCGAGCTCCGCAAGCAAGTAAATATTCTTCCTATTTGCACCCAGTTTGCTTGCGCTTTTCTTTTTATAACGCATAGAGAACTTTTAAGGGAATAATTTGGGGTTAGGGACGCGGAGATTCACTCCGGTATTTCACGGCAACCAGTTTGCTCGTCGTTCCGACTTTGGGCAACTCGGTGCTAAATCACTTTGCGCAGGTTTCGCCGCTACTCTGGAGGAAGAGAAGCAACGAGTGCATTGGCTGTCGATTTTCGCTTAGTGATGGTCTCGCTTTTTTCCAAGCATTGGAAATAATATAAAGACAGCAAGGACAGTTTTGGGGGGGGTGTGGCTTCCAGCATGTCCAGCTATTTTCTGGAAACGCGTGACAACGCTACTTCTGAAACACGCTTGGCGTTCAACCCAACCCGCTTTAGACTTAATCCCATGGCATGTCTAGAAGGCCTGAAGAGCGACGAGGGTTGGGAGGGGCATGGCGCACCCATTCCCATACACTTGGGGGTCGGGGCAAAGGGTGTCCGGCCATATCCGGCACGAATTGCTCCCCCTGATGTGAAAAGGAGGGGTGAAGGCCGAGTTTGGGGGAGGCATTTGGCCGCTCCGTGATGGGGCGCCTCATTTTTGAGGTGGGGAGAGAGGCGGGTCAGAGAGCAGCGCCTCCCGGAGGTTAGTTTGGAAATCCTTTTTCTGCACCTGGCCTTGGCTCACCCCACCCCGAAAAAGACCTCTCAGGCTGACTTGAACCTCCTTTCCCCGAGTCTCGTTTTTCCTGTTCTCTTCCCGAACAGACCCTGGAAGTTATTTTTAAAAGGGCGTTTGTGTGCCTGTGCTCTGCCTGTGTCTGTCTTAGGGCCACTCCCGTTGCTGCAGGTATCCTGCTTCTGCCTCTTCCCATTCCCCCCTCTAGACCCTTAAGGCTTAAGCCACTTGCCTCCCGTCCACTTGTTGTTTTGTCTTCTCGACAAAACTTCCTTCTTCCCCGCCCCTGGCGCACTATTGTTCTCCTTCCTGCTTATCTCTCTTGCTTGCTCTCCTGTTAAGTTTCCCTGCCCCCCCCCCCAGCAAACTTTTCTGTCTACGTTTTTTCCTCGCACCTCCCCCTGGTGCAACTCAGCCCCTTCTTCTTATTTTGCTTTCGCTTTTGCTGAACATTCAGCCTCTCTCGAAGTGCGTCGGTGAATCTGAAAGCTTGCGAAGTGAGTAAACATTAACTATTTTGGGTGATGATTGCTCCTGCAGGCGGCTTTCGTCTTCAAAGCCCCTTGGCCGCGCGATCTCCTCGTTATTTCTGTTTATTTCTCCTCCCTCTCTCCGTCTTTGGGAAAAATGCACGCAGTCTCCCCAGGGGCTTGGTCTCGTCCAGCCCACTGGCGTCCGCAAGGGGGGGGTCTGTCCTCCCACCCCTAATGGCAGAACGCCGAGATTTCAATGCTCAAAAATGGTTTATTATAGCCTTTGTAGAGCTGGAGATACCTATTGGGCGAAGTCTGGTTTGTTTGGTTCCTATCTTTCCTGTTTTTAGCCAATAAGAGAAGTGGTAGCAATGATTGACATTTAGGTGGGAAAGCATCTAGCCAATTGGACAAAAACGGAGTCTACAGTACAGTACAGTACATGCGTTGAAAATTACTGTTTCCGCCTTATTTTAAGACTGTTTGTGCTCCCTGAAGGATGATTGCTGTTGCCCTGTAGAAAACAGTTCAGATATTCAGAATTTCAACACTTGCTTTCACCTGCCTCCTGCCTGGAGGGGTATTGTTCTTGCCATTTGGATGTTTTGTATTTTATTGTTAGGTATTGTTTCTGTGTTTGTTAACATGAGATGTTTGTTTGATATTAGTGTTTAAATCATGTTCTGTTTTGTAACTTAATGAATCACCTTAAAATAATTAACTCTGCTAGTGCCAATGTAGGTAAAAGTCCTCTTTCGCATCTGCTCCCCTCCATCTTCTCTATCTGCTGTCCTTTCTGATGTCAGGGTATCCTAGGGAATTGAAAATTCTAAATACTATAGTGTAAATCAAAGGTTCTCTTGCCTACAGAGACTTCTGCAGATCTTGCTTTTGAAATCATGTATAATTTAGTTGAGATTCCTGCATTGCAGGGGATTGGACTAGATGACCCTTGGGATCCCTTCAAGCTCCACAACTTTGCTGTCAATTTTGTAAAACCTTATAGTTCAGCAATTACAAAGAAACTAGCGAGTTGGGGACAAAAAACACATTTCAGCTTTAAGCACAGAATCCAAAGGAAAAGTGAGCCACATAATGTCGCAATCTTAAGCACCAACCAAAATAAAAACATATTTTTGTATACATCCAGGCTTAACTGGCATCTGTTTGGCTTCTGCAAAGGAAAGGGAAGCAAATATTGCTCACTCATTTTTCTTGCTGATAAGGAAGAAAGCAAGTTAACTTGTGGGAAAGGAGTTGAAAATGGAAATGAGCAACTTCTAAGTAGTAATGACGCACTTTGTGAAAATTTCCTAATTTCCTCTGCAACAGGGTGGTGGCATTAAAGGGCATTTGGATGATAGCCAAAAATCAAATAATTCTTTGGCAGGAATCATACAGAAATCTAAAAAGCTACTAGTTAGTATATAGCACAAGTGTGTGTTCATATTGGCTAAGACTGATGAGTTTGCTCCCTCCCCTCCCCCCAAAGGTGTATATGTACAAGAAGAGCCTTGCTAAATCAGATTAAATGTTTGGTTTAATTAAGTATCCTGTTTCCAACAGTGGCCAGCCCACGTAGGGCATCTTATCCTCCCAGAATCTGAACATCAAAGATTTACTGCCTCTGAACATGGAGTTTTCCCTTAGGTATTAGGAGGAACTTGGGAGGGTGCATCCATCCTTCTAGCTCAGTTCCAGTCATGCAATCCAGCCAACTGGGACTCTCTTAAGTCCCATTTATTCCAGTCTGAATGTGAAGCACATTAAATATCGCCCATGGAAACCAGTGAAACCCCAAATTGCTTTGTATTGCCTGGATCCTGCCCTTATTTTACTGTGTCAATTAAAATATGCTTCTTTCCTGTCACACTACTATATGCCTAAAGGAGGGGTGTTATTTGGAATTTCCCTTGCCATAGTGGCATCATTCTGGCTGCCAGCACAGCAGTAGTAACATCATTAAATGTTGTGGCCAACTCACACTTTGAGCAGATGATGACATGGTGAAATCTCGTTTCCCACAGGTGGCACAATGATGTATTCCAGGCATTGAGGAGGCCTTGATCTGCTGGTTGCTGTGTACTGGTTAGAACTAGTTGAGTCTTTTATAAAAGGTGAGTATTGGTCATCCTCTTGTTTCCTCCTCCACTTCAGTCTTTATCTAGTGATTCCTCCAGCCTTGCATGGTCTTGCACAGTTTGATGTTGTAATGTATAGATTAGATGGTCTGTGTAAAGTACTCTCCAGTTTAGTAGGGGGAGGGAGGCAAGCATCTGGTAGCATCACATTGACAACTAGTATGAGTAAAACATTACTAGAATATAGCTGCCAGAACTTAGTATCCTGTCAGTTGTGTAGAAGTTGCAACCAGTGCTGCCTCTATCAGTAAGCAGAAAACAGAGACCTGAAGGGTATCAAATTTCCAGATATATAATGTATATTTTACCACAGCATAGCATAAAATGATACTGATACCACAGGATAGGGTATCATTTAAAATCCACATTTTAGCTTTTGTATTTGGGGTACCAAATTGGCTTGTACAACAGTCACAGACAAAGGTGCCTTATCAAGTGATAAAGACAATTTACTAAAAAACTGAAACATGATCTTCAAAAGCTTTGTCAATTTTATCCTGTTCAGTTGGCCAAAAGAGAAAAATTGTGCTCTTTGACAGTTCTAAGTAATAGAGATTATGACTTCTTCACCCAGCATAAATGAGTACCTGAGGAAAAATAACTGGAGCAATAGGACAATAGTTACTCTTGATTTTCTTCCACAGTGAAGCCTGATGTGTATCAGTTTTCAAAATTTCAGCCAGATAATGTTAGCCTGGAACGAAACCTTAGAAAGGATGTTGCAAAAGAAGCATAGGTAGTAAGAGACAAGTACACATTAGCCTGATTTGTATAATGCTAAGCCATGGTTTGTTAAACTATGGTGTATTAAACATTAGCTATGACTCGGCGTTGCGTGGGAAGCCAGCACCTTGCTTTAACCATGGGTTGTTTGGCTACCCTATACCAGTTGTGCACCAAGCTTTAAAGGCACAAGGCAAAGGCAGCTAAAACTTAGCCAACCTTTGAAGAAACAAGCCATGGTTTGTTCAGTCATCTGCAGGGCAACTCAGTTAAACAAACCATTGCTTCACAGATGGGTCATCAGCATTGCATTTGCAGGCACCAGTATTTCCAGCAGTTCCTCTTTAAACGTGACCCCATTTTCACTGGATGACAGGACTGGACACCTACCACCCCTTCTGTTCTGAACAGAGGAGATATAAATACAGTGGTACCTCTGGTTAATTCGTTCTGGAGGGGTCCATTCTTAACCTGAAACTGTTCTGAGGCACCACTTTAGCTAATGGGGCCTCCCGCTGCCGCCGCGCGATTTCTGTTCTCATCCTGAAGCAAAGTTCTTAACCTCTTAACCCGAGGTACTACTTCTGGGTTAGCGGCGTCTGTAATCTGAAGCGTCTGTAACCCGAGGTACCACTGTAAGCTTTTCACTGTGGTGGCTGATATAGATGTCTGTTTCCCATTGATAGATGGGACATACCTGTACCATTTTCTGGTCCTGTCTTTTTACATTCTTTAAGATGTAATGGCCAGTTTATAGTAAGTCATGCTCCCACAACAGCCGTTTTGTGATGTGTCATGCCCCCACAGCAGCTGCCCTGTTACTGACATCCATGACACGTTCTCAAAATTCCAAGAGAGCCTTGCATACAAACGAGGCCAATGAGTTCGATTTCGTAATCCTTTTCTTAGTCACAGCACTCCTAAATTACTCCGGTATCTTACGTACCAAATGTCACTTATATGTGTTGCAACTGAAAGTAAAAGCATCCTTTTGCATCAATCCCCATGAATAACTTTGCAGTTAAGAGTTGTTCCCACGTACTTTACCCTTTGGTTGCGTAGGAGCCACACATAGCTCAAGGTGGTGGTACTTCTTGCAGGATTTTGCACCCACGCTGCTCACCTCGCCCTTCCCATTTAAACCACATTAATCTTAGTGCTGGGAAAAGGCCATTTGATGGCGCATCCATTACTGTAGTCCACAAGCAGTGGAATATGGCTGCAATTTTTTTTGCATTCCTATTCAATGATGCCCATGTCATTAGTGGCAACAGGAACAACATTTGAATGTTGCACATCTCTCCCCACCACTCCCAGTGTTAATGATAGAGAACTCCTTGCAGTAGTAGCCTTTTTGTAGCTGTTTGAAAGCTAAATCACCAGCTGATGTTCCCATCATACAACAACCACCACCCCTCCACCACGAGTTGCTGCTGAGCGCTTTAAAGATAAGCTGTGCACAGAACCTCTCTTGATGTTGCATCCTGAGTTATCAAATACAGATGATTGTAGGGATAGCATGCAAAGCCAAAATTGCGTATACTTAAAAACACATTTGGGTCAGTGGTGGATGGGATTGCCAAAATTTTCCGGGACACCCACCCCCTTGAGACTCACCTCTTTTGTTGTGGGGTGACTGGCTGGGAGGATGTGACTATAAAGCTGCTCCCTGTTTTCCCTACTCCTATGGTTTTTACAGAGTCTAGCCAACTAGCCCAACCTTCATACACCTGTCAATCCAGGCTGTCCCTATACATATCTATTAACCAGCCACACGTTTTATCTTCTAAAAAGCTCTAGGTGGCATACGTGATCTCTTTCAACCTTTCCCTACTGTTTATCCTCTCGGGCTGAGAGTATGACTGGCCCAGTATCACCAAATGGGCTTTGGGGCTAGGCTAAGCAGGGATTTGACCCCTTGAAACTGAAACGTGATTTTTCTCCTACCAGGTGGCCAAGATGAAAATACAACCAAAATGCCCGAAAGACAATGCTAAGCCCAGCACTGGTCTGCAGAGGCAAAGGTTCAGCCCATGCCTTTTCTACCTGAATAATCTCCTCTTGGCAATTGGCTATGTAGCTCTGCTGCTTTATGCCCTCATCTGGAAAGCGGGGAATATTGTGGACTCTTCCACCAAAAAAATTGGCTTCTACAACTTCTGCTGGTGGGACCAGGAAGCAGAAAAACTTGAATGCTTCAAGAACTTGGAGAAGGTGGGCATCAACAGTGTTGCGCTGGTGTTGTCAAGGATCTGTGTGTATTCTACGCCAGTCTTGTGTCTCTTTGTTGCCACTACAGTTTTGCAAGCCCTGTGCTTGAAAGACAGAGATGGATTCAAACTGGCCTGCATCCTTTTGGCCATTGGCAGCTTGATGTTGCCCGTTGGCCTCGCTTTGTTCATCTTCCACACTGAGCCATGGATAAGGGTCTCTGAATTTGGCGAAGTTTTTGTAGCCCTGGCTGGGGCTCACATTTTGATGCTACTCCACTTGATCTTTCTTGTCCTGTTCCTTGCACATTGCAAGGATGCTCTACCCAAAGGACAAATCTTTCCTGTGTAAATATGTGAAGTTCCTACCTGGGATACCAAATACTGTAGTGGATTTAAAAGATAAGTGGATCCAGTGACCCCGATGCCTTTCCAAGCCCTCACATGAATGATGAGCGTGTTGGGGGGAAGAGTTGGCGCTCCTAGCACACAGATATTTCTCTATCTTAAGTGCCGGGGGAGGGAGGGAGAGATTGCATGATTGCTGCCTTCTTCAATCAAGCACTCATGGCTCTTTAAAAGTCAGCAGTAGCTAACTGCTGCTTGGCAGTATTGGAATTTTGCTGGGCATCCAAACTGTTTAGAACAAATTATTGATAGAAGATAAGCTAGTATCTCACAAGTCATGGTTTGACTTACAAGCCTAGTCATCATTTGTTGTCATCAATTGCCCCATCCTCTGGCACATGCAGAGGGGTCGTTTTCTCATCTGTGCTGAGGTTTAGAGAAAGTAAAGTACAGCATGAGTCACTCACTGCTTTGAAGAGAATTATCCTGCTGCTGCTTTTCTCCAAACTTGTAATGCAAGCAAAAACTTGAGGATGGAGTGATCCTCATGCTGTTCTACCACTACCATGCTTATGTTGCACGAATTTGGGGTTTTGTTTTTTCAAAAAAAGTGATATACAGTGTTCTTTTACAACTTTTGTATTGATCAAAGGCATTTAAAGTTGGACGTGGTTGTGTATTTTCTAGCTTTCAACCAAAGACGGGTTCAGTGAACAGGAGCCAGGATTACTTCACTTCTCTGTGTATAGATGGCTGCTAATACTCCATTTATTCATACCATCAATCAAACGCAGCGGTGCAGGGGCCTGCTGCTTCTTTTATGCTTGGGGTGGGGACCCTGTAGCCCTCCTGATGTTGTTGGGACTGCCAGCTCCCACCAGTCCTAGGCAGCATGGTTAATAGGAGGGACTATGGGAATCTTGCTCCAGGGTCACAGCCTCCCATCTCTGCCATGTGCAAGATTCCTGGTTTCCTTTGTATTTAGTTGTTTGCAAAATAATTCATTTAAGTATGGTTGAACACACATTGCAGACACCTAGCTGCCGCTGCTATCATGAGAATACTGATAGTGACTGATAAAAGTGGGAGCGTTCTCTAATTATATAGGCTGATGCGTAGCCATATTGCTATGGGATGCTGGGAGGTTTTTCTTTTCCTTCAGTTCCAAGTGTAAACAAAGCATTTTGGGAAGCTTAACATTATGCAATTGTAGCCAAATAATATTTTTTCAAGTGTCTTGTCGCCAAACCCAAGTCTTTGTTACTTATACAAGAGATACTGAAATTAAAGGTTTGTTAAACACTACTGGGTGTGACTGATTAAAAACAGAACAAATATCCATTGGAAGCATTTTATCTTATCTACCAGTTCTGTGCCCCTTTGAAAAAAATACATTTTTTTAAGTGTTTCACCAACATTAGCTGAGCAGTCCTTTACACAACAGGGATGGACAACAGATCGTCTGACCTTCATGTGTCCAAATTGCCAGTGTCTCAAATAAGGCATTATCTGCTCATGGTTTAAAGTTAAGTAAAGAAGATCTCCCGGACATATTTTAAGGCATCCTCCTCCTCCTCTTCCTCAGATTTGGTCTTCTCAATGCAGCCTAAAGCCTCCAACTCCTTTGGGGGTTTGGATCCAACACTGGGGGGTCTTCTGCCTTGGTGGCTGCCACTAACTGAACTGCAGAGAGGATTTTCCAGCACTTGCTGAGGCCCTTGGGACTCATCTTCTGACGAAGTCATCTCGGCTTCCTTGGCCTTGCAATTCTAGCAAATAAAAGAATAATGTTAAGTACACATTTCTGCATGTTAAGTAGCAATCTCTTAAGAGAGAACCTCCATCCAGCATGTGGGCCAAATTTGGACCATCAGACCATTTCCCCTAAACCACATCTGATGTCCAGTGTGGGGGAGTTGGAGTCGCAGCTAGATCAGCTGCTTTTGCAGCTGAAACCAGGATTGACCTCCCTGCACAACAGTTGATACAGGTGGGCGTTCATTCTTGCTTAGTTCAGGTGTGCAAAAGTGTTACCTGCAGGGAACTACTGCATACCTAAACTCTACAGAAAGCAAAACTGACCTTCCCTGAGCATCAACTGATGCATGGGGAGTGCCAATCTGTTGGTTGATATCTCACCCCACTGATGTGGGCAATATGTTGTCATTACAAATATTTTTTAAAATAATGGTGACAGGTGGATGGCCACACTCTCCTGTCAAAGTTGGCCTGCAAAAGGGCAGGGAGCTAAAAATGGAGGTCAAAAAAATTTATTCACTCCCGTCTTCAGGGTACATAGTTGCCAAGAATGGAATAAATGCATCATTCTTATGTCCAGCCCAGGGAAGTAGGAATACATGCTTATTGTGAATGATGACAGTCCATTCAAAATCCTGGTCCCTCTCTTCAAAATTGCAAGTGATTCTCCATGGCCAAAGAAACACGCTGGAGTCACTGCTGTGTTTCTTAGAGAAGGGGACACAGCAAATACAAACTGTTTCAGTCACAATGTAATTCTCTGCCCTCAGCCAATTCTACTGAGAGAGGGATTAACAGAAGAGGGTCAACCAAAAATCATCAGATGAAGGTGCAAATACCCACAACTGGGATAACATGCCCCTAAGTGCTCACCTCGGCCATAATGCAAAGAGCTGCATCTACTAGTTCAGCTTCATTCATACAATAGATAGTCTCAAACCTGCAACAGCAGCAAAAAAAAAAAAAAGTTTCATGAAATCTAAAATCAACCAGATAGAAGATAGTTTGGAAAGTACATGCTCATACACACCAAAACTTTATTTTCTGCAACCAGAAGGTGTTTGCCATTTAGAGATAATAAGGCTGAAATCAACCATAGATGCACAGTAGCACTATTGTTTGGTAACAGATTTTAGAAAGGAAATGTGTGTGCGTTGGATGGTGTGGGGAGCTTACAAACTAAACGAAAGAAAACCTAGAATGGAGCAGATGAGATGGGACTGGGCCAGACTGCTTCTGCACCAAAACATTTATGAGCAACTGGAACACAAGCAGCACAGCCGACGCCCACAAATTCACACAAGACTGCAGGCAAGCTTCTAGCTGAATCGGCATGATCAGTGCTGTTGGCATAGCAACACTGGCACCAAAATCTGCAATAGGTTCTGTTCCGTGGCACATTCCCCTCCCTGCCACCTCTATTTAATGCTACCATCACTGGGCACACAACAACTTGAACGTGTATAAGGCGATGCTTTCTAAGCCCATTAATGATGGAGGGAACAAAGACAAGACTGCCAACGTGCCAGTTATTCTGCCTTTCTTGGGAGCCACCAACATAAAAGATAGTCCATGTTTTATAGAGGAAACTGCCTTAAACTATGCCAGACCATCTAGCGTAATATCGTCTACATTGGCTAGCAGCAAAATCTCCATGGTTTCGGGGTTCTCCTAGCCCTAACTCAACATGCCAGGGAGCGAACCTGGGACCTTCTGCCATACCATGGAGCTACAGCCCTTACCATCGACATGCAGACAAAGTCAAACATATAGAGGGGAGACTGGGATAGCTCAGTTGGTAGAGCACAAGGCTCTTAACCTCAGGGTCATGGGTTTGAGCCCCACAGAAACTTCTAAGTAGAGGCCAAAGTGAAACCCAACCTTCCTTCCTTGGGTTAAAAGAAACAACACAAAAGCAACTTACTTTGCCAAAGCTGCCTTCTTCCTTCTCTTTGGCTTCATCCCTGCTTGCTGTGCTGGCTCAGTCACCCTCTTTGTCATCCACGTTGGGAGGATCCTCTTAGCTGCTTCAGGAGACCCCATTTCCTTCTGTTCCAGAAGACAGGGAACAGTTTTCATAACATGGGAACTGAGAATCCCTTTGCAGAAGCGTTAATATTATTTATTAGGGAATAGTGATTGATCCATCTACAAGAAAGGGGAGTGAGCTTTCTGGATTTCACAGAATAAGTTATATAATGGCTCATTTCAGTAGTCTACTCATACTAATTTCATGACATCAACAGGATGAGAGACAGGCAAACCTAGGAGACACGGAAGAGCCTGGATTATGAAAGCCCAGCAGCTGTTGCTCAGGACAGGGCACAAAGAGGAGCACTAGTTTTATGCAAAAAGAGAGAGAAGCAAGACACAGCTATTCATGGTTTGCTAAAATTTATAACCCTGTAACAAGCTCTCAACACTGCTTACAATACACTCACTGTTACATTTTTTGTTAACATCCCTGATCAACTGTACGATACAGTGCAGGCAACTATTAAAAACAACCCAATCAATTGCAACAGCCATCTCCAGCCCAAGAATGTCCAGCTAGGGGAACTTGACTGCAAAGCAGGACTGACAACATACATGTCTATGCAGAAGTCCATCCCAGAGGGTTGAATGGTGCTTACTCCCAAGAAAGTGGGTGGAGGATTGTTGCAGTGGTAGGGAGAATGAGAAGCAAAGCACTGAACATGCTTAGCAAGCATCAGGCCTATCAAATCCTGTCAGGGTTGTGCCACTAGTCCATTTGCTCAAGGAGCACATGGAAAGTTTGCCTGGAGTGGCATTCAATCAACTCCCACAAGTTCTCTGGGAAAGGGGAAGAGCTGATCTCTCACCTCCTCTGAACTTCCTGCATAGATCGTTGTCCTGGCAAGAGATACCTCTGGACCAGGGGGTGAGGAAACTCAAGCCTGGGGGCTGAAGCTGGCCCTCCAGGCCTGTCTGGCGCTTGGATCTCTTCCCAGGCAACACCTGTTTCTCCTAAGTCAAACCCATCACTTCACACACACCTTTCAGGGCTGGCTGGAAGGTGTCCTTGAACTCCGATAATGCCTCTTGCTTGTATGAATTGGAGACAAAGAGGTGTATGAATAAGTGTAGAAACTAGCCTACGGCAAATGTGACATCCCTTGCTCTGCCCACTTTTGCCTCCATCCCTGCCCACAGCTGGCCTGCAGCCCCTGGAAAGATGTCCAAAAGGGAATGTGGCCCTCGGGCTGAAAGGGGTTCTCCATCCCTGATCTGGACTCTTGCCACCAGAGCGCCAATTCCCATGAAAGGTAATCTAGCAGCAGATAAATTTTAGTTATAAATATGAAGTACATGCAATGGCACCATGTTGCAGGCCTGAAGAGAGAGTGGTGGAGACACTGCTACCTATACAGGCCTGCTGTTTCTAATTGTGCTTCAGGGCAGGTGCCACAGGATAGAAACACAAAAGCAAAAGAATTAAGCAATGTGGCCCCTCCCCAATGTAAAACACCCAATGCAGACATGATTTCAGGGCAAATAAAATGTCTTTTCATTCACCCCTTATTTGCTCAGATGTCCAAGCGCTCAGTTACTATCAGAGAGAGATCAGTCTACAGTCACAGTTTGTATATTCAGGCCTCAGAGACGGTTCTCAGGTTGCTTAGGTTGGAGGAAAAGGGGATGGCAAATACTGTGCTACCACGCTGTGGCCTCTACAACGTAGAGCTTTCCAGAGGTATGTGGCCGGCAACTTTTTACTAAGGATGTTGACTTGCATGTTTAACAATGCTTACTCCCAGCTAAGCAACGCTGCGCGGGCTGCACCCTCAACCTGCTTCACCACAATTCCCAGGGGCGCGCGTAAGCCGCTCTTTTTAACTTTTGCAAACAACAAACACTCCTCTAGGAAGAAGTCTCAACATTCAAGCCGGGCCCCGGGGGTTGCTCACCTCCTCCGGAGATCACGCTTCTTCCTCTTGCTCGCTCATCCTTGCACCCGACGCCAAGAACTGCAGCCGGGAAGGACTCCCGCCTTCAAGAGCTAGACGAGCGGCTTCCCCCACCGCGCGCGCGGAAACTTCGCGACTCCCCGCCGGGAACTGCAGCTTCCCAGGAGCGGAGGCTGGAGAGGCGCGCGACTCCCGGGAGCAAGCGCCTCTTCCGCTGCACGTGACCCACCGGCTCCACCTCCCTCTCCTTCCATTGGCTGACAACTCCCTCCCTGCAGCCGCCCTCCCGGGCTCCGCCTCCAGCCCGAAGCTGCGTTTCCAAAAGACAGCAAAAGCGGGTTGCGCATCCGCTGAGCTACCGCAGCTTAACTTCAACCGTGGTAAATATATATAGTCTCTGCAGTGCCAACAACAAACCACTCCTGTTTATCTTATGGCAGCTGCATCTACTTAAGTGAAATACTTTACTGCTAGAGTAAACAGCTCTTTGAAAGGAGAAGAGGTAAAGGTAAAGGTAAAGGGACTCCTGACCATTAGGTCCAGTCGTGGCCAACTCTGGGGTTGCGGTGCTCATCTCGCTTTATTGGCCAGCATGACTAAGCCGCTTCTGGCGAACCAGAGCAGCGCACGGAAACGCCGTTTACCTTCCCGCCAGAGCGGTACCTATTTATCTACTTGCACTTTGACGTGCTTTCGAACTGCTAGGTTGGCAGGAGCAGGGACCGAGCAACAGGAGCTCACCCCGTCACGGGGATTCGAACCACTGACCTTCTGATCGGCAAGCCCTAGGCTCTGTGGTTTAACCCACAGCACCACCCTCGTCCCTAGGAGAAGAGGTAAAGTAAAGGTAAAGGTACCCCTGCCCGTACGGGCCAGTCTTACCAGACTCTAGGATTGTGCGCTCATCTCACTCTATAGGCCGGGAGCCAGCGCTGTCCGCAGACACTTCCGGGTCACGTGGCCAGCGTGACAAGCTGCATCTGGCGAGCCAGCGCAGCACACGGAACGCCGTTTACCTTCCCGCTGGTAAGTGGTCCCTATTTATCTACTTGCACCCGGCGGTGCTTTCGAACTGCTAGGTTGGCAGGCGCTGGGACCGAACAACGGGAGCGCACCCCGCCGCGGAGATTCGAACCGCCGACCATGCGATCGGCAAGTCCTAGGCGCTGAGGTTTTACCCACAGCGCCACCCGCTGGTACAGTTCTTCAAATTTATTAATTCTGTATTCCACCCCTTCACCCTAAGATCTTCACCCAAAGGCTTCCTCAGTGTAAAATGCTTTACAGAAACTTAAAGAGTTTCCCCTCCGCATCACCCTGTGATGAAGACCTGTGTTACTCTTCCCATGCACTGCAAAAGGGTTAGGCTAAACAATTCTCGTGGTCCCTGAAGTTTCTTTTAAAGCTGCAAAAGCAACACACACAGGAAAAATGCAATGAAAACATTTGCTTTTAATAAGAAACACAGGAGCAGACACAGAATACTGTTAAGGTTTCACACAGGCCCTGTTTTCCGCTGGGATGTTTACAAGTCTGTATCGCATACCTTGGCACAATCCTGGAGGTTTATGGCCATGTGCTGTTGAGGACCCAGGAGGGGGGAACGGGGCTGGTCGTCACTGGAAAGAGCCTGTAGATCAGTGCATGCCTGCTAAGAGCATCGTTTAATTTAGGGGGAACGGCTGTAACTGAAACTCCTATCTGGCAGTGGTTTGGCATCAGCTTTAAAAAAGTTTCCAACCTTAGAGGAGAAAGCAACATTAAGACGAGTGGTTTAAACAGCCTCTCCTGCCCAAAGTAGTCTGAATCTAGATGGCTAATACTGATTTCTCCCCCAGAAAAGTCAACAGTTTGTGCCTTCCTATCAGCACAGTTTCCTCTATGACTTCTGTGCAAGTAAAGTGGTTAGTTTGATCTTTCCATCCATGGAGGCAGTGAGGCAGGTCCCACAATCCATCGCTGTGCACCAGTCCACGGTGACCACCGGGGCCCTGTGTCCTCCCAGAGAGAGGCAGCTCTCCAGGACCTTGTCGTTACTGTTCAGCTGAAAGAGAAGAAAGGCAGGCAAACATCAAGAAGAAGAAGAAGAAGAAGAAGAAGAAGAAGAAGAAGAAGAAGAAGAAGAAGAAGAAGAAGAAGAAGAAGAAGAAGAAGAACAAGAACAAGAACAAGAAGAAGAAGAAGAGTTTGGATCTGATATCATGCTTTATCATTACCCTAAGGAGTCTCAAAGCGGCTAACAATCTCCTTTCCCTTCCTCCCCCACAACAAACACTCCGTGAGGTGAGTGGGGCTGAGAGACTTCAGAGAAGTGTGACTAGCCCAAGGTCACCCAGCAGCTGCATGTGAAGAAGCGGGGAAGCGAACCCAGTTCACCAGATTACTAGTCCACCGCTCTTAACCACTACACCACACTGGCTCTCAATCAACACTTAGCAAGCTTCTGTGATAGATTTCAAGCTGGGGCCAGGGATTGCTAAGAAGTCTAGCTGCACAAACCACACTCATTTTTACCAGAATAGTGCTCTGTAGTTCTACGAAGGCGGTAGCAAGCATAGCCAAATCACTTGAGCTGGACAACCTGAGGGCTGCGATGAATGCCACTAGCATTTTCCCGTCATCTTTTTCACCTACCTGATTAGCAGCTTATGATCCAGGCCACGGCCATCTATATTATACACATATTAGGATCTGGGCCCAAATAAAGGACTTTTGCCTAGGCTACCAAGCAGGGTCAAGCAGAAGTGGGATTTGAGGTTTCTGAGGTCTCTGTCCCAAGTCAAATATTGGGCTGTGCTGGTTCTCAAAAGGCAGTGGCTAAACTTGAGGGCATAATGGCTAATATGGGAAGGAGCCCTGAAGGGCAGTATAGAAATCTTGAACTAGCCTTGTCAAAGCTTGCAGGGGACATGCAGTAGGTAGAACAGGGAAGCCCATAACAACGCAGCTATATTTAAGGTGAGGAAACCAAAAGGTCAGACACTGGCAAGGCAACCCAAATCCCCTTTGCTGGGACTGGGGAGTTGAATTAGGCAGACATGCCCCTCTGCTCAGCCCTGCCAGCCTCCACTGGCCTGCTGCCTGCAGTGCGGTACCATACTATTCGTAAAAGTCCCTAACAGCTTGGGATCAGTTTACATTTGAGATCACCTTGCTCCATATGCAAGAGGCAGAATTGGTGCCACATAATACCTGTTCTGAATTTGTAGGAACTCAATCTTTTAGTGCAGCTGCACCTACCCTTTGGAACGCCCTGCCTATTGATATCAGGCAGACACCTTCACTGCACTCTTTCTGATGCCTGCTAAAAGCAATTTTGGTTAGACAAGCCTACTCAGAAAGTTGTTGCAAGTTGTTCTAACTTTTTGAAAGATTTAAATGACTGTTGTTAATTTTTCTCAGTGGTAATTTTATTGGGTTTGGGTTTTTTTGTAAACTGTTTTGAAGGTGTGTGTTTTTTTTAAAAAATCAAGCGGCATAGAAACGTTATGAAATAAATAAATAAATATAAATAAATAAATAACGTTATGAAATAAATAAATAAATATAAGCATCACTCCATTGGTGCAGAACTCCACCTCCCACCCACTAAACATGAAGGCAGAAATGTCAGCAGCAATGTCCAGGCACACGCCTTGGCGAAAACTATAAGCAGGATGTGACCGCAGTAGCACTCTCCAGCTATTGTTCCCCAGGAGGTATAATGCTACCTCTGATCCTGGATGTAGCAGGTAACTTTCGTGACTAGCAGCCAGTACCTTGTAGATGACACCCCCATTGGAAGAACAGGTCAGCATGTAGTTTCCTTCCGAGTCAAATGCAAAGAGCCTTCCACGTGGGAACTGGACCTGCTTGTATCCGCTGTAGCCAGACAACACAAAGGGGCCGGTGGCATCTCTGGGAAGAGCGTATTCGGACACTTTGGAGCCACTTTTGTGAATGTTCCACTGAATAAACTAGGATGGGGAACAAGAGACTCTACGTTAGATGCCAGAAGGAAAACACTTGATCATCTTCATTCTGCTGTGTAGTGGCATCTGCAGCTGTGGAGACAGAAATGACAGCTGGCAAAAAACCCAGGAAAAACCTAGCCACTGCAGCTTCTGCCTTCAGGACACTAGCATTTCCCGTCCATGGGGTTTGTGCACCACCTTGCTTGAGAAGGTGCAGCATGCGGCTGGATCCTTTCGGGGTGGCATTATGCAAATCAGATGTCACTGTCATTAATGGATTCTTAATGTTTTTACCTGAATATGTGGTTATTGACTTTATTTGGCTATTTCACATTCATGGTAAGCTGCTTTGAGAGCCCCATGTGTGGTCAAAGAAGCAGTACGCTGATAAACGCAAAAATAGATTGATACAACCCCCCGTCTCCCTAGAACCTACCTTCCCATCTTCTCCAATGCTGTAAACAGCATTCTCGTCATAGCTGAATTCAACAGAGTAGACTTCCCCATCATGGGCCTTCCAACTCATAGCACATTCATGCTGCTGCATGTCTGAAAAGGGACATAAAAGGGGTGGAGAGTTATTTTTAAGTAAGTGTGCTTTTTTAAAAATTAACAACAAATCTTCACAGAATTCTAAAGAAGCAGCAGGGGAAAGGCTCCCAAAACTGTAAAAGGACAGTGTTTCTTCCCTATGTCTGTGTAGTTGGGTGATTAAAGTGGTAGACTAGGACTTGGGAGACCAGGGGCTCAAATCCCCACTAGGCCCATGAATCTCACTGGGTGATCTTGGGCCAGTCACTGCCTCCCACAGAGAAGAAGGGCTGACCATCTACTTGGCAAAGGAGCATATTGAAAGCTGCACAGAACATTCTGTGTGTGTGCATTTCTTGCTGCACACAGTGATCTGCAAAGAAGGGCAAAGGGGTGCTAAAGATACAGCAGCAAGGGCACTCTTCTGTCTCACTCTGCCCCACATCTCCCTGAATGAGGGCTCTCTGAAGGTGGTGTGGAGAACCGGAGGTGTTGAGAATGCTTTGAGCATGGAAAGAATCCCATCTGTCAAGTGCTCTCAGCATATCATCACTTCTGCCTGAAGCAGGTGTCTTGATACCTCACATTCTTCGTTCACAGTGGGTGCCCCCCATTTGAAATCCTCAGACCAAAAGAGTTTAGGATGAATACACCAAGCTATGACATTACAGGCAGGGATAGGGAACCTCTGGCCCTCCAGATGTTGCACTCTCATGAGCGCCAGCCAGCACGGCCAATGGGCAGGGGTGCTGTGAGCCACAGTCCAGCCTCAGGCGCCCTATTCTCTGTGTTACAGGAATCTAAGTTGTATTCCTGGCTGGCAATTTACCAAAGAGACGGATTATGCCATCCGCTGCTCCAGTGACCAGCAGATTCCCATTGTGGTTGAAGGCTGTGCAGTTTATAGCAATGGGCTCAGGTTCAAGAGAAAACTGGAGCTGAGAAAGACAACAAAACAAAATGTTAAAGAGAACTTAGTTAGATGTCCTTTGCCCTAGAAACTTTGCTTGTACAGCAGACACACAGGGGAACAATTACTCAGAGCTCTTGGGTTGCTCAACCAAATGGACACTCACTCCATCTGGGTTTCCCCTCTCCTGTTCAGTTCTGCCCCAGAGGGAATTTGGGACATTTTGACCAATCCAGTCCATCCTGCCCTCAGAGGCTTTCTTGTACCGTTGCCTCTCACCACAGAAGTCTGAGAACTGTTTCTCACCAGAGAGAAGCTTAAATATAACTCTGGGTAAACAAGGAAGGATATCCTTTCTTATGCTCCTGGGAGAGAGATGCATAACTTTCTTCAGGCATGTCTCCTTTACATGAAAAATAACTTTAAAATTCTGCCGCAAAATCCTGTGTGGGCACCGACTCTCCCACTTGCCAGTGGCTGCCGCAACCCATCACGACCAGCACACAGGAATGCAAGAAGACTGGATCCATTCTGAGAGTGTCATTAGTTTATTTTGCTTCCACAAGTGAAGCCACACCCTTGAGAAACTGAGGTCCTCTTTGGTTGTGTCTTCCAGCATAAAAAAAATTGCCTGAAACATAGGCAAGATGGCAGGGATCTCATCACAATGAGTGAATAAGACCAAACTGGAGAAGGAACTCGGCCTAAACCACAAGGAGATGGAAGGAAGGGCAGATGCTACAAGAGAGTGGGTGGGGGCAGAGTAGGGGAAGCAGCAGAGCCCAGAAGAGAAAAACAAAACCAAGCTGATGGCAAGTTAGGAAAGTCACATGAATGGAAAGGAGGACTGACTGTGGAACTATAGAAATGGGGAGTGGGGTAGGGTGGGGGCACAATTCAGAACACTCCGGACAACTTCAGTGAAATGCCTAAAAATTCAGCCAGAGTTTTATGACATTATAATATAAGGTGCCAACAACAAACATTCACTAGACTGTTCATAACTGGCACAGATAAATATTAAAGCAACTGGGATGCAACATTAATCAGACCCAGCCAGCATTCCCAGGGCTCAGGGAGTTGTAGACCAACAAAAAGCTGGAGGGCCACAAATTCCCCATCTGTGAATGCTCCCCTTTGCTCTTTGGGCTCAAGGAAACAACACAACCATACCTGCTGCTTCATGGTTTTAGTGTCCCATAGAAGCAGTTTCCCTGGAACTTGATTCATGCCTTTCCCTCCACAATCTTGTGCTCCATGATCGAGCTGGTTGCCAAGGCCAGACGCAGCAGCTGAACACACAAAAGAAGCACCACTTGGGCTGCACGCGAGGGAGAGGATCCTGAAACAGAGACCCACACGGTCAGCCCTGGCTCTCTGCACAGGAAGTCCATGAGCTGCCAGGCTGGAAAGCAGCCGTTTCTGGCTTTGATCCGACTTTTGTCCAACCCCTACCCCAACACCTGTAAAAACTATGCATCCAAACAAGCCTCTCACTGCACTGGGGCTATGGGTGGTTCCCTTTCTTTTATTCTCTATTCCTTTGGCCTCTGGATGTTAAGAGGCAGAGAGGTGTTTCTAAAGTGAGGAGTGCAAACAAAGAAGAGCTTTTGATAGTCATGGCCAAACATGAGCAGAAGGACAAGGATTCATCAAGAACTAGCAATCCCTCTGCCCCTAAGAGTAGGCAGAAGCTTCCTGTGATGTTCACATTCTCCAAAGCCTAGAGCAAAGTGGAGGCTTCAGATCCCCCCAATTCCTGAACACTCATAGCAGGGAAGATGCAGCTGTACTCTTGTTCTCTTGCCTTGAACATGTAGGGGATAAAAAGCCCCAGGGCAGCAATACTGCCTGTTCCCAAAAAAAAAAAAAAATTGGGGGGGGGGAGCTGCAAGAGAAGAAAGCACTCTAGGTTGCCATCTACCATCTACACCGATTGCTTAGAGCAACAACAGGAAACTGGGGCAGATATAAATCCCGCAACTGTGGTCAGTTACTTAAAGCAACCAGAAAACAGAATCCATGCCCTTTGTGTCAAAGGTTTAATGTTTTCCAAGAAGTATGGGGAAGCTTCTCAGGATTTAATGCAGTCTGAAAGAAATCCATAGGAAAAGAGTTTCAAAAAGGTGGCTAACATGCAAACCATCAATGGCCAGTTCCCATTTTCCCTACACATAAAATCTGTGTAACAGGAGGCATGTTTTTTAAAAAAACAACCCACAATCCCCTGCCTGGCCTGTTCTTCCGTCATGGAGGGGTCCAAGCCAAAAATTGTGAATGGAAAGACTTGATCTTCTGTTTGTCTCCAGTCTCATGCTCTGCCTTCACAAAAAGTCAGGGGCGATCCAGGAAAAGATGGTGGGCGCTTTCGGGAGCCTTGTAGTGGCCAAATCACTTTGGCCTTCCATCTTGCCATGAAGGAGGGGACAGGGTGGGGATTTCTAGGCACAGCCAAGCACCATCACCCCACCCTCCGTCACATCTCTACAGCTACAACTTTGGATGATGGTTTGGGGGGGGGGGCTCTGCACACTTGCCTAAAATGGAATGCAAACTATGGAATTCTGTTGGTATGCGTCTTTTGTTCATGGAAACTGATTCTGTGTTGGAAAATCACGGCATACAAGACTGCTCTCAATCCAGCATGAATGAAGCTGTGTGCACCCAGACATGGCACTAAAGCAGCGTACCACTCACACGTGCAAAGGAAAACGCGCACAAAGGAGTATTACGAATCACAAACAAGCAGTTGCCTTAGTGTAATGAGTGTTGGTGAGCTCTGGACAGGTGAACACTGCCTCTGAAGCACAAGCTGGGCATCGCCACGCAAAACAGGGATGCATTTGAGATTTAGAGACACCAAATGACTAGTTTTACAACAGGTGAGGCAAGAGGGACTCTGCTCAAGAGGGTTACCTGGGCATGTCTTCATCAATGCTGATTTCACAAAGATTCTTCTTGGCTTCAGTGTCGTAAAGACGAACAGTCCCAACTCCGCTACCCAGCAACAACTGGAACACAGCACCAAGGAGAACGTTAATCAAGGGCTGGGTGGCAGCGACTTCCTGTTCTAGCCACCTTACCCAAAACCTTTGCAGCCATTTCCATTTAGTCTTTCACTGCCGTCACCTCCACCCTGTCACTGCTACCCTTCCATCATCCGTTGCACCTACAACCCCATGAGGGATATGCTTCAAGGGAGACTGCAATGACCAAAGTCTAAAAGTCTCGCATCTCTCTCCACCCAGCACTTGGTCTGCTCCATTTCTCTCCAGGAGAAAAGAAAGGGTAGCCAACAAAAAGACCAAAAAGGAATAAAGACAGAGCATCAAATTGGAAGGAACAGATTACAAGGATGCAGTGTGTGGAAATGGCTGAGGCCCTGGTGACACAATTAGGAAATTAGTAAAGATTGTGGTTCTCCTTTGTACAGTGTCTCACCCTGTGGTCAATCAGGCTATGAAGTCTTTGCATCCACCAGAATCTGGAAAGAGCCATGGAAAACCTACTTGGTTCATAGAAAAATGATCAACTGTGCTGAGCATTCATGGGAAGGGATATATTGCCCTCAGGAAGTACCATGCAATACACTTTAGGCCTCGGGACATCTAAGACCAGTCAGAGGTTGTATCTAGGATGCTTCAGCAGCAGTTCCAGATGTTCCCTGTTGCACCAAGCCCAGCTACTCACCAGCCTGTCCCGTTTGGTCGCCCATTCTAGGGAAAGCAGGGGAGACTTGGAAATGGAAGATGCTTTCGTTTGCATGATGGGGTTGAAAGACCACACCTTGATGACTCCGTCCACGTCCAAACTGGCCACTCTTCGACCAGAGCAGTCAACCCTAAGCACAGAAGGAAGTTATGCAATGGTCCTTTCCAACCCTCACGATTACAGCTTCCTCAAGATTTTCTTCTGCCACGTTTCATACAAACTATGCCGGCACTATCATTAAAATAGTACTTTAAACACGCAGAGCCCTTTGCAATCCTTACAAAAAGTCAAAGTCACAGTTTACTTATCGCAGATATGGAACAGAAGCTGAGGGGCTGGGGAATGCCAAGGCCATAGCCAAGCTCAGACCCCACAACTGCAAGTCCGGCACTCAGTCCACTGAACCGCGGTGGCTCCCTGACCACCATTCTCTCCTTCCCCCAAGGGGGAGTACCCCTTACCGGCAATGCATGATGGATGAGTGGTGTTCTCCATATTCCTCCTGGCTCAGGACAATGAATGGCTGCTCTTGCCTGATGCCTCCAGCATC
The DNA here is from genome assembly GCF_964270895.1 of Podarcis filfolensis. Classification (NCBI taxonomy): domain Eukaryota; kingdom Metazoa; phylum Chordata; class Lepidosauria; order Squamata; family Lacertidae; genus Podarcis; species Podarcis filfolensis. The sequence goes on along the minus strand of NC_139612.1, from coordinate 42,461,833 downwards.
TATGCTGAACCCAAAAGCTTTGGTCAGGGTTTCTGCTTGCTCAGCATGCAGCTCAGGGGGAGGGTCTGTTTCAGTGGCAATAGCCTCCATCTTCCTGTCAACATTCTGCCCCTAAACCAAGAGAAGGACCCTGCATATAGTACAGCAAGCCAGGAAAATCAGTTAAGCTACTCAGTGGGTGCTCAATGAGTACAGAGTTTTAGGTAACCAAGGCAGAGCTTTGCATCATGCCAGCAGCTAAGATCCATCCAGGAATGTTGCAAGTAGCAGTAACCACCTTCCATAGACAGGCATCATTGTTCACTTTCTGCATGTCCCACCCGCCTGCAGAGAAACCAACCTTGGGGGAAAGGCCCTGCCTATGAAATGCAGGGAAGGGCAGCATCTACCTCCCACGGCCTGGAGCTTTCAATCTAGTATCCTTCCCCACACTATCTTGGAAAGCAGAGGGGCATTAGTCCATGGAGTTCACACTAATACACCTGGATAATTTGCCATACCTGAAAAAGCTCTCTATGTATCCTTGCCACTAGCTGGGGCATTAAGACAAGATGCAAGACAAAATGCATCTTTTAACTTTTGGTTGGTGCCCAGAGGCTCCTCAGCAATATTAATACACATACAAAGCAACACAGAGAAAGTGGAAAATGCCAAGCAGAAGCAGACATTTTCCCTTTTCAGCAAAGTCAGCACACAAAGAAATCCAAACAGGAAATGAAGCAGGCTGGGCCTGTTTACAGAGCAGTAACCGATGAAGGAAACAGAAGGCAGGACTGATCAGATGGTTTCCAATACGGGAGGAAGCATGCAGTGAGAACTGTGCTGGGGCCAGTGTTTTTTAACCCTATCAAATAATCTGCAGTCGGGATAGTTTGCAACACAAAATTATTCAGGATAGTGAGAGCAGACCAAGGAACTCCAAAACCCTCCAAACAAGCCTCTTCAAATGTGGTTTCTTTGCAAGAGAATGGGCAATTAGATTCAGTCATTCATGTCCATTGAAACAAAAAGTATATGCCCTGCATTCGGTTACAAAAAAGTGGGGTATAAAGTAGCTCTTAACAACCCTGGAAAGAAATCTTACAGTCCCAGTGGAAAGCTACCTGAAAATGGCAGCTAAGGATTCTTAAAAGATTTTCAGTTTGAAGGGTATTTCATTTCTGTGCTGCTGGCACAGTGGGACCTCTCTTCTAGACACAAGACACCTACATGCCGCTTGCTTATGCACAGCCACTGCCATTAGAGGTCAATGCTCTGAATGAAAATGCCTTCAAATGGGTACCTACTCCAGACAGCCAAGAGGTTTGGAGATAAGATGTATGATTGCAAGAAGCTCCCTCCTGCTTCTATAGGCAACTGAAGGACTGGGGCCCATTCCAGCCCACAGGAGCTTTCATTTGGACAAGAGCCAGGGATACATCTCTGTGCACATTGTGTCATTTCTCCCTAGCAAACAGGTAGAGAGAATGGACAAAGTTCTTTCTAGCCTCATGCTTCCTAGCGTCAACGGCAAGAAAGGTTGTGCCAAAGATTCACTCCCACGTGCAAGAGCCACAAACCAGAGAACAGCAGCTGACATGCCGAAGGGAAGAACTCCATTCAAGACAGTGTTGAAGTTTACTCAGGAGGAGGGGATGGGGGTTAAGGAGAACCCTTTGTCCCCGACTTAGTTCACGCATGAGGATGTCACTGAGTAAAGCAAACAATTCTGATTCTTCATTCCCTGCTTGATCCAAACATGAGACTCTCATTTTAAAAAATCAGAACAGTAAGTAATTATCTGCTCAGGCACACATGGATCTGCATTGCTTAGACAAATCATCAGCCTGACTATTACTAGACTGCCTGCATGTGATTTGCTGCACACAGAAATACAGAGAAGACTTTATCCAATTCTCTAACCCATCAGAGACACACCAGTCCATACCTGGGAAGCTGTTTTAGTTAAAAGTTCTTTCCTTTCCTTCCCATGATCCTGCAGACGCCTCTGACGCTGCTGTAGGAAGTTGGACTCTGCTGCCACTGGGCTACTGAAGTGACTTTTTAATTCCTTGCAGGCAGTGGCTGCCTCCTTTCCTTTGGTGCTCTGGAAGGCAAAGAGAAGACTTCTCAAGTTTTAGCTCTCCCAGATACTGTGCCTAAGCTGAAATTTCTGGTATGTAACACATCTAGGAACATCATTTGTGAGAATCCTTTCATGCGATTGGTTCTGTGTCCCTTGCACATTACCCCACCACCCAACTTGGAAATAGCAGAAGAATTCAGTGATTTGAGAAGGGGAACACCCCCATGCCACCTAGAAGCACCAGCTGTGACTTATTTCAGTTGATCTAGGAGCCTGTGCACCTCTTAGGTTTGCTGTATTTAACTTCAGCTTTCAATAAAGGTTACTGAGAAGTGGCTGTTGGATGTAGGTCCTCAGTATATCCCAGTCACCATCCTTGGACAAGGTGCAAAATACAAGAACCTGCCAGGAGCAGGTTACCATCAACATGCGGATTAATATGGAGGACAGTTGGCAAATGGGCACTTGTGCCATTCCTTCCCCCTAGAGGTGCAGCCACCACCTTCACTGCTGGGTTTTCAGAGGTATCTTAACAGATTATTCTTTTTGCCCAGGTCTTTGGGGAAAACTGATGTTCTCAAGACCCACTGTAACTGCGATGCCCACTGCCATACTTATTTAAACCTTTAGCATTTGTTAATGGTTGTATTGATGACATAGTAAATGTTATTGCGTCAATCAGCTATTTAATCAACTACCCTGGGATCTTCCTTGATGAAAGGTGTTTAAAAATTAAATAAGCACATTACCTTCATGTAAATGCAAAAGAGCAACCTGTAAATCAGTCCTAAGATCAACACAGCAGACATCCAGCCTGACTCTAAACACAGGTGTTAGCCTGGCTGCTCTTATGGTACCTCACCTGGTGGTTTGATTGCTCTTTCTTGCCCATCGATGCCACGCCAGTCTGTGCCGAGCTGGATCCTGTTGTTCTAGAGGAGCCCTTTTTGCTCTGAGACAGCAGAGACGACAGGAATCCCCCTCGGGTCTGCAGAGAGTGAGCAGGGCTTCTTTGGTTGCATGTCATGTCACTAGAAAAAAGGCAGAAAACTCAAAAACCTCAGCATCAGGTCCATTAGACAGAGGCATGTTCAAAAAAAGTCCCGCTATCATCATCATCATCATGATGCTGTGTGTCACAGAGATAACAGCAGGGATTTCTGTACGTCTTCCTCCCCAGCTCCGGACTGGGGCCATAACGGAACTTCCATTTGCTAGAGTTAAACAAGAAGTCACCTCTGAATTAATTGCAGCTATGTTAGGAATGGCTGCAAGGGAACAGAGCCTGCAGCAAACCTTAGTGGACAGTCCCAGACGTGGGTGGAAGGTCCCGCTAAGGCAAATAAACTAAATAAAGCCATTAAGGGAGCTCCATAGATTCAGGAAGATGCATGATGCTCAACCGCAGGATGAGATTTCCCACCTTTTAAACAAAAGGATATTTAAAAGTAACTTAAAGTTATGAAGCTCTGATAGAAAACTCCTATAGACTGTTCCGTTAAGTGTGGTTGGTTTTTTTTTAAAGGGAGAGGCCAGCAAGACCTGGGAGCAGGGGAGAGAGAAAACACCCAACCGTTCTCAAATCTTTGTGGATCTTTCTGAATGAACATGCACTTCTCCAAAGCTGCTTGTCCAAATTTGCCAGCAAGTGAACAATGGCAAAAGGGCCAAGATCTGCCTCTACCATCCAATCATGCAGCCGTTTGTCCTGGCCTCTCACATACAGACTCACAGCTCTGAGTCCCCCAGATGGTCCATGTTGGTCACGTAGGAAGGAAGCTTGTGGTGGAGAATCAGCTCTTCCTCCTCTTCCTGCTGCTGTTGCTCCTCTTTCTTTATTCGGAAGTACTCTGCTTGCAAGGCAAACAGCTGAAAAAAAGTGGGGTTACAGGGAGAACAGAGAGAGATGAATTGCAGGTTCCATGCAAAGTTTATATTAGGGGTTGGCAACCTAAGGCCCATGGGCCACAAGCGGCCCACGGGGGTCGTTTAACCAGCCCACAAGCCGTCCCCAAACTGAGCTGCCCACTTGGCGAGTCCCCGTTTGCGGCACTAAACCAGTGCAGCGCGGTACGGGGACTCGCTTCCGCGGCGCCAGAAATTGTGTCTGCACAGACGCCGGAAATCGCGGGCACGGATGCGCAATCCGGCCCATGAAGAGATCTCTGCTGGAGTGAACCAGCCAAGGCGAGGTAAACCTTGCCGACCCCTGGTTTATATCATGCAACAGTTTATATCGTACATTATTTATTGGCTCTGAGTCAATAGCTCAATTTGAAGTTTAAACATGTGTTCTCGAGTTTTTGTAAGTAAGAGAATTCGAGAATGGACATTCTCACCTTTTGACGCAGAATTTCATTTTCTTCTTGCAGGAAACAACTTCTCTGACATTCTGTCTCAAAGTTCAAGATTACTGGTACAGGTAAGAAAGGTTAAGGGTAAAAAACTTAAAGCAAGAATGGAAGTCCTTCCTCTAAAGCAGACTTTGCCTACCAAATGCTCTCTAGATGTTTTGAAGGGTACCAGCTTGTTTTGTGGCACCTTGAAGACTAACACACCTTTTATGGGATAACATGATGACAAACCTATCTAGATATGTAGAATGTTAGCATGTATTTTACTTTGTAGCTTTTCATTGATTTTAACTATTTTTTAATGTTTAAAGTAGCTATTTTTACTGGGGTTTTTTGTTCCAAGTGGTATATAAATTTAATAACATAAATAAATAATTCCACTGCAACAGACTAACAGAGCTAGCCATCTGGAGATTGATGCCACTTTTACAGCTGTTTTGATTTTCAACAATAGAAAAGGCAATTTAAATCAATGCATTTCTTAACACCTTGACCACCAAAGGCAGCACCAAACAAGTCTTAAGAGTGTCCCAAACATGGTAGTTTGTGAGATTCAGTGAGTTGCATGATCTTGCCCATTGATGCTACTTTTTATTATTATCTATTTTTTCTTAAATCATATTTCTCTCACTCCTCACATGGCATCCCCACTACTCAGGGATTTATATTTATTATATATCTGGGGTGGAAGAAGATGGAGGAATATATATTATCCAAAACAGAAAAAAACCACAACTGGCTGCTACCATCACCTGCCTGTGACTTGAAACACTATCGAGAAAATGCTTGAGCTGCAAAGAAGTAAAATAATGCTGACAAATGACTGCAGGTCTCTTGCCCAGTTGGTCTAGTTGTGACATGCCAGTTTTGTGGGCTACAGTCCAGAATAAAATACTCTAGCATTACGTTTGGCCTTGGTTTCCTTAGTATGCAATTTTGATAAAGTGGGGATGAGGACGGTGATCTGCTGAAAGAACAAAATATATAAATCCATAAGTTGTAGATGATATGGATGGACCAGACTAACAAGCCACACCGTTGCTCTGTAACACACAAGGCAGAAAGCTGATTACGACTCTCTAACATGACAACAAGAGAAAGGGAGAGAGAACAAAGGATGAAGCTGTTTCATAATTAAAACTAATTTTTCACATCTAGAAAGGATATGCATACACTGAAATAAGACACTGAGGAAGTTGTGCAGAGAAACGATGAAAGTGTCTGCCCACTGGCGGGAAAAATATGTTGCAAAAGTAGGGTTTGCATCTGGATTGGTGATGAAAGGTAGAACAAACCAGTCCTTCCACTCAGCTTGGTTCTGAAGTTCAGAGGCTTGTTTGAGAAAGAATTCCTGTGTCTTGTCGTTCCTGTTTGTCTAAAACACAGAAAACAGAAAAGGGACTCAGATTACAAATTTTAATGCTGCTCTGGCAGCTGCAAATATTGGTTTCTGTTCTGGACCCAGCAGGGGGATAGGAGTACTTTCCCCCACCTAACTGCCCACCTGCTAGAGAAGAAGGATGCGTACAGCATTTTGTTAGATAAGGCAACATATTTACTCTTAAAACAAACCAATTGTATTTTGAAGAAAAGCTACCTGCTTGACACAAACCTGCACAGTATGAACGAGGTAGTAGCGGTATAAACTAATTTTCAGCTTGTTCACGGTAGGTCGGTACATATCCTCCAATCGACTGAAAAGGCGTCTGTCGAGGTAGCTCCAGTAATCCCGAAGGGCAGCCAGATCATAGCTATGAACGAACTGCAGAAACTGGTCCACTATCTTATCTACCTGAAGAGACAGCACAGAACCCCAAAAACCCAGTTAGTTCTTACCCACGTTAACTGTCAGCTTCTGTCACCAAAAGCCATAACAAAATCACACATAAACGCTGGAGACAAGGTCAGGTTACACAACCTGCATCAGTTATGAGCCTCAAATGGGGAATTCCAAGAGCCACTAGCAATACCTTTCAGTTTTCCTTTTGGGGCTGAGGCACCTTAGTGCCTCTGAGTCACTGGCAGTGCTGAAGGACCTAGTAACATCATTCCAAAGAAGTAAGTCTGTAAACCCGCTTGTAGAACAGCCTCTTAGACAGCCCTCACCAACTCAATGCCCTCCAATTATTTTGGACAATAACATCAGCCCTAGCCAGCTGGAATCCAACAATATGTGGAGGGCCACATGTCCCCCACCTCTGATATAAACAAAGCATAGCTTCTATGATGTTGTGTACTGACATGCGGGGGGTGGGGGGTGGAATTCTTTGCCAAGATTTTCCAGGCAGATGTTCCCTTCTGCTACAGCAGCTAGGCTTGAAAAGAGGCTATAAATGTATGTTTGACTGATATTTCCAGTTTTGTCACATCCAAATGGAACTTTTTTATCACTCCGTTTTTGGAGACTCGCTGAAAACAAGGAAGCTGGTTTCAACAAAACATCGCTAACTTCTTTCAAAACCAGGCTAAAGTCATCCTTGGCACTGTAATTTCTCAGCAGGCCCAGTAAGAATTATTGTGCTGCACCCACCAACGTCCCATTGTCTATCTAACACAGCCTTCCTCAACCTGCTGCTCTGCAGGTGTCACTGGACTACACCCCCCATAATCCCTAACCCCCAGTGATGCTGGCTGGGGGTTTTTGGGGGTTGAAGTCCAAGAATACCTAGAGGGCACCAGGTTGGAGAGGCTAATCTAGGTCAATGTTCTATCTTCCCAGTTTATTGCTTCCACAAGGCAAAACCCTAAATGAGATTGGCTAGTTACTCAGGTTACTTGAATCAGGGGGAACAGAATGAAGACGACAGAAAGATGATGAAGAAAACTGCCAAAAACCAAATGTAGAGATGGCACTTTCCAACAAGCTTAACTGGAAGTATACCAATGTGACAGGCAGTTCTAACATCAAAACAAAAGTATTATATGAATAGGTGAGGTGGTGGGATTTCATGTTCTGGAGGAATTGGCAAAAGACCCCCTCACCAAAAAAAAGGAAGAAGGACTTGGCAATAAAATCTGGCAGTTCTTAATATACCCTCACAGAAGGGTCATAATGCAACGTAACGATTCATATACAGTATATGCATAATTTTAATCACATATGAAATTATGATTTCAAACACTGCATTGGAATGGAAAACAATCTGTGTTGATACTAGGCCTTCACGTGCAATCCTTTTATCATTTACATTCCCAATCTTATAAGGCAGGGGACTATTATTCCCATTATATAGAGTTGCAGCTCAAAAAAATGAAGTGTGGGGTGTGGGGCTTGCTCCAATCAGTTTGGGACTGATTTCAGACAGGACTGTTTTCTATTTTCGGGATGAGCAACCACTAGCCCCTAGGCAAATTTTGAGCACCAAACTCACATGCCCTATACCTGAAGTCACAGCAGGCTCAGAAGTGAATCTGAGTTCCCTTTGGAGAACTCAGCACACAGCCAAGCCCTGCAGAAAGCATCGCCCATCAGCTGAATCACATGCATCCTTTTCAGTGTGAAAAACTTCAAGTGTGCTCATTATCACATGCCAACATCCCTTAGCCTGCAGCTATACTGAATATAGACAGTGCTAGTCAGCAGCAAAATTTAAACTAGCCCAGGTTGGTCAGAAGACTCAGACAAGAGGAGAGAAAAAGAAGAGTTCTGATGGGATACTATTAGAAGAGGGGAGAGAAAGACCAGTTAGAATTCTCCTCTGTGGAATTCGAGAGAATATTATTCAAATTATCTAGGCTCTGTTTAACAAGTGCAATGTGTTGGGTACTGCTTTATACATATCTGAATTTACTGAAACCCCATTCAAGAGCTTTGTGTAAAGGGAAACACACTGTGTATTACTTCTGATGCCAAATATATTTTCGTTGATGCCCTGTTCCTAATTCCAGATGCGTAAGGACTACAGTACTGCAGTTACTCAGCTGAGGAAAAGGGAAGTACTCTGACCCTACTCAGGCTCTCTCCTCTTCCTTGCTAGCCTGCACTTGCTCCGGTGGGGGAGGCCTGCTTAAATTTAGGCACGGGTGCCGCTACAAGGGGCTACATAAGGCAGCCATTAGGGGGACGCTGGACTAGCTGCTAAGGAACCCAAAGACCATCTAAACCAACCCGCCCGCAACACCAGGCCCATCTAGCCAGCGGCAGCAAGTGTCAACGCAGCACTGGCAAGGGCGCTCAAAATCCCAGGCGCGGAGCATTTCACACGTAATGCAATGCTGCTCCTTGCAGGTTCGCGAGTTAAATTGGAAAAGGAAAGAGGACGGGCGGGCGGGACCTGCTAACCCCAATTCCTCCTCCCCCAGCCCTTCCTTCCCTCCAGCCACCCGCGGGTCCTGTCGGCTTCCCTCCCGGGCAACCCTCACCCGGAAGCCCTTCTCTTTGTCCGCCTTGATCTCCGCGTCGAACTGCTTCAAGGTGGCCGTGAAGCCGCGGAAGAGCAGATATTCCCGCACCAGCTCATCGGTGCGCTCCGCCGCAGCCGCCATCGCGCCGCCGGGTCACGGGGAACAGGGAGGGACGCTCCGAGCTCCGCGCGCCGCCCTCGCCGCCACGCTCCGCCCCTCGCCCAGGCGCCCGGCCGCCGCCGCCGCCCTCGGTTCCCCCAGCGCCGCTTTTTGCTAGAATCGGCGTTTGGCGGCCGGCGGGATCCCGTTGGCTTTTGTTTCGCTTTGAAAGAGAGGAGACTGCGTGGTTTTGTTGGGTTGAAGGCTCGGGCCTGAGCATCAAGGCGGGCGATTCTCTGCAACCGCGAGTTGGAAGCTTCCTTACTGTTAAGGGGAAATGCATCGTTTTAAGCACACGTTTTGAGATTGTAAGGATCCCAGATGCCGCAACAAACTTGCCGACCACCCAGCCAAGGATTTACCTGCCATTAGCACACATGGTGTTAATACTTCATCCAGATCTGTCAGCAGGCACTCTATGGACTCTAATCGTTGTCACTTTATTATTATTATTAGCCAGTTTGCTCGCTCTCTGGGAAAATGTACTTTCCTGCCTTGTTGTACGATCCTCTCTCTTCACGCCCACCGATATATTCCATTGTTATATGAGTATAGCATTCCCCACCCGCCCTCAAGGCCAGAAAAACAACAACAGTCGCACAGGTGCAAGGGGTTTCTAAGTCAGCATCCATGTGTGTCTGTTCACTCCTGGAACTTTAAACTGAAATGACAGCAAAGCAACATCTTAAGACGTCTGTGAAACAGCACAACAGCAGCTGTCATTGCTTTCCTTGTAAAATTGCTACATTATTTTTTTTTTGTATGCGTGCGTCCTATTCAACGTTAGCGAGGCGTGCTTCGTGGTCACCCATAAATCATATTCATTATTTTTACGTTTTAAATTCTATTTGTTTTCTATAGTAAAGCAGCAAGGGAGAATTGTTCTTCCTCAGTATTTATTTCTTTGCTGCCAGGGACGTGCTACGTGTAGTGTAGTAACTGCTCAAGATGACCAAAGCAGCTCGGTCTTTGGGGAAAAGGTGGTAGCTTGTATACCCCAAAATACTACTTCGGGGAGTTGGTCAGACCAGGTTGCCCCACTGCAAGCTGGTGTTTGAAAGTCTTCACTCAAGAGGGCGCCTTACAAACTCTCTCTCCTGCATAGTAATCTGCTTACATGTGGATCCACCACTCGCCTTTTCCCTCCCAAATGCAGCTTAAGCCCTATCTTGGGTGGACTGGGCGCGAGCTACACGTGTCAGGTGTTTCATCCGCTAGGCACGTGCAGAGGAAGTGACCCGGTTTAAAGGAGACACCCAGCGCGTACAAACGCTTTCTTCCAGCACACACAACATCCGGTCTAAATTGGGTTGCGTTGCGTTTACACGGAGATACTCAAGGGACGGTCACCTACTTCATGCTCGTGTGAACACAGCGCTGCACCAGAAACACAAATGCAGGCGGTACTTAATTATGGGTGTATCAAGCGTAAACAACTTCCGTTCCAAGTACTGTACTATATTCTAACCTATACCTATGTAAAGCGACACACGAGTAAATACTGTTTGCTGCCCGGAACTTTAATACCCCCTCACTCAGCTTCACCCACTTTCCCAAATCTCCGTCCCCGCTTCGCCTCTTTCTCCTTTTCTGCCGCTCCCCCGTTTTTCTTTCCCGCGTTTTTGTTGCCCTTTTCCAGCTCCGCTACCAGAACGGCCGGCTCGACACCGGAGCTTTCCTATTGGCTGCTGGAGATGCCTCCTGCGCTCTGATTGGCTATGCGCCTCTCGGCTAGCGCTAAGGTGAGGGGATAGAGCGGGAAGGCGCGCGGAGGGGCGCGTGCTGCGAAAGCCGCGCTGCTGGTTGCTAGCTTGGCGCAAGGTGAGCTGGAGGAGCAGGCGCCGCCTGAAAAGCATCCTTCGCGTGAGGCATCTTCTGCAAAGAGGCGTGCAGTGTCTTCCTCTTGTATCCCAGGGCCGAGTCTGCAAAGGGGCAGAGGGAGGCTGGGGGCATAAATTGGGGAAGGAGTTGGCTTCCCTAAAGCAGAGCAATGTCTGGGGGGAAAGGCGGTGAAATGTAGTGGAGAAACGGGTGGGGCAGGTGGGATTGTAGATATTTTTCAGCAGCAGCACCGTGGTTGGAGAGACAGCAAATTCCTCCCCCCTCCCCCTTGAAGTCAGTTGGGAACGTGGGTTTTTAAAAATAATGGAAAGGCTGGTTTGAGACAGCAACAAACTAGTTGAAATTTGCTGTCAGTATTCTGTCTATATGAACTGCAGGTCTCCAGGGTTTCAGAAAAATTCCCAGTGCCCGCTGGGCAATGCCAGGAATCCCAGGAGCTTTTGAAGTAAGGCAGGTGGTCTGCTACCACTGAGCTACGGCCTTCCCCAAACCTTAAAAACACTTTTCTTCTAAATACCTGTTTACTCAGATGTAAGTCTGTATTTGAGAAATGTCACAGTGGGTTTAAATGTGCTCTTGAAAATACCAAGTGGGAGGGATCAATCCTGTGGTCACTCAGTGCCAACTGAGTTAACTATATATTGCTGTGGAGGAGAATAAGAAATCCACTGGCACATAATTAACAGGTGATACCAGACTGCTATGTAAATATCAAGAGCCTTTCCACTCAAGATTTGCAGAACTTGGCAGGAGTCTCCAGCACTGTTTGTTTAATTCAAAATATCAAAAATGAATTATTTGCTTCTGTTGTATAAAATCTCTAAGTGCTATTTGGAGCACAGTCCTTATTCCTTTCTATATATATTTACAGAACTAAATATTTTTGGCGGCAAAGGAAGGAATAAGCCATGAGTCACACCTCAGTTACAGCTGGTTTTATCCTAGGATCTCAGTAGGACTGGAGGGATGTAATATATGCTCTGTGTTGCAAAAAGGGTCTGTGCAAGCCTCTTGCACTGATCTTGAATGCAAAATAAATGTGCACCCCAATCCGAAGCATATTTATTTGGAACTAAGTCAGTCCCACTGAATCCAATCAGATGTCCAGTCAGACATAAGCATGCAGAATTTCAGCCTTAAAGGATCTGGCAGAGATTTGTCAAGAGGATGTCTGACTAAAACAGTGGACCTATTACTTGTGGGTAATAGGGTAACTATTTTCTTCCTGGCCACAATTCTGTTTCTTCAACAGCAGCTTGACATACATTGTGAAAGCACACAACAGTTTTCTTATCAGTTTACCTCTGGCCCGGCCCTGGTGTTTCCTGAACCAATTTGATGTAGTGGTTAAGAATGCCAGACTAATTACAAATCCCTGTGCAGGCATGTTGCTAACTTGTAAGTGTAATTTACTTCTCTGAAACAGCAGCTAGGTTGGTAAAGCTGTGCTGGCTGAATTTCGTCAGGTAGAGTTTTGTGTGACTGAATGCTCTGCAAAAATATTAAAAATTCATGAACATAAAAAATTAGGTATTTCCTCTTCTACTCCCAGACTTGCTGGTTTTCAGTATATGTACAGTGGTACCTCAGGTTACAGACGCTTCAGGTTACAGACTCCACTAACCCAGAAATAGTACCTCGGGTTAAGAACTTTGCTTCAGGATAACAGAAATCATGCTCTGGCAGCGGGAGGCCCCATTAGCTAAAGTGGTACCTCAGATTAAGAACAGTTTCAGGTTAAGAACGGACCTCCAGAACGAATTAAGTTCTTAACCCAAGGTACCGCTGTAAAAGATTGTGCTGTTGTTTTCCCCATAGGTGAACTCCACCTGCAGGCTGACATGGTGAAATGCAGACATACAAGTTTTCTGCTGTTTTTAATAACTGGGCGTCTGTGGTGGGAAAAGTGTCATCTGCTAAATTTCGTTGTGTGAGGGTTTTTTCAGAGGACATGAACAGGGCCTAGGAACGCTAATGGATAACAAGGACTCAGAGCTGTCTTTAAGGCTTAACAGAGGCTACAAGAGACCATTGGTTTGGTCAACCCAAGTTAAAATGACAGCCTGACCTAGGTCACATCCAGATTGAGCATTAATCTTGATTCGTTTTTACAGGTTTGCAGGGGGCTATTTATCAAGCATTTGTTCTGATTTGTTGTGGGGAGGTTATACAACATCCCACACTTTCCAGTGCGTTTACAATTTCCTTATCACAAAAGTCCAGTTGTGGGAGGAAAACAGGTTTGTTGCACAAGAGCTCGAAATCATATTTAATTACACAACCTGAATTTGCTGGTTTGAAAATGCTTTGAAATGGGCTGCTTTAAAAATAAAACCCGCATTTTTTCTTGAGATGCATTCCTATTTTGGCCTTACTTCAAATACTCTTTGCACTTCCTATTGTATTTTATTTTTCTGGCTGGGTCTTCTTTTCTTTATTACATGGATATAGATTACCTACAGTGACTTTCTGATCATTTTAGCACTTAGCAGGCATCAACAAGGTAAGGGGTGCTGGGGCTCATGTTGCTTAAAATCAGTTTGCTTTGTTGCACTTGCCACTGCTGATATTAAGCTGTTTTTTAAGCAGTGGAATGACATTGTCTTACAGCTTTTGATGGAGACATCTGGAAATTGTAGCACCCCATATGCTAGAGTGACTTCTAAGTATCGTACACATCTGCAGGATCCAAAGTCGCAAGGGGGCAAAAGACGGTTGTCTCAGGCACGCAACAGAGCTACCTTGGCAGGACTTTTCAACAACCTACGAGAAACAGTATATTCTCAGCAAGATAACTCCACATCAAAGGTATAGAAATAACTCGAAATCAGCACCTATGGGCCCATCTGCACTATTTTTAAAACACCGTTGTTCCCCTTTAAACAGTCATGGCTTTCCTCAAGGACTCTTGGGAACTAGTTTGTTTCCAGGAGTGCTGTGAATTGTTAGGAGACTCCAGTTCTCCTCATAGAACTACAGTTTCTGGGAAGAGAGGTTGACTGTTAAGCCACTCTGAGAATTATAGCTCTTGGAGGAGAATGTTGGCTTCTGAATCCATCTTTTGTTTATGTGTTTTGAGGAATACAACGAAGGGTCGAAACAATCTGCATGAAAGGCTATGCATTTCCTGACTTGGTGGGTATTTATTTACTGTGCTGTCTTCCTTTGCTTTTCATAATCCATTGTACAGTATTTGAAGTCTTCAAAGGGATGTTTGGCCAGCAACAAGAAGACGATCAGAAAAATCTAAGGCATATTAAAATGTTAATCTGCTCAGAACACAGCTAGATTGGGCCTGTTCTCTGTTTTTGTTTAGTGTCAGGTTTTATGCAAGGCTAAGAATTATATCCAGGAGCTGGAGAAAACCTTGGAAAACTTGCTGAAAATGAAAGGTATCGTACCAGCACCATGACACCTCATTTAAATATGAAAAACCTTTTCCCTGACTTTTTCAGTAGGAAAATGTACTAGGCAGACATGACTAAAGAGGTAAACTGTCCCTGCAGATGGCTGAGGTTCTTGTTCCTTCTGACATACCATCCTGAGCCTGGTTCTTCTTACAAATAGTAGGTGAGGTGGTAAACCTATGTCTTCAACTAGGGATGTTGGAGAATTCTAATGGAAACAGAAGCAGAAATTGCCACTGTTTGTGCTTTTGTCCCAAAGTGCAGAACAGAAATCAATCCAGCAATTACAATTGGTATTCACTTCTTTTTAGTCTGCAACTGATACCTAATTAATGACCTAATTTTAAACATTGTTCTGACTTTTCCTTTACATTGAAATGAATGGCCTAGGAAGGAGTCCATCATTAATTATTTCATGCCAGGGTCTCATTCTAGCTCACACCTCCTGCCCCCTGCAATTTATTATGGGGGAGGAGCTTGCACTCAAAGATGAACTATGTGATTGAGTCATATGTATTCTGTCCCTCAGTGTGTTTCAGTAAATGCAGAAGGCGTGCTAGAATTGGACTGGAGAGACCTCAATTTTAATCTTTGCTCAGGCTTGCATATTACAAATTATCCTTTGGTGATGTCACTTTTCCCCCAGGCTATCTTGCCTCTTCCTTTCCCCCCATCTGACCCACCTAGTAGTGGCTCTCTGGAGGCTTGGGCAGAGTTCCTTTCTCATCCCCTGTGCTACCTGCTCCTTTCATGCTGGGGACTGAGCCTTCTGCATGGCCCCTTCCAAAATAAAGTTGTGGGATTTTTCTCTGATCCCTCATAGGCCCTGTCTTCTCTGGCTTGCTAAATTGATTGTATTTCCTTCTGGAATTTACAGTTCTAGTGCTTATTTCGTTTTACTCTGCTTTCCCCTTGGTTTTTACATTGTGATATATAGTGTGTTTCTTTATTGTAAGGTGTTTTGAGCATAAAAAAAATAGGATGAGGATTTAAAAATATATACCGGTATCTTGTTGGTAACTTATGAAGCCATTTACCCACATCATTTCCTTGAAATGAGGTTGGTGTGAGAGAGCTTCAAAATGTGCCACTTTGTTGATGGGTGCTCATTCTTCTGGCAACAGAGGTTTTAAATCTGGAGGATGGCCATCCATCGAGCTTGGAGGAAGTAAAGGAAGAATATGTCAAAATGTACTTCAACAATCACAGGTAAGTCACCGAAAAATATAGATGTACTGAATTTGTCCCCTTTAAGCAACTCAGAAAACTTTTTTGCAAGCTTCAGGAGGATAAACTGCTTCTGCCTTGTGAGTTGTGTATGTACACACAGTTTTAGGCTATAGAAACAAACAAGAAGCAAAATTATTGCAGAGCAGGCTGAGTCAACCCTTAAAAGCAGCTCATTTTGTAGCATCCTATCAGTCCCAGACCCAAACTCCTCTTACATTTGCTTCTCTCTGCCAATGTAGTCCTTTTCTTAACATGATTTGGATAGCCTGGCAAGTTATTTGGAAAAAAAGTACCTGCTCATAATAAAAGCTTTTGTCTAATTAAGTTTTACTCACAGCAGACCTACTGAAGTTAACAAACTAAAATTAGCTAGGGTGATTCATTTCAGTGGGTCTGCTATGACTGGATAAAATCGACAGCCAGTCAATCTCTCATCCCCTAAATATTTTCTAGCTTTCCTTTTCTTGCTTCTAGTACTGCTTCATCCCCTCCTTCAAATTCTGCAAGTCAGAGTGGCGCTACCGTCTGGTACGTGATTCAGGAACACGAAAAGACCTCGGTAGGGGAGGATGTGACTTTGAGGCTGACGCAGTCGCCAGCTGCCTCTTCTCCTGACCTCATGGAGTTTGAGCGGTATGTGAAGCTTTTCCATTGTTTCTCCCTTTGGAACAACCCACCGGCTAACGTTACAGAGGACGGAGTCCTTGCCTGCTACAAGAAAGACACCAATAGCTGCAGGATAGGGTGATTTCTGTGGGTCTGACTTCTGCCCTCATAGGACTCTCTAACGTGAGAAACTACCCTGTGGAAATTCTGCTGGAGTGATTGGTTACCTTTGTATAGGGGAAATTATTGGGTTGTCTTTGTTTTTATTATGTATTTTGCATTTTTTATATTGTCATTGTTATATTTTATGTTGTTAGCCACCCTGAGATCTATAGGTATAGGGCGGTATACAAATTTAATTAATAATAATGGTAATAATATAGTCCCTGACACTTTTGCACCGGCATATGTAACATAAGAGGGCCACAGGAAAGCAGCTCCATTTGTCAGAGCTTTGCAGCTTTTAGAAATTTATTTTCCCCTGTGAATAAAGGAAACGTTTGCTCACATCTGTCATAGTCAACAGAATAGCTTAAATGGCTTGAGCACTAGAACATACCCACCCACCCATATATATATATATATATATATATATATATATATATATATATATATCTCCATCCCGTACAAGCTTGGGATAATGTTTTGTTGATACAAATGACAAGGTAAGACCTAGCTTGATGCACATTTGTGATGACTTATCTTCTATTTCTGCTTTTCTTAAGTATTATATGTACACCACATAACACAATGTTATAATGCTGCACTATAATTCTGCAATTCTCTTTTGAGGGTCAGGCTGAAATAGAGGTATCAATCCAGTTTGGCCAGCAGGTGGCGCAAGCCTGCTTCTCTCATACACTTTATTGTGGCCTTTTCTAATGAACAGGTACTGAGTTCTTTGACTGTCCGCAAAGGTTTTAGCCAGCAAAATAAGTACTTTACTCCTCACAAAACCTATACAACTCCTTTTGTGGTTTCTGCTCCCTCCCTTCCCACCTTCAGTGATACTCCTTAGAGCAAGTCTGACCAGGTCTGTCACGACAAGAGTGAATAACTGACTGTTGCTTTGCAATAATAGGCCAAGCACATGTGTCCTCTTTACGTTACTGATTCTCCTCCAGTAATTGGTTCTTTAATCAGATGTGACACAGTTGTGACCTTCCCTTTTAGTGGTTGGATAGCTCAGCTGGTAGAGCATGAGAAACTTAATCTGTGGGTCATGAGTTCGAGCCCCACGTTGTGCGAAAGATTCCTGCATTCCTGGGGGTTGGACTAGATGACCCTTGGGGTCCCTTCCAACTATGGGTCTGTGTACTATGGCTAGATAATTAGGCAACACAAGAAATCAACTCATTCTCTCCGCCCCCCCATGCACCCACCTACCCTAAACCATAATTCAGGGGAACTTCCAGTGAGTTAACAGGCATAATAGACTACTGAATAGGGCGACATGTTTAACACAGCTGAAAACAAGGCCATATATGTTCAGTCACCAGGAGAAATGCAGGGCAAGGCAATGATAGAGTGACTCCCTGGCTTGATACTTTGGTGTACAAAAAGAACGGCCCATTGCTCTGTTGGTGGTTCACTTGTGCATGCAGAATGTCTGTCCCAGGTCCAGACCTTGGTTAACTCCATTTAAAAGAAGAAGAAAAGGGTTCAGGTAGCAGGAAAGAGCACTCTCTTCTTGATCTTCCTGGAAATCTATTAACCATTAGAACAGACCTGGGACGAGGCAGCTTCCTAAATTGTGCCACCTTCTCATGGCTACTACCAAATATGAGTCACAAAAGGGACTACCTGGTTGGTCTCTGCGCTGTTGGATGCCATCCAGACCACATTCTAAATGCCGTCTTCTTTCCTGTTTTATCTAGATACTTACATTTTTACAAACAGACAGTAGACCTGCTGGTAGATAATGGGGTTGTGAGCCCCGAAGACGTTACTCTTCCTGTGGTGTCCACAGCCGTTTCCCACCTGTGGCAGGGCCTCCCTGAAGAGAGGAGGGACGGTGTCCTGCAGTACTGTAATCAGAGGCAGAATTTCATCACTGAGGTCAAGATGGCTTCCCAAGAGCCTCCTTGTGCTGAGGGCAGTGTGAGGGACAGCGGAGCTAGTCAGGAAGCCAGCGGTTCGCTAGTATCCACACCAGAGGAGGTGAGAAAGAATCACTCTTAAGGTAGGATTCAAGCTTCAGAGTTCTAACCAGGACTGGCTCTAAGGTTGAAGGTGACCCTGGGCAAAGCACCTTTTGGTAGGCCCCATCCTCCACCTGTAGCCTTTGCAAGAAGCAGGGCCTCCCTCTGACAGCAGGTAGTAGTGCCTTAATCAGTGTGCTCTAAAAAGGGCAGGCAGCTGATCCAACTGACTGTTTTATTTCTCTGCATGGGATTTATAGCCAGTCTTACACCATAATGTCCCAGGGCGTTGCTTATCAATGAAACAACGATCAAACCAGGCCCGTCTTATCCATTTAGGCTAGTGGTGCAGGGCGCCAATTTCTGGAGGGCGCCAGGCGAGAGTCCAGGGAACACCGAACGAGTGCGCTGAGTGAACGAGGGTGCGTGCGCTGCTCCTGCCAAGCGTCAGCTCGTTTTTTTCCCTTTTAGCCTGCAGGCGCCGAATTCTGCGGGGCGCCAGAAGGCTAAAAGGGAAAAAACCGAGCCAATGCTTGGTGGGAGCGGCGCAACACGCCCTCGCTCGGCACAGGCTCGCTCGCTCGGTGTGCTGCCTGCTCTGGCCACCGTGGCATGAAGCTGCCAGCTGAGCCGGGAGGCGCCACATCCAACCTCCGCCGAAGGAGCCGCCCTCCAGGTCAACAGCTCTGGGAAAGGGGGGAGGTGGGCGCCGGAGGGATCTTTGCACCATGGTGCCGGATATGCTTAAGATGGCCCTGAATCACACAATACATAAGTAAATAGTCATTAAAATAAACGGTGTCAAAACAATACCAAAGCAGGCAATAAACAATTTCAGGCGAATGGCTTGTTAAAATCCTCAGCCCCCTCCCAAATGCTGGAGCACAGTGCCTCCAAAGAAGGATCAGTCTAGCAAATCACTTTCGGTGTTTTACTGACACCGTTTTTATTGTTCTCTTTTGTTGCTTTTTTTCATTCTATGTATCGCCCTGCTATGACAGGCAGTTTTACAAATAATAAATAAATGAATACACTGTGGTAAATTAAAATTACGGCTTGACTGAGCTGCTCAATGCTTCGAGGAGCATTTGACTTGGATTAATAAATAAATCGGATGAAACATAAATCCGGGAGGACAGGCATCAGCAGTGGGCCCTGATGGGGTGTTAAAAGGATTCTAGGTTCTGACACTTGCCCTGGCTCCTAATCTTCAAGAATGCTGGCACACACCCCAAAAGTGTAGGGGAGGTGTAATGACCTATTTTAAAATCACTAGGATAAATTATAAACTCAGAAGGCAGGGCAGGTCCTGGGAATAAATGGCAGGAGTCATTAGACGGGTGAGGAAAAATTACAGGTAAGGCAGCACCTGTTTCCAACAAAAGCTGTAAACCAGAGGTTCTCAGCTAAAGTGACCATCTTGAAATGAAGGAAGAAAAATGTTTGAGCCCCTCCAGACATAAACAGCACAGTGACTGGGCAGGCAAGCAAAACTCACTCATGGAGAAGAGTAAAGAGGTCAGCAATCAAAGCAAGCTGTAGCATCAGCCCCATGTAATTTGAATGGGTGGGTGGGTTTACATATAGAAATTTTATGAAATAAATGAATAAAATAACAATGTGTAACAAGCAACAAGAGACACATGTATTAGCAAAAATACAAAAGATTGCAGAATTAAATCTTGACAAGGTTGAGCTGTCAATATGAATAATTAAGGTTAATATTTATATCGGGTTGGCAACGTGCAGCCCATGGGCTGGATGCGGCCCACAAAGACTGTTTTACTGGCCCACAAGCTGCCCCCGAACCGAACGGCACCCAAAATCATGTATGCACATGCGCAGATACCAGAAATCCCATCTGCACATGTCCAGAAACCCAAAATCACTTCTGCTCAGGCACAATTTTTGGCGTCTGGGCATGCGCAGAAGCGATTTCCGGTGTCACGCTGCGCCAGTCCGGCCCACGGAAGATCTCCATGAGAGTGACTCGGCCCATGGCTGGTAAACCTTGCCAACCCCTGATTTATATGAATGAAATGAGTACCGTATATGTGTGTGTGTGTGTGTGTGTGTATCTCTATCTCTATGCTTCCATAGAGTAAATGTACAAATTCTGTGCAAAGGTGCAGTTCATGAGACTTTGTGATGTTACTAGCCAATCTACCAATCATATTCCTCATATTTTATCTCTTGACTTGATTTCAGCCATCACGACTAACCGACTAGTCAGTCTAATCAAGCAGCAAAACTTCGTGCACCGCCACTTAATCAGTTCTGCTGAGGCAATATCATTGCTTTGCAAAGTCTCCCTTCATATAAAGAGAATAACCATACCCTGTGGGAGTTCTCCATGCAGTGTTGCTACTGAAAGTTTAAAAGCACATCTCAGGTTGAGACAGTGGCTTGGTTGATCCGTTATGCTAAGCCAAACCATGGCTTAGTAGAAACAGGAATGTGCAGTCTCCCAAGGAAGAGATTAGCTGTTTTGCTCTTCCCCCAATGTTTTGCTGTGCTAGGCTTAGCTAAGGTAATAGGTTAGCTTAATGTGCCATCCATACCTGGGATTGTGACTGAGGAAAGGTGAAATATAAATGTTTTAAATAAATAAATGAGTAGGAGAGAGAGACCTATGTTATGTTAGTGTCTGAGACATTAGTTGTGATTAACTCAAGATTCCTTGAGCCATGAAGAAGGCTGGGGATGAGGAACATGCGGCCCTTCAGATGTTCCTGGACTCCCACTTCTCATCACCCCTAGTCAGTATTCAGGAATGATGGGAGTTGGAGTCCGTCAACATCTGGAGGGCCACAGGTGTTCCATCCCTCCTCGCCTTCACACTTGAGGAATCTTGGTTACAACTGGGCTAAAACAGAAACATAAAACACAGATACGATTCACATGCTGCAGATACATTCACTGTGTTATAGAAAGGTGGTTTAAACCCAGTTATGTGCACACAGCCAAGTTGGTTCTGGAATCCAGATGATGCAGTTTAGCACAATGCTAGAAAAGGATGGAGCTCCCAGCACGATCCCTACCTTTCACTGAAGCTGTTGAGAATAACTGACCCAGATTCAAGGGTTACAGAGAATTAAAAAGTGACGCTCACAGTGAAACTAGCTGGCTTCTGTCCCACACTTTTTATTAATTATGGCCAACTCATATAAAACCAGGAAACAAAACACGACCTACCCTAACAATAATGTGTTTTTTTAAGAGATAAAAACTAGATTTTTAAAGAGATGATTGACGCTAAAAGCTTTATTGCTCATGAGTTCCAAGTTCCTTCCTTCCGTGTTTGTCCATCTGCATTCCTTTGTCATGCAGAATTGTGAGGTGTGTGTTTTTGTTAGATATAGTGCTTCACAGAATACCTTCCCGTGTTGTTGTTGTTGTGAGTGGCATAGTGTTCAAACAAGACACTAACACCATATCTAGCTGAGAGCTAGTATCTAAAATGCCATCTCTCTCTCTTTTTAGATCCTCTTTGAAGATGCATTCGATATGGCAACTAGCTTCCTGGATAGAAATGAAACCCAAGAAATGTCCAGCCAAAGGTAATAGGCTCAGTTCTGTGGACTGCCAAGATCATGGGTTGGCAAACTAAGGCCCGGGGGCCGGATCTGGCCCAATTGCCTTCTGGATCCGGCCCGGGAATCACTGCATGGATTGGCGTAGGGATTCTGATTGTTTGGGCTGCGCCATTCCCCCCCCCACACACACACATACACACCACGGCAGCGCCTCCTTCATCCTCCTGGCTTATCCCCGCCCTGCCTAGAGGAGGAAGGGGGCTGAGCTTTGTTGAGCCGCAGTTGGCTGAGCCCCATTTTAAGCAGCCCCTAACCAGAGCCAGCCCTTTCGCGCTGCTCATCATCCCGCCTCCGCCAGCCCCTGCCGCTTGCAAGGCGCAGGTAAGCAGCCACCAGGGCTTGTCCGGTGCTGTGGAGAAGGGAGGGGAGAGTCGGGGGGTACCCAAAATATAGTCTGGCCCCCCACAAGGTCTGAGGGACAGTGGACCGCCCCCCTGCGAAAAAAGTTTGCTGACCCCTGGCCAAGATCATAGCATAATTCACTATTTCACTCCACGACCACCACCTCTCCTTAACAATGCTTTGTAGGTTGGTGGGAAATCTTCCTTTGACACCTAACAGTTGGTGATCATCAAATTCAGTGTCCATATTGAAAGGGAACCATTGATTTTTCTTAATTTTCCCTTTTCTTCTCCAGGGTAGATAGAGGTCTCACTATAATCTCTTCTTCTGTTTGTAGCTCAGCATTCACAGGCTGTACTTCAGAAAGCCAAGAGGATTACCATCACCTCTACCTGCAGATCATCAGCTTCTTGAAGAGCCTGTTTTTTGCTAACACACAACCATCCCAGGTAGGACTTTGCAAAGTGCTTGTTATAAGGCAGCCCACCCCACCCCACCCAAATATAAACCTGCAGGTAATGTTACGCCCGCCTGTTGTGTTGTTGAAGATATAAGAACTACCACATCACTGCAAGTAGTAGGTTAAATTAATGCACCATTTGAAGGCCTTTTTCAGAATGTCTTGCATATATTTCAGAGCTAATTGGGTGCAACGGCCATTTTCACTTCACATTTGCCTGTTTGTCTCTCGGTCTTTCAATTGTAACATGAGGGTATACATAACTGCTATTGGCGATTCAGGTTGTGGTTGAACAGGGCTTTCACAGGGGCAGGTGCCCTATTACAGAACTACTATCCCTAGAGTGCAGCATTTGCCTGTAGTGTGCTTGTTGTGGAAATCCAAACTGTCTGTGTTTGATACATCGATAGCAGACTCATATAATCTGGATGTAGATCTTCTATACAGCATAGCCCAAACAGCAGCATCTATGCACAAGACAGTTCATTTAAGACTGAGCCTGCTGAGGAAGGAAAACAGAAAATGGGGAAGGGGGAATAGAGCAGAGAATCCTGGAGAGGAGCAATGCTGGCTGGTACTCTGAGCAGCTGCACTGTATAGACTATAACATTTTGTGTCCTTGCTGTGAATCCTTCTTTTCTATCTGGCTTAATGCAGCAGGAACCAAATAGGAGGCAGAAGCCAGCACCAGCTTTGCAGAGATACTTCCAAGTACCCCAGGGAGAAGCAGCAGCTTGGGGGTGCAGGAAGTGGTGGGACAAAATATTCATAAGGCTGAGAAGGGAAGAGAAAAGAAGCTGTGAGCAGCAAATGCCCTGTGCAGTGAGATTAATGATTATGGGTCTCTAGTTTTTTTGGACTACAACTCCCATCACCCGTAGCTAGCAGGACCAGCGGTTGGGGATGATGGGATTTACAGTCCAAAAACAGCTGGAGTCCCAAGTTTGAAAAGCCCTGGATTAGAGCATAGAAGCAGTACAGATGGATGATAAAAGCCATTTCCTCTGGACAGGAGATCCTGGGAGCTGTAGTTTTGTAAGGGGGGCCTGGGTATCCTGAGTAAATCTCAGCACCCTCACCAGACTAAAATTATGTGACTCATCTGCAGGCTGATGATGACTAAGACTGTCCATCCCAGTCCAACTCATTCATAGCAGTAGAAGAGAGATAACTGCAAAGTTTAATTGGGCAGGAATAGCAGGTTTCTAGTTGAGAGATGATGGGCTGAACAGGAAGAAGTAGGAGGAGTTGTTTACTTTTTTTTTTAAAAGAAACAGTGGCACCCAGTTTCTTTTTTACATAACTGCAGGAGAATACGCATCAATGAAGAGAAATGTGCAGCTAGGATAACTGGTTTCAGCCACAGCTTTTGTCCTTGCTTAACGCCATATCCATTAAATGCTTCACGTTATCCCTAGAGACCAGGACGAGGTGTCAACACAAAGTTCTTCAGGGCTGGGCACATGCATTAAAGTCTGTGACACTATTATCTCTGAACAATACAAGAAGGCCAGCTTGTAATACTGCGTGTATCCTATACGTACAACAGCAACAAATCACACAGTTTTCCATCAGTGTGGAGCAGGTAGAGAAGGCCCAACTGCAATGATCAAAAGACTTAGAACCGCTTTTTGTTTTTAAAAAAGAGGCTGGAACTCTAGAATGTTGAAAGGTGGCTGTCATGGTGTGGCACACAGTGATGAAACTTTACAGAACTATGAATCGTCAAGGGAGAGCAAACAGAGTAAAAAATACCCATTCTCAAAATACTAGAACTTGGGGCCATTCACCAAAATTGCTTTAGCACCCATTGTCTAGGCATTCCATGTCTGGAGTTAGTATGGTTCAGATTAACAAGGTTTGGCTATTTCTGTTGTACTTTGCTGGGTTAAATGGACATTTGCTCTTATCCTTCCAGGCAGTTTGAACTGCATCCTTTTTCTTTCTGCTTTTGTGGCACCCTTTCCACTTTTGAAGGAAAAGGTAATTGTTCCGTTTAAAGCAAGAAATGGCTAGCAGAGCTCTTGTTCTTTCTCCTTGAAAGCCCAGCTAACTTAACTCTGCTAACATTTACTTCACCTCCACAAAGCTGCCATGTGTGGGTTGGGTAGAAGTGAATTAATGACAGGTGTGCCCATCAAAATCAACAATTATAAACATTTTGCTGAGTGCCAGACTTTGAGCTGCTCCATCCAATGAATCAGTTTGTCCCAGAGCTCACTTTTTTAAAATCAAATAACGGGAACATTAAAACTCCATTGGTATGTGGGAAGGGGGAACCCTGCAGGAAGTAAGTAACTAGATTCTGCTAGTTATCATTACCTAGGATAGGGATGGGAGATCTGCAGCCCTTCCAATGTTATTGGACACCCAGCTTCCATCAGGGCTGGATGAGGATTGGAGCCTGACCACATCTGGAGGGCCCCCAGTCAGCCTAGAGAAAGAATATTTATTTACCTGTTTTGCCAATGCGATTCACTGCTAATAAGAGCTTTATCCCTCTCTCCCTGCGTATGTTTGACAGGAAGAGGTTCTCCAGCTGGATTATGAGACTGTGATGCTGAGATGCACAGAGACATTTGATGACGAAGATTTGTAAATTAAGATGGTTCTATTAAGCATGTGCGGGGCGGGGTCCTAATTGTTACTTAATGACACCCCTCAGCCTATGCCACCATGAGAAGAGATGCTGCTTCAATTCCTTGGTGTTCATCATGTTTAAATGAGTTCTGTTTGTTTATACTACATAATTCTTCATCAGTTAAATTATTTGTACTTTTTACATGTATTGCAGTTTGATATTTATAAAGTTAAAATTTTTAAAAAAGAAGTATGTCTGAAATTTGGTGCTGAGAAGTGCAAAACAAGACACGTTGGGAAGAAATAGCCACCATTTCTACTCATAGCATATAGCATGAAGGAAAAACTCCCCTCTGGAGAAAGGTTGCAGCATTTGGGACTTTTTAGTTTAGAGAAAAGGTGAGTAACAGGTCGCATGACAGAAGCTGGTAAGATTGTGGGTGGCGTGGAGAAAATGGCTAGAGAAAAGTTTTTCTCCTTGAAACACTGGAACTTGGGGACATCCAATATTGGAAGTTTCAGGACAGATAAAGCGCTTCTTCACACAGTGCCTAGCAAAACTATGGAACTCATTCCCACAGCAGGCAGGAGTGGCCGCCAAC
Organism: Podarcis filfolensis; assembly: GCF_964270895.1. Lineage (NCBI taxonomy): Eukaryota > Metazoa > Chordata > Lepidosauria > Squamata > Lacertidae > Podarcis > Podarcis filfolensis. The sequence goes on along the minus strand of NC_139612.1, from coordinate 42,436,105 downwards.
TCAGATGACTTTAATTCGTGGAGGATCTGCTATGGATGGCTACCAGTGTACAGTGTTACAGAGAGAGCCAGTGTGGTGTAGTGGTTAGGAGCAGTAGACTCGTAATCTGGTGAACTGGGTTCGATTCCTCGCTCCTCCACATGCAGCTGCTGGGTGACTTTGGGCTAGTCACACTTCTCTGAAGTCTCTCAGCCCCACTCACCTCACAGAGTGTTTGTTGTGGGGGAGGAAGGGAAAGGAGATTGTTAGCCGCTTTGAGACTCCTTCGGGTAGTGATAAAGTGGGGTATCAAATCCAAACTCTTCTTCTACTACTACTAACCATGATGGCTGTGCCCCCACAGAGGCAATAATACTAGTTGCTGGAAACCACAGGAGGGCAGAGTGCTCTTAGCTCTCACATCAATGCAACTTCAGTTTGTGCTAGTGCACACACCAGGGGTGTTGACGGCTGGGGATGTCTACCCAAAGGTGTCCACACGTGGAGTATAGACAAAATAGGTGACGCATTAAACTGCAGCATCTTACAGCCGAGTACAGGATACATATGCAGTAAACAGGAGTGTGAACACAGCCTCAAGGAGGCAGCAAATTTCCTACACATGTATGCACACTGCAGCGAATATGCTGCCTGATTTCAGCAGATGCAATATTTGAAAACCAGCTGCTATCAATATCTGCAAATGTCAGGGATGGTGGTAGTTCAGTGACATCCAAAGGGCACTAGTCTGGGGAATGCTGGATCTTCTTCATTAGGAAGACAGCAAAATATGGGGTGCTTTTCTGCCAAGTAAAAACACTTTAACAAAAAATAATAATCGTGATTTATTTATTTTTCAGTACAGAGTTTGCTTGTGTACAGAGCATTTTTTTCATACAAGATTGTCAAATCCACACTATAGGATAATCCGTTTTAATGGCACATTGAGAAGGTGAAATTAAAAGCACACAAATTGGGTGGGGTAGAGCTTGTTAATACAGGGGTTAACACTTCACCCACAGTGTTGTATACAAAAAGTGGTTTGAAGTGGTAAAAAGTTTCGCCCAATTAAGTTTTAATCTCTTAATTGCACGGTTGGTTAAATCTGCACAACTAGCATGAGGATAAAATAATCACTTTGAAGAAAAATGCTTGTCTTCAAAATTTAGGTAATGTGCACAGCAGATGCCATCTTAGGAGAGATGATGGCTTGAGTCCTAGCTTCCCAAGAATAGAACAGAGTTCATGTTCACAGAACAAGGCTTTCCTGCATGGGCATAGCCAGAATTTTTGTGGGGGAGGCTGGCTTTTGTTGAGGGGGCAGTACCTCCGATTTGTATTGATTTAAATTATGGGGGGCAGCTGCCCTCCTGCACCCCCATGCTTTCCTGCCTCTGCCCCCCTCCCTCAAATCTGCTCCTTAGAATTGGTAGACCCTTGAAAATGGCCTGGACTTTGGTACAGAGGGCTGTCGATGGAGGCGGCTTTGACAGAAACCACCCTCTCCCACCCCCTTACAAGAATGGAGGAGCCACTTGGGAGCCAAGGATTTGACTTGTGTGCAAGAGAGGATGAGTGCTGTACCCAAGATGCTTTTATGTGCCACCCAAGGTGTTTTGCAAATACTTCTATTAAAAAATAAAATCAACCCAGCTGCACATTTTGAACTTTTAAGAGGTACAGTAATTTAAAAATACCTGCATGTAACCAACTGGCATACTGTAGAATGGGAGCTTCTGATCCATATGTGACTGGTGGCCCTCATTCAAAAGTGCACACATGCAACAGCTAGCCTTGTAAGCAGTAGGGACTTCATGTATCTGTTCTGCATGTGGTAGAACGGAATCCTTTCTTCCATCCTCCAGCTGAGCTGACAGATTGCATCTGCTGTTCCTGGAGCAGACCAGAAAATCCACACCTGCAGTTTCCCATCAGCCAATGGTTGATAGGCGTCGTGGTTCAATAACAATTGGAGGGCCACAAATTCAGCCACCCCTGAACTAAGCATATGTAAGCAAAATCCCATGGCAGAGTCAGGACAACTGAACACATGGAGCAAGCATATATCATTACAAATACAATCTTATGTAAGACCTTGTGTAGGGCATCTTAAGTGGCTGATACTGAGAAACCACATAAAAACACCATGTAAGAGCAAAGGATAGAAAGGTAGGCAGGAAACTTACTCAGTCACAGCCCATGCTGATGTTATCACTTATCAGACACCACCACACAGTGGGAGAAGAATGGGGCACGCATTGACAAACGAGCAATTAAAATACTTTTGTCTGCGGCTCAGGTGTAGTAGGATAATTTGTGTACAGCTCTTGCTCAGTAAAATGCACAAGTGTTTTCAGGTAAATACCAAGTGAGTGTAGGTGGGATCGCGAAAGCCGGGATATGGGGGAGAAATTGAGGAAGGATCAGCAAAGTGGAAATGGAGAGCTGTGAACAGGTAGGAGGCAATGGCAAAAGAGCTCTGTAGTATGAACAGATAGGCAGAAATGGAAATGGAAATAAACAATACACAAGTGTAAAGGAAATTCATCCTGTCTGGCCTAAAAAATACCAGATATGTATTTGGGGCATATGCATTTTGAGCGAGGAGAATTTCTACAAAAACAGAAATAGAGAACGGCCCTAAGAATTTGGCAGACGCACAGTTTTATTTGGGCATCAACAGTGTATACGATAGTCATCCCAGTAGTCACCAGAATGAAACTTGGCTTTCCAAAAGTTTTTTCAAAAAAGGTGAATGTGAATGCCCTAGTCTTAGTCTACCACAATTAAAGCTTTGTTTATCTTAGACAGAAGGCCCTTTGGGATAATGCCAACAGTAAACCTAAGAGGTCTCTTGTTATATACACACAGGAAGATGATCAAGAGTCCATCCCTGAGGAAAGATTATTGAATCCTTCCTTTAGGATAGATTTAAAATACAAAGTACAACATTTTATGAATATAATCAAGATCAAGCATATCTTGTTCTGTGTGGCTTCTCAAATGGAAGTCACTGACTTCCATGAAAGCCTAAAAGCAGCTTAGAACTATTTTATAGACTTTGGAAGCCCCAGTTTAACTCAGGAGCCTGTTGTAGCAAACAACACAGGTGTTGTTGAGCTACAACTCCCGATGTTACTGACCACTGGCCATGTTGAGCAAAGGCTAATGGAGTCCAACAACATTTGACGGCCCACAGGTTCCCCATACTTATGGACTCAACAAAGCCGAAGACGAAAAGGTGTGGGAGCAACAAAGTATTGTGACACACACATTAAGCAGTCTGGCCAACTGCACATGATCAGAGACAAAAGCTGAGGCTGGATTTAAGGAGGCCTAGGACAGCAGCTTTTCTCCTTGGAACTAGCTTGTCTAGTTACTCAGAAACTCAAGAACCATGGATTCAATTTTCAGGAAAAGAGTTTCCCACGGTAGAAAGGAGAACAAATTCTTGTCTTGGGTGCTGCTGGGCTCCCTAGCCAGGCTGTCCCTCAAACTGGCACTGTATTCTCGCAGCAGAGAAATTGGCACACATGGCCAATTTGCATTGATGGCAAATTATGGAGTCGTTTGCCAGAACTTAGTCTCTTGCTACAGCCACAATCTCATTGATAAGAAACCAGAAAAAAGGAAGATGTTGCTTCAATGGCTTAGCAAGTCAAGTTTGTTTACTGATGCAGTCTTATATTCTCGTGTCGATGTTTATTTCTGTGTCCTTTTCTGAATTAAATTTGCTTTTGTTCTCCTGTGCATAATTATTGCGCTCCTTTGCATTGTTTCTGGCTGGCCGCTTTGGGCACATTGGGAGGTACTGAAACCAGTCAGCAGCACAGAACTTAGAACCTATTCCGAAGGGTAGATCATAGACGTCCGATGTGTTCACAGTATCATCAGATTCTTCCTTATAACCCTCTTTCCATGCCAGGAGTCCCCGCTCTTCCAAGCTCCCTACCAAAGGAAAACAGAATAGTTAGCAGAGACTAATAGAAACAGGCATCCTATAGAATAACAAAGCAATTTCGTATCATCGCTAAGCATCAGCCTCTCGTGCCCCAAAAAGTATGAATCTCACATAATCACAAACACGACAGTCATTTCAGAGTATAAGAAAAAATAGAAGCCATTCACAATAAGCATCAGTTCTTGCAAGACAACTTCCCAGTTATAACAAAAATATGAAAAGCGTCATGAATGTAACTCTCATACTCTTTTTGAATATGGGTAAAATGCAAGGCACGGTGTAATGACTGAAGTACACTGAATATATTATAAACACAGCTCTGTCATGCTAATTGCCACTATAAACCTGTAAAGTGGTTTTGACTGTGACTTTCTGTGGCAAAAAGCAAAACTTGAGTGCAGTTTTGCCCTCAGAACCCACAAGGCTTGCCCTAAAAAGAAACCTCCCTGATCCCAATCTGTGTAGCGGCCACACCCTCGGCCTCCTCAAATCAAAACACTGAGGACAATTGTACTGCATCAGCAGAGTGTTTTCAGGGACAGCACAGCATCTGACACAGGTGCAGCTACACAGCTGCAAAAGCCTGGCAAGGCCTGCCAATGTTTCCCGCCACGGGCCCCCTGTAACATTTTCTCCCCAGACTAGTGATCTGAGAGGCACCATGTGGCTGAGTATAGCTGCCATTTTAATTTCCCACAATGCCCCTGGCATAGCATTGCTCTAGGATACTCCCCACCCTCACGGCTACTGTTGACATTCATGATCCACTACAGAAAGTTATCTGGGTGGGGTGGCAGTGGTCAAATAAGACGCTGAAAGCAGGTTAGTTGGTCACAAAAATACCTGTCCATTTTGCCTCCTCTCTCATGTTCTACAAATGCTAGAAACTTACTCTTAAATATATATATGAAAGCTTGAAATCTGCGGAATATTGTTCATCCAGGGGCCAGAGGACAGGGATTGACTGCCCTAACGATGGACGTCCCATGACCACACAAAAGTCCCCCCCCCCCTCAAACCTGGAGTTGAATCCTTTAAATTTTACTCCAGCTGTGTTGAGAGCTGCTCTCTTGTAGGGTAACTTTTAAATGACCCAGCCAAGCATTGGGAAGCCAACTGCATGATTAGTTTCCCCCAAGGAATTAGCACTCTGCTCCCAATGTGTTGTTGACTCAGTGGTCAGGGCCTATGTCTGCATGTGGTTTAAACATGACCCAGCCACGTCAGAGCCTCTCAGGGAAAAACAGGTTCTCCTCTGTTGAGCTAATGTTTTAAGAGCTCCAGTGTTGCTGATTCAGAGGCAGTGGCTAGAAAGCTAAAGATCTCTGGGTTTTTTAAGCCATCAGGACTGGAACTCAGATTTATTCTGAAAATGACCTGGGGCCCCCAAACCCTGGCAACCAAAGGCAGCCATACCTGTGCAACTGCGCATTAGCAATGAACACTAGAATATAGTCAAGGAAGCTGGGATATTATTGTAATTCCTACCTGGAATAGTGTTATCGAGGATGAAGCCCAGGAACCCCCCAACAAACATGCCTGTGGTGAGCAGCACATTGATTACTTGGTCCAGTTGTTGAATTCCTAGAAACAGAATCCACTTGTCAAATAAACAATCCAAACAATGAGAAACCCCAACAAGTCCCTACAGCTCATGATGGAAGTCATTTTTTTAAAGTGTTGTTTTCGTTCTGGGTTCAAAAGTGTATATTTACCTCAATATTCTGTCCAACAAACAATATTCTGTTTAACAGACAGATGCCCTGGAACTGGGCACAACAGGGAAGCTATCACATACAGTGGTACCTCGGGTTACATATGCCATGCTTTCAAACTGTTAGGTTGGCAGGAGCTGGGACCAAACAATGGGAGCTCACCCCATCGCAAGGATTCAAACTGCCGACCTTTCAATCAGCAAGCCCAAGCGGCACAGTGGTTTAACCCACGGCGCCACCCACGTCCCTCTTCTTTTAGATACCTGATATCTATTAGATACCTTATATCTATTGTTCTGATATCTATTGTAAGTCGCTTTGGGCATGGTACACTGTGGGAAAGGAATGTATAAATTAAATTAAAATAAGCTAAAACAACAGTCTTCATATTTTAACCCATTTGACCCAAACTACAGATTCCATACACTTTAACTGGCTGCACAAACATGGATTTGCCTGCATGTCTCCACCCAAAAAAGATGGTTGGCATAGTCAGCTTTGATAATGCTGTTAAGTGAATTTGGAGGGTGACGGCTACAAACATGTGACTGGAACAGTTATCATCTGGCATCTTAAGGCAGAAACCACTTGCAGCAGACGAGAAACCACCTACGGCAGCTTCTTAGCATGAGCACTGTATCTGTCAAAGTCCAGTCATTCAAATACATGAAATCTAAGGTAAGGGACCCCTGAGCAGTTAAGGCAAATATGGGGTGCGGCACTCATCTTGCTTCAGGCTGAGGGAGCTGGTGTTTGACCACAGACAGCTTTCCAGGTCATGTGGCCAGGATGGCTAAACAGCTTCTGGTGCATCAGAACACTGTGACAGAAACCAGAGAGTATGGAAACGCCGTTTACCTTCCCGCCACAGCAGTACCTATTTATCTACTTGCACTGGTGTGCTTTCGAACTCCTGGGTTGGCAGAAGCAATGTAACTGAAACCACAGTGTGGGCAGAAGTTAATTATGGGAACCACATCCCAATTTTTGTGGGTTACATTTCTAATTCATTTTCTGTTGACATCAGCCAAAAAACAAAATATAACAAAACAACATTCACCTGTTTCCACCAATTCTGAATTTTTCTGCACCCAGAATGGAACCGTCAGACCCGCAAATATAGAAAATCCAAAAATGAAAAGGTTTCTTGAAGAGTTCATATCTGTATACTGAATAAAGAGGAGATGGTCTTTAGAGGGAAAACAAATGGATACCACAATATCCATTAATTTCACCAGCTATTTTTGGTATGTAGACAATGCAGCATTGTTGATTCTTTATTATTCCATCTGTGTGCATAGTGCCTTACTGAGTATAAGAGGGCAAGTCCACGCACCAAAGGGCTTGTACTCTAAAATTCAACACAGGGGAAACAGAATAAGGAGAGCCCAGGGAAAATGGGGAAGCAATATGTGGTGGTTTCAGATGCACATGCTTAGGCTTAGCTACATACTGAGTTACTGTAGGGCAGGAGTTGCCAACCGAGTGCCCACAGGCACCATGGTGCCCTTGAAGGTTTTCATCAGTGTCCCTGAGCAGGTGTTGCAGACTGAGCTCAGACAGAGAAAGAGCCATGAGACAGTGACAGACGCAGCCAGAAGAAAAAGGCTGGAACAGATCTGCAGCTTCTGTTTCTGCTTACATCTGTCTCTGGAAGTGGCGGGACATGGGAGCTGGGTTGCTACTCTGTGCTTTCTCCTCCTCACCAGAATCCCCAGGTTTTTTAAAAAACATTAGGATGTGTCCAGCACACCCCATGCATGCCTATTTGTATAACATAGCAATAATAAATATTTCAGGGCAATGTAGTCTTAAATATATTTCACAACTCGAAAGTTGATGGTATGAAAGAACTGAAATATGGCACACTTATGCTTTTATGGTACCCAAGACAATGATAAGTGAAGTAGTTGGATATTGCTTCAGTGCTGTTCTAAGAAGAATGCTTTAATTTGTTTTAGACTTATTTTAATCTGATAATAGACAAGTTTGGGCAAGCAGTCAAGCTGCTCTCTTTGGGTTTCTATAAAGCAATTAATGCTACACTAGGGTGCTTACTTTTCCATATAAGATATGTAAGTATCCTTGATGAAAAAGAAAATGAATAATTTTCAAACAAGGATAAAGCCTTTGATAACGCTTTTTTATGATAGCAATTTTATCTAACAACAAAATCTTCACCTTTTATCAGCTTGGAAAATCTCTTGTAATCTTTTCTATCAGATAATGATGTCGATAAAGGCAATCTATTCTGTTAGAAAGATGTCACCTTGGTTTTAGGACACATTTCAACCTGCTGATTTATCCCATTTTTTAAAAGCAGCGTTAATGTTTAAACTTAATAGTTTTGTTTTATTTCTATTAAATATTGTAGTTTGAACACACCTGTACTTTTTAAAAGAAGTTAACTCATAGTTCATTGACACTTTTGGATTTGTTAATGATCTCAAATCATCTTCATCTTAAGGTCATGTTACCAGGTTCCTTCAACTTTCTGAAATGCTTCTCTACTTACAGTGAAAAACCATCCTAGGCATATATCTCACCGAAAATTGAAATTTTGTGAATTCCCATGCCCTCAATAACAACCCAATTCATTGTCTTTCATAAATTGTAACTATCTCATCAGTGCAACTAGCAGTCTTAACAATTTGTAATCCTTGCCTATCATCTCAGCTGTAGACACACCAACCATGCAAAATAGGAAGAACTACTTATTACATCTTGTTACCCATCTGCAATGGTCCTTGATAACTTTCTTACCTGAAACACATTTAATATGAAATTTGTGCTATTCAGTTATTTCTTAGCTGTCACAGATTATGCTTTTCTTTAATGTAAGATGCCTTGATGGACTATATTTAGGCTAAGAGGCAGGATACAATAACTCACCCACACCATACATTTAAAGCACGTACCCCACAAAGAATTGTGGGAACTGTAGTTTCCCCCTCACAGAGCTACAGTCCTAAGCAGCCTTAACAAACTACAGTTCCCAGGATTTGTAGGTGGGGTGGGGGGGTGATCCATGTGCTTTAAAATGTTTGCTGTGGATGTCAGGTTGGCATTTGAGTTCTGAGGATATCCAGAGAAACTGAAACTGCGCACAAATGGCTCCTCCTCACCTATGCAGAATTAAATTGATTTTTGAAGCAAAACTCTCACCTGTAAATTGGAAACTCCCACAGCCGTGATGATGCCAAACATCACAAAAAACATTCCTCCAATGATGGGAGTTGGAATGCTGGCAAATATAGCTCCAACCTTGCCAAACATGCCAGTCAAAAGCATAACGCAGCCCCCAGCCACAATAACCATTCTGCTCCCGACCTGTGTTGAGAAGAACAGAAGAAAATTAAAAGCCCCCACAAAAGGACAAAGAAAATGATATGGATATGTTTCAGAGCTCTGTCAGTTCTGACAGTAGGGCTTTGGTTAATTAGCTCATGTTGCCTCCTACAGCGGTGCTCATCTTTTAGGGTGGAAGGTAGGACCTTGCCCTTATTAATATGTTGCTGAATAAGCATACTATTAAGTATTGTTCACTGTTTTATTTTTTCCGGGTCTTAAATGGCTTTTACATGTTGTATTTTACCATGTCAAGCCGCTTAGAGACTTTTTACTGAGTAAATGTTCTGATAAGTGTAATAACTAATAATAATAGCCATATTATAAGATAAGATTACAGTAAGACTCAATAGCCAAGCCAGGTGCTTTTTATACCAATGGAAATACAGCCTTTCTGGTTGTTCCATGGATTTTCCTGTTAAAGATGCTTTGTTTTTATAGTGTTCCATGTTCTATTAATAAATACTTATAAGAGGTGTTAACAATATTCCCTTTAAATGCTCTAAATGACAATAGCAGATATTAAAATAGCATCAGGTGGGCATGGTTTGTGGGAAACAGACCTGCGGGGCAGAGGTTCCCCTCACCCTTGCTCTTTCTATAACCTATAGAACATTAATAAAATTTCTGAAGGTAATCATATTACTGCACAACTTGATTCCTGATAATATACTACCACGGAGAGGACTAAAATGTTGTGGCTCATTAGAGAGAAAAGCTAACCCTCTGAATGAGGTAAGTCTACACAGAGCAACAGGCTGTTTGGAAGGACTCTTCAGCACAGCACTCCAGCAAACGTGCTCATTTAGATGGCAGCAAGATGGCGCCTAACCCCATTAACTTTTCCTTCCATTCCCCTTTGCTACACTTTTTACGAAGACCACAATGTGAGCGCTGAGCCTGCCTGCCGCTGCTGATCTCCTCCTGCAGTGTGCAGATCCACGGGAGTATTGAGGGATTCTCAGGCTATGCTCTCAGTTCGGATGTGCCAATAGTGTGTGTGGCCTGGCCAATGCCCTACACAAAATGAATGCTTACTTTAGAAAATCCCCCAGAATCCTCTGCAAAACACAGGATTCCCACAGCAGATGCCCTCATTGTTGCTCAGCAGACAACCTAATGTGAAAAGAGCTCCCTGGCGTTAGAACGGTTGGGAAAATACTATCCATGCATAGCCCACATTTGTTTTAAGACAGGCACCCCCAACCTGCGGCCCTCCAGATGTTTTGGCCTACAACTCCCATGATTCCTAGCTAACAGGACCAGTGGTCAGGGATGATGGGAATTGTAGTCCAAAACATCTGAGGGCCAAAGGTTGGGGATGCCTGTTTTAGGAGCACATGTGTGGCTGCTTCTTCTGCAAAAATGCTGCCACTTTGCTGCAGTGGAATTCAATTTATCGTACTGAAATCAGACTTACCCGAGTGATCCCCAAAGCACCCACGTTTTCACTGTACGAAGTGGTGCCATTTCCTGTCCCCCAGGCTCCCGCCAGAAGGCAGCCAATCCCCTCCACTCCAATTCCACGGTTGATTGCATGCTTGGGAGGAGGAGGCGCGCCAGATAAACGAGCACAGGCATAGTAATCTCCTACCGACTCCACCATGGAGGAGATCACTCCAGCTATGATGCCAAAAATCCCGGCCAAGCTAATGGTTGGAACTCCCCATTGACCTGTGTGTCGCAAACACAAAAACAAAGTGTCCATGTTGAGACTGTGGATCTGAGGCTGGTGAAGCTCACCAGCATAAGTAGCTAAAACTTCTTGAGATGTTGTCGAACGTTGGAGCCAAAGGAACTGTTATTTTGCTGATTCCAATTATTAACAGGACAACAATTAGGACTGTCTTGCAGGCAATAACCACCACATGGGAAGCTACTTTAACTTGCTTGACATATCAGCTGTCATTACATGGTAAGTCATTCAAGTATGAACTTGAGCATGTTGTTCCTCACATTTTCCCAAGTGGAAGCTGTCGCCAAGGATGGACCATTTGTGTGCAATGTCTCACTTTGTAGGAAGAGTGGCTGTTGCCTAAATCAGAAGTGCCTGGAACGAGGATCAGTCCTGTCAGTTGTGTTCTTGCATATCCACCTCTACCTGCTTCCAAGTCAACTCCTAGACAATCTTGCTGCTCCAAAGTTTTACCCCCCCAAAAAGGTTGCATACCTGTATAGGATGGGCAGCTATGCCACTGTAACATGGGGGTAGCCAGGATTTATGTTGGGGGGAGCAGGACACCCAGCTGTCATCATCCTCTCTCTGACTCTGTCTAGCAGATCCAGAACGAAATGTCTCCACAACCGTTGTTTTAAATTACTTTCTTTTGACCTCAAGTGCTCAGAAAAATCTGTCAGATCTTTCTACAATTTCTACTTTTAGTTAAGTATTTTTATTTATTTATTAACTTGATTGGGGGAGGGGGACAGCTGATTGCTCCTGTCTATGCCCACACACTGTAATAAACACCCAAGTATTGTTTGAAACATACAGTGGTACCTCGGGTTAAGTACTTAATTCGTTCCAGAGGTCTGTATTTAACCTGAAACTGTTCTTAACCTGAAGCACCACTTTAGCTAATGGGGCCTCCTGCTGCCGCCGCGCCGCCAGAGCCCGATTTCTGTTCTTATCCTGAAGCAAAGTTCTTAACCTGAAGCACTATTTCTGCTTGGTGGAGTGTGTAACCTGAAGCGTATGTAACCTGAAGCGTATGTAACCCGAGGTACCACTGTAGTCTTAAACATATTGGCAGAATCAACAGATACATATAGATTGTTACCAGTACTGTTAACAATGAAGCCCTTTTGTCTGAAGAAGACCATATTAACATTAATCTGAAATCAACTAATAAAGAGAACCAAGCAGTTGATTAATGTTTTCACTCCTAATGTGGAGTCAAAAAATCAGCAACATCACGGCATGACAATACCTGGGTAAGGAAACCGAAACCAGGGTGCCTGTGAAAGAACATCCCCTTTGCTGTCAGTCCGAGCTTTGTAGCCATAAGCAAGTGGGTCCGAAGGGAACACATTGGTGATGGTAAGTATAAAACAGAGAAGCCAAGTAAGTGTAAGGCCAAACAGCACCTAATGAGTTACAGAAGACAATGGATCTCTGTTAGTGGCAGAACTCGCTCTTCCAGACTAGAAGTTGTATAGTTCAACAGTATTTCCCATTACATTTGCAAAGAGCATCAAAGAAATGTAGTTGTGGTATAGCTACTCAATCATAACAAAAACCACCAAATCCCCACTTAAATAAAGGCAAGTTGGTAAGACACAGCACGAAACATTTGGCAAACTTCCTCTACAGCTGGCTTATTTCATTGCCAACGAACAAGTGGAAATCAATGCAATTCGTTAGGTGACTGAAATGAAGCATGCTTTAGTTTTATTTTAGTCTACCTGGGGTGGTCTAGCTGGTCACCAAAAGTTCAAAGGGGTTAACTCACAGGGAAAATCTGGAAGAGGTAGATCTTGGAGAAATGGCATCTCTTGCTTGTGCTGTAAGATGGCACTGGAACAGGGACATTTTTCAGGTACTGAGAGAACAGAACTATGAGGAACATGGTTCTGAGGTGGAAAAGAAATAAGTTAAGAAAAAGTTGTTTATGTTTTAGGTTGACTCAGAGGTCCTGATTCAGAACTTAAGGGAGTATTTATACAGGAACAAATACAAACATTGGTGCCACTTGTAAGCTCGCATTGCACTTATTCAGATATTGGGGCACAATGTTTCTACTACACTGACTTTTCACAACCATGTTTATTACACTGTCTTCATTTACTGAGATACCAACTGTCCTGAATCATCTTACAAAATTCCACACACCACAGTGTAAGTTACAAACAGAGACAAGCCTCTGATATCAAAGTTCTCATGACTGGTGTTATGTACTGAGTTGAATAGGATCCAAACTGCAGCAGTCTGATTGGTCCTAGAACAATAGGATCCAAAAGGCAGCAGTCTGATTGGTCCTAGAACAATAGGATTCAGAATGCAGCAGTCTGATTGGTCCTAGAACAATGCAGCAGTATGATTGGTTGGCAGGAACCACCCAATCATGCTCCAGAGAGAAGTGAATCCACAACTTGATTGGCTTACAGTAGAACTCCGGAATTAGCCAATCATGTGCAGCCCATTGTGTAAATAATGTATATAAAGCAGATACTTTGAGGGGACATTCATTCATTCATTCCTCCTCACCACTATGAGCTGAATAAAGAGCATGAAATCACTTTGTGACTCTGAGTATATTTCAACTGGATTTTTGTGTTTTCCAAAATACCTATTTTAGGCTTGGATCCTAATATTTACATGCAAGCATACCTTACTTAATTCATTGGAATTTACTTCATTCTGAGCTGATATGCAAAGCAGTGGATTGCACTGTTAATCTGCTGTTGTGTATGTCATGCATTTGTATTTTCTGATTATTGTGCATTGTTGTGTTTCATTAGTTTGATTGTGTTTGTAAATCTTGTAAGGCACTTTGTGTCCTGTGACAGAAAAGCAGGGTAAAAAAACAAAACAAAACAACAACAGTTGATTCAAGCAGCTTTGTTTCAAGCAGTGTGCACTTATTAGTATTCCACACTTAGAAACAGATGAAAAGCTCATTGTAAAAATCAGAGGCTCAAGCCTATTCAGTGCCTTGAAGAATATATCTACATGTGAGCATAAAGCACATGCCATGCCAGGAGTGTGACTGAAATGAAGCATGGAACTAGCAACAGAAATTGGGAATTTCATTATTTTGCCCAGTAAAGATGCATTGTTTCCAAGTAACTGTGACTTCGTCCCAGGTATGGAATATTTTACATTTGCTGGATGATACAGATAGGGTGGAATCTAACCGATAGCCCCATGCTTACAGCAGAGCTTTTGATCCAGCCAATACCTCTACTAATGGAAGAAGAGGAGAGATTGTTTTTGCTGATTCTTATTCTCCATCCTCTCACTGCAGCCCTCAGCAACCCTCAAAAATTGGCTTCAGAGAGTTGGTGGATCGTCCAGCACAGAGGGAACTGCAGAGAGAACAGTGGATTGGGGGCAGGGAAGTATCCTCCCTTAATTTGTGAGCAGAAGTGTCCACTGGATCAAAAGCCCTTCTGTGAATGCAAGGACACCAACTGGAATCCACCTGCAGTCTTTGCGTATCGACTGGGCAATTCACTAAATATGTTGTTTATACTATGAATTTGTGTTACTTTCTCAAGAGTGCTTGGATACTAGGCATGTTGAGCTGGTAATATACATATTTCCAACTTCATTATGTCATTTTTATATATTCCATGCAACTGCATACAGCAACCAATGTTTATGCACATTCTTCATAACTCACATTTACCAGAAGAGAGTTACTTCACATATACTGCATACAAATACATAACTGCCAATGTTTTCGCTCCCAGTTACTACGGAAAAATGGGAAATGGTGTATGCAGTGCTTTTTTTTTCTTAAAAAAAATGTTTAGGGGTACTCTCATTTTGACTCAAGAAAATCATCATTTTATAGTTCAGGGAAAATACAGTAAATGGACAAAAGTACAAAGATTCACAAAATGTTTAGTGGTATGCGTACCCTTGCATACTCCCAGAAAAAAGCACTGGGTGTGTGTTCTCTGTTTGCATCACATTCATCTTGGTATTAAAGGGGGGTAAAACTTACACGGCTGCTATACCCCAGTGTTGTCCTGCCTCTTCTCCTGCAGAGACAAAGAGAGGCAGAGCCACCAAGGAGATGGTTGGAGCAATTGTCAAAGGGCCAATGAACCTCAACAGAAATCCAATGAGACCAGAAAAACCAATAAAGATTTGGAAGCAGGAAGCTACCATGATTGCTCCCTGCAACTGAAACAGAGAAAGAAAAAATAAACATTTCAAAAATAAACTTCTGCAAGCTTTGTCCTTCAATATGCTTGGTTACTGTATCTTTAATAATACTTCCAACCAGTTTTCCCAGGACAGGTGTTAAGCTAACTGACTTGTAATTTCCAGGACTGCCCTCTTTCCAATCTTTTTTTTAAATTGATGTTGCATCGCTACTTTCCAGTCCTCAAGTACAGAGACTGATCTGAGACACAAGTCACATATATTAGAGAATCAGCAATTGCACATTTGTGTTCTTTGATAGTTCTCAGGTGGATGTTATCTGAACCCAGCAATTTGTCAGCTTTTAATCAGTCTATTAGGCCTATAACTTCATCTCTCATCACCACTATCTGCCTCAGTTCCTCAAATTTCCCTCCTGCAAAAGTTAGTTTTAGATTATCTTCCTCCTGCCTTCATGGTTGGAGGCAGTAGTTCTTCTAACTACCAGTTGCTGGATGTTTCCGTGGGCATCTGGGAAGCCACTGTGAGAAGAGGATGCTGGAATAGATGGACCATTG
Organism: Podarcis filfolensis; assembly: GCF_964270895.1. NCBI lineage: Eukaryota > Metazoa > Chordata > Lepidosauria > Squamata > Lacertidae > Podarcis > Podarcis filfolensis. The sequence goes on along the minus strand of NC_139612.1, from coordinate 42,420,709 downwards.
GCCTGATCCAGCAGGCTCTTCTTATGTTCTTACTTTCCATTGATTTTATTTTAATGTAGATTCTTTCCCTGCACATCAGCTTTTAATAGTGACATTGAAATTTCTACCATAACAAAATGTTTAAGTATTTAAGCTGCCATCTTGGTTAGTTTTAGATATGTGAGACATAATCATGTCATCAACATCTCCCATGGTACTGTAGACTTCAATTATTACTGGAGAACAGGGAAATCTCCAGGTTTTGGAGAGCCCTTGGGCAAGATACCCTTCATGCATGCCCAACTCAATGAATCTACCTCCTCACTGCAGCAAGTCCTGCTAGGATGTGGACCACTGGCAGATGCCCAACCATGCCGACCTTTGGCACTGGCTCTGTTGGAAGACCATGGAAAGGAACTATGGGGAATAAAAACCATGCTGGTCCTCTAACATATGGACCCAGTCAAAGAGCAAGTAAAGTATAATCTCCCTGTGGCTGATCAAGAGAAGAATTGAAAGCAAAAGTGAAATCACCCTCTCCATAGCTAGTGGAGAAGCTACATAAACTTGTAGGATATCCTACTATTCAGAACCAAACTTCAAGATATTCCCCCACATATATATGGAATGCCCAGTGGGTTTACCTCTCGCATTCGTTTTTGCCAGGTCTCAACAAAGTCTGGAGAAGAAGTATCCAATGAGCTGGAATTTTGGGTCCACTCTGGGCACTTCCATCGGGGGAGAGAGAGCATAGCCAGCGTTGGAGTTAAGAAGGCAAAAGTCCCTCCTTGCAGGATAGGTAGCCTGTGTTCGGGATTGGAGGTAAGAATGGCACTGATGAGGGGGTTGCACTTTGTAGGTTTTTTGTAGATAAAACAGACTAAACAACAATGCAAATACAACCACAGAAAATACATTTGAAGACCTTTAGCTAAATGCTGTCATAGAAATGGAAGAGGCTTGTCAACATGGTCTTTGCAGGCGCCGGTATGCCTGCCTGTATTGCCAGTGGCGCCTTGTAAATGATTCAGTATAAATATTTGTAATGGACCAAAGACTGTTCCATCTTCTTGTTCAGCTAATGCTTGTCCTAGCTCAGCTTGTTCTGTATTGAACAGGCCTACATTTCTCTGGGCACCCACTCTTTCTTCCATTCTGAGCAGAGGGGAGGTGCAAAGAGAGAGTGCAGCAATGGTTGATATAGGAGCCTTTTTATCCATTGATTGTGGGGAGGGCTGATGGGGTGGCATGCCATTGTGGCAGTCATTTTGTATTGTGCCATGTCCCCTATGGGAGCCATTTTGTGTTATGCCACACATCCCTCAGCAGCCATTTTGTGACTGGAATCCGCTGCACTCTCTCAAAATTCCTGCTGTGCCCACAGATCCAAAGCAGTTCTCAAATAGATTATTGGCTCTCAACCAGCGTGTTGACCTTACCTAAGGAAGATCACACCAGCAAACACCACAGTTGTCTACTAGAGAGAAACTGAGAAAGGGGAGGAGAAAGAGAAGAGAAGAATGAATGAGGAGCAGGGAAAGAAGGCCAGATTTCCAAAGTAGTCAAGAAAAACATAGAAAGGCTGTACTGTAAAGAAAAATATGATGCAAGGTGGAAGAAAGTGGGGTCCATAAGGACTCCAGCCTAGATGACATCAACAAGAAATATGCAATCCGTGAGCTCTTCAGATGAGGGTGCTCCCGTACTACCTGTTCCTCGGGACATTCCTTTGCTGCTCAGTTCCTACGTATTGTATTGAAACCAATAGGATCATATTTGTATTGAAACAAACAGGATCGATGCCCTAACAAAAAACATCAATGCAACAGAAAAGTGGGGTGGGAGGGAATATACATTATCATGAAAAATAACACACAGGTGTTCATTCTGCAACACAAACAGGTGCCACAAAGTACTCCTGCAGGTAACAATGGCTGCAATTATACCTGCAGCCTCCCCTTATGCCCCGCCCTGTAGGTGGCCTTGGAGTTTGCAGGCAGTCAGCAGGTACTTACACTTGCTTATGTCAGGGTAAACTCCAGTATAAGGGGCAGATTACATGTTACCCAACAACAGCCATGTGCAGTGAAGCCTTGGCAGTCAGTTCTGCCATTTAAAGCACCCTTAGGGAGAAGGACATCTGCACAGTGCTTAAGCCATGGGTAGGCAAACTAAGGCCCGGGGGCTGGATCCAGCCCAATCGCCTTCTAAATCCGGCCCACGGACGGTCCGGGAATCAGCATGTTTTTACATGAGTAGAATGTATCCTTTTATTTAAAATGCATCTCTGGAATATTTGTGGAGCATAGGAATTTGTTCATTTTTTTTCCAAAATATAGTCCAGCCCCCCCAGAAGGTCTGAGGGACTGTGGACTGGCCTCCTGCTGAAAAAGTTTGCTGACCCCTGGCTTAAGCCTTCACTTCCCAGTGGCTTTCACCTAAAAAAATTCCCCTTTCACCCGTATCACCCTTCATCTCAAACACATACATATAGTGTGTCCAGGGCTGCAAAAGCAGCTGAGGAAGGAAGTTTCAGAAGAAAAAGTGATGATTAGCAGACAAAGGACCAAGCATTCCCTTCCTTCTTCTATGCAAATGCCAATTCCTTGGAAACCAAGGTAGAAAACAGGTTCCATGCTTTTCTCTTTCTTCCGGATCTTTAGTATGGCAAGAACAGGAGTCTTCCTGTACTAGCCACTTAGAGCATGGTAACTTGTACAGCTGATTGCTGTTGCACTGTATCCACTGGTCTCCCTTCAAGACAGTGTCATGGGAATTATAGATATAGTAAAATTAAACATTGGAAATGCGTGTGAGGAGGGCTGGGCAAGTGAAGGTTGGAATGTGATGGCTGTGTCTGCAAGTAAATCATGAGAGAAGGACAGAACAACATGTACCACAGGAGCTATTGCTTTAACCGTTAAGGGCAAAGGAAGAAGGGAAAGATAAGAAGGTTGATATGCCTTGTGATTAAACAAGTACAGTGCTACCTCGGGTTAAGTACTGTACTTAATTCGTTCTGGAGGTCTGTTCTTAACCTGAAACTGTTCTTAACCTGAAGCACCACTTTAGCTAATGGGGCCTCCCACTGCTGCCGCGCCACCGGGGCACGATTTCTGTTCTCATCCTGAAGCAAAGTTCTTAACCTGAGGTAATATTTCTGGGTTAGCGGAGTCTGTAACCTGAAGCGTATGTAACCTGAAGCATATGTAACCCGAGGTACCACTGTAGAAGGAAGTACTGTCATATATTGCCATCACTGCTGCTTTGCCTCCCTTTGCTTAGAAGGGTATAAATGACTGTGCTTTTTTCATGTTGGTGGTGCCACCCATCAACTATTTGCTGGTTGAGGTTATGCCGTGCTGTCTTTGCTACACTTAAATAAACGCCTTGTTAACTGACACAATTGGAGTCTGGATTTTTGTGGGAGTCATAACGCCATAGCAGAGGCTTGTAAGACTGCAGGGTACCTCCTGACCTCGTGACCAGCACTCTGTGCCTTACAATGAATTAGAATGTATTGACCTTAAATGGAGTTGTGTTTCCTCTGGGCAGTGATGACCCTATATGGTGATGGGTGTAATAAAAGCCTTGACCGGATGAGGTAACGTGAGACATTGGCAAACGGCCATGCGGCTGGGGAGAACAAAGGAGAATAAATCGGAGGAGGGCAGAGAAAGGAGCTGCTCTTATCCATCATGAAAATATAGCTGGCTCTCTGTGTCATTTTTCTATGCTAAGCCATCTCATGACGGCTGGACTCCGTCAGATTTTACTGGCTGTCCAGGCTGAACCTACATGGTACTGAACTCCAATATTTCCCCAACAGCAGCACTTTCGATAGGGAGTTATCACATTTTCCCGCTGCTAGTCACAAGCCAATATATTTTGTTTTGGGGGAACAATGATTTGTTTCCCCAAGTATAGCATGAAACAGGGCTACACAGGTGTCATAAGCTGCTCCCTCTCACACCTTCCTCTATTTTGGTTTCTCAATCGTTGCAGTGGTTCGCTGGCTATGCTTTTAACCTAGGAACAGTTCAAGAGCTTGTACAAAGAATGGAGGCAGAGATCTGTGGCATCCAGAGTTTTGGCGATTTCTTGCCTTTCCTTAGACCCAGCATTAACCTCACTAGTAAATTTGAATTATAAGACTATAAAGTATTTTGGCCCCCATGTTTGCATAGGTGTGCAGGGACAGTAATAACTCGTCCCCAGTGCAGCCAGTATTTGGAATGTTGCAAAGAAATCCCATCCAAAAAGTACATCCTCCACTTTGTAGGAGAAGCTAAGACCAAGGCAAACATGGTGACTCTAAGCATGACCAGATTTTTCAAGATAATCCTTTATCATCACCTTCCATATTTACATTGCCTTTTCCTGCACATCCAGCAATGCAGAAACGCATTAACTAAATAGACATGCCTGCTTCTCCTTCATCTTAATTGTCATTTACCGCTGTTTCACTGCTCTATGAGGTAAGTTATTTAATATTTGCCATCCTGGGAGTGCCTGTGGGCCTTTCCACAATGACATCGCAACTGAAATAAGCCTCGGCAAAGTATATAAAGGAGTGTTACTGCACTGTATGTACCCAAGACTTCAAAGGCGTTTTAATATTTTATGAGCCACAGCTCACTAATTTCTTCTGGAAATAGTAACAGGCATATTGCTACCTGAGGAATTCATTACATCCATTCTGCCCCTGAGCTCACTGTATCAGAGAGTTACTTGCACAGATCAGAGGTTACATCAGAGGCATTCCTAGAGGTGATCTGGGTGTGGAGGAAACAGATTCCTTAAAAGCTCCTGTTTCATTGGTAACCTTCCATTATATTGAAAGATATCATTATTATGTCTAAAAAATGTCAGTGGGCTAAGACAACTGAAGCCAACAGGAAGGCGCTTTGCTTTGTGTGTTTTAGAGCTGTAAATCATAGCTTCAGAACCTTCTGGAACTGGGAGTTCTTCTTTAATTACAACGAATGCCAATATGTGGCGTAATTTAGCTTAGCCATCAAGTTCACTGGATGACCATTTCCTAGCTTAACCTACCTTACAAGGTTAAAATGAGTAACCGCTATGTGGAACTACCAATCTCAGCTCCTTGGAGAAAGGCCAGGATATAAATACAATTTTTTAAAAAAATAAACAATAAAATCCCTATTGAAATGAAGAGCTTTAGACCAGGTCGAAGTGACTTATGTTGCAGCTGGCCTTGCAGTATTGGCGATATTAACTGTGCCTAAATAAGAGACGGTGAACTTGTGGTCCTCCAGACATTGTCAGATTACAACTCCCATCATCCCTGATGGAACCCAACATCATCTGGAGGGCAACAGGTCCCCAATCCCTGACCTAAATTCTAATTTAAAAGGTTTCTACTTGGCTGTCTAGTCAGCTGTCTAGTTTCCCAATGAACTGAGCCATCAGTGTTAGGCCTGCCAAAGAAAGAGCTCATAAATCTAGAGAGGATAATCTCCCCGCCCTACCTACTATATCAGTGCTGAGAGCAGCAGCAGCAGCCTCTGCTTGAGGGTGGGTGGAACCATCTGGACTGAGCTGACTTCATCCCTGACTAATCTTCATCCTTGACCGATCCACAAGTCTTCAAGTGCTATGATGCCACAGTGCCTAGAGAGTAGTATTCTCCAACTTGGTGGCCTCCAGATATTTTGGACCCCCATCAGCCCCAGCCATCATCTAGAAAGCACCAGGTTGGGAAACGATGTCAAGTGATTTGTTAGAAGGCCGGAAGGGACAGATCTATTTGCTTCCAGAGCTTATCAGTACTCACAGTGCAGCTCCTGCTGGAACTGAAGGCAGCTGCTTTATACAGAGTCAGACCAATTAATCATCTAGGTCTGTATTGTCTACACACTGACAGGCAGCGGCTCTCCGGGGTTTCAGACAGGGCTTTCTCCAGCCCTACCTGGAAATGCCCAGGATTGAAACGGTGGCCTTACCAATCCAAAACATGAGCTACCCACTGAACTGTGGCCCTTCATCCAGTTGCTCCTTTGTCCCAGCAAATTATCAGTGATATGACAACACAGCTTTTAGGGCTGTACTCGCAGTACTGCTCAATTATTATTATTTAAAAGTAGGAGCCACCTGTAAATTTACCTCAACTTTTTGGGACCAACTCTGCAGATGTTACACTACAACTCCCATAATTCCTGACAATTGGTCATGTTTGCTGAGACTGATGGGAATTTGAGTCCAACAACATTACGTGGGGCTACCCTTGGCTCAAGCAAAATGCTGCAGATGGAGAGTTGCTGAGGCTAAAAATATTTTTACTGGCTGCCCATACACTACTGGACTAGGTTCGTAGTTTTCTATTAATTTACAAGGCTCTTAACAGCTTGGGTGCAGGATACCTCAGGGACCATCTGATCAGTTAAACACATTTTGAACCCCAAAATGTTCCATGGACCCTAACATGCAAAGACTTGCAAAGGCTTTAAGAGAGCACCTGGCAGTTGTCTCTGAGCCTCCTGAAGGTGGAGGCTGCTTCAAAGACTGCTTCTGAACAGTGCTCTTTGAAGCAGCCCCTCATCCCCATTTGTGCCTCTGGAGGCTCAAACAGAACTGAAAGAGCACCTCTTAAAGCCTTTGCACATGGGGGTTCACATTTTTTAAAACTGGGGTTAAAAGAGGGTCCTCACCCTCAAAAAGGCTGAGGACTGCTGTCTTAGGAGATTTCTCTCAGCAGCTCTCAAAGCTATTTGCCAAACCTCTGCCGAATCAAAAGAGCAATTGTGAAGTTGCAGGAGTGCGGGGGGGGGGGGACGGGGACGGTAGCGGTGTGGTGAACTCTGAACAAAGATTATCTGTGCCCTGTGCTGAGAGTTTGTTTTTGAGAAAAGAAACACCGTGTCTTTGAATAATGGTTTGTTTTGCTTCCTCTCCTGCTGGCTGGCTTAGAAGAACAAAGGCACATACATAACGGCGCATGGCCATTCTTCCAAGAGAGTCTCATGATAGTCTGTAAAGACTGCTCATATGAACCCTCGTCAAAGCTGGACCCTGGAACTGCTTCATTTCACGAAGCTGATCTGCACTATAGAGCTCCGTGTCAAATTTTGTTTCTTTTCGTGACTCAGCAGTAATCCCTGCAAACTTCCTATGCAACACAAGTTTCCTTCTCCCAGGATTGTAGGATCGGGGTCATTATCCTCCACCCCCCCTGCAAAAAATAGTGTTGAATTTGCACAGCTGCACCCCAACATCCCAATAAGGATTAATGTACACGTCACATGACAACAGCATCTGCCAGAGGCACACTGGTCCTTCTCATAACAAATTCATAACAAGAGAATATAGATAGATACACTTCTTTAGAAGTTTGTAACTATCTTGGTTTTCAGGGAGCCACAGCCGAGTGAAATCTACACTTTGCTTGAGCTACACAGCTGTTTTAAGGAGTGCCTGAGCACCCAGAATTTTTTTGTTGTGGGTGCTCAGCACCCACACCACAGGGCCCTCATGCAACTTCCGAGCTTTCACAAGGCCTTTCTGAGGTCTTGCGAGGTCTCAGAACCTGATTTTTGGTGCCACCAGAAGTCAGGTTTCAAGACTGGGGGCCCTGCCCTGCATAACGTCATGACGTCATGTACACTGGGCACCCATAACCTGGGGCCCAAGTCAGCTCCCTTGGTAGCATATAAACCCAGCCACCATTGTCAGGGTGTTAATAGTGGCACAGAAGCTAGAACATACTATGCCACACACTAGTCTTGCTGCACATGTAAGAGGCAGAAATGTTTCCCTAACTATACAACCAAGCTCTTTCTTTTCCATCCTAACCCAGTTTAGGATTTGCATCAGGAGCAAGCGATGTTCCAAAATTCCATAGCATCTGTCCAAACTGGGTTTAGAGAGAGAAGTACTTCCTGGAAAAATTCTCACCTGTGCATTCCACCCAATACATTTATTTCTTTAGCAAAATAATTCATATCCTGCCTTCCTACTTTGCAGCAGAGTAGTGCCCAAGGCAGCTAACGGTCAAAGAATAAAATAATCACCAACAATTAAAGAGCTAAAAACAGAAATAGCATGGCAGATAATTAAAGATCACAGTCAGCTTAAAACATCAAGGCAAATAAAACATTTCACAGACATTAGGCAATCCTTTATGGGATCAGAGATCTAATTATGTCCACTTATGGGGAGAATACAAGTACTACCAGAAATGGAAGGTGACTAAAGAACCTATACACCATCAATACCATCCAGCTTGCTTACAAGATCATCTGCAAATGATTCCAATGTTCCTTAAGGTTGGTGATACAGCTCTTAATGATTGCTAGAAAGATGAAAGCATACTGCTTCCACAATGCAACACTCAGCAGCACTGCATGAATTAAGAACAAGATTCCACGCATTCTCAAAGATGTCAGCTAGTGAGCAATTTCCTGGTTTCTTTATATCAATGCCCACATACACAAAAATGGAACACAGTCTCTGAAGACTTTGGAAACAGATAACATTCCACAAAATCTAACTCCAGAATTTTATAGTTAACTATGGAGAAGAAAACTTTTTATTTTTGTACAAAACCAACTTACATTTTACTATCTGTATTTAATACAGGGGCGGGGAACCAAATCTGACCAGTGGACTGGTTCAAGGCCTCGCCCACCCCTGCAGGGCACTTTGACAAGTGGAAGAGAACACCCACCTGTCAGCCAACAGACATTGATGTGACAATGTTAGAAGAGCCCTCCCCCGCCCTGACAGCATCAGACAGCTGATTGATGCCAACAGTGAACTTTACTTGGTCTGCTTACAGACAAAGTGTGGATTTAAACCACAACTGTGCATGAACATTTTTCTTCTAAAATGTCCATTTGCAGGTGTGGTTTGAATCTAAACTGTGCCTGCAAACAGACAACATTAAAGGGACTTGCTGTCAGTTAGTGAGATCTATGTACCAAATAACAATTGAGAACACATTCTGAGCCTACATTTGTTCCTTTGCAGCTGCATTTTTGCATGCCCCACACCTGATGTTTCATATACCATCAGCATGGTTTGGGGAAAAACCACCTCACAGGCCAAATTAATAGGTCTGTCAGCTGGAGGCTCCCCACTGCAGCTTTTTAAAAAAGATTCCTGGTTCCTAAATCATTTTGCTTCACTTATTTCAAAAGGAAGTCACTAAAACCAGTTTGTAAGACTATATTGTTCCATTACGCAAACATGAAAGGAGGGACACGCAATATTTACACACTAATATGCATTCTCCACTTTTATCTTATCCTCTGCTTCCTGGGATCCTGATCCAGCTCACTGAAATTAGAAGATGCTGCTGAGTTTATTATGCTTTAAGTGAGGTTTTCCAGTCAAACTGTTAAAAAAATTCTCTTTCTTAGTGAGCTGTTAGTAGTTTAACTAATAATACACTGCATTCATCTCAGCCACATGCAAATGTAATGTAATGTAATGTTGCACTCCCAGAGGTACATGCCTACCTGACTCCAAAGATGACTTGAAGAAGGGTGCAGATTCCCGAGACAAAGAAGATGGTGCTGATCAGGTGACTCTGTGTCAGGGTATCGTGCTCCAAGCAAAGAGATTTGGACAGGATGAGAGGGATAGCAACAAGACCTCCAAGAGCAGTGAGGTAGTGCTAAGAACCAGAGAGAGAGAAAAAAAAGAGTTAAGAGAAAGAGCTTTGTGTATAATAGCGGAGAAGACAGGGCCTTTTTTGTAGTGGTACCCAGAGTACAGAACTTCCTTCCTCTCAAGAAAGGTGAAGTTGGCTCCCACCCTTTGAAGCTTCTGCTCCCATTGCGTGGACAGGCGGAGTCCCCAGATCCCGCGCGGTCCCCCCGTCATGTGGAATAACGACTCAAGACAACGTGCTATAGGATTAAATTGGCCACAACTTTATTAAATTTCAAATGTGGGTAGACCTTGGCTCAGGCATTGGGCGTTCTCCCTCCCCAGTCCCCAGCCGGGGACCTAGGGAGCATCAGGGTTATCCAGTGTGTGTGTGTGGGATGGGCCGGCTCTGGAGAACATATGTTCAAGCAGAGATAGCCGCCCCCGTTACGCCGCCGCCTCAGGGGAGAGCAATGACGACCTTTCGGCGTACGGTCAAAGCCTCCCTTCAGAAACCTCTTTAACGGGGAACCCTGGTATCGCTGCCGCAAAGAGGAAGATGGACTAAAGGATTCCGCCCAAGGCCTGATACCGCCAAAGTTGTGACGTTTTGCTACGGGAAAGGCGAAACCTGCCAATGCAGGGAAATTCCTTTCCGGCCCTTTAACAGCGACCTTAACGTAGCAGCGCCCGCATACCTGTGAAGAAAAGTTAACCTGCAAAACCTGTGAAGAAAAGTTAACCTGCAAAATAAGACATTAACTGAGGGTGGGTAGGGTGGGAGAAGCTCTGGAGCCAAGTGAGGATTCCCAGGTAAGATCCTCCCTCTATTGTGTGGGCAAGTAATCCCTCCCCTACCTGGCCTGGTCTTCTTGGCAACGCTTCCCCCAGGTGGGATTGGACAACTGACTGAGGTAGGCGGAGACCTCCAGGTATCCCACCTGGGGGAAGGCAAAGCCAAGCCTATGCTGATGGGGCCGCTCCAGACCTAGGGCTGCGCGCGTCCACGCAAAGGGCGCCCCCCGTTTTAAGCGGGGAGCGGTCATTACTCTAATGTAGCTGGATGTCTATACTTTCCAGCTTTAAGAATGTGTGGGGTAGGTAAGGATGGGGCTTCAAAGGAACAATTGGATACTCAAAGTGAACTCCCAATTGTTTGGGAGCAAGGCATTCCCAACACTCCATGCTATGCTTCAAAGTCCCAACAATCAAGGCTTCAAACCACAGCATCAGCTGACGTCAAAGTGACATCAGGTGACTGACAGGTCAACCCTCTATCAAATTTGGACAGCAGGAGTAGAGAGATAAGGATCTGGCCTGTTGGCCAGAAAAGGTTCCTTTTCTCCAATGTAAGCAATACTGTATTGCTTCAGACTGCAGGTAGGGGCTCAGATTGACTGAATGCTCTTTCACACACAAGAATCCACCCAAAATTGATCTATTGGAGAATAGGTAAATTGGACTCATTTTCCATATATATTAGTTTTCTACATAGTGTTCTTTTCAAGTCTGGTTCTGAGAATTTAGGCTATAAACTGCTTTGCGGGAACAACAAAATATTCTGGCTCTGCAGCAGCGGAGTAAGGATTTTTAAAATCTTTCCTCTCCCCCTCCCCTTACCATGATCTGTCCCCAAAACCACTAATGAACACAGAGGAGAGGAACACAGGTTCTTGCATTGTACCTGTCTTCCCCTCACTCCTTGCCTCAAGCTAGTGACAACTTTTGAGGATTAAATTGGGGAAAATCTTTAAAACACCTTCCCTCACCAAAATAGCTCCTGTACAAATAGCCTCCCTCCTCCAACAAACAAACAAAAGAATGGTTGAGATTCCTGTTGCTCATCTCACATGTAATAGCTTCTACCTTTAGCCCTGAGTTTCATTGACATAATGCCCCTATCACTAAATCAATATCTGAGGATTACCTCAAGGCTGCCCGCTACAGACTTTTAAAAAACTCCACTAATAGGATTATACATATTTATTACAAAATGATTTTTGAACCGATGAGAATGAGGAAGCTGCTTCATGTATCAAACTGCCTGAGAAAGTTCTGTCAGTACACCTGTTGACCTCTTGTTTTAAAGAGCAGGCAAGTCTGCACCTCAGACAGCTGAGGGAATTACAGAAGCATCACAAAGCTAAAGCTGTGTGAAAAAGGAAAGGCTGAACTAGGGTTGTCAGAACCACTGTGGGGTGTTGTGCAATAGAGCCCTGGGCAGACTTGGGTGACTGAAATCCCCATTCAGTCATAAAGCTGGACCTGTAGTGCTGGCTCCATGTTTTATGGGGCCCTTGAGCAAGATACCTGTCATGGGCATCTCTCTTCCCTTCAGTCATTCCCTTGGCCTGCCTCTGGGCCCAGTTCCAACCACTAGCCAACACTGATTCCTAGCACTCTCCCTCTGGGCCAGAGGGTAAAGAAAAAGGATGAATAGATCACCTAGGCAAGTGGAGCAACAACAGGACCAGGGGCTGTGCTGAGATAGGTTTCTGGTAGGTTGGAGCTTTCTCTGAGGGAAATTGGAAAAAATGGCACTGCCTGCTATACATCTGAATTTTGCCAGACATTTAGCCAATTTCTGCCCAGACACTGCTTGCGGTTTCAGTATTCCGGATATGTCCAGTAAATTCCGGACGTGTGGCAACCCTGTGATATGAGCCTTGGCAAACACAACATTATAATAATTTATAATAATAATAATTTATTATTTATACGCTGCCCATCTGGCTGGGCTTCCCCAGCCACCATTACCAACCCCTGATACCAATTCTAGTGATCTGAGTAGCCACCAGTGTCTCTCTCTCTCTCTCTCTCTCTCTCTCTCTCTCTCTCTCTCTCTCTCTCAGACTCACTTGCCTCACAGGGTTGCTGTAAGAATAAATGGAATTACCCCCAAATAAGTAATCCTGAATTCTTTGGAGGGATATAATTCTCCCTTGAGAGACATAATCTCCCCCATATATACACCACCCAGAGCATTTTTGCTACAATATAATCAAGCACACGTTGTGTCTCCTTTGCCTATTTATCACATACTGGCTGACTTTAAATCTGTTAGAATTTATTATTAACCTCAGCCATAGTTTTGTTCAACTGGTCACACAAGACCCTCCACCTAACTTTTCCTTCCAATCCTCACCTGAATTCCCAAGAAGATGCAGAGGTACCAAGGGGGGATATCTGTGACGGTGTAAGCGAGACGGCTGGAGTCTTTGCCTTTCTGCCTTTCTTCGCACTCTGGAACCGTGACACCAGCTTCAGGGAACTTGCAGTAATGCCCTCCATCATCAGTCTGCAGGAACCAAGGGAGAACATTTCAGTTAGGGCTTGAACCCGAGGGCACCAGCATTTGCTTCTCCGAAATGTGTTTTACAAAGTTACTGGCACCTCTTTGGGGCCTCTGGGTGCCTGTCTTGCTACCTGTCTCAATATGGATGGGTTGGAATGGAATGGACTTGGACTGGCAGGAGAAAATGCCAGAATACACAGTTAGCAAAAATGACAGGGAGAATTAGAGATGATACAGAACAAAGATTTAATAGAGAATGGGACACTTACAGAGGATACCTAAAAGAGCATTGTAAACACCTAAATTCTTTGGCAGGTCTTGATTAACCCTTGCATGACAGGAGGAAACTTTACAAAACCAAGACAATTGAGACAATTTATGAGAGACAATGGAAAGTGTGCAGTCGGAAAAAAGCAACTCAGGAACCATGTTGGGGTGATTGGAAGTCATAATGGAATCTGTTATGTATGAATCTATTTTTTTCTTTTTGTAATATGTATTGACCTTGGATTGTTTGTGTCGATTGTTGTTGTTTTTGCAAAATTAATAAAGTATTAAAAAATGTGGATGGGTTGGGAAGGGGAAAAACAAAGTTATCTGTGAATCTATTTCAATTGTAAATCTTCAGAGCTGGCCCCTGTATTTTCTAATCTGTTCCTTCTTAAACAAGCTCACTCCAGTTTCATTCAGAAAAGTTACTGGCTTTACATTTTAAAAAAGACAATAATACACTACAAATGTTTCATTTACCCTGCTCTTTCTCTGCAGCATGGTTTGTCACATGTATCACATGCATCATAAATAGGAAAGATATAATGAGGTTGAGCTGATTTCACTCTAGCTAAAGAGGACAACTTTTTATTTCTCTGTCAGTCATGGGGGAGAGAGGGGAGAGGAGACTTGAAAGCAGCAATGACACACAACGTAAAGAGAATAAGAGGCAAGTAATAAAATCTGCAGCAGATTTGAAAGCTAGAACAAGCTTGGACATTGGCCTAGTTATCCCTCTCAAGTTTGTTATCATCAGGCTCCCTTTTTGAGGAAGAGAGAAGCTTAGCAATCTGTTCCACCTAGTTGTTATGACGGGAAAAAGAAAGACCATTGAGAATTCCATTTGCTGAAGGTGGTCCAGAAACACACCATCTAATAGGAAACTCAGGTGCTGAGTGCAGGTAGCTATGTAACCAAAATTGGGTCACTGAGAAAATAAGGCAGTAGAAATTCCAAGATTTGCAGAAGTACAAGAAATGCTTCTGGGCAGAAGGGATGACTAAGGTGGCAAAAAGAGAGAGGACCCAACAGACATGTGGAGACTGGTCATTTTAAGTGGCCAATAAAATGCTGAGTATCAGTCATTAGAGTGGGGAGGGAAAGAAGAAAAACAGGAGGAAATATTACAAGCATCTGAGATGGGGGCATTGCTGTCTGGAACCCCACACAGGAGCACTTAATTTTGTTGCAGTCCCTACTTGCTGATACTAATAGTAAAAATTAACAGTTGTTTTAAATAACTCTATGTACGGACCATCCAAAGAGCCTTAGTGGGGTGTAACAACAACAACAACAACAACAACAACAACAACAACAACAACAACAACAACAACATTGCTGGTACTATTCATTTATACAACACAAGCTGCGCATTTTCATTCAAACTTCTGCTATGAAGTTATTTGCATGTGGCTTGGACTCTTTCCAAATAGCACGAGGACTTGATTTACCAGACTTGCTGATGGCAAAGCAATTTAGCCCTGGAAGTCTAAACAGCAAAGGTATCCTCAAGCACAGAGAACAAAAGAAGAATACTGAATTTCCAGTGGTCCAGCTAGCATGTTGTCTAACCAGTAGTGGCTCTCTAGGGTCTCTGGAACAGATCTTTCTTAGCAGCTGTGATCCTTTAACTAGAGATGGATCCTGGACCCTTTTGCAAGCTCTGCCTGCTGATCCCCTCTTTGAGGCTATATGAAAGCATAACATTTTTCACTGCTGTGCTGCTAGATATTATCTACATTGTTTACAAAGGTAGTCAGGCAGGTGTATTCCTCCTTTAGCCATGTATTTGTGCATGTACCGTATTTTTCGCCCCATAGGACGCACCGGCCCATAGGACGCACCAAGTTTTTTTGGGGGGAAATAAAGGAAAAAAAATTATTCCCCCCCCAGGCGCTTGTGGGGCCGGCAGCGGGGAGACGCACTGTGCCTCCCAGCTGTCCCCGGAGCTTGCGGGGCAGGCAGCGGGGAGAAGCGCTCTTCTCCCCACCGCCTGCCTGCAGACCAGGTCCAGGGACAGCGGGAAGACGCGCTGTGCCTCCCAGCTGTCCCTGGAGCTTGCGGGGCAGGCAGCGGGGAGAAGCGCTCTTCTCCCCGCCGCCTGCCTGCAGACCAGGTCCGGGGACAGCGGGAAGACGCGCTGCACCTCCCCGCTGTCCCCGGAGCTTGCGGGGCTGGCGGCGGGGAGAAGCGCTCTTCTCCCCACCACCCGCCTGCAGAACAGGTCCGGGGACAGCGGGAAGACGCACTGCGCCTCCCCGCTGTCCCCGGAGCTTGTGTGGCCAGCAGCGGGGAGATGCGCTGCGCCTCCCAGCTGTCCCCGGAGCTTGCGGGGCTGGCGGTGGGGAGAAGCGCTCTTCTCCCCGCCGCCCGCCTGCAGACCAGGTCCGCGGACAGCGGGAAGACGCGCTGCGCCTCCCCACTGTCCCCGGAGCTTGCGGGGCTGGCGGCGGGGAGAAGCACGCGTCTCCCCGCCGTCAGCCTCCAAACCACATCGGGAGACAGTGGGATGGCTGCGTTCCGCCTCCCCGCTGTCCTCCGACCTTGTGGGGCTGGCGCTGCGGCTCTCCTGAAGCCTGGAGAGCGAGAGGGGTCGGTGCACACCGACCCCTCTCGCTCTCCAGGCTTCAGCGAAAGCCTGCATTCGCCCCATAGGACACACACACATTTCCCCTTCATTTTTGGAGGGGAAAAAGTGCGTCCTATAGGGCGAAAAATACGGTACACACATTTGTGTTCTTTTTTCCCTCCTAGACGTGCAGTCTAATTCTATGAAAGTTTACTCAGTTGTAAGCTCCGGAGAATATAATGGAATTGCTTCTAAGCATAGGCATAGTTGGGGGGGCAGCTGCCCCCCCAGATCAAGTAAAACTATAGAAATACTTAACTAACTGACCAACCACATTGGTTCTGACCCCCCTAACAAAAGTCATACCCCTCTAACAAAGCACCCCTCCCCACGAAAATCCTGGCTACGCCCATGCTTCTAAGCAAGCGTTAATAAAACTGCAGCCTCAGAACCCACCTAAGGCATACAATGATGCAGGATAGGGGTGCGTAAACTTTAGGAATGTTCACTATCCTAAAGTTTTTAAAATGCTAACAATATTTCTTTGTTCTGGCCTGTCTTAATCTAGAGTAGCAGCAGAAAAGCAAGGGATTATCTTTTTTTTTTTAAGCAGAGAAGCAAATGACAGGGAGTGAACTGACATGTAATAAAAAATAATCCATTCTTCCTCTCTCTTATTTGTCAAATTTAAAGGACTATACAAGTAGCGAATTGTTACAATTTACTCAGAAACAGAAGTGTATTCAACATAGTTCCACCACACATAAGGGAGAAAAAGAGTTTTACAAGAAATAAATATGTTTTGGCAATTATAAACACAGCCTAACATTGCTAAGTCCAGGGGTGTTAACCCATGCCCACCCCCACCCCAGATTCCACTTCACAGGAGACCTAGACAGCATGCCCAATGGTCAGGGATGTTGGGTGCTGAAGCCCCAAGTTCCTATCCCCTGGCTTATTGTATCCATTTCTCTCTTTCCCCACTTTTTAATTTTTATTTTTTTTGTTTGGTTTTACTCAAGCTCACTATGTAGGCATCTGATTTAAAATACAAATATACAACTTACTATAAATATGGGGTTGTCTAGTCCATTTGGGTCCTTGTTTGAGGGAGTCATCTCCATTTCAAGGTTTCTTCAGCACCTTTTTCGAAAAAACAAGACAGAAGAGAAGATGAGATTTCCCATAAAAACTTCATGCTTCAAGCTCTGAACAAGCAGCAACAGAGTAGCTGAATGAGCCTGACTTGTAGGAGTCCAAATTCTTTTCCAGGCATTCATGTGAGAATTACTGCAAAGGAATTTCCCTTTTCACTGGCTTGCTGAAATAACTCTCCCTCTCTTTCCACTCAATTACACAAGATGGGTAAGTTTCTAAATCCTTGAGATTGCCCTGCCTGACACACAATGCAGTGTGTCAATTTCATGGGCATCGCAGATAATTCATTAAAACTTACTGAGTGCCCTTCCTAAGTTAATACATATTTCGTGTTGAGTAACAGATTTGTTTTTTTCAGACTGAGCACTATTTTAAAAAAATCTGCAGTTGTTTACTGTGAAACAGGGAAATGAAACTCAAAAACTATACAGATATACCTGTCACCTGAAAAATATAACTATTTCGTAACTTTACATATTATATATATACGTGTGTGTGTGTGTGTGTGTGTGTGTGTGTGTGTTACACATCACCCCAATCTCCAAGAGGTGAGAGACTCCACACTTACCCAGGATTTGGTTTCTTTGGAATGAAGGTCGGTGAAGATATATGGTTTTATTTACACATACATACAACCTTAGCATAGGATGAGGAAAGAGGGTCTCGCAGAATTAACACCCCAGCAGATCTTGCTCCTTTATTCGTCCCACCTTTAGATCTAGCCTGGACCAAGGCTATTCTTCTCCTATGTAACGGCTAGGTGAGTGGGGTGGAGAGGAGCCCACCCATCTGAGTCTGTGGCACACAGCAATTTATTTGCATAGGCCAAATCATGGTACTTGACTAGCCAGCGAAAGCCATTACCTTGACAAAGGAACCAGTCCGGCAAGTCTGCTCTCATATGTTCTATCCCCACAGATACAGGACCCCAAGATACTACCCACAACAAGAAATATACATACATATATACACACATGTGTATACACACACACACACACATACACATATGCATCCATATAGTTTTTAAGCATTTAATGATAATGAGCCTACCTTGAAGGCTTGATAGTGGGAAGCCAATATACGTGTTTTAAATGTTAGATTACAGATCGTTTTTGGAATGAAGTTGGATTCTGATGGCAAGGAAGTAAAAGGTGTAGCAAGAGAGGAGATTATGGGTGGGTGTCTGGTCCGTTCCAGCAGGGCTCCCCTCTTATGTTGCTTGGTACTAGAAGGCTCTCCCACCACTACCACCACTCCGCCCCCCATAACATCCAAGTACATCTGTTATTAGGAATGTGGGAAGTGTAGCCAATTAGGCAATTAAAAACGACATAGAATTCCACAATGCAATTTTTGGTTAGAACAGTTTGCTTGAGAACATTCCCATCATGAATGGTCACCAGTTATTCTTCCAGTAATGCAAACCGGGGAAAGGTGAGCTGTCTGACTTATTGCAATAGTTACTCAGAGAACCCTGGCATGCTATCTCAGACTCTGGTTGAGAATGCAGAAGAGCTAACCAGCTTAAGAGAGATGCCACTCCTGACACTCGCTGTGTTTCATGCTGAAACTTAGCCTTCAGTGACAAATTTTAGTGGTAAGGTAACCATTTTCTTGCTGCATCAAAACAACAACAAGCAAGGCACTGGAACAATGTGCCCTACTTCCTAAGACACCACATGCTGTTTTCAAGATGGACTGAAAATCTTACTCAGCTATCTCTTTCATACTTCTGAGATTTCAGTCGGGATTATCCAAACACTTTCAATTGTCTCTCTGCAGCTCTGAGGATTGGAAGCTAATCTTCTCCAAGAAAACAAAAGATTCTCAAAGATTCATAGGAAACAGAGTTCTGTACTCAGTAAGACAACTTGCTTCATTTTCCTGTGGCCTTGTAGAACCATGGCACACACTTGGTACTGCAGATTCCTTGAGCATTAGGGTAAAAATATTAGGTCTGAATGAAGTTTCAATATTTAACTAACAATCCAATAGCCAAAGACTGCCAAATAAAATCATGCGGCTATGGTATGCTTGGCCAGCTATACTGCCACAGGATTGGGGAGAGGAGAGGAGGGGGGCAATATGCAAGGTGGTGGGTGTGGGGTTGCCTTGCTCCTGTCAATATAAACAGGGGTGAGAAACCTCCGACCCATGGACCAAATTTGGCCTGGCATGGGTTCGATTTAGCCCAGGTAATTTTTGAAAGCCACACCCACCTGTCCCATGCCTGAAAGCATATATGAGACACAACTACGTTGGCTATGCAACCAATTTCCCCATGGATAATTCAATCACAAAGTCAATCCTTGCAGAAAACAGCTTTGCTGCCATGGCTAATCTGCCAGTGCTTGATAAGCGTCAAACATAGGGATGGCAAAGCCCCTTGTGCTACAATTCCCAAGCAGCCAGCAACCTGACAGTTGGGCACTTGGAAAGCACGATGCAAGGGCTTTGACAGGTGGGGAGGACAATCACCTGTCAAAGTTGGCCCACGGAGGTGGGGACAAAAGGAAGGATCAGGCCTGCAGAGCCAGGAAAAAATTCCCCACCCCTGGTGATCAATCATGGTTTATTGTAACATCCAATAACAATGTGAAAGACATAGATGAGAACTGAATGAAGCAATGGGTATTGCCTAGGGGCAGAAACCCAACAAGAACTGCAATAACTTTGTGCCAGCACTTTTAACCAACTAATTGATAGTAGAACCAGCCAGACGGGTTGCAAACTCCACCGATGGCTACCTCAGAACATATGCTCCAACCTTTGTTACTGATATTATTTTCTGCCCTGTTTGCGTAAATGAACAGTGTGACAGCTTCTGAAAACCACACAAGCTCATTATCCAGTCTACCAACAGTCTGGACATGCATTAAGATATCATTTCTAGCCTTTCCAGGTTTTTAAAAACTGCATTTTATTGATTTTCGAATATAACAAGCCTAAAAAGAACTACAACAGTGTAGATGCTGCTATCTTAATAAAGCAGCTTGCAAGCCTCCTTGGTGTTGACCATTGACAAAACTACTCAAATTAATATTCAAGTAACAAGAGTTCGCCTGGCAAGTCTGATCGAGAAGTTGTCCAGTTTGTGTGTATGCTAACTAGGTTCTAGGGGAAGCAGGACATTGCCTGCTACTAGATGGATGGAGAATATGGGTGTGATAGACATGCCTTTGCTAACAATGGACTTTGCTGGGGCAACAGATTACACAAAACAAACTATAGAACTGATGATTACATAATTTCTATAGAAGTGGTTCAAGCCTGAAGAAACCACATGGATACAGGTGGCAGAAATAATTGTAGAAACATTTTGCTGCTGCCTAGCATTGCAAACATTAACACACAACAATAACACACAACAAGTGTACAGCAGTTTTAGAACCAGTGTCACTGTATGTCAGGGCAGCGGTAGTACCTCTGGTGGGGAACATGTTGTGCTCCTTCTGGGGTAGTTTGTAAACTTTTGGTCCCCACCTTACATTCAGCCCTTACCTGTGGCTCCTAGAAGCTGTCTGCATGCAACAGCGGCCATACCCTGGAAACTGGCTCCAGCTGGTTGGCTAAACCAGGTGAGTGTAGCCACTGGGACTGAAACTCTCTGTGAGTTAGGGATTTCCCCTGCATATGAAGACAGGCTCTGGTGGATATGAGACCAATAGTGGGTTCAATACTCAAGAAGCTGGTTTCTTCACATGCCGTAGAGGGAAGTGTGGGGCAGATGGGGCTCATCAACCTGGGAAGGTAGCCCATCTAGGAGAAGGAAAACTCTGATCCTAAACCTCTGCCGCCTTGCGGGATATCTTCAGGAGAAGAAAAGGCTAAGGAGTAAACCCTACAAAAATCTGGGGTACTAAGACAGTTAGATGGTGCCTTGTATGCCTCCTTATAGCAATTCCTGCAGCCAAGCTGGTGCCAAACGTATCTCTCTGTTTTCTTTGGGCTGAGGGGGTGTTGTCAGCTGGGCAGCCCAGGACCCCCAGACTTGTGCCCCGAGAAGGTCACTTCAGTGCTCCTAACACCCCAGAGGCGCACTCTATTGTTGAGAGAGAGAGAGAGAAGAGAGAGAGAGAGAGAGAGAGAGAGAGAGAGAGAGAGAGAGAGAGAGAGAGATGCCAACAACAACATGGTCACAAATGAATTTCAGTTAGATGTGAGGCTTCAGGCCTCTGACAGCTTCCCTGTTTTCCTGGCCTATATGTGTGTCTCTAAACACTCAGTCAATCTAGTTTCCCAATAGGTCACAAAAAAGAAGTTGAAGTTAAAGTTTAACAACATTTACAGACAATGTTGTAGCATAATGATCACAATTACGACAAAAAGTAGATCATTACTAATGATAAAAAAGATAACATTTCTCGTGCAAACAGTGAACAGGACAAATCATTATGATTATTCCAGTAAGGTGAATAAACTTAATGACCAAGACAAGATGATAATGACAACCTGGATAACAATCAGATAAGAACATGAAGAAGAACCAAAAGTTCATTTTAGAATTTAAAAGATTCTCCTTTGTAGTTTGCCAGGCCAAGACTGGTGTTAATTGCAGATTCTACTCCAGACAGATGAATCAGGAAGTCAGAGTGCTTACTGGACCAGTGTTTTCACCCTAATATACATCTTTTAAATATTTTATTTGGATTTTCAATTTTAAAAATAACAAAACCAAGCAATAACTCTGGTATAGAGTTTTTTTTTTCATTTCCATTTGTCTATATAACATACAGAGAGCAAGTTCAGATACTCAGTGCCACCTGGATCATGCTATTAACTAATTTCTAGACCTCTCAAGATAGCTTATTATTCATTTTTGATAGATGCACTCTCCACCTCTATTTACCAGTGCAACAATGAAAACCAAATCCATATGACATAATGTGATCTTATTATCTCTCTTACCCATTTGCTATGGCTAATGAGCTTCTTTGAGAGGCATCTATCAATTATCCCACATCACCCTTTCCTTTCCAGCTTTTCCATCCTCACTGCTACCGAAAACAGCCTCACCTGTGCAACATGCTCCTCTCTCTTTGGTCAAACAAATATAGTAAAGCCATCAGAGGTTGAATTAATCTCTGATATTTCGCTCATGATTTCTTAAGTGCCTTGCAAACATGTTTGAACCTGAAAGCACATTAATCAGTATCACATTAAAGTATCACATTAACCTTTGTGTCCTTCTGGAGGCATGAAGTCGAACTTCTGTAATGGGATGACCCCTCCCAAACCAGTTACACAACCTATAGAATCCCCTTCCTTTCCATCGACTAAATGGCCAGTATTTATCCCTTCCCACACAGACAGAAAATCAAGTTAAGGATGAAAGAGGAAATACTGGGGGAAGAAATTGTTGTTGCTTAGTCGTTTAGTTGTGTCCGACTCTTCGTGACCCCATGGACCAGAGCACGCCAGGCACTCCTGTCTTCCACTGCCTCCCACAGTTTGGTCAAACTCATGCTGGTTAGCTTCGAGAACACTATCCAACCATCTCGTCCTCTGTCGTCCCCTTCTCCTTGTGCCCCCCATCTTTCCCAACATCAGGGTCTTTTCCAGGGAGTCTTCTCTTCTCATGAGGTGGCCAAAGTATTGGAGCCTCAGCTTCACGATCTGTCCTTCCAGTGAACACTCAGGGCTGATTTCCTTAAGAATGGATAGGTTTGATCTTCTTCATCTGAAACTGGGAAGTTAATTCTGCCTCAACTTGATGACGTCCACAGCAGTGACCCCATGTTTTACTATCTCCACTGCCTCATCAGAGTGGTCTTTAGTGCCTTTGCGTGGACAGGCGGAGTCCCCAGATCCCGCACGGTCCCCCTGTCATGTGGAATAACGACTCAAGACAACGTGCTATGGGATTAAATTGGCCACAACTTTATTAAATTTCAAATGTGGGTAGACCTTGGCTCAGGCATTGGGCGTTCTCCCTCCCCAGTCCCCAGCCGGGGACCTAGGGAGCATCAGGGTTATCCAGTGTGTGGGGGGGATGGGCCGGCTCTGGAGAACATATGTTCAAGCAGAGATAGCCGCCCCCGTAACGCCGCCGCCGCAGGGGAGAGCAATGACGACCTTTCGGCGTACGGTCAAAGCCTCCCTTCAGAAAACCCCTTTAACAGGGAACCCTGGTATCGCCGCCGCAAAGAGGAAGATGGACTAAAGGATTCCGCCCAAGGCCTGATACCGCCAAAGTTGTGACGTTTTGCTACGGGAAAGGCGAAACCTGCCAATGCAGGGAAATTCCTTTCTGGCCCTTTAACAGCGACCTTAACATAGCAGCGCCCGCATACCTGTGAGGAAAAGTTAACCTGCAAAACCTGTGAAGAAAAGTTAACCTGCAAAATAAGACATTAACTGAGGGTGGGTAGGGTGGGAGAAGCTCTGGAGCCAAGTGAGGATTCCCAGGTAAGATCCTCCCTCTATTGTGTGGGCAGGTAATCTCTCCCCTACCTGGCCTGGTCTCCTTGGCAACGCTTCCCCCAGGTGGGATTGGACAACTGACTGAGGTAGGCGGAGACCTCCAGGTATCCCATCTGAGGGAAGGCAAAGCCAAGCCTATGCTGTTGGAGCCGCTCCAGATCTAGGGGCTGCACGCGTCCACGCAAAGGGCGCCCCCCGTTTTAAGCGGGGAGCGGTCATTATCCTGTTTTCTTACTCCTCTCACTATGATGGCTCACCAGAGTCAGACTTACCTGATGAGTTGTCTGTCACAAGGAGGAAAATGACTCCAGATCCTTGCCAATTCCACAGAAACAGTCTCCAGTGAATTGCCCCTTATTTGGTTGCCTTTTGATACCAGGTCATTTATATTTTCCCACTATTTGAACCCTTTTCCTTTAGGAGCTTCTCAACTATGAAGCCATCTCAACAGAGTTAGCTATGCCCTTCCACTCTTGCCCCTAATATTGGTCGGCTAAAGCTATGAATGTTCTCAGAAAATTACCCAGTCAGATAGTAAAGACATGACATAATTTGCAGCTCCTGAAGGAGAAATAGACCTTAGCTTGGTGACATCATTATATGTGGGCATTACGGTATTTGGATCAGCCTGCAACAATTAAGTTTTTAGCTTTAACCTATTTTAGATTATTACATCAGTCACAGGTGTGAGCACCGGCCAAGTTAATACCATACTTTGTTTTGTATGTGTGGATGACATTTCCAACCAACTCTCTCTCTCTGCCTAAAAATAATGCTCTGGTGCTCATCTAATAACTATACTGGATTTTCACGAGGCTTGCCCAGCTTCAAATATGTGCTAAGTATTAGGTTGAACTTTAACATGGCCTTCCTAGTCTCTCTGGTCCAAAGTGTTTCCATGTGTTCTGAAACCAGTGCCATATCATTCAAATGGCACCATTCATACACAAGAGGAAGATGTCAGCAGCCTTGGGGGAGTCGCAAGATTTACAGAAATACTATTATTATTATTATTATTGTTGTTGTTGTTGTTGTTGTTGTTATTATTGTTATTATTATTATTATTAAAATAAAATTTAACAGGGGAAGGATCCCTAAAACAGCCCCATGAGGAGTGAGCATGCTCAGCTTGCATGGAATGCAGAATGACTATTAGAGAGGAAGAAACAGCAGTGGGGGGTGGCAGGGAATAGAATGAAGTAGCTAGAAACCTGAAGAAGAGCACTCCACACAAATAACATTTTGTTACAAGTCCAACTCATCTGTCCAATCTGATATATATTATTATATATTTATTTATACCCTGCCTTTTTCCCTGTTGGGACTCAAGGCAGCTTACAGCTAAAAACAAAGAATCGCTATAAACATTTTGAAAAAATTAGTACAGTTAAACTTCAATAGAATTAAAACTATACCTATATAAAATCTGTTTGTAATTATTTGTATGCTTTAATTACAACAAATCTTCAGCCTACACCATCTGTTGTTGACCCTCTACTGTTCTTGCTTGACTCTTCCAGCCCTTTCACAGCCACCCCACCTGCCTCTGGCCCATCAGATTCAGACTTCATGGCTGGCTGTCATAAACTAGATTTGAGTTTTGCAGCTTCTCTAGATTAATTCTCTTGCAGAGGAATAAAAGGTAATTCACCTGAGACACAAACATGGCAGACTGCCTTTTCCTTCCAAGAAAATGTTGTTCATTTGTGTGGACCCAACATTAGATTCAAAATCAACTGTTACATGCAAACAAAGAGTTCTTAAGTCACTCTGGAACTGATTTGATTTAAAATCAGTCTGATGCACTGTAGCTATAAAAAGGAACAGGATCTTCAGTATTAGGAAGAAGAGATGGACAATACACACAGAGAGAGTTCCTTGCATTTTTATCTTCCACTTCATTTACATTATATCTGAACAAACACCTTGTGAGGTAGGTTAGTTATTGCCAGCAACAAGGCCAAAGTTAAATATTATTGCATAAATCAATCATGCACTGATAACTTTGCACCTGTGTGAAGTTGTGGTCACCCCACATAGAGAGATGAGTGAGTAATCCAGGGAATGGAACAGATTCTTTAGTCATATGGAATTTAACTCTAGAGAAAATTAAAGGTCACAAAAGGAATAGGAAAATGAATGAAAGAGCTAAGCATCACAATAGATGATCAAGTAGGTAAAAAACAAAAACCTATTGGAACTGTTATAGGATATTTATAAAAAGAATAGATTAAAAATAGCATGGTATAAAATAGTTGCTGCAGTTTCCTTAACTTTCTGGCTACCTGAATGGTGCATTTGTAGACGTTTGCCCAGGGTCTTTTTATACTATATTTTCTTTAATAAAGTAGTAACAGTGCATTCACTGCTTTTGGTATTTACACCACGTCATATGCTATTATCTTATGCTCTTCCTCATTACCGCTTGCTCAGCCTCATTATTTAATTGTTCTTCCCATTTTATAGATGGGAAACAGAGTATATTGTGGTTTCTCCAGGATCATCTAATGTGTCATTAATACTAGACCAAAATTGTGAAACCAGGTCTACTGAATAGAAGGCAAAAACTTTATCCTCTAAGATACTGCGTCCTATCTCAGAATAAAATGGACGTCTTAAACAAAAGCCACTAGGTTTAATTTTCTTATACTCAATTTGCAGCTTTGACTCAAAATGATGGAACTGTATTAGAAAGTTGCCAATACTCTCTCATCCAAAAGAAAGTAAACGATGTAGTGCTCCCTGCCTTCCCACTGCACTTAATAGGAAGCACTTAATATTTCAAAGCACTCTTGCATCTGAAATTCCAAAACAAGAAGGTATACTTTTTTTAATAGGATCACTAAAGTCTTAAGGGCATTATTTAACCAGTGCGACGTGCGAAACTTTTTGGTTTTTCTCTGTGGACTGAGTCATGAAAGCACAACCCTGCCAGTATCTGCATGTCAAGAAAGCTTAATTAGCTGGAGTTCCTTTTTACTTTGGTGTTCTGTTTGACCATGTAAAGTGCATGGCACTTAGGAAGAACATCAGCAGACCATCTCATGTCAACATTGCATGTAATTCGGCAGGCTATACCATTAATCAAATGAGGGCAGGGTGAAGGCCTTTTTTAAAAATAAAAGAACCCCAAACAAACAAACCAACCAGCAATTCATTACTTTTAATGCTTTCCCCCTAATATACCTATCAGCAGACCAACTGTTCCTAGAAAACAAAAATGCAGACTTGTGTAATGGTATACGCTGGATTAGCCAAGGATAAGGAAATCTGAAATCCTGCTTATGCTAATTCAAGTTGGTCCATAAGGAGATTTTACCTTGTTGCTGAGTTACCCCCACTTCCACCACTAATTCGTGAGTTAGCAGTCTAAAGGGGGGCTGCCACAGTGTGCTTCAAAGGTATCATGAGCATGATGATGCTAATGCAGGTATATAAATAGTTCTTTTCTGGTCTGACTGCACACACACACACACACACACACACACACACTGAAGTCCAGTCAAAGAAGTTCACTTCATAGAATCTGAAAAGCTAGTTATGTGCTACACTTGATCATGTTAACTTTGTGCTACTTTTGTGTTTATCTGCTATGGGGTACTTTCATTACACTCCATTCCTAGTTTTAAGTAAAACTGCCTTGGATTCCTATTTTCCCACCTGCCTATTTCCATAGCTAGCTCTCAAAATCCTTTTGATCAAACGCAGGGAATGTAGCAAACCAACAAAAGCAAGCAGAAGGCAACTCTAACTTAGTACCTGCAACGCCAATCCTTTTATTCTCCTACTGGGCTTTGTTGCTAACTTGTCCCTCTGCCTGTTAGGCCAGACCCCAGAAGGTGCTATCGATCATCCTGGGTTTGTCACAATAGCTCAACAACTTGACCTGCACCTCTACAGCAATAGGAGCCAGATTCCTCAAAGGGCTCTTTTGTCCTGCCTTAGTGCTACCTATTCCCACTACCTGTCGGTTCATGACAGACAAGCAGGCAGACAAGCTCCAGAGCTAGGGCTGAAGGATTATGCATTTCCTCTTGGGATGATCTATCTATCCATCTACAAAGAGTTAAAGGGTACCTGAGCTTTTCAGACAGTTCTCTGCCCAGCTGTTCTTGGTCCGCTGAGATGCGAGTCACAGAGGTAGCTGCTCTCCTCCAGGGCTTATGCTTTTTGGCGTCATTGAAACTGCTCTGGGCTGGAGCACAAGAATAAATTGAAGAGCTGCCAGGATGTCAACACCAGGCGATTTGTACGTGGGTGTAGGTGGCACCGATACAACAAAGGAGGGGACAAAAGGAAGAGGGGAGGTGGGAAAACACTATGGAAGATTAAAGAAGATTCTGGCTTGTTTACACATGGGATGGGCTGAGGAAGATATATCTATACTACTTAACCTGCAATAAAAGAGGGAAGCAGCTTGCTCCACATTTTTCTGTGGCTTGCCCGTGTCACACATTCCATGCAAGTTAGGAGGCAGGCGCTCAGCTAAAGCAGGAAGGACCAGCAAAGTGAAACGGTCAAATGGAAGCAGCAGCACATATGAAACTGTTTCACACCAATGTAAGTAGGTGTGAATGTACGCTTCCCCTAATAATCCAGCTAGGGGAAGGACCCATTTTCACAGAGAGCACAGGCAGGAAAGGGTTAAAAAATCCCCCAATTCTTCTTGAAAACATAGGAAGCTGCCTTGTACTGAGTCATCCCATTGGTCCATCTTGTTCAGTTTTGTCTACACTCCAGGCTTTCTGGTGAGGGTCTCTCTCAGTCCTACCTGGAGATGTTCTTGTTTAGTCGTTTCCGACTCTTTGTGACCCCATGGACCAGAGCACGCCAGGCACTCCTGTCTTCCACTGCCTCCCGCAGTTTGGTCAAACTCATGCTGGTAGCTTCGAGAACACTATCCAACCATCTCGTCCTCTGTCGTCCCCTTCTCCTTGTGCCCTCCATCTTTCCCAACATGAGGGTCTTTTCCAGGGAGTCTTCTCTTCTCATGAGGTGGCCAAACTATTGGAGCCTCAGCTTCAGGATCTGTCCTTCCAGTGAACACTCAGGGCTGATTTCCTTAAGAATGGATAGGTTTGATCTTCTTGCAGTCCATGGGACTCTCAAGAGTCTCCTCCAGCACCAGGGGATTGAACTTGGGACCTTCTACATGCAAGGCAAATGCTCTACCACCGGGCTACAACTCTTCCATTAATGCATCTTCACCTTCACTGCCTCTTCCCTCTCTCATCTACCGTCTTGTCTAGTTTGGCTTCCAGTCTGTACTGGTCCAGGATGGTGTGCTCTGCCAAAGGCTCCCACGACACCCTCTAGCAGGGGTCTTCCTCAAGTCCAGGCATTGCTCAAAATCACTTGGGTCCCACTTGGCTCTGCCACAAAGCTATGCTCCTTTCCCCCCTCTCTCTCCAGAAACAAAAGAGCACAAGTGAGCATTATAGGAAGGAACAGGTCTCTTACTGTGCGTGCTCCATGCTTGTCACCAAACAGCAGCAGAGCTTGCAGAAAGAGTGTTGAAGAGCAAAGGGCACACGGCCTCACGAGGAGAGAAGAGTTGCTGGGTTGGATCTAATGTGAATTCTACTCAGGGTAGACCTCTTGAAATTAAAGGCCAGGGCTAACTTCAGTTCATTCATTTCAATGGGGCTACTCAGAGCAGAACTCAGTTAGATAAAACCCACTGGGGGAGAATGCTTGAATCAGGAAAAGTCTGTTAATGGAGTTACATCAAGCATAGCATTCTAACCAATAAGCGAAGACACCGCAGAATGGAGGAAGAGCAGCAATAACCAAATAAGCTTTTAGGAAAGGACGAGTGGGACATTCAACAAAAATGTTGCCAGGTGGAATGCTTCTGTTCAGCATTCCACTCATGACCTATTTATTCCCTTTTCTATGATACTCCAACTCTCTTCTCTCCACCTGCCCCACCCTGCAAATAGACATGGGAGCATTCTACAACCACCGAGCATGCTCAGTCGTGACTGGGTTGTTTGAAGGGGTCTCACCTCCTTATACTTTCCCCCTAAAGTTTCTACTTCTTCTTCTGGTCTTGGGACTGCTTCTCTCTTGGGCATTGAGGGCTACACAAGCAACGGCACTCACACCTGAGCACAGAGAATATAGGCTTTCAAGGAAAGGATATGTGATGTCAAATATGGAAATAGGGAGGGAAGCATTAGCTAGCAGGAAAGGGAAGGTATACTGGGAAAAGTTATGTAAGAGGCTAGGTTTGCTTCATTAGATACATCCATTTCATTTTATTTATTCTGTGATGAGGCCATCTAATAAATATACATGGATTAAAATAGTTTTAAAATATCTGTGGTTAAAACTAATCCAAATGTGATTGTTCAACTGGCTAGTTCACTTTCCTAATCCAGCCATACACATATTTTTTGCACTGTCATTCAGTTAAATTACATAAGATAGGTGGGAGGACTCTATAAAAGCTCTCCCTTCACTGCCACTGCCACTGCCATTCCAAGCTTCGTATACAAGGCCACATTGCCCCGACTGAACCCACATCTCTGAGCCGCATTTTACTAGGCTCAGAGCTGACAAAACAGGGATCTAAAAGCAGATTGCCAGGCATGAGCCTTTTGAGTCTTAATTCCAAAATAACAAGCCTTTGTATTCTCTTGGCTGCTTTAAAATATTTCTAAAAGGGGGGAAATGCACACTGATTATCCAATCAGCATTTTCAGCCTAAAATACTACAACTTCACAGACTAAAACAGTAACTGGAGTCACTCAATGTTAGCTGGGCTGATACTCTCTGAACATGTGATGCGACTCAGCCTTGGCTCTGCAGCACAGACCTTAACTGAAACATGTGCTCTGTTTTCTGGCAACTTAAATGCCAGGGGACTTTTTCTCCCATAGCCTAGCTGGCAGAGAGATGCCATCAGCCGGTGAAATGATTTGGTGGCATTTCACTGCCAGTATTCACTTGCCTCGCCTAGTACAGTGAGGTGCCAAACA
This sequence comes from Podarcis filfolensis, assembly GCF_964270895.1. Lineage (NCBI taxonomy): Eukaryota > Metazoa > Chordata > Lepidosauria > Squamata > Lacertidae > Podarcis > Podarcis filfolensis. The sequence goes on along the minus strand of NC_139612.1, from coordinate 42,390,419 downwards.
GCAACTTCCTCGTGTGCCATTGCTTCACATCTCTGACTGCTTCTCCCTTGGTCCTTGTTGTGTTCACATTTGACTAATCCCCAGAAAGCAAGGTATAAGCAAGCACAACAAGCACACGTAACGGGCAGGTTGAAGCCGGAGCTTCTGTAAAGATTGGGCAACAGAAGGGAGTGAAACTCCCAAATTCTGATTACAGCCAGGGGCATCATCTGGTGGGGAGCAACACCCAGCAGACACGGGGGAGGAATTTTTAAAACCACATTTACACAGGGGTCACAAGTGCTGACTCATCTTGCTCAGATAGTTTGTGTCTCTGGCACTATAAATTAAGAAATAAGTGGGCTGTCCAAGGTTGCTGTTGTTGTTTTTGTTTAAAGTGGGATTATTATGGGTATAAAATGGCTTCACTCTGTGGCTCAGTTCAGACATGACCTAACTATTCAACATACTGTGGTATCTCTGGTTACGAACTTAATTCATTCTGGAGGTCCGTTCTTAACCTGAAACTGTTCTTAACCTGAGGTACCACTTTAGCTAATGGGGCCTCCCACTGCCGCTGTGCAGTCACCGTGCGATTTCTGTTCTCATCCTGAGGTAAAGTTCTTAACTCAAGGTACTACTTCTGGGTTAGCGGGGTCTGTAACCCGAAGTGTTTGTAACCTGAGGTACCACTGTACTTTGAAGTGCCTCCTGAGCTTTCTCTTTCCACCTGCAGGGACTTTGAAGTAGCCCATCAACAGTTGGCACTTAGCAGTGGACTGAATTTCCCCACCATTGGATTTCTATGTGAATTACTAATTGTTTCTAATCTTGCATCTGTATATACTTATTGGAATGTATAATTTTCATGCAATTTGGGTCCACTTTTATCTTCTTTGTAGGTGGTGCATTTCCTCTTATTTTAGCAAATTCTAAGTGTCCAGCCTATTTTCTCCTCCTCCCCATGGCCAAAAGTGAAAACCCAGTGGGAGCACCAAAGCAAGGCTTGTCAGAGAAACCATCAGATCCACGGGGCTTAGAAAACAGCAATGCTTCATCTCAAAAATTAGAAAAACCGGTCCTCAATCCTGCCTGGAAGTTGCACTCTCCAACAAGCAAGGCCTCCTTACCAAACTACACACTCAGACACACACAACCGTGCCGTGTCCTAGAAGAAAGCAGATCCCAGTGCTAAACCCTTGATTCACTTTAAGCAAAAACTTCCTGGAATTGCTACTGTCTGCCTGTCATCCTTCCCATTAGCTTCAGGGCAGGGAGAATCCAACATTAGACTTCACCCTGCTATGTGGAGGAAGAAGCAGCTTTTATAGTGCCCTTCATTTCCTTCTCCTTCTGCTGCCCCACCTCTGTGAATCATGGGGGAGCAAAGTCGTCAACACACTCATTGTGGCAGCCAGCTACAGCTTAGAACAGGAGACTCCACTCCATCACAGCCAGAAGTTATGCATGTAAGGAAGAGCCCTAGAAAAAGAGGATAATAGAATCGTAGATTTGGAAGGGACCTCGAGAGTAACCTATTCCAACCCCCACTCCCGCGGCTGATGAAGGATACTCATTGCTACTGCACCCCTGAAATGTCAGGGGGCCCATCCAGTCTTCACTTTAAAACCTCTAACAAAAATAGAGTCCAATGCATCCTGAGGCCGTCTGTTCCACTGTCAAACAGGCTTGAGCTGCCAGGAAGTTCTTCCTAATGCTAAGCTGAAATCCACTTGCAATTTGAACCCACTGATTCAGGCCCTACCCTGTGGAGCAACAGAATGCAATAGCAATGGCTTCTTCACCTGGCTGGTTTCTAGCACACCCAAACATGCTTAGCATGGCAACCTGGCTATTTGTCAGAAGAGCATCCCTCTCTCTCTCTATCTCACAAACACACACACACACATTTATGCTCATTGAAATTTTTGAGAATGAACAAAAACGCAAGAGAACAAACAAACAAATGGCCATGCATGATACACTGACAGAGAAAGGAAAGAAGCAAAGTGAATACTTGCAGAAAGGCCATCCATTTGCCTCCCTGCAATCCACAGTGAAGTAATTATAGTTATGGCATTAACACTCCTTATATGCAGAGAAGTCATTACAGATGATTTATCTTGAATAAGAGCACCAGCACTATTTAGCATGTATAAGAGGCCTCCCAAATGTTTTGCATGCACACTGTATTCATCTTTACTTTTATTAGCCCTGGTTTCCCCATAGGAGAAACTGGTCACTGAGCCAACACTGGAACAGGACATCATTGTATTTTATCTTTGGGGGGGGGGAGCATGCAAGAAAAAATGAATGTACATGCATGGTGAGGGCAGAGGAAGACAATTCAAAGAGATATTTGTTTGTGTGTGTGTGTGTGTGTGTGAGAGAGAGAGAGAGAGAGAGAGAGAGAGAGAGAGAGTGGTACCTCGGGTTACATATGCTTCAGGTTACATACACTTCAGGTTACAGACTCCGCTAACCCAGAAATATTACCTCGGGTTAAGAACTTTGCTTCAGGATGAGAACAAAAATCGTGTTCCGGCAGCACGGTGGCAGTAGGAGGCCCCATTAGCTAAAGTGGTGCTTCAGGTTAAGAACGGTTTCAGGTTAAGAACGGACCTCCGGAACGAATTAAGTACTTAACCCAAGGTACCACTGTAGGTTCCTTCAGTCTTGTAAGATTTGGTGAAATGGCAGCTGGTCTCTGGGGAACAAACAGGCTTTCCTCCTCAAGGCTTAAAGACCTCAAATCCAGCTTACTGCTGCCAGGTCAGATTTTGAGTGAAGAAGGGGAAAACATGCACACATACATTCAATATTATTGGGAGAACTCCAGGATGCCACAACAAAGCCTCAAGATATGAAGAAGCAACCATCCCAGGAACACGCAGCCCTCTGCCTACTAGCCTGGAGTTGCCTAGAGTTTACCTTGAGTGAAGCTCTGGAATCCTTGACCACCATCCCTGCAGAGGAAGCTGGTGTAAAGAAATTTCTTAGAGATGCTGGAAATGGGACCATTGTTCAAGGCAACCTTTCAGGTACTCTGAAACGTCTTGTGTTTAAGTGTGTGTTTGTGTCCTCAGATCTTCAGCCAAAAGTCACATCTTGTGTGTCTAATACACACAACTTGCTATCGAAAGGGTATTCTTCCTACCATCGCTCAAGGGGCATATACTAGGTCACTCATTACTTGCCCCTTAGCATCCCAGTTTAACCACTCAGTCATATTAACTGCTACAAAAACCACAACGTTAACTCTTAAGCGTCACTGAGGATCAAAGCTATGGATTTTTTTCTCACAGACTCAATGCACACATATACCGTAAGTGGTATGAAGAATTTAACCTACTTTAGTGCATATAAATGTTGAGGGATGTGGTGGCAATTATTCTGTGCTAGTAAATGTCAAGTACAAGTGTGTCGTTTTGTAAGCATGGTGCAAATTCACTAGGAAGCACACTATGGCATCTTCAACTATCCTGTTGGAACAGGCAGAACTACCACATATGTTCTAGATGTTCTTTGAATCTCCTCTTTTTTTGAGCAAAAATATTTCTTTTATACCATGCAAAAATCAGTGCATCATTACATCTTCTCCCCTCCTGGGGGTGGAGATATTGGTAGTTTGATAAACTTTTCAGGAGGAGCAGAGCTGGTACCAAGGGGATAACATTATCTTAGGAGGAAAACTTAGGATTCGTGATTTCAGTTGTTTTCTCTGTAAGGCAATTGCAGGGAAAGGGGGCACTTTGGTGGGGAATTGGTGAACAGGTCCCTCTCTCCCCCCTGCACTATACATACTATGTTTATTTATTTAAAAACTGTTTATTGAAGTGTTTTTGAAGGATTTTTAAAGATCAGCAAAGTATAATAGAATGGCATAACAAACTATAAAGGAGTAGGCACGAATATGTTGTCCCCATTAGAATGAAATCAGTGCACAATGTAGAAACATGTCCAGTCCAAAATTGATGAGAGGTGTATATTTATATTGATGAATTGTTGTTAATGAATGCAATGAATGGAAACCATTACATGTTAAAGACATCTGATTTAGAGAAGCCATTGATCACATGGTCCTGGTACTTCACTTATGCTACTGAAGAACAGCCCTAAACCTTATTGAATCCTGCTGTCTCCAGTGTTATGAAGTATGTCTGGTTGAAAAGGCTTGTGATTGGGAGACAAATTATCTGTATTATTTTGTTAATATTGTATGCCTGAGTCCATCAGACTGCTCTACCACAAGCTTTGAGGTCCAAGTTTTCTCCAACTCCAAAGTGAAGGAAGTTTATGCTGTGAGCCTCCCTGGGATCTTTGAGAATGGGGCAGTGAACAAATTTAATAAACAAACAAACAAGCCTTAGAAGTGGCAGGTGCTTCTGGTGCACTAATTTTAATGTGGACTGAGATGAACTCTAGGCAAATTTACATTCATGGCATATCTTTGCCAAATTTTCTTCTGGTCATCTTCAGAGATGTGGCTGTCTATGTCTCTTTCCCAAACTAACCATGGCCTCTCAGTAGAGACAAACAAGTAGCCTAGCAAAAGGATGTAAGTTTGAGAAACTAAGCATTTAGCCTTAGGTGAGCTGTTTACCAGCCAGCCAGTTCCGTTGTTTTAGACTGCAATCCTACACACACTTACCCGGGAGCAAATTCTGTTGAACTTAGTGGGACTTACTTCTGAGTAGGCACAGAGAACTGTGTTGTCCCAGTTACACTGGATGCCAAATCCATACTTACTGCTTAGTTTCCAGCCTGAAGGAATTTGCTAACCCTCTTATGAGCGCTGAACCATACTTACCCTCAAGAGGCAGCAAGTACAATAATGAAAAACCAGCATTTTCCTGGGAACACTTCAGACCTCACCATGTGCCTTGATTTCCTTCCCTTGCTTTAAAATGTGGCGTATGGAGAGAAGAGATGGAATGCACAAATTCAATACATCTGGCTCTGCTTATCATGGGATGGACAGTTTGCACAGCTGAACAATACAAAACACCCACTTTTTTCAGGGACTTCTTTCATACATACAGTTCAACATGAGAAGCACCAAGTTATAAGAGCCACTTTCCTGAGTCTGATTCAAAAACCTATCTAACCCAGCATAAAGTTTACCAGAGCAGCCAATCAGATACACAAGAGGGCAACAGCCCTCTCCTACTGTTGTTCTCCAGCAACCAGCATTCAAGGCTCTGATCCTGGTGCTGGCATGTAGCCATCATGACTAGTGGTCACTGATAGCCTTGTCCTCCATCAATTCACTCCATCAATTCATCACATTACAGCAGCTCCCATGCAGACAAAAGCTGCTGCTGCACAAGTCACTTTGCAGAACCTCATTTGCAGACCTGAGCTGCCAACACCATTGATTCGTACAGATGTGTTCTTCAAATAACCCATATTTAGTTCCCCTGTGTCTGTTGCAGCTCAATGCACAGCTCTCCTCCCTCCAAGCTATGGGTTTTATTATACCGAAGAGGGCTCCGGCAGCTCCCTGGGTTCAGTGGTTACATACTGGTGCAAAGAAGGCTATCAGCTTGTGGGCAAACGAAAACTGACCTGTTTGCTAGAAGGAAGCATCTTTTACTGGAGTCACCCCCCACCTCACTGTGAAGGTAAGCTACTGGTTAAACTTATTTCTGAATTGCTGGGCTTCGTATGAACAGAATATTGCGCTGTTCAAATGTGGATCAAGAAAGTATGCATCTTTTCAGATCAATCTCTCTGCAAAAATAAAGATTCTAAATGGAAAAACTAAGGAGTGAACTGGCAATATTCCAGGTGCCCTTCAGTTAATGCCATTTACAGTGTGTGACTCATAACAAGCATGCTTTGTTTTTGTCACCTTAGTGATCCCAAAGCCCCTGGACAAAGGGTTCCGGGTGGCAGTAATCGCCTCTCTCATCAGTGGAGTGATCATTGTTACCATGTCAATCTCCTTCGCTGTTTGTTGCCTGCAAGACAGGATGTTGAGGGCAAATGAACAAAGCAGTGACACCAGAGGAGGGTAAGTATTGACTAGATTCTGCCTGTAACCTCAGTCAGGCCCATTCACCACCATAATTAGGCCCCCACGTGGGAAGTGACTCTACCACTAAGGCTGTTCGATGAGGAATGGCCAGATATCCAAGACATGTTTGTTTCTTAAGCATCTGCCTATTCCACTGACTGTGCTAGGAAGATTATGTTTTCAGTGTGAAGTCTTTTAGCTCTGAAAAATGTGGTTATGGAAGTTGCTTTCGGTCAGCAACTTTCCCCACATGCATGCCAAGATCCTGTGAGAATATCGTACAGTGGTACCTTGGGTTAAGAACTTAATTTGTTCTGGAGGTCCGTTCTTAACCTGAAACTGTTCTTAACCTGAGGTACCACTTTAGCTAATGGGGCCTCCCGCCACTGCCGCGTGATTTCTGTTCTCATCCTGAAGTAAAGTTCTTAACCTGAGGTACTATTTCTGGGTTAGTGCAGTCTGTAACCTGAAGCGTCAGTAACCTGAAGCGTCTGTAACCCAAGGTACCACTGTAATTTGCCCCTTCAGATTGGCTCTTTCTTGGCCCCAAAGCAGCAAGATGGGAAGTAGCTATTCTTACACCACCCATTTTCCCCTCATCTGTGCCCTGCAGACTCTCTAAGTAGGAAAACACAAATTTGTCAGGGGCAGGTGTGTGTGTGCGCGCGCACACACACACACACACACACACACACATATATTCTGATTTCTTGGATATCTCTGGTTAGGTTCATTCATCCAACTCCTGATCCTCAATAGTTTATTAAAATTAACTCCCCTCCTCTCTCAAAAGAGCAAAATTTGGCACAGATGGTTCTCTCCTTTCCCATTCAATACCACAACACAGTGACTGGGGCACCTCTTCCATATCTCCCCCATTAATTGTGCCCTTGCACCCTTTGATTGTTGCTTCTGAGGGAATCCACTGCTATCCCGTTCCGTTGGCATGTCCCCAGAAGAAAGCGCTCCATACTTAAATTGGGTAAGCATTATGTGTATGTACATGTAATGGCATGGCATGGCAGAAATGCATGGGAACATTAGGAAAGATGGTGGCTGAAACTTGGTTGAGTAATCATTGGCAGCTACAGGAGCTCAGGAAAGGGAGCAAGTCTGGGGATCAGATTGGCTTGTTATTTGAAGAACAGTGCATTCGGCAAGAATAATATTTGTGGCAGGGAGTCGCAAGGGTGGTGGCTGATGAATTCAGCAGCCAACTACCAGGTGTTTCCAGAGCTACGCCCTTACATTTTGAGGTCCAGCTTCAAGAGCTATTTTACCACTCCAGTGATTCAAAGCAGTTTGATCAGTTGCAAGGGCCCCACATCCCCTCCTACACTTTTTCCAGACTTGGAGAGAGGAAGGGGCAGGGCTGGGCCCTCATCCAAGAACACGTATCTTTGGGTTTTGGGTAGACCGTGAAAACCAAGTTCCTTTTCTACAACCAACAAAGTTGGATCGAGTCCAATAGGCTTTCGGCAGGACATTTATTTAAGCATTTGTCCAGCGTAGTATGGCATGTCCAGCGTATTATGGCATGGAAACAGAGTCCATATGGATTTGCCATATGGATTAGGAGTATTAGAGCAGCACCACACTGCTCTTGGCTTCCTATCCCACCTTTATGGGCATAATAAATCCCACTAAGTACAGTAGGACTTCCTTCTGAGAAAATATACATAGTCCTTGTTGGTTATATGTTCCCCATGAGACAGCTATATAAATGTACAACCATCAAAATATATCATTCACGTGCTTACCCTTTTCCTGAATACTATGCATGTATGCTCTAATAGACTCAGTCACTGCGCCAATGTAACACCTCTGGTTCCTCCCTGTAGTTTGTTTGTAGTACTCACGGAGAAGGGTCTCATATTAACCAAACCCATCACATCTCTGGTAGAATGAGGTATTTGCAAAGGATATATATATATGTATATATATATATAGAGAGAGAGAGAGAGAGAGTCATGGCAAAAATGTTGTGCTCCATTTTCTGTCATGGATGCTTTAGCTGAGAATCGTGTATTCCAGGGGGTTGTACTAAATGACTTTTGAGGTCCTTTCCAACTCTACAATTCTATAATAATAATAATAATAATAATAATAATAATAATAATGATTTATTTATTCTTTATACCCCGCCCATCTGGCTGAGTTTCCCCAGCCACTCTGGGCAGCTTCCAATCAAGTGTTAAAAACAATACAGCATTAAATATTAAAAACTTCCCTAAACAGGGCTGCCTTCAGATGTCTTTTAAAAATATAATAGCTGCTTATTTCCTTCACATCTGAAGGGAGGGCGTTCCACAGGGCTGGTGCCACTACCGAGAAGGCCCTCTGTCTGGTTCCCTGTAACCTCACTTCTTGCAATGAGGGAACCGCCAGAAGACCCTCAGTGCTGGATCTCAGTGGCCGGGCTGAATGATGGGGGTGGAGATGCTCCTTCAGGTATACAGGACCGAGGCCATTTAGGGCTTTAAAGGTCAGCACCAACACCTTGAATTGTGCTCGGAAACGTACTGGGAGCCAATGCAGATCTCTCAGGACCGGTGTTATATGATTTCAGCAGCCTTAAAACACTAAGGGCAGTATTCAAATATATATTTTTCTGCACTAGCACAAGATTCCCCGCTCTCCTTCCTCTGCACACACTCTGCACTCAGTGGCAGAGCTTCATTTTCCAGCATGGGGGGGGGGGGCGGAGAGCAGGCGGGGGAGCGGCTGGTGTGCATCCTGGGGGTGTGGTGCACCGCCTGCAGGGGCGTGACGCCCAGTGCGGGGGGGGGGGGAGCCGCAATAGCACCCCACCGGGATTGCGCTGCTGGGAATGGTGCGCTCCCCCCGCACCCCTCTTCCTCCGCCAGTGTCTGCACTGGCCTCAAATCTTCTCCAGGGGGGTTGGGGGAATACCCATAACAGGTTTGGCAGGGGGAAGGAAAGGGGGAGAATGTTCCTTTGTGCAAGGAGAAAACTTTGCACTGGTGGAATGTTCACTTTAGTGCTGTGTTGAATATGACCGTAAGCCTGGGAGAATTCTAGATTCTGTTGTAGTTCCATTGCTACTCTCAATCACTGGTTCTTTTTCTCTTGCATTGCAAAGTGTTACACCATGAGAGGGGTGCATTTTATCGTATATTTCTCCTGCATCAAACTTCTTCTGAGTTACTGAGCAAATTACTAAGCTAGTGCTGCCATCTGCAGGCCAAGGGGTCAAATGAAAAACCTTCTCTAATTTGAAGATGGGTTAGCAGGGGCTGATGGGAAATGTGGCCAAAACAGCAGGTAGGCACTAGGCAGGTGAAGGCAGGGCCAGGTGGTAGACAATTCGGCTTTATGTTGTTGTTTCCTGTACCACAAGAGGAGCAAACCAAAAGCCACAGACTCCAAACTATAATCCCCGCATTGAGAGTATGAAAATCACCCTCCCCATACATACGTGAATGCAGAATGACTAAACATCAGGAAGAACTTTCTGACAGTAAGAGCTGTTTAACCGTGAAACAGACTCCCTCAGAGTATGGTGGACTCACTTTCATTGGAGGTTTTAAGCAGAGGTTGGATGGACATCTGTCAGGGATGCATTAGTTGAGATTCCTGCATTGCAGAGGGTTGGGTTTGATGACTCTTGGGATCCCTTCCAACTCTACGATTCTATGACAGAAATGGTGTAAAAGTGAAGGACTGGAATATGCTGTTGCCTAAGCACACAGCGTCAACTACTTGCTGTCAGACATGGTATAGATTTAAAGACTGCTTTTGTGTTTTTACTACATTTCATAAATTGGGGGTCTCCAAATACTTTCTCATTTGCGGGTAGAACTCATAGCAAGGCCTGAAGGAAACCATTTCCTACCTAAAGGGAAAACATGGGGGTGTTTGTTTGTTTGTTTGTTCAACAACTCAGTTGTTTACACCCACCAATCTGTCACTTCTTTCTAATTAATTGTAATTTTTTTGGCATCTGCATTGCAGTTTTGCATTTGCCTGCGTGTATTCAAATTCTACGGGGCAGAAAAATCTTACTAGTCGTTTTGTGAAAGCAAACACTAAAGTAGTATTGAGAAAGGGCACCAGGGACCTTCTTCTGCAGCACACGTTGCCATATTGTTAAATCAGCCCTGCTGTAGTAGATGATTGCACAAGCTTCCTCTGGTTTAGTAGAAGCGATAAAAATATACCACATATCCCAAATAGACCTTTTTATTTTAGATGTACCACTGGGGGGAGGCATCCATTTGGAAAAAAACCCGGACTAGCAGGATTTTCCAAACGAAACTCCACTTTGAAAGAACCGATTAAATGTCCCACCACAAAAACCCCTCTTAGGAGCTTAATGTTGTTAAATAGACTCTGAAGCCTGATCACATCATAGCAAAGGGAAGCAAACCTTTTGTTTTCATTTATTCACTCTTCTGGAAAGGACATTTTAACAAGAAGAACATTTCAGTGATGGTATTGATATCCAACTGACTAAACGGGCCACTGGCCTGATCCAGTAACCTCTCCTGTCCTGAAATATATGTTGCCATTGTAAACGTAGTGAATACCTTGATAAACTAGAACAAATGTAGCACATTTTCTCATATTCCAGGCAACGACCGAGAAGGAAATTCAAAGTTGGGAGAGGAAACTCTGCTAAACAGGAGATTGGGAAGAGCAGGACTCGCTTTGGGAAAATGAAGCACAATCGCAGGCTTCAATATCGCACCTCTGCCCTCTACAGTTGCGCATACCCTGGGGCTCTGGCAGGATGCAGTAACCAGGGATTCCAAAGGTATTCCATGCCTGTACCCTGCAGTCAATTCTTCCCCTTAGGGTGGCTGTGGGCTCCACTTACAGACCACAGCTGTCTATTTGGAGGGCTGGCAGTGAACCATCTGTTGGGCTGTCTGGTCTCAACCTGGTTTAAGAATGAAGAACCATAAGAAGGGAGAACAGGATCCAGCCCCTACACAGCAGTGCGCAAACAGGTCTCCTAGCCAGTTCTTTCCTAGTATGGTGAGCTGGAATGTGCAAACATTTCGTGCAAACATCGGCTGACTTTTGTGGGAGTGCATTTCATTTTAGTGGGGAGTGGGATGTGATGTACAAGTGTTTACCCTATCTTGCCTAGAAGCTTACACTGCATTAGTGAAACTGCTCTGCATGTTGAAAGCTACTATCACCAATTAATGCTGTACTCACTCCCCTTCCTTTAACCAATCCTAATAGAGTCCATCCTAGATCTACTAAGGACTCCTTCACACAGCCCAGGCCTGTCTCTACTGTATTTTCTCAAGTAGACAAATTTAAACTATCTGACCTGCTGAAGTTTTTCAAACCTTGTATTGTATTACCATATTGATGTAGAAAAGAAGTGCCAATTAAAATTTCAGAAAACAATCTTGGGCAGTTGTTCATTCTAGAGATTGACCGTGAAGGAATCAAGTGATAGGATTAAGATCTTGAAAGTAGGTCTTTGTCCAATATTTAAGATCCTTACATGGGAGATATCAATGGGAATATTATTTCTTTAATTCTATTCCAAATTATCAGAAGGGCTATAGTAAGTTATGCCTTTGTGCCTTTCTTTTCTCCAGACCATGGTTGGTATATTAACTGAAAGAAAATTCTTCTTCTATCTAAATCCAAATGACTGTTCTTGCCTTATCCAAGAAATCATTGCTTAAAAGGATGGGTTGTTTGGTAATTAGTCCACAGCTGGAGCACTGCTAGCTGAAACAACTCTTTAATGTTTGACATAAGTCAGTGCATGCTAAACTGTAACCAGATTTCAGGGTTGTTTAAAAAAAAAGAGAAATCTTTCCTTGCATATAGACACAGAAAGACAGATAGACAAGTTTTGTCTCAGTCTTGCCCAGAAGATAAAGAGGAGCATATTGGCTTAAACCTTCTGTGACTGCTGAAGGCTCCTCAGTTATCATAACCCTCAAATTATATTGTAGAAGGCTACGTTTCTTGTAATTTCACCTATTCACTGTTCAGCTGTATTGCGAGGGACCTATTATACAGAAGGGTGCCCTCAGGAGGATTTGAGAGTGCCTGGCACAATAGCCAGGAAATCTTATGAGAACAGTGTTGATCCCTGTTTACCCGCAGCACACAGACCAATAATATCAACAAATGGGGCACAGCTAATGTTATATAAAATCAGTTAAATCATGCCAAGCTCCGAATACTAAAGGCACTTCCTATTTTGAGCTACATAGCTGGAAAAGCAGCTATCTGGGATAAGGCATGGCTTGATCCTCTTCTCTGTAGGTCTTAACCAATGTTTTGAATACATAGGAGGGATTCACCAGATGAGAGTAAGGGGATCCTTCCAGATGTTGTAGGACTCCAACTCCCACCAGCCGCAGCTGGTACAGCCAAGGGCGAGGGATGATGAAAGGTGAAGTCCAAACATCTGGAGGACCAAAGCACAGTGCTGAGAACACCAAGCTGGCAGGTTCAGTTCTCATATGGGACAGATGCATATTCCTGCATTGCAGGACTAGATGATACACAGGGTTCCTTCCAACTCTACAGTTCTATGATCCACACAGCAGGTGATTCAAATGTCCTTCTAAGCACCAAATGACACTTTCACAGACTGGGGAGAGTGAAATTCATAATGTCACAAAAGCATGATCATTATGTTCCAGTGGCCCTTTAGTCGTAGAACATTTTGTTCAGAGTGATTTTGATTACTGCCCAACACCTCTCACCATCTCTTTTACTGTGTTCCATTTCTAATAGGAGCCAGGAGAATCTGCAGAAATGGGCACCGCAAAGCTTATGCTCCGAAATCCACATCTTCCCACAGGTTGTTCTGAAGCCAGGAACTGCCCCATCTGCCTCCATGTTCGTTCATTTGCTTCAGAAACCAGGAGACGCCCCCTTGAACGTGAAACCTTGCCATCGCAATCTCCCCCAAGCCTTGCCTTCCGTTTATTATAGAAGATCTGAAGGACTGAACCCTTTGAATAAGACAGCACTTTGGAATCCAAGATAAATTGCTTTGTAATGAACCAACAGCAATGCACTCATGTGGGAACTGACTTCTTGCTCTTTTATGGCATACATAGCCCATTTATGAAACCTGTCATTATCGGTCAGTTTATGTAAAATACAGTAGAGAAAACATGTATAATCTGAAGCATGCAACCCTATGATATAGGCTGCTTGTTCAAAACTGAAACATACTACTGAAAATGTACCATCTACTCGGGTAACAGTGGGAGCTCTAAAAAGGAAAAGTGAGTTTTAACATTTATTTTATTTCAAGGCATAGGTTCATAGCCCTATTATTTAGTAAAGTGTTTCTTCTGTAGCCAGGTGGACAACTTGACAGAATAAAGCCACAACCTTTCATGTCATCTCTAGTCTTATTCACTGAGGAAGTAGGAAACAGATTGAATGTTATTTCTCAACAGAATACATGACTAGATCTACAGAATTCCTACACAATCAAAGTGATTTATTGAGAAGTAATACCACGGGGCAGTATGCAACTAAATACTTCTCCTAGTGCAAGCACCTCTGGCTGGGCAATGGAAGTTCATCTTCTCCTTCCCCTGTGTACCCCCTAAATATGTACATGGTACCTCAGAAGTTGAATGGAATCTGTTCGAGCTAGCTGCCCTGTTTAGTTTGATACCACCCGATGGTTTAGTAATACTGGTGATTGCAAGCCATATGACAAATACAAGATGTCTCCAAGTTCAGACATATTCATTCTGAGATCTGTGACCAGCAACAGGTAAGTGGCATTATTACGCCTCAGTTGTTAGTTTCTCTTGATGTCTGGCTTGTCATAAGTCCCTTACACTATGCTGAGATTATGTTGTCTCACCTGGCGCATACAAGTGAGACCACTCCTAGGGATCCTGACAACATTGCTGCAGATATGCATCAGTATCTGGGCTGCCCCACAGAATTGCCACCACCAAGGGAACTCTAGCTGAAACTGATAAGTACTTTATCTTCGGCCTCCCTCCTCCCAAAAATGAATGTAGGAAGCTGGGGCTCAAGGGTGCTACAAGGGAACTGCACATACCAAGATGCTGCCGAACCTTGTAATTCCATACTCCCATAAAATGGGGCATGTCATTGATTTCCTCTCTCCACCCTCAGCAAAACAACATAACAAGCCAAGTAAACCATAAAAAGAAACCAGGGAGGGGTGTCTACAAATTTGCACAAAACCAGATAGCTGTGTTGGTCTATTGGAGGCAAAACCAAAAGACACAGAAGCTACCTTATTTAGGATCAACCAAAACTCACAGGCAGTTTTTCAAGTTCTTCAGAACTCTTATTCAGGCGGGAATTTTAAATAAAAGGTGACAGGGTGGGGAGGAGAAAATGTAGGGCAAATTGTTAAGGCCCAAAGTCATAAGATGGGGACAGGAAAAGATGCACAGACAGATTAGTTTCTGCTATGTATTGATTCAGGCTGCACCAAGGACAACTGGGAGAAAGTGGTAGTAATGACTGTTGCCCAATGACATTTCACTAAAAGCAGAAACGTAACTGGTATAAGAATTAGTGTGATACCTTGCTACATCCTCAAGGAAAGTCCCTATTGAGATCATCTGCTAAAGAAGGGGTGGGGACATTATCACCCTCTAGATGTTGGTGAACAACAACTCCCATCATCCCTTAGACTTTATATACTGCTTAATCATTAGCATTCCTAAGCAGTGCACATGAAAATGAACCATACACAAAAACAAATTCACCCCCAAACCAGCAAAAACCTGAACACTTATGATGCCCGCTGTAAAAAGAAAGTCTTTGTTACATGCCTGAAGTTCAGTAAGGAGCGTGTCTTTCTAATCTCAGTAGGGAGAGGCTGCCAAAGGTTTGCACTGACAACGCTCAATGTTTGCTGTGCTGTGCTTACTGGGGCTAAATGGAGTTTTAGTTCAACAACATTAGGAGGGCCAAAAGTATCCCACTCCTGAACTAGAGATCACTTAAAACCAGAGATGGTAATAATGGTAACATATTTATATTCAAGATGATGGATCTGACAGGGTACATTTGCTACAGTTAGAAAAATTGCATTTGAGACACACAGTCCAAGACATCCCTATTGCTGGAGAATACAGCACCTCACTAGCAGCAAGCTCAGAGCAAGTTTAAACACAGAGAGAATCCAGGCGTGTGGAGAGCCTTCCTTTCACACACTTCGACTGGCAGGGGAGAAGGTGATTTTCAACAGCAACTAGGAACTTATCTACATTTGCAGAATGCAAGCTATATACAACACACGAAGCAACCTTGTGTGAGGAGTCACATCTACACAAAGTGACTAAGCATTTGCCTTAGGAAGCAAAAATTATCTACGATGCAGCTGAACAGGTCTCTGCATTTCAACCCTTTCAGACACAGAATTTGAAATTCTGAAATTCACATTATATTAATGTAATAGAATGTTTATCATTTATGTTAATGCATTTTACTTGGTTACTTTTTAATCTCTGGGCCCAGAAAACAACTCATACCAAACCATGCATTGCGAGCAACAAGTGGAATTGTAGGACTTGGTTAAATACCTATATTTTCCAGAGTGATGTAGAATCCATTCATCATCTACTGGATGTACCACCATCTTTCTATAATTGTTTGGAAGAGAATGTAATCTGAACAGGAGAACTGAAAGGGGCGTCATCCATTCCTTTCAAATCTATATATAGATATGCATCAAAGTCGGAGGAGAAAATGTACATCCTAAATTTAGGCATAAAGCAATAAACAAAAGCAGGGGCCAAAAAATAATAATTCTGGTAATACCGAGCAAGTCAATTGCTGTGTAGATCAACTGCAGCTAAACAAACATGAAAGTTGTTATACACAGTATATATCAAATGCTTATGCATTCATTATGCAAGGATTTTCTATTAAACTCTATTGTCAGTGCTAGTTCATTAGTAATCTAAGATTACATGGCTTTTTCTAAACATCTTCAGTGGCTCTATGGCTGCAAGGCACAAGTGACCATACTGGATAAAATGTTTTGGAACTCATGTAAAGAAAACTTGTTTTGAATATCCAGTATATTTGCTAATTTTATAGATAGTAGCTTATATCAAAGCTTGAATAGGAAAGACTCTGTATGTGCAGATGCACACACACAAATTCTAAGTGCCCAAATGCTTCACACATTCTCAGTAGTCTTTACAACAGGCTGAGAACTTTGAGTATTATCCCCATTATAGAAGATGGAATCAGATGCTAATGCCTAACAGCTTGTTTTAAGTCCACACAAAGTGTTTCGTGGCTGAAAGTCTGATTTGAACCAGAGACTTTCTTTAACTTGTGGCCTGTGCTATTCAATACTGTACATGCACAGAGATAGAATACTGTATTCAAGAAAAATGTTCATAAAAATGAATGTCATTACAAAAGTTAGACCTCCTGTATATAAATTGTGTAGTCCAAATTAAAAATGTAAACTACAGAAATGCCTGGGTTTTAAATGTTAAATTTTCCCGAAAAGGCACACAATATGCAAATCTTACTTTCACACGGTGAGTACATACCAACTTTAAACTTTGCCATAACTAGAGGTAGCCCTCATCTTAGAGGTGGATAATGGTGGCATGCCCTATAGAGCTCTAACTATGCTCTATAGGGCATGCCATCTTGATATAAAACAATATATTCCTCATAACAGAAAGGCTGGGCTGACTCCAAGGTAAGATTTCAGTCTTTAGTGAGAATTAAGTGGGTGCCAAAATGCAAGATGCATATTTTTAGGTAGGATTATCAGACACAAATGCAATCTCACTTTAGAATCTATGGATTAAAACAATACATAAAACTGCTTCACTCTTGCTTTCTCCTGGGGTGAAACTGGAAGCATAAAACATGGTTTATTTGGCCTTGGAACAAGCTATATAGATGTCCTTGTGCTGCCTTCAAGCCCTTTCCTTCCATCCTGCTTTCAGGGTTTGGAGAGAACCCTTTAAACAGAATTTCCTGGTTCAGACATCATGAGAAGTTGGGGTTTAAGCAGCCTCAGACCAGGATTATGTCTGAACCAGGCTGCTGTGATGGAAGGCATTATTTTATTGTTTACAGCACAAAGGGCACACTGATTTTCTGAGCTCAAATAACCAGAAATTGAACTTTCTCCTTAATATATTAACCCTATTTCTCAGTGTATTTTAAATGCATATGTGCAGTTCCATGTAATAATCAACAGTCAACAGCGTGCGAAAACTGGGAATATACAGAACACTGGCCACAATCTAGTATTTTTGGTCTGTCTATGTAAGCCCCCATATGCAATATGCAATATACACTAAACAATTTTGTAATCCCCTTTGGAAATTCCCCTAAATTTAAAAACTCTGGAGACAGCATTGCCCAAAAGCAGGATGTTAACTGAGTAAAATACATTAAAGCTGGGCAGGATATGGCACAGAAAAGCTAACGTTGGCACTAGGGCAGAGAGGGCAACAGTCCAATGGGGCATGCACAGAGAGCATGTTTTCTGCCAAACCCATCACATGAACTGACAAAAATGAGCACAAAATCAAAGAAGGAGAACTCACAAAAAGCTGTCATCAAGTTTTCTGTTTTATTTAAGATTTTAGTTTTAATTCTGAAGAAAGAGGTACATTTCCTTGTTTTTAGTTTTAGAGTCAGGTTATAACCATGTTTTAATTTTATCTGTTTCTCTTTTCCTGTCTTTCAATACTGCACAAACGTCCAGAAACTACAAGGTTAAGTAAAAGCTGCAGGCAGAGGTCGTCAAAGGTTGCGCTCCTGATGGTGATCATGTGGCCCCAATGCAGTGCTATCCCAGAGTGCCTTAAATCAGGTGATTTTTTTTAAAAAAAAGAAAAGAAAAAAAAGAAAGAGAGACTGACAAGGAGACAGAAAGACTGAAGTAAATATCACTCGTGTTTCAGCTGCTTATAATTATACCATGTATATGCTAGGTATTAAATCTGTGAATATTTTTAAAACATTACGTTTACTTGAAATCTAAAGCCAAAATTTTAAAAAATCCCTCTGTTAAACCACTTCTTAGGAACAAGGCAACGTGTCAGTTTATTTCAACAGGCAAACTGTCCTTCAACCCACTTCATGACAAATCTTACTGACAATACTGTCCTACCCTCCCAATCAAGGGGTGGGGGGCTATCTCCCTGCATACTGACACACAGAATGCAAAATAAATGCCAGGCCACTGGTTTTTTCCCCTATACCTTGAATCTCTCGTTTATATTAAACTGCTTTTACATCGCTGCATTTGATTCTGAATTTTATATTATTTCCCCCTACTTGACATTTTCTGCTAGGCTAACGTAATTCCGTGCAAAAGATTTATGAAAATAATATTTTCCTTTTTATGCACTTTTGATTTCTCTCTCTCTTTTTTCTTTGTGTGTTTAAAGAAAATTCATCAGTGTGTTTCAAACACTGGCTTAGCAGAATCTTAAAATAAAATTAAAAAAAGAGATATGGTTATGACCCTGTGATTGCATTGCATTTGGAGGCTGGTGGGGAAGAGTTTTGATCAGGAACTGGATTCTTCAGAAAGAAAGATGTGGAGGAGGGACCATGGGTGGGTGTAGGAAGTCTGGGTGGGGCAATTCCTGCATTTCTAATGTTTTTGAACTTTTCCTAATGACGATCCAGCGCTGAGCTCTGTAGTAGATCTGTGGGGGTTTTACTGGGGGGTCTGAAAGCTGTCTGGAAGCCTGGGGGAGGAGAGTGAAAACTGGCGGGGTTTGAAGGTGGGGAGTAAGGATTCCAACTGGCTCTGTGCAGAGGAATCTGTGTGCTGAAGGGGTTACTGTGGGGGGTCTGTGTCGGGGCAGCACTGGGGCCATCCATCTCTGTGAGAGCCTGAAGAGATTTTAGCCAGTGTGGTGGATTGTCGTCTTGAAGGGTGTCTAAACTGTTTCCAGCGGAGGCTGGGATACCTAGGAAGAAGAGAAAACATAGGAGGAGAAAGAGGTTAAGTCAGAGCAAGCAAGAACTTCAAATGTGAAGTAGGTCAGCTTAAACCTAACCAATGGCAATGGTAAGAAAACATTATTAGTTTGTACCAAGGACTGTTATAACCGTGTTCCAGACAAAACAGTAGTTGAGCTTTCACAAGAAACATTTGCCCCTTGGAGAACTTTTCACACTTTCTACAACATTCGTCCAGAGATTTATTCACAATCTGGCTCTACCAGATACCATATGCTCCTCTACCTTTTTCCAAATCATGTTTTAGCCTTTAAAAGGGAAACACAAATAGCCTTATAAGAGAGCTTTATAAACAAGTGGAGTATGTTCCTTTTTAATGAAAAAGAGTCCAGTTAATGTATCAGTGCCTAAGGAATTTCATTGCACAGAACTGGCAAGCCATTAGATCACAGGGCAACCTACTCAAGTCTAAAGATGTATTGGGAAGACGCTGAACATGCAACGGATATTGGGATGGAGGAGGCTAATGCCTGGTTTCCCCCCAAAAAAGATGCTTGGACCTCTAGAAAGTTTGGTGGATGGAAGCTGGAAGAGACCACCGCATAGAGTTGCTTTTTCTTTCTTTCCTCCAAAAAAAGCATTGATTAATTTGTGCAAAATATGCACTTGGTAATTCTCAGTGGAGCTGAATGAGCGAGAAATCGTTACCTGTGATGATTGCGGGGTCCATCCAGCTGCCAGGGCTGTCCCAATTCAGGCTGTCGGTGGTGGCAGTGTTGGATGTTGGTACACTGTGGTTGGCGTTGGAGGGGGAAGTAGCATTGGGCAGTCCACCAAAGTTGATGTTAATGTTCGGTAGAAGTGCCCTTAGCCCGTCCTGCCATTCCTTCATATTTAAACTCTCTACAGAACTGTTGTTGTCTGGGAGATTTATCAACAAAAAAAGAAAAAAGAAAATGAAAGATAGAAAATAAAAAGCTGAAGTTAGAAACAGATGCTGTTTTTAGTGAAAGATGGTGGTTCTCTAAGCATTTAACACTGATTCCCTATCAAGAGAATGGGGCAATGATGATAAATCAAGATGAAGCTTGAATGTTGGGCTGCCACAGTATGCACTATTATTTAAGCATGTGATGGAGAAAAGTCCTTCCCCATGAAAATCAGGGTTGAAACCACAATGGTTAAAACACACTGATTTTCATTACTAGCAAGAAAAAACACAACATCTTCAGATGAAAACTCCCATTGTCCAATGACAAGATCTCTTTAGATTTACCAAAGAAGTTCTAACAGCTTCCTACTGAAGAAGATGCAAGACAATGCTACAGAATCTGAACAGGGTTAGAGAATTGTGAAAACTTTATACATCACTTGTACTTTGTCAGAGGTAGGGAGAACCTGTTTTAGCACAGAGACTCTGAAGAAAAAGGAAATCCCTAAGTCTTTTCAGACGAATTCCAACCTGCTCTGAAGTTATGAATGACACACTAAAGAACCACACTCATATACAGGACTACTAGCTTCAGTCTTTCTAAGGGAAGAGAAATGACAAGTACTAAATCGTTACTCTACTAATATTAGAAATATTAGGAGTATTTGTATGGCATTCTTTGAACTCCAGTCAAACACACAACTAAGACTTCAAGTCTTAGGGAATTCATAACCAGAAGATATGACTAGTTCACATTTACAAAGGACCAGGCAAAGTTTATGGAGAATAGGCCTATCAACAGTTCCTAGATGTGATAACTAAATGGCACTTTGATGTCCGGTGGCAGTACCCCTCTGAGTATTAGATCCTGGAAGCATTAGATTCAGAGGTAACTAGGTAGACACTGTTAACAAAAGAATGTGTGACTACATGAATCCTAGGACACAGCAGCTTAATCCCATTATAAAATTATGTTTTAAAAAACTGTTGATTATACATCCAAGTTCTATAAATGGTTTAATCAACAAAAAAGTTAAGTTGGACATGACACGTGTATTTAGAAAAACAGAATGTTGAAATTTTTTTGCAAGGAGAAATATGATCATTTGATTTGTGAATTTCCATACAGAGCCTAAGATGGTCATCTATTGTTCAACTACCACTAATTCCCAATTTATTTGAGCTTTCATGTTCTGCTGATCTCTGTAGGTATGTTATTTCAGTTCTATGTTTAAACACCTACAAGTGACTGAGATGGGTTTCATCTGCTGGTGAAACACGATGAAGCAACTTGTTGACTCCCCTTTGGCTTGAAGGCTCCAGCACCACCTCCCATGCTGTTCTGGAGGGTTCTCCAACCACATGGAGCAGGTGTTTTTTGTTTTGTTTTTTTTGGAGGACACAAGCAGCTGAAGGGGAAGTAGGCAACTGAAAAGTCATCTTCTCCTCTTTCACCAGAGGAAATGTCTCGCGAGTGGGACTCTGCTTAGGTAGTGGGTCTTGCAGGCATTAGCCAAGTCTGGATCCAAACCAGAATTTGAAAATAAAATAAATGCTGCAACTGTTTTTCAGTTGCCATATTTGTTTGGATACTTAAAGTGACAAATCCTCATCTTTGGTAAAACAGATTTTGGGGAAAAAATACAAAGTAAGGATTAATTACTTGACAATACTTTCTAGAACTAGTGATCCAGAGTCACCTTTCTTCTCTTGTGAACAGCATTTGGACAGAGTATACAGCCTTTCTATAACTGATTGAACATCCTCAAGAATCATTAGACAGATTTCAATCTATATCTGTAAAAAGGTCCACTATTAAGAACATTTACCCAAGCTATGTCTGACAAGAAGACTGTCTATAGTCCTTTTTAGGGGGGGTCTAACTATGTACCGATGAGCACACGCTCATGAAGGCCTTTCCAGATATACAGTTAAGAGCGGATCTGAAATGGGAGTCAAGAGAGAAATGGGAAAAGAGCAAACAAGCAAGAGGAGCAATGTTTATCACTCACCGCCCATTGAAGTTACAACTATTGCAGCCTTCAAATCACAAACCAAGGGTACATAACTGCCCTTCCTCAAGAAGCAAACTTTAAAAGCAAAACCTGAAGGGTGACGTGGGGTAGATGGATACCCTTTGTGAAAATGACCACAGTTTAGAGTCAAATCAATTGCAAAATAAGTGAAAGTGGTCTGCCATAGGCAGAGGATTACTGCGTGGACAGTAATTTATTTAAATGGGGACAATATTTAACCAAGAAGTAACCCTGGAGGCTGTTCAAGTCATGGGAAAGAAGAAGTGGACTACCAAGCACTGAAAGGCAAACAGCACCCGTCTCAGAGTGTGAAATAATTTGGGTTGCTCAATATTTGTTGTTAGTAAACCAATGAAAGCTATTTTAGCTTAGTATCAGTGTGTAAGAGTAAGCACAAAAATTGTGACCTCTCAGCTACCGCTGCAAAGGAACTGCTGCATGAAACAGGTGGTCTACACTGCTTATCACTTCAGGGCTAAACCCAAGCAGTAAGGTCGTCCTCAACTACTGACAAATACTTCTCAAATACTGACAAGTGCTCAAAGAAGCAGTCTCTAGGCTTTGAGA
Source organism: Podarcis filfolensis (assembly GCF_964270895.1). Classification (NCBI taxonomy): domain Eukaryota; kingdom Metazoa; phylum Chordata; class Lepidosauria; order Squamata; family Lacertidae; genus Podarcis; species Podarcis filfolensis. The sequence goes on along the minus strand of NC_139612.1, from coordinate 42,367,969 downwards.
GATGCACTGTGCACTCAACTAGGTATCTGGTGTAGATATAATACTTCCAGTTTGCTATCTACCATTAACCAAATAAGGAGTGGGCAGGCAGGTTCTGTCTCCCCTCCTCCATCCTTTCCTTCTGGAGCATGAATTCCCTTTGTCCTTCCCCTGCTGACCTTAACCACATTAATTTAGCTTACTGAGAACCTTGGCTTCTTTGTTTTTACCGCAAGGGTTGGAGCATATGTGATAAATGACTTGTGAAAGCTCAGAAGCCAAATATAGTATTATGTATAATTTCTTTTTTCTACACCTCTTCACAAAGGAGCCCAGGGTGACAATATGGCTGCATAATATTTCTAGTGAGGTAGAGTGGGGGCTTGAGGGCTCCTCGCTGGTCCTGGCCTCTCCTCCATGGTTAGGAGCAGATAAATGATAGAAACAAAACAAGGTGAAAGGGAAATGCATAATAGAGGTTGTAGAATTCAGAAAGGGTTACCCTAGTTCAGCCACGTTTTTTCTTCTTAAGTATTTAAGACAGGCATCCCCAAACTCCCTGACCACTGGTCCTGTTACTGTAGCTAGGGATGATGGGAGTTGTAGTCCCAAAACAGCTGGAGGGCCGAGTTTGGAAATGCCTGATTTAAGAGTACATATAGCCCTGTGCTCAAATACTTGACTCTGGGATTGGCTAACTCAGGCACAGTCCTCCTTGAAACCTCAACTACACAAGAGATAGTGTTATCACGGCTTCCTTCCCACAAAGACCTACATGCAGTTGGAATACAGGTGTCAGTAGGATATTAAGGTGAGGGACTTCCACATATTGTTGGACTCGAACAGGCCAAGCAGTCAGGGATGGTGGGACTGTCTTCTCTTCTGTTAACCTGTTCTGTATAATACTAAGAAACTGTCATAAGGAAAGGCCATACTGCCTATATGGAATAGCTTTTGTTTATCAGCCAAGTTCAATATTGCAAAAGGCAAAAAAATACATAGTGAGGCTTTGGTATTATTCAAATATATTTTATTAACCTGCATTCTAAGTACTAAAGAACTAAAAAAAATATTTAACTGGATTATCTTTGACTTTAAGCAATATTGTCCTTAAATATTAATTCTGCCCCCACTGTTTGTTCTTCCCCTTCTCCTGAGGTAAGTAAAGAGAAAGAGGGTATTCAAATTTTAGTAAGAGGGGAGTTATATTCCTTTATAAACCAGAATGGAATCTGAGCCACAATGCAGAATAGGTGCTATTTAGGGCAGCTCAACTTTTAAACAGGATAAGTACTGTCAATGTTGTATTTACTCTTATGAAATGGGTGTGATGTGAGAAATGTGTAATCCACAAATGCATGATGTGATACTGCTTTGTCACTTTTGCAACTGCTAAGCAAAAATGTTTTTTCTAGCAGCATCTCTGTAATTTGTCACTTGTTCAGAAGTCACCTATGTTACAGAAATACCACATGAATTTCAGGCAGATGCGCATCACCAACTTTCAAAAAATGTATCTGCTATAAAGTGATGAATATAAGAAAAGGCAATGGGCTAGATAAAGGAATCCTTGCTAATATGATCGCAGAACAAGTTTACTAATAAAAAGTAGCTGTTGACACACAAAATGGTGGTGTTCTAACATCACAACAACATGGTTTATTGTGACATGAATGAGCCAGAAAAGTCTTGGAAAACATTTACCTTTAACTAGTCACAAATTCCTAATTCATCTGAACCAAGGAATACCGGTTTAACACAAACTATGGTCAGTTGCAAAACCACCCAGTTTCAAACCATGGGTTATGATGCTAGCTTATTTAAATTATAGTTACTTTAAATGAGAGAGACAGAGGATAAATACTTTAATGAATGAAATCCATTTTTGCATCAATGAAAACACAAAGAAATGAAAGACGGCATTTGTTTTGTTTCCTTGTAAATTAGGCTTAAGGAAGAAATGTACAATCTTGAAAATGAATATGAGTACCTGAACTTCAATAAGTGAAATCAAAACTTATTATTGAAATATTTTAAAACTAAATGCTTCCCGTGTTTTAACAAACTGTTCTTGATCAAGTAGTTAAGAAATTAAGCTGATGCAATTAATTAAATGAAGATTAGCAACAGTGGTTTTTATATTGTTATAAAATTGACATTCTTCAACTGAAGTGTATGGGGCATATTTAACCAAGTCATTCTCAGAGTAGACTCACTGACATGGATATGACTAACTTAAGTCCACTGATTTCAGTGGGTCTGAGTATGACTTAATCTGATACCATCCTATTTTTAGAATACTTAAATTTCCTTTGACTAATTGTATCTTTAATAAATATAATTCAAACATAATCTGCACCAATATATTAATATTTCAATATTAATTATCATGTAGCCTCACCTTGTTCATGTTTTCTCATTAGTGTATGTTCAATAAGGCTTACTCCAAGTGAGCAGAAGAATCATTACTGAAAGTTAATTATTTTCTCAGTGGTCACCCCCTAAACCTGCACATTAAATGGAAATTCTGCTCTTTACCCCCAAGAAATAAATAAATAGGGCAAACAACCCACTTTTTATTTGAATACAGTAGAAGATGCTAAGCGGTATGGCAACATGCAATTCAAGCAATTTTACTTGGAAAGCTTCCCTGTTCGTTCCTCAGCTGTGGTGAATAAAAGGAGAAATAAAAACCTCCTTCTCACAAAGATCCAAATTCTGTGAATTTCCAAGAACTATGGCAGAAATTTATAGGGGAAAGCTAAATATTGCAAAAGAGCATTTTCAACTATAGTCTCAGTTTTCACATGAACAAAATATTAGTCAAAGCATCTTTTAAAGAAATGTATGCTCCTCATGAGGCTGACAGCAGCTTGGAACTGGCACAAAATCCCAATCCTGAAGCATTAATCCAAATACACTGATCTTCAACTGGTGTGTTGGGAGACACCAGTAAGTTGTGGACTGATCCGAGGTAGGTTGCAACAGAAGCACAACCATCATGCAAATATATGGTAAAAAATTAAGTAATGGATCCCAAAATGCATGTTTGAATTAAAAGTAGATCCTGGGTTTGAAAGGGTTGAAGATAGCTGATCTAAGATACTAGACTCATATTTATCTCACAGGTAGCAATTCTCTGCTTTTCCACCACTAGATGGAGATGAAAACCCAGACATGAGGTGATACATTATGACATACCAAAATCCAGCAGACTGGAGAAGTCTAGTTCAAATAAATTCAAACACAGATTCATAGGAGAATGTTTAGTAAACCGTTCTCTAGCACACATTCAGGACTTCTGAATACACGACAAACTATCAAACTCTCTCTGATAGTTTCGATAGTTCGAAGCTCTTCCCTTTCAGATGCTTTATACCAAAGCCAGATGGTGGGACACAGTAATCCTGCAACACCTAAGACTTAATTCTAAGAAACAGCAAATTAGGTGGCTAATCTGTGTCTCAACTGTACATTTCAGACAGCAGATATAAGCTTGCTGAAACAACTGCTCCTCCATGCAAAAAAAGTCCCTGTACACAAAACTAGGCGCCAGAGAGATGGGCTCTAAGTCAGCCTTCTCCCCGAAAGGCTAGTTTCCTATGCATATGAATTTTCCATGGGGGAATCTTACCTCCCCGCCCCACCTCTCCCCCACCCCCATCATGCACAATCAGAGGTAATGAAGGACAGACACAGGTTTATCACAATCCATCACCAACATTTATAGTCCATCCAAAGCCAGCTAAACGTATGAAGGGGACCTAGGGGAAGTGGCTATAGTGTTCCCTGCAATGGCCATACCCTTGATGGACTTATTGACAGGGATGTCCAGAGTTGCAGCAGAGGCATCAACAGCAGTGGTGGCTCAGAGAGGAGAACCAGGTATGCAGTGTGAAGCTGTTATTGTGCATTTCTCTACGACCCCAATGTAGTATTGCTCCAGAGAGCTGCTATATGGGACACAAAACAGACAGCTCATTTGTTCTTCTAGACTGCTAGGCACTCCACCAGAGCAAGCAAATCTTTAAAGGGTCCCTATACAGCCCAGGTGGGCCATTTAAGCATTCCTCTCCCTCCATTCTGCTCAGTGGTGAGAGGAGTTATGAACAACTGCAGTAAGTCAGGAAGCTGTCTGTTTAATCCCTTCCCAAAGTCCCTGACATAGCATCACTGGGAATCAACACAGTATCAGGGGCACAGGAAAGCAATTAAACTGGCTCCTTTGCTGCAACTGCTCAGAGCTCCTTAGCACTGAAAAGCAAAGGATGAGTGGAATTATGAGTCTGCTTAGTTAAGAACTTTTCCTTGCTGCTTGGTGCAGATAGAAGTAGAGTGACTGCAGAGAGCGCTGAAGTCTATTTTAATTCCTCACCCATTTTCCTGTTATGGCATTATTCTCAAGCAATACTACTTTGAGAGCGCTGACAGTATATAGCCATTGCTCCAGCTCCTCAGCAGTGCAGAATGGCAAAATGGAATAATTTTGCCCAGTCCAGAGCAGCAGTGGACCCAGCAGGGGCCCTTTGGGCTCCAGCATCTGACTGACCACACCATGTGCTGATGCCAGGTCCAACCTTCTATAAAATTTTCAAGGCACTTAACCATCTCATCTGCTATCTGAAGTCTGTAATTCATCTGCACAGTGTAATGCCAGAGGGAATATAGAAGTCTTTTTTAAAAATAAAATGAAATAAATTATGCTAAAGGGGCTGTGATCTTGTGGTCTACTTGTAGTAAGTTAGAATGTATGAACCGCTCAATAAGCCTTAGCAGATATATTTTAAGATTCAGCTGTGAAGTATTCTTCCAAGTTAAAATGATTATCGTCATCACTTAAAGCATCTATTTTTATCTTGTGAATCACCCTGAGGTCCTTTGATGAAAGATGGTATATAAATCTAATAAATAATAATAAAATATAATAAAATAAAAATAACCCAAAAGCTTTGGAAAGAACCGTCACAACAGAAGCTGTTACTACTGGTGGAAGTTAACACTAGTTAGCAATGCCTTATTCAAACTGACTTCTGTAAAAATGAAAAATATAGGAGTACACCGGTCTGGCACACAGTGAAAAGACCGAAAGGGTTCTGGTTCATTCACACTCCCTATGCATACTACCTTTGATGGCTCTAGATTCACCACGTAAACTGGCCAGCTGCCAATTTCTGCAGAGGCTAAAATTTTCATTTCACACTCATGGCCAGCGTTATGCTTCGTTCCACACTTCTTGACAATGCACATGTAACTTTTCCAGTTGTTTAACCATAGTCAATTGGTATGAATAGGGTAAGAGATCACGCTCTCCTTTGTCTCCTACCTTCTGGAGGATGACTGAGCCCCACCTTTTATTGCTGCTGAGTAAGTATTCCTGCAAAGAGGGGAATGCAGCTCATGATAAGTGATTCTAGGAACAGTTATTTTGTTTAGCCATGGTTAAACCATCAGGAACATCATGTGTCCATAGGCTCCTACTCTCGACTAGTTTTCTCCTCTAGAGCTTAAGTTCTACTGAATTTTACAATGCTTGCTCTGTGCACTGAGTAGTTTCAGTTAAAAACATTCCAGAAACAATTACATTTCAAACACTCTTCCACCCAATGATCCTGGGGTTAGATGGTGTTTAACACCTGATGTCTTCACCCTACAGACCAGGGCTGACTATTCCGCCAAGAACATACCATTATTAAACATACCAAGAACACATCATACCATTAAATATGGTACATACCATACTGTACATGGAAACTCCTTTGATAATAAGCAGGTTTTGCATGGCCAGTTATTTTGTAGGACTAAGACTATGAACCAATGAACGGGAAGTGACTGGTCCAAAGGAAAGGAAAATCTAGTATGACGCCCTGTATTCTGCCATGCCCAGGGAGAGCCAGGGGCCGTAGTATAGGACTTGCTTTGCATGCAGAAGGTTCAATCCCCAACATCTCAAGGAACTCAGACTGCAGAGCTGAGAAAACACTGCCCTGGAGAGATGCTGCTGCTAATACTGAATGAGATAAACCAGCAGTATAGAGCAAAGTGGTATGCTCACACAGAGAAAAGGGTTTAATACTCAGCAGGTTCTGGTTTTTGCATCTGGGAGAGCTTTAAAGTTTTTTTTTTCCTGGAATAACTGAATAATTTAAAAATATTTCCCTTCAATATTACTATTTCAATGACAACTAATGCATCAACATAGGAAAAACGGACAAGGCACCAGCAGTCCAGCACTGGCGGTTTGTGCAATCTTTTCAAACAAAACAAAACAATCTTTACAAACAAAACAAAAAATGTATCTTAGCAATATAAATCCCCTCAGCAGATATGCAGACAAAGGAGACTTTTAATATAAAGTACATTTGTACTAAATTCTGAAAGCTGCTCCACAAGTTACATTGTAGAAAACACAACACTTGTTTTCTACTGCTATGTACGTGTAGCAAGCAGCCATCACCATTTTTGGATAGCTATTCTGCATTTCATGGCTCTCTTTTTGAAGTGTTTTGCCCTTCAATTCTCATGGTAAATGTAAACATTTATTTCTGGGACCTGTTCCCAGGTAGTCTCTGAGCTTTATATTTGGTAAGAACTTCATTAGATAACAAAAGCATTTTGACATCTAAAATGATAAAAAAGACAATTCAATTCTGTAAGTTACTCTACAGTGTAACATAACTAAACAGTCCAATACTGCTTACCTGTGTCCCCTTTCACTTTAAACTAGGATGAATAAAACACAACATGATGCTGGCTTACAGGAAGATATCCCAATAGGTAAGAGCGTCACAATAAAAGCTTACATGGCTCCAGAACCAAACTCCTCCATGGTAGTATAGCAACCTGGATGTACTAACATAAGCAGACCTTTGAAATGGGGTTTGAGTTTAGTTTAGCAAAAGTGTAAAGTACATGCTCTATATGTAGAAAGCCCCAAATCTGATATTCTAGCTCTCTACTTCAGAATTTGTCAGGCAGCTGGATAGTGGGACACTCTTCTCCAGCACCCTACAGAGCAGATCTACAACCTAGGCGCCCCTTAGAACTAACCTGACCAAAGGTGAATTCAGATGTACACTTCTCTTTCAGTGAATGATGCGCAAAATACTGTTAATTCTCTTAGACTCACATTTCAGCCTCATTTTGAGTAAGATTACCAAATAAGGAAATCCTCCTTACTATATATTTCTCTATGAAACCGAGTCACACACCTGAAACCCAGGAAAATCCCCTAAAAACCCCTAAGAATCATCAAGACAAAATAAAGATGCCATTTCATATTCATATAGAAAGGGTCTTCACTTCTGAGCTTGAGCCAGCAATCATGCCATTGTAATTTTCCTTTGTTAGACTATCTCCTTATAAATCTTAATATCAGCAATGTTGACATCTAATAATATTGAAGTAGCTATGAACTGTCAACTCATATGGAATTTGGTATTTATACAGCATAAGCAGCAGCAATTAACAAGGTCTGAACAGATATGCCGGGAAAAGGGCTAAGGCCCAATATGCAGATATCTTTATATACACATACTTTCCTGGGATTGGGCAGTCTGTCCAAAACGCAACTGTGGCCCATCAACTGCCCATCTCTAGTTTAGGATTTAGTTATACTGAAGTTCAAATGAGTAATCTGAGATACCGCTGTATATGTACAAGACTTGGAAACTATACAGGTTGCTTAATATAAAAAAGCAGCTTAGAGAACAGGAAAAGCAAAGCATCTCACTTAAAAAACCCAAATGCACTGGAGCAGAAATAAATATTTTCTCATACCACAGTTTAGTTGCATCATCACAGTTACTCTGTAAACCAATGAACATACCCTTAAATATGTCATTCTGATTTTATGTTGCATTTTACATTTATTACGATTCAAACTGAAGAGTTTCAGAAAAAAGGAAGAGTTTCGGGGGGTGGAATTACATTCCCTGCAAATTCTAAATTAAGGTTGTGATCCAAGTCAAATATGGCCAGGATACACACACACACACACACACACACACCAACCACATATGTTGTGTGTTACAAATGCTGTTAGAGCATTTAAACTTTAAGTGTGTTTAGAAACAAGTTACGTGCTTTGGCATGAGAGCAACTGAAATGGGACTTTGGAGAAACGCTGAAGAGATCTTACAAATACATCCAAACTTTGTGGAAATGGTTTTTAAGTAAAGGAAGGGGAGTACTTGAAAGGGAAACTTAGAAAGTAAGTCAATTGTGCGTGCAGCTCTGGATCATGACCGAAGCCTTCAGGGACTTGTAAATAAAGTGGCCTAAACACTACTGTGTGCTTAGTAACAATTATTAAGCCATTATGTAGAGCAGCAGACCACTGCGCTCTGTTAGCAAAGATTGGAATCCAGATTCCGCTTTTCATAAGGTCAGATAAACAGAACATGGACTATAAAGAGTAGAACACAGAATTTAGCTTTTGCTTTTTTCGCTATTGGGAAGTAATCAATTCCCATTTTTAGACCTGACATTTGATAGAAATATAGCAGAATAAAATGAGTGATCTCTCCGTTAACATCTCTATGTGCTAGTAACTAGATTTACTAGCTAGTTCTATTCTAAAGTTCTGCTGTAATATCTTAATTTTTAAGCACTGCTCTTGATCTGCAATGCCCCCAAAGTTACAGCACCTTCTTGACAGGTACTGCCACATTCATAAGATATGGACACATATATTCGAGCAAATAAATCAACATCTGTGGGAGGAAACAGGAAAGTCATGAGAATAAAAGATCCTCACTGACTGTCCTCTTGTGGGCTAGCTATCTGTTTGAGCATAGTAATTTCCCTAACAGCAATAATTAAATTAAATGTTTGCTAAGTATACTGGCAATGGAGAAATGGTAGAAACAGACAAGAGCGAGCATGACAAGGTATCAACACAAAAGGTCATAAAATGAACAGGTATGACAGTGATGATCCTCATGAACTATCATACTAAAGATAAAACTATGTGCCTAGGGAAGCCCTCTTCTTGTTCAGCTCAGAATTTTAATGCTTTAATTTTACTTAGATTCTTTGAACACAATAATCAGATTTTCACTTTTATTTTAGTTTGGCAGAAATGATGATAATGAGAAGATACAGAAAAACGGGAAATAAAATATATTTCTGTAAGAACTTGGGCCTCATCTTCACCGGAGTTCTTTCCTTCTCCCTACCTACTTCGTCCCTCAATGGAAATGAAATCAAGAAAGCCTGCTGGAGTATCTAATATTTGCAATAAATTCAGATCCTAAGCATATGTTAAAGATGCAAAAGCAAACCATGGCAATGTGAATCACCTTAAAGTCTTTGAATAGAATAATATTGTGTTAACTTGACAGGAAAGGAACTAATTAACAGAGATTAATAGTCTAATGTAAAATGAATGCAAGGTCCAGCGCATATACTTTACTGGACAATACATGACAGACCCAGCTCACCTTTGGAGGTCCAAACGATATGCCAGCATCCCCTCTATTACTAGAGGTTATGACTTACAATGACATTGTGGCTATAACCTGCTGCAATGTCTTCTGCAAACATCCAACCCTGCACATATGTAGCTTACACTGAGGTTGGAACATGACCACCAGGCTATTAACAGATATTAACTAGGAAGGCTTCCAGTCAAGTGTCAAAACTCAGAAAAGAAGCTCGAAAAATATGAACCAGAAAAACAAAATGACTCTAGTGGACATTGCTGAGTTTCAGTCACTGGAAACCAAGTTCATTTCTAATCTGTTAATAGGCAAGCTATTCCATTGAAGGTCCCTGAAGTGTAGTAAAGCAAGCTCACAATAACATAAGAGTTACACGTTGAGACCAAATACATGGGCCAGCTGCTTTGACATCTAAAAAGTGATCAACACATTCCCTCCTTGTCCTTTTGTGTTGTATCATTCGGATTGTAAGCCTGTGGGCAGCAAATGCCTTGCTTTTTACTCTGGGAGCTTTTACGGCTGAAGAGCGGGGTACAAATGTGTTATACATATGAATATTTAAAAAAACAGATAGAACTATAAAACACTATGTTTTATATATATACATAATACAAACTGACAAAACAAAACACCCAATACTTCCTTTAGTCATTCCTTTGGAAGAAAAGCTGCACTCAAGAACAATAAGGAAGTCGCATCATATTCTACATGAGGAGCTCCATAGGGTTGAGTTGCAAGACTGATGCCATTTAATTATCTTCTGAAGCAGTCCACACATTTCACAAAAGTCAATGATGATACAACACTGGAAGAGCCTAGAAACATAATGGGCTAATTTTCTGGGAAGGTGGTGCCAAAGGTTGTGGCAGAGCAACTCCCAAGTATTCCTGAATGATACTGATTATCTGGATTCACTTCAATGTGTCCCCTGCTTCTAAGACTGAATTGTCCTGATTTATGGTCTTTATCAAGAGAAGGACAGAGAAGTGTGACCCTTATTACTCTTACTAGATCTCTCCATGGCTTTGACACCATTGAGCAGGATGAGTATCAAAAGGCATTATATCACAATGGTTTCGTTCCTACCTGCATGGTCAAATCCAGAAATGAACTGGGGAGTGGGGGGAGAGCGACTTTGGCCTCCTAGCACTTATGCAATAGGATTCCACCAGGCACTGCTTTGTCCCTGGAGGGCAGGGTTTGCATTCAGAGCCAGTGTGGTGTAGTGGTTAAGAGCGGTAGACTCGTAATCTGGGGAACCGGGTCTGTGTCTCCGCTCCTCCACATGCAGCTGCTGGGTGACCTTGGGCTAGTCACAGCCCCACTCTCAGCCCCACTCACCTCACAGAGTGTTTGTTGTGGGGGAGGAAGGGAAAGGAGAATGTTAGCTGCTTTGAGACTCCTTAGGGTAGCGATAAAGCGGGATATCAAATCCAAACTCCTCTTCTTCTTCTTCCCTTTGATGGAGCAGGCACATAGATTGGAGGGACAGCTGAATAAATCTTTGTCAACCAAAGTCTAGGTTTCCTTTTTTGCTTGGAGGGCTTTTTACCAGCTTCACCCGGTCAGCTACAGCCATATCTGGATGGGGATAACCAGGCCGTAATAGACCATGCACTCAAGACTAGATTACTGAAATGCATTCTATGTGGGACCACCCTTGGGATTGATCCAGAAGCTCCAGCTGGGGCAGAATACAGCACCTAAGATAGTTGATGTGAAGAGATGGTGGGCAACATGTAATACTGCTGCTAAAATATCTGCTCTGGCTGCCCATGTTACAGGGCAAGGCTCAAGCCTCATATTAATATAGAAGGCCCTGAACAACTTGGATTCTGAGTACTTTAAGGGCTGCCTAAGTTCTTATATGCCAGTTTGATCATTGAAAACTGAAGGAATGATGTTAGTTGTCCCCCATGTTTCAATAGTCCGACTGCTTTTCATGAGACGTTGGGAATCTAGTGCTGTTGGTCCCCCACTAAAGAATTCTCTTCCAGCAGATGTGGCAGGCATCCTCACTTCTCAGATTCAGACATCTCTTGAAGATTTTTATGTGTTGCCAGTCCTATTCAATGGTTTACACTTTTAAGATGAGGCAGTCATTTTTACAAATATTCTGTATTGCTGTTAATTGTATTTTATCTCTTTTGTAGATCCTCTTGTACACCGCACTGAAATTTTGCATGTGAGTGGTATATAAATATTTTAAATAAATAAAATTAATATGTAATGTAACAACATTGAGAGTCCACTAGCACATACTATGCAACTTGCCAACATAAAATTCAACAGCAAATTCAAAAAAATTCCTTCTTTCTGCATATTGACCCTGAATTAGCAAGTAAAATTCCCACACTAATATAAAAAACCCTTGCAACTCTTGTATGCTACAACGGCAGCAAGAATACTTATAGCAAAGCACTGGAAGACTCAGGATCTACCCACTCTGGAAGAATGGCAGATGAAGTTGATCGACTGTATGGGACTGGCAGAAATGACCGGCAGAATCCGCGACCAGGGAGAAAAGTCAGCAGAAGAAGATTGGAAGAAATTTAAGGATTATCTACAGAAATATTATAAAATTAATGAACTTTGAAAAGATGTTGGTTTGAACTTTGGTGGGGACTAGCTGTTATGATAAAGATAATGGGGATTATAATGGTTTATGTTATTAAATTTAAAAAAAAGCTGAATGGAAAGTAAGGTTTTATTTTAAAAGGAATGTTAAGAGATTAGGATTTGCTGAATTAATAAGGTGAACTAGAGAACAAGAAGGGGAGGTATGAGGAAGTCAAAGAAATATGTGATTGAAAAACTGTTATTGAAACTGAATTGTTTTTAATATTGTTCTTTTTCTTTTTTTTTCTTTTTTGTGTTTATATAAAATTGGAAAATCTAATAAATATTCATTAAAAAAAAATAAAAAACCCTTGCAACTCTTAATTATATTATGACTTAATTTAGATAACATATTCAGTGTATTTGGCCTTGTAATCAAGTTTAGCACTGCTGAAAACAGTATTTTCACTGGGAAATACTGTTCCTATGATTTAAAAAGAAGTCAATAATTACTAAAATATTTGTTAAACTATCTGAAGATAGCTTTCTCACATTGATGGCTAAGTCAGTGAAGCCTGATGTCCACCATTTGTAAATAAAAGATATAGTTTAGTTAAAAAAGTAAGTACCTCAAAGATCAATCTAAAAGCCAAGAAAGATTTTTCATCCAATAAGAAAGGTGCAAAATTCAGGAGAAGGGCAAAGCAAAAAATATTTCATGCATATTATGCCTCAGAAAGGTAGAAGCTCTGTCAGAGATGACATAATTATTTAAGGACATCTGTCTTCTCCTAAAATGGGGTGCATAAATGGAAAACTAATAGGCACATACATCATAAAGCCAAGACATTTCTTCAAGAGAGTCAAGGGGAAGGTTAATACAATATGCAGAAAGTTAAGATATTGAAAGCTGCTAGAATGCTCATTAGAGACAATGTTTTCAGCATCAAAATATCCATAACCTAGCAAGGAATGGTAACTAGTCACAACCTCCAAGTTGCCTTAGCAATTACTACACTTAACTGGAAATTCCAGGCTTTTCATTTTTTGATGAACTTTTCACATGCACGCAGAAAGAGATTAATGCTTTTCAGCACAAGCTTTTTATGCCATACAACCAACTTGCCTGTCCCTGGTACAACTTACTGCAGAAGCTTTATACTTCATAATATTAGTTGCATTGTTTTAATCTTCTAGCGTCCCTAAAGCAACTATGACCACTACTACGATAAAGAGCTACAAAGATCTATTTTTGAATCAAGCCTCTGAATAGCACAGGCTAAGAATCTAAGTAAGTAAATTAGCAAACACTGTTTTCTGTAGGTTGTGTTCAGAGTTCCTAAAGAGTTTGTGTGGTGTAGTCAAAGCATTGCAGTAGGTTCAAATCCTTACTCATCTGTGAAGCTCACTAGACCAGTCTTTCTCAGCCCACAGAGTTGTTGCAAGGAAAAACATGGGAGTGAAAGAAACAAATTTTACAAGTAGCATAATGTTTACTAAATCAAAGGGGGAGGAAACATATTTCATTCAACTACACTACAACACTCTACTTCAGAATATACCACGTATTTAGAAGGTGGTTTTGACTCATTGTTCTCAAACTTTTTTCTCAGGACCACAACTTTCAAAATAAAAATTTGCTCACGCCACACTGATTTTTTTAATTGATAAGAAATAAATTGGAGAACAAAAAGAAACAACTCCTGGCAGTGCTTGATTTTGAAAAGGTATCTATCCATATTCTGCAAATAAATAAATAAATGATACTATACTCCACGATACTACACTGAAATGGTTAAGTGTTTCTTTGATTGCCCTTGAATCTTCCTACAACCCTTGCCATCTTCTCTGGCCACACCAGTGTAATGTGCCACACCCTTTGAGAACCACCGCTCTAGAGGTCTCTTCTACTGAAGAGAAGGAAATGGATTTTTCAGGCTAGGCCAGAGTTCAGAGTCTTCACACATTCAAACATCATTTCCACACTAACACACCTGATTGTTAAGTTCAGTGATAGCCCCTTTTATCTAATGGAATATGAATGGGAGAGCCCTTAGCAGACATCTTTTTCTGGGCCACATGGAGAATCTGAAATGCTTCTCTGCATGTTTTTATATCCTGACATAATTACTAGCTTTTTCCATTTTCAAACTATATATCTAAGCCAGAGCCAAAGCTAAGACTAAAGTGCCAAAGAAATGCTTTTGTAACCAGAATGAAGAGACAGGTGTTGTGACCATGTTACAGATTTTATGATAAACTGCAAATCCTCTGGATTCCCAAAATACTAACATAAGCAGTCACTATCAGTAAGAAATGGATGGTATATAAATGTTTTAAGTGAATCATAATAAGAATAGGGGAAAAAACAATAATTTATCAGTAGCCAAGAAAAATAAAGCACAGGAAAACTAGTTTACAGAAATAAAAATGTGCTATTACTGAACAATACTATCCACACTGTTTAAAGATGTAAACCCAAAACATCCCAAGGAAAAGACCACGGCAAATTATGATGGAAGGAACAGGTTACTTGAAGTTTGCTCTAAAATTCCGAAAGGTATTATCGTGAAGTGATGCTTGCTATGCCACAAAGTCTTGTGTGTGTCAGCTATGAAGTACACTCTCTTCCAACCGGAAACAATAATGCCAGCTGGAGTGAAATGTTACAAAAATGAAGGGCAAGGGATTAAAGTGAATGGTAAAGGTGTCAGATGGCTTCATATACGGAATTATAAAGAATATTTTTTTGCACCATTTTAAATTCACTGGCTCATCAATGTAAGATTTCAGATACAATTGAAGATACTAGAGTTCAAATGGCAATGGAGAGAAAAGATATAGCTATTGCATTGGCAGCACACTGGCTGATAAATTCCCTCCCCAGTGAAGTTCATCTGGTGCCTACATTGTTGTTTTTCAGACATCCGGTTGGGGCATTTTCATTCTCTCAGGCATTTTAAATTATTAAAAAAGAAAGATTTGAGTGAAAAGGAAACTGAATTTTAATCACTGTAACGGAGTTATCCATTCTGCTGACTTTGGAAAGTGCAAGTACCCCGGGATATATATTGTATAAAAGCAGTATACAAAAACTTCAAAAAATAAATAAAAAATAGCTTTTTCCTGCCATATATGCCAAGCATCATGAACCGGGACTGAAGAATTCATTTTTTTAAAAAAAAGTTAAAATGTAATCTACTTATGCAATTAAGTAAACTATGTATTTAAAATAAAGATCAACTCTACAGCATGATCAAGACTGTCAATGTAAATCATAAAATCACTTTTGAAATAAGGATGATTGGACATACGATACTCCACTTTCCTTATAAAGCTCATTATAAGGCTAAATTCCAAGCTAAACATTTCATTTTCAAAATGCATAAAAACACATTTCCATCATGATAGTTACATCATCAATTCCAGTACCAAATACCATCAACCCCTTCTCGCTACTCTGATTTAGAGAAGCTGAAGGCATGAACAAGGCTCACTGATGCTTTCTCAGCGCACTTACCTGCTATAGGGATCCCTCCTAGACCTGTGCTGTGTTGTGGTGGGAGGTTTAAGTCCAAGAAATTACTATTTGAAGGGGGATTTGCTGTGTGGTTCAAGTGCATGATGTTATTGCGTGGGAAGGCCATCCAAGGATAGCGAGCGGCTTGGCCTGGAAAACTGAAGGAGTTGTAAACTGCTCGATGCTGTTGAAATTGCGGGAACCTCTGTGGCAAGACTGAAAATGTGCTATTGAGAGAGTTGGCATTTGCGGGCGCAGCAGGATGCAGAAATCCAGAGCCTGACCCTTTGGCGGTTGTAGTGTGTGGGGAAGGGTTCTGGAGAGACGTGGGCGAGAGGGAGGGTTGGTCTTGGACCGACAGTTCCTTCTCGATCAGGTCTGCTAAGGCTTTGCGGGTGATATCAAAGGGATCAAACCCCAAGTCATCTTCTTGCTGTTTGGAAGAACCAAATCCAAACGCCGCTTGCCAGTCTGTAGACGAGGATACTGGGATGGTTTCTGTGGGATTTAAAACAGGTTATTAAAGACAAAGTTGCATTTTCCCCAGCTTAATATGAGTCAAAATACTGACCGATTTCCCTTTCCAATAATTGGTTATTCTCATTCCTATGGCAGTTTCCCCCAGCCTGGTACCCTCCAGATGTTTTGGATTATAATTCCCATTGGTCCTTGGAGTTGTAGTCCAAAATATCTGGAGAGTAACAGGTTGGGGAATCCTATTCTAGGGGCAACTGGTTTTTCGATTAAAGCTCACAATATCCTTTATGTTCTAATGGTGTACAGTTACCAAGAAAGCAACTTTCTTTATCTTTGCGTTTTTCTTCCCTATAGTTCTAAACTGATCCTCTACTTGGGAATTTCACATTTCTGTTTCACCTGAAAAGCTGCTCCCGAAGGTAACAAGCCCCTTCAGAAAACTGAGGTGGAGGCTGTGTGGTCCTACTAGGGAAGTTGCTGAAAAATCTGGCAGAAGCACCTCATGGTTTTCAAGATCCAACCCTAGGAATTTCCCATCCACCTTCTGCAACACATTACAGTAGCACTTCTTCGTCTTTTAAATGTAAGAAACCACTCTTTCCACTGCATATATTCCTTGCTAGAGGCTAGATAATTCTAGAGATGTCCTACATGAAGGAACTTGATTGAGAAGAACTGTTCAGTTACTAATGAAAATGTCTCACCGCTTGTAATTTTAAGCAAAATGTTCTTATTGGTCTCATTGCTCATTAGCATCAATGACCATATGCATACAAGCACAAAGTATGATTTATGTAAGGTTTTCTTTATTTATTTTGAATCTTTATTTTGAATCTATATTTCCACCATCTATGAAAAAGGTAAAGCACTTTACAAAATAATAATTGTGACATATTCACAAGTTCTTTAAACTGGAGCAGTACTGAGCAGCACAATCAAGTTCATGCTAAACTGTAAGTAAATACAAGAGCCTGAAGATATTATTTCAAGCTATTGTGTGCATGGGTTGTCTAACTAATACTATACCTGATGTGAAGAGGCTCTGTGGCTCTGGTGCCATCGGCCAGTCATTTGAAGTCTGTGGGGAACTGGGAAATGGAGGGAGTCCACTTGGAATAGGGTTGGGGTGCCGGAAGTTGTCTGAGAAGAGAGACTGTGACTCTGTTATAGCCCCTTCAAAGGGAGACCGTGCACTGTGATTGGATGAACTGATGGGGATGACTGAATTGGATTTTGATAAGCCGGGTGGTGGTGAAGGTGTGTCACTATTTGATATCTAAAAGAAAAAGAACACAGTTTTACAATCGTATAGTAAAAACAGTTTCTTCTTTTAACAACCATTTGGTCATTTCCAAATAACATGTGCTTTTACAGCTACTATGAAGTTTTAATCAAGCAACCATCTTATGCAACTGATAGGCAGGAAGGTATATTTAAGATTATGGCAAATAAATATTTCAACACACAATATAGTCCTTTTGCAAATATAAGGGTATGCAGTTGACAAGAGTTAAGAAGTGTTGTTTCTCAAATCTTACCTGCTGCGAGTTATCACAGTTTCCTATACTGAGAGAATCTGAAGGTTTGTCGATAGTGCTAGAGAGAAAGAAAAACTATTAGGCAAATGTAAAATATACAGCCTGATGGCCTGAAACTGTAGGAATAAATTTAAAAAATAATTTTGGAAAACCTAGTTCATGGAGATAATTGACAACATGCTGATTAGCTCCATCTTGCATATTCTGCTTGTTCATTGTTACTCAGTGTAACCTCACAGCAATCAAAGTTTGTCTATTGCCCCTACTATCAGCCCCCAACATTAAACTGGTGTCCATGAAGCAGGCACCATACCTATTTCTAAGAGCTTTGTGCTCAACTTGAAATTGATGGAGCCCAGAGGACTCCCCAATTTAGATTTCAGTACACTGAGTTGTAAAGAGAGGAGAGACATGAAAGAAAGAGAAGAGGCAAAAGGAAAAAAGGTAAAATAGAAAGTGAATGAACCAATAAAACCATTCACCACAGCAGAAAAGCTCACTTCTCCTTTGTGCTGCTTCAGTTTCAAGACAATAGGAATGCTGTCACAACCTCTCACTTAAACACAACAGGAGACAAAACTGAAGCTCCAGCCGCTCATGCATCCACTCACCCAAAATTAGAACAGCAGAGCAACAGGAAGAGCCAGGAAAGGACAAGACAAAACTTGGAATAAAATCAGCAATTTCAAAAACCATGAAAAGATGAGTTGAAGGAATGGTGACAGCAGGACAAGGAGAGATACCAGATCAGGTGCTGTCAAAAGCTAAGTGAGCGAAGGGGATCAGGCCAGGCATGCATGATGGAAGGTGCACTGGCTGGGTTCAGGCTGCAAATGTATGCTAGCACAACCTGCAGTATTAAGTAAGGCTAACATTTGAGACACTAGAAGAAACCAAGATGCTAGAAAATGAATTGGCTGATATGGCAGTTCAACTGGAAAATACTATACTGCCACCATCTTGTTGGCAAACCCAGCAGGTGTTGCAGTAAGCCACTGGACATCAACTGATGGAGAAATGCAAATATTCAGAAAATATCTGCCTGCTATGTGACTTTAAGACTGAAAGCATCTCACAGCCAATGACCAAAGCATCTGGGTTACACAAGTGAGCTTCCTCAGTGGTTTAAATGTGAAATTGCTGATCTTCTAATATAAATATGTAATTTGCCCCTAAAATCAGCCTCCATACTAGAGGACTGGAAACTGTTCAATGTAGCTAGCATCTATTGTTTAAAAAGAATCCAGCTAGGACTTGGAACATTATAGGCAGCTTAACTTAACATTAATCTAGTAAAACTGGTGGGCAGAATTATTAAAAATTGAATTACCAAACATGCAGAAGAGCAAGTCAGGCTGAAGCAAAAGCAGCATGGCTTCCACAAGGGTATGTCCTGTCTCACCAACCCATTAAAGTTCTTCGAGGGTGTCAACAAGCATGTAAGTAAAGGTATCCAAGTTGACATTGCATACTTGAGACTGTCAAAAAGCTTTTGATAAATTCTCTCACCAAAAGAACCTAGAACAAGTTTAGCACTCATAGGAAAAGAAGACAGGTCCTCTTATGGATGAGCAACTGGTTAAGTAACAGAAAGCAGGAATAAATAGACAGTTCTTCCTCTATAGGGAATGCAAAAATCAGTACTGTAACCAGTGCTTTTTAACTTGTTCATAAATGACCTGGAATTAGGGGCAAGTACAGAAGTAACCTGGTTTGCTGATGACACTAAGTTGTCCAGAGTATTAAAAACTAAGAAATTGCAAGGAGATCCAAAAAGGTATATTGAAACTAGGTGAATGGGCATTAAAATGGGAAATGTAGTTTGATGTGAGCAAGTGTAAAGTGATGCATAGTGGAGCAAAAACCCCTAACTTTACATATGCACTCATGGGGTCCAAACTGGTTGTGACTGATCAGGAAGGAGATCTTGGGGTCAAACTGGATAGCTCAATTAAGATGTCAACCAAGTGAGCATCTATTAAAATAGTCATATATAAAACAATAAATATATTTTCTTTTTCTGCACTAAACATAAAAATTTCAAACACCCTAAAACGTATGAGTGTTAAGCAAAGACATTTGAATAAATTACAATATTTGACAAAGCAAGACCAATTTCCTTTCCTTTTTTCTCAAACATGTTAGTTTTGCCACAAGTGCATATTCCCACACTTGCTCTATCCAATCTCCTGCATATGGTATACTTTGCAGCCTCCAGTCCTTTGTGCAAAGTGCTCTGGCTGCAGACACCATAATTCCTTATGCAACTGAATGACAAAGTAATCCTAACAGTTTAAAAGGTAACAAAGAAAAAAGAGGGAGCGTCAAGCAGGTAAGTAAATCATTTGCTGATTTTATCTCAGCCACTGAGTGTAAATGAGCAGAATCACTTCCTGCTTTTAAGATTGATACTTGTGAGGTGTGACCCTGAATTTAGTAATCTATTCAAAGCTATACTGGTCATTCCCAAACTCTTCCTACAATAAAGTCTAATTCTAAGCACATAGACATATGTCTGTTTTCACATGTCTGTGGATGATATAGGACTGGATAACCAAGACTATATACAGTCTCATCTGAATCAATTACAGAAGCAGGAAGTCAACACAAGAAAGTATTCTAAAAAGAATTTATGTTTGTTAAGTCATACAAACTCAAAAATCAAACGACCACTATACTCCAGCTACAGCCTACATTTTAGAGGTTTTGGCAGAACACAACTCTTTCAATATCTGTTGAATTATCTTAAGTCCACAGGCAAAGAGGGATATGTATAAATGTGTATATTACATTGTTTCAGCCCACTTAACACTATGTAAATTTTTAAGCAAAGCATGGAGTAAAACTAGGTGAAACAGATTGTTTTTTTTCTTTGTGTAAAACTATTTAACACTCATAATGAACTGAAACTTTTAAATTAATTATTCAAACACAAAACTTATTTCTTAATTCTTTTCTCATTATTATAAATATTGCAGTTTTTCAGTCCTGCGGCCAGAAACACAGCTGTTTCATAGAAGTTGTCAGATGTTCAAAACACCTTTACAAATAAATAGGCTTGAGTTCTTGTTAAGTCTGTGATAGCATGCCTCTGAAAATCTTGATATCTGGATTAGACCTATGATCCACTTAGAATCAGCCCATTTTAGGCATAAGACTGGCCACAGGCGAAGGCTGGAACCAAACGATTCTTAAGGTAAGAGTAAAAAGCTCTTCCACTCACGGAGGAAAGGTTGACAATTTTTTATTTCAACTGTAGTCCTTTTGTGCCATGTTAAATCTTGCTCTGAAATGTTTTCTAACCTTCAGGAGTGGTTGTGGGATGGTGGAGGAGGAAGATGAGACAGTAGTGGGGAAAGATGAGAAAGTCCTATTCATTGTGTGGACTTTTGGATCCTGGTCAGCTGAACCAGTACTACAGATGTGTAGAACATTTTCAGATCATTTTTTCAGGCTCATAACTAAACAAGAGCCTAAGAGATGCTTAGTTTCATACAAAGCATTACTACAACATTTCAATAGTGCTGTGGTAATCCACAATGGAATATCTAAAGCAGATCACATTCTTCTCAGCAGGACAGCTTCAAAATTAGGTAATGGGATGTTTTTCTAAATAGGAACGCTCTTCTATTGACATTCTACTTCCAAAAGTGTTGATGTCTGCAATGATTTCTAGTGATGAAGTCTGAAATATTAGGTCAAGGTACAAGGTATTCAGTGAGTTACCCTATTTCCTAATAAGCTTCTTAGGCCCAGCTCATACATTACTGGTGCAACATGGAAGTAACCTCCTGTGTTCTGGTGCCTCATTAACACTAGAACACTAGAACAAGAAACAATGGAGTCAGGCAACTTATATGGCCACTTTCCCCCACCTCAACCTATTACAGGTGGGAAACTAGAGCCTAAGAAAGCAGTTTCCACACTGCAACAGTACACATCAGTATTCCCAATTCAAAAGCATAATATGCTGTGCTATGCAACTGTGCTATGCAACTTGCATTTTGAATCCAACTTGTTAAAAGCCCCACAATGAAGCTTATGATGCAAGGGACATATTGCAGTATTAAACACAAATTCAAGTAGTCTTAGTAGTCTAAAGGGAGGGGAAAGCTGATGGATCTCAATCCAGTGCCATACTTGCTTAACAAAATGCCTGGGTGAAGAGTGTCTGCCAACTGAGATCAGAGTATTCAAGACAATTAACTAAATGACTCTTACCTAAAAGATGAGAGTTCCTACTAAGCAACTTTTTCTCTTAAAGAACATTAAAAATTGTTTGCTGAAGTGAGGTATGTAGTTTGCTAGAACACAAACGCAGAAGGAAACTTGTTTCAAAATGCCTTGCCTTTTCCACAACCCTTACCTTTTAAAATCATCTTCTGGCCTAGACACAGACTTCTCCTGAACAAACTGCCCATTGCAAAATAATGTGCAGTCCCCCCACCTAGGCATCACCTAGTGGTTCAGGCCAACCATTTTAACTTGAATCCAGCTCTCTTGACAGAGGCTAGAGAATCATCCCTCCACATCAGTGAGAGAGAAAGAAAGCTAACTAAAGTATAAAAGGCAGCACAATTACCCGAAATCTGAATCTGGACCATCTGGAGTCATGTGTTCTGAGTCTGTGCCATTTTCTAAAATAGGAGGCGTTTTCCTGTGTTCCATAGTTAAGCCGTTGACTGATTTACTTGAACTCTGTAATGATGGCCAGGCATCTTTGTTATTACTGTTGGGTCTGGAAAGAGGTGAAAGTAAAAGAGAGTTCAAGTTATGTAGAAAATCTTAATAGTGAAACACTGGGAAAATTATTCCTCATGCCATACTGTGCAGAGGAATATGGAGGTCTTCAACAGAAAAGTTAGTGTCTGCTATTAAGACTGTAGAAAGAAACTGTTTTCTTGCACCAGGCAGGCTGTTTACACTTATATTTGTTGTTTTTTAATTAGGTGAATCCCACCAAGACATGTGGTCCTTAAACTATTCTTTCATCCCAACATTCTCCACTTTTATGAGTAATCTTACCCCTACCCTTCATATGCTATATCCATGCTTTGTCCTTGAGGATTTTCCCCATGTGACCGGCATTATACACTTCTGAAATATCACTGTACCAGTTCTAAGTTACCCAATTTGTCTCGTTTCAAGTATTTATTCCCAAAGTTTCAAAACTCAGGCTAATATAAGCATTGATCACTAAATAAGGTTCTTTTGGTGTGTAAAGTTATTTGAGAGGATGTATAAAGGTAAACTGAAGCAGGGAATCACATCTTTAAACAGACATTCCCTGCTGGGTTTTGTATGTATATGCAAATAAATATTAATTTTTATCATCAACATAATTATAAATGTTTCTTTCTCCTAATTAGTCCTTCAGTTTCACCCTATTTTTGAAATCACCATCCCAGCAAGGAATGAAGGATATTTAGAACTGTAACTTATGTTTAGAGACCTGTGCTCTTTTCAAAATGTGTATCTTGTCTTGCCATTCATTCCTTGAAATGCAATAAATTTATGAGTTCTCAAAATGAATGTGGAACAGACACACCCTGCTCTTTAAAACCAAGCGTCACTGATCTAACTAACAAAAATTGATTGCATTTTCAATTTTTATATTGATTCCTCATCTTTCCATGCATTTCTGGATTGGTTCCATAAAGCAGACACTACAAGAAGGTAAATATGGCACTGTCAGTTCCATTTATCAAGTTGAAAATTAGTCTGCCATGTAATTCTTATCTGCTTGCCTACCGTGTTCTAAAGTTTACACCCACATAAAAGTTGCTTGTCTCCATCTCTTCCAGATTTGAATGCTGGTAACTGATGAGTAAAGTCACAAACTGGCTACTTCTCTGTCAGCATTTCAAGTTACTGCCCACAAGAACTGTATGAAATCAGAAAGCAGTGGGAATCGCAGCCGTTTCTCTGGACCAATAGAAGTTAAGTTTGAGCAGAAAAAATAATAATAAAGAACTCATGAAAGAAAATCTTCATGAAGTATACAGCAGATGCATTTTCTGTTTTGACTGCAGAACCAACTTATTTGCCACTTAGATGACACTTGTTTCAGGAACAAAGCTGAACTCTATGCTTAAGAACTTAGATTCACAGCAAAGAGTGGCAAAAAACATCAAAACAGATGACAAGAGGATAGAAGGAACCTAACATTTATTCAGTTTCTTCAGCTTTCAAGCTTACTGGGATCTTATAAAATAAATCACTGGAGATGTAAGACTGCTGAGACAGCACAGACAATTCAGAATGAACCAGTAGGAAGTAAGCTTATTTCTACTTTGTTTTATGGACCAGATAGAATGGTCATGCATACCCAATCTACCTTGGGTCTTTTTGTAAGAATGGTAATTAAGTTCTTGAGAAATCCCTACTGCAGAGACTGGACAGAGCCAAATTTATAGCCATTTCTAAAGACATTGTCTTCTTGCTGTTTCTTCTTGCCTTATGATGTGACTCCATCAGATCAGACCACACTGTGAGAAAACATGACTTGACTCTTGCATGTTTGGTTTATTTCTTTTGATGCTCTTGAAGAAACAGTATTTCTCTCGCAAAGCTCACACTAATACAACAGCCAAGAGAGTAAGAAGGTATCATTATCCATATGAGAGGCTGGCACATGACAAAACTGATCTGATGTTCTGCCCAGAGTCAATGTATCAACTTTCCTTAATACAAGATTTGTCTTTTCCTTTAAGAGGCAATGCTGATCCACTAAGATTTGGCACTGGAAAAATTGTTTAGGATCCTGAGCAAGGTTGCTCTTGAAATCTTATTGGAAAAGGATCCCCATTAAGAAGGATCTAAAGAGTGCAAATTCTTGTTCACCAATCATTTGCCATGATCACAAAGTTCAGGTGTTCATTCACAAATAGATTTTCCCATTCATTTAGGTTTCCCTTATTAATAGTTGAAGAGGCTAAACCAGAGGTAACAGTAGTCTGACTACCATCCAAACTCAAGAAGCATCTTGCAAGCACAAACCTTATGTCATATTCTAAATATTAATGGTGTTTCTGCTATTAAGTAATGTAAGCTTTTCCAGAAATAGACAACCACTTAAAATTGTTACTTGGAAGAGATAGGTGCTAGGTCAAAAAACCCTCAGCAACCTTTCATTAAACAGACATATAAATCTATGTTACCCTGTCAAAGTCTGCACCCTACATATTAGCAGCCAAAGTATTGAAACAAAAATCTCAACTAAGTTGCAATGAGTCAGAACATTTTACACTAACTTTGTCTTTCAGATGAGTCCTTTGTGGCATTCTCACCTTCTAAAGGCAAGGTGGACTCACACATTTATAGTAATGTTGTGTTGTATTTAAAATGAGTAAATATTGTATTTTGTATTTCCAGTTTAATGACATGCCCTGCTATTTCACACCAAACCATACTATTTTACAATTGTAAATGATACACTAATGCAAACATCTGCTGAAACAGTTGTTTGAAAATGGTACATACATCTGTCTAATGATGCAAAGGAAGTAAGATGTCAAGTGTGCTGGCTTAAGCAGTAAGGCAGTGAAGCAGAGTGCTTAGAAAGAGGGGTAAAGGTGGAGGTTTGATGAAAACTAAAGAGCACACGCAGAGAACCTTTACTTACACATCATACCTCTGTAGTGAAGTCACTTTGTTCTTGTTCTTGTCAACTGCATTTGAAGACAGCTGGAGGAAGTTGGGGTTTAACTTGTATAATTCCTGGAGTAACTTCTGTTCATATTCTTGATGCTTACCAGCCTGGGGTAGAAAAATGCAACTCTGTCAACCTGATAATCTGCAGTGAAATCTTCTTTACATTAAAATTTCATTTCTCATGTTCAAATAAGAGAAGCTTGGTTATTTTAAGCTAGCCTAGTCCCCATCCCACCAAATCACAAGACTATGACAACTATTTTGGCCTCTTTTGTAAGAATGTAAATTCACTGCTGCGTAAGGGAGTTTACTGCAAGCTGGTTAAGACCTTTCTAATTTCACTGAAAGGTAACCTCAGAACAATTCATAGTAATGATCACATTTCATAGGTGTACCCCACAATGCCCATTTCAGTTTCTTAGGTAACCTGCTCAGAAGGTGCAGAGTGATAAGTTAAAGGAAGGAGAGGGAACTTGGGGGCCACATTTCCCATCATCCCTGACCACTGCCCATACTTATTGGGGTTGATCTGAGTTCGAAGTGCTGGCCCTTGTTCTGCAGAATAGCATTCCTGTTGAGGTACAACAAGCACCCACTATCTGAACTTTTAATAACTATTGCAGACATTTTTGTGCATTTATCCAGATGGATAAATGAATCTCTGTCATTCGTTTCTAATTTGTACTGCTTTCAGTTTTCTTTTAAATGTAGGGTTTTTTGAGTTTTTAATTTGCTGTTTTTGTTGTGCATCGCCTTTAGATGATAATGTAGGAGATTTACTATTATATTATATTTATATAATACATAACTGCTACCTTTTATTCTCAGCTCAGTTTATAGAACTTCAAATCTGCAGCAAGAATGCTTCAAAGTCTTTATATTTCCTCTCAATCCAGCCCTGGGCATTATCTCCATTTCAAAAAGAAGGAGCAGAGAAGACAGTCAAGCCAGTTTGGACATAAATATCCTGGCTGAACAACTGTCAGGCTGCCATGGTCAACCAGGGACCATCTTGGCTGTGAGACCAAGACCTGCTTCCTGCACTGTAGGCCTTTTCCACTTGGCCTGGGAAGGTGGGGCCCTGGCTGACTCCAGTTACAAAAGCTGAAGCTGCTGAACAGACCCTTAGGTTGGAGAATAGTGTGTGTGTGTTGGTATTGTTGCTCTTGCTGATATTAATTTTTGTATCTTT
Organism: Podarcis filfolensis; assembly: GCF_964270895.1. Classification (NCBI taxonomy): domain Eukaryota; kingdom Metazoa; phylum Chordata; class Lepidosauria; order Squamata; family Lacertidae; genus Podarcis; species Podarcis filfolensis. Next base: position 42,341,611 of record NC_139612.1, on the reverse strand, counting down.
ATTTTTAGATCTTATTATGATTTAAGGTGAAAATTGTTTTATTTGATTGTGCACTTCCTGGTATGTTTTATTTACTGTTTATGACTACTTTTGTTATATTTGTAACTATGTAATTGTTTTCACGTTGGAAGCCCCCTGGAGCATTGTTTGAACTATGGAAAGGTGGCATACAGATAAAATGATGCATGTATGCATGCTTCCCACTCTCCTCATGTGTTGCCTTAAATACTTCGATCGTGCATTCTCTAAACCGCATTCTGAAATCGAAACTGTAGTTTCATTTCTGATTTACTGGCTCAGATCAGAAATATGAGGCATTTAGAGTATAGGTTGCAACATACATACCTGCATCTCTTCTTTTGTAAAACTGGCTGCTTCATCCCCTAATTCATGTAGATACATACAGTCTGGTTTAGGACACTGCATATTCTTCAAAAAGTAACTGCAATATTTTGTGGTACCTAAAGACGCCTGGGGGGGAAACGAGACATTAACTATAAAGGACAACAAACTATATACTTTAGAAGTAAGCCTGTTTTAGAATCCATCTTCTGGTATCATGGTGCTCAGTTACATGTACTGATAGACATTTGCCATTGTGTCACACACACAGACACACACACACACACACACACACACACACACACAACCTTATTCTTATATAGTTACAAACACATACATTCATAGTTATAGTTACATACACACATTCATATTACCTTAAGTGTTCTTCCATCTACTACCACATTATTGACACACTGTATGGCTCTGAGTGCATCTTCTGACCGGATGTAAGTTACATATGCACTTGCACTTGGACCCTAGATAATTAAAAAAAGTGTATGTGCATAGGTCAGTTTATTAGTCATCCTATAATGCAGCACTGAACTTCACAAAATTCTGAAGTACTTAATACATAAGAAGCCCTCGGCAAAGGATTCATTTGCAAAAGTACAGCAGTAATTTTTACTGCAATATTTGAATAATCAGTTTAAACAGATTACAGAAGTGCCTGTGACTAATCGGACAGCAAATTTAAAACACATTTTGTCATAGAAGTACTTCTAAATACTCCACCTGGCAAGCACCATTTTAAGAGGCACTCCTATCCATAAAACAAACACAAAGGAATACTTCAAAGGCAATGTCTGCTACAACAGGAATGCAAAACCTAAATTAAAAAAAAAAAAACTATGTTCCTTGCTTCAGAGTGAGGAAACTATGTTCGTTTCTTCAGAACATATGAGTAAAATCAGTAGAATGAAGCAACTATATACCATACAAGGTTGGGCTTGCTGAAGTTAGGTTTGAATTGATGGTTTCCCAACTCTGTACACTGATATTCATAGCAACAAGGCCACAACAGCTTTACTCCAAAATCCTTACCATGCATTTGGATTCCCTTCTTTCTTTACAATTATGTTAACTTTTTGCCTGCTCTTTGCTCCTCTACCCATTTTGAAGCCAACTTCTAAAAACTTAAGCATTCCAAGTAACATATTCCTTTCCAACTAACAAACTTGAATGAAAAAGTAACATATACTTTGAAATAGGAATTAATTTTTTCATTAGTATGACAATAGCATATCAACCAGATTAGGGTATAATTAAAAATCTTCACCAAGGTATAATGCACACCCAGAAGTCAATACAATCTTTCTATTTAGTGAAAAACTATAACATATTTCGAGTATATCAGCTTCTGCACCAGCAAAACAGCTATAGTAAATCATGGGGTGCTCCAAGTTAGAATGCAACTACATTCCTGAACAGGGGCGTACAAAGCGGCAATAATAAGGAGGGTACATTCCAGACAGAACAAATGAAAAGATCTGGACACATGTTTGCAGGGGAATACATTCATAGGCTACACTTAACTGAAATTACATTCTAATTGTAGAAATTCAGGGGCAGTTTACACCTTACTGCTGGGTAGTCCACGTTGTAGAATTAATCTGACTCTGGTTATTAGTACATGCAAACAAAAACAGAGCTGCCGAAATGTTCCTGTATGGAATGTTTTTGACCCAAGGATGTAAAAAATGAGTTGTCCATATGCAACTGAAACTGTTGGAACTCCAGCTGAACACCCACCTTTTGGCTAGGTCAAGGGGAAATCAGTATCTTACCTGTGAGCCTGCATATGATGTGCTGTTGTTGATTACAACTTTGTGTATTTTACCAAATTTCCCAAAATATTCTGGCCTTTTCAAAACCTGTTTGGAAGATTAAGTTCACCGATATAAAAGCAATATTAAGAAGCAGCTCAGACAAAACTCAGACTACTAATGGATGCCTATTTTTGCTCCCTTTGAAAAATGTTTTAACCAAAGAAAGCAATGGAAAATTGCTAAGCAGTTACAAATGAACTATACAAAACATTGGTCTTGGGCTGTCGACTGGAGCGGCGCGGGAGTCTCCACCCAGGCACACAACTGGTACTGAGCACATACCATATTTCCTACAATTAGTGGCAGATAACTTCAATTCTCTCTCCCGAAGTCTAACAACACTGTATTATAATGAGTTCTTCTAACAGCCTGCAGTCCATAAATCACATAAAATTCCAAGTGGAGATTGAAAGGCATGCCAAGTGGGTACCAATTTAACAGGCCCACTGCCAGCAGGGACCCCAGACTATGAGCTTTCATTTAAAAAAATCTAGCCCTCCTAGAAATAAACTTATAAAGCAAGATGTTCAGGTACCCTACAAAGCAATGTGCTAGGCTATCTGCTCCTGTGTTTAAATGTTTTTTAGCCAATGAATAAAGACAGAACTGTGGTTGAAGAGTACGCTTTGTGAGCATCTAGAGAAAGAAATTCATGGGATCCTAAAGAGCTTCTGTTTTCCCCTCCCCTTTGGTGCACTTTTCCTGATTCCATCTTATTTTGTAGCACTTGGAACCTCTGTAGTATACGCTTTTTTCTTATCAACCAGAATGCATCTTCCCTATGGTGGGTTTGTCTGAGATCAGGTAGTCCCCAGAAGTTATTTTCTGAAATACTACTACACAGTAAGCGTAGGTGAATGTTAAAGAAAAGCATGGTGAATTCAAAATTTGGAGGAATTGGGCATGTCTCCTGCTGTGCAGGATCTATGGTGCAAGCATTAATTAACAATTCATTGCATAGCTATCAGCAAAAGGGCACAAATATCTGAATATGCAAATGTCCTCTTTTGTGAGTAGATCAGAGGTCCCAATACAGTGTACCAGGCCCAGAAAATCCTGATAGCACTCCTGCAGATTGAGCACCAACATAGTAATATGTCTCACTGACCAGTTTAAGATAGTCTGGTCATAGTGTTCTCACCAACCAAAATTTCTGAAAGCTTTTAAGAGCAGCCCCATGTAAAGTCATACTATCAGAGTTGATGCTTTAGCAGGCTTCAGAATGAATTACCATGGCCAGAATTGTCTTCTGCAAGTAAGTGCAGCTTAGTATATCAGCAAAAGTGGTCCCAGCCCAGCATCCAGAAGCTGTCCCAGATCAAAGAACACATCAAAGCTGGGAGCCTCCCTTTTCAGAGCAAATGCAACCCCATCCAAGGGAGGCTGTACAACAAACTCCAGATCCACTGGTTCTCACAATCAACAATATTTCTATCTTATTAGGATTGTTATTGCATATTCAATGACACACTGCTCCCTCAAGACATCAGTTCAGTGTCCACTGTCTCCCTAGGGTCTGATGAAAAAGAGTGTGTGTGCCAAGTATCATCAGCGTATTGATGACTTTTCAACCAGGATTCCCAAGACTAATGACCATGGGATATAACAGAATTCAACCGGCATCATTTTATGGGTTCACAGCCCTGGGCTGCTGGTATTGAACACCACTGAAAAGCCCAGAAGAATCAACTAATTTGAGTAGGAATTTATTTGGCAACTATAATAACTGCAGCAAAAGTTCAGCATACACTTATTCTATACGAAGTTCAGATTTCTGGCAGCTGCTTACCTCTGGATCTGCTAGGCGTTGGGATAACCCTACTACGAATACAAGATTCTTCTGTACAACCCGTACACTGGCCAGATGTTTACGATTCTCTGATATCTTCTGTTTTCTTTCATTTTGCTTCTGTTTCTTTTCATTTTTTATCCTTTGCAGCTCTTCTTGGGAGAGTGGTTTATACACTGCTGGATCTTCTGGATATGGCTAATAAAAAGAAAAGTGGGTAAGCCTTGATTAATAATTTCCACATCACCGTTTCCTGCAAACCTCAAGCCCACTGCAATAGATGCTATATGAATGATATAGAAACAAGCAATGGCTTCAAATAAATCTGAGTCCACCAAGGAATAGGTGTGCACTTTCTGCCATTGAGACTTCTTAAACTTTGATATCATCCTTTGCAAAGATGGCTGACATTTCCTCCCTTGAATTGTGCAGCAGCAGATAAAGGTAATGGTAGATAGGCTGCCATTACCTGTCTTCTCATTGTGAGAAGCTTGGTGCATTTCTATAGAATACAGAAAACAGAGTATAGTGATTAGACGTAAACTTGTTTCAAAGCAGGCATCTGAAAACATAATGGTTGATATTATACGAGTATGAGTGTCATGATAAAATACTAACAGTAACTTGTCACAAAAACACAATAAATGACAATACCATGCTGATTAATACCTTTTTTTTAAAAAATTAAAAAATCAAAAGCTTAAAGGAATGCAAGGCAACATTCAGTTTTTTACACATGCCTCTCTTTAACCACCACTGGCACATGAAATGTGACCCACTTTAGCAGGTCAATGAGTTCAAACAGCTGGGTCATCAGAAGCATTCAAAACAAATATCCGAGTGAAGTACTTAATGAGCATCTACAGATTTCAAACACCTCACCACATTGCAGAAAAGGTGCAAATTTAGAAAAAAGATAGAGATGATGCAATAACCAAAACACATCTGTTCATTTAAAGAAGTTAAACTGAAAACAGTTTTAGGGTGGCACCTGGCTAAGTCTTACTTAGACCCACTGAAATAAATGAACTTTAGTTTATTTCAATGGACGTACAGTAAGCATCACTTAACTGGATACCACAAGTATACTAGCACAAGTAGTGTGGGAACTGCTTTTTCATGAGCAAACAACATTTAAAGTGCCCCAGCTATGTTGCCAGATGCCCATCCCATGTGCTCCATCGAAGGATAAAAGTCCCTGATCCCTTGACCATATCAAGAAAACCATAGGTGGGAAGCCTCAGGCCCAGAGGCCAGGTGCTGCCTTCCAGGCTTCTCTAATCTGGTCATCATCAGGACTCAGACACCCTTCACTGGCCCAACTCCATATTCTCCTCCAGCTCTTTTGCTTGGCTAGAATGTGTCCTTGAACAGTGGCAATGTATCTTACTTATCTGGGTATCTTACACAGAATCCTGCTTCACTTTTTGCCTGTTGCTCTGATAACAGTTCCTATGACGAGAGGAAAGTCTTTCCATCTGTCTGACCACCCTATTCCCACTTGCCCTGCCAACCAAGACACTTGTTGCAGATTTCAGAGGAAACGACTGGAAACAGCTGTGGCTGGAAGAAGTGGAGGATACTGTGTTGCCCTATGATATATGTACCACTAAACTGATGTTTACAGTGGTGCTTGACTTCTGACAATTCATGAGTTCAGGAGAATACTTTGCGGAAAGTATAGAACTCAAAAGTCGAACGAAGATCAATATTTCACTTAAAGGGACTCCATATTCCTCCCTGGTTTGACAGTGAACCCCAAGATAAAGTCTTAGGGGACAAGATGCATCATGTTTAAAGCAACATTTCATATTGGTGAACCTTATTGCATAACCAAATTTATTCTAATGAACTTAATATACCTTTCTGCAAGCAGGGCAAAGCCCATTCTCATCAGTGCGAATACGATGCCAACAGAAGCGACAGATCTGGTAACCACAGGTGCAAGGGAAGAAGTTTATGTCATCAATTTCAAGAGGCTCCATACAAAGGGGGCATTCCACAGGGTCTTCCTTCGCATCTGGGCTGCGAGACATCTCTGTTTTCGCACAGCAGCAAAAAAGTATAGAATAACTTAAGGGAGGAATAGCACAGAAAACTAAAATGAAGATACTTGAAGATCTGGAAAAGAAAAAAGATGAATGAATTACTATTTACATTGGAGCATAACCAATTAATTCTCTCTGAATCAAAAAGCAGTTTATAAGCTGCTTCTTTTTTTCATTGCTTTTGCTTAAAATATTTCCCAGCCTCCAACTTAGTTTTCAAGGGGTATTAACCCACAAAGTTTTCCACTCTCAATGAACTGTGAAAAAGAGTGGCATCTAACCCTTTAGTTTCCCACTGTCATTTAAGCAAACATCTCAAATTATTTTACAACCCTTTGTTGTATAACAGCGCAATGAAGTCCTCCAAGTAAACAGCCAAAGTGAAAATTTCTTCAAATCTTTGTTCTTACATGATTCACAGAAAGCATTCTTATACGCTTTGGGGTTTGCAGCCCTCCCCCCAATCCTCAATATGTGGTGAAGACATTTACCACACTTAAAAATGAACCAATAGCCAAGCAGTATTCAACTGAGGGGAATGAAATTCCACAGCCGAGGGCTGGCATCAAGAAAAACCTCATGTCCTTGGATTTATAACACATGAGTATATTCTATATCTTAGAAATCACAATGGTATGTGGAGGTTGTATGCAAGCTCTCCAGTATAATTACTGTGATAGAAACTGGCCTGCAGCCATCTATTCAGTGATCAACTAAATCAATAGCAGTCAAATCTGCAGCCTTTGGTTTAATATAATATAGATGGAAAGGAAAGGAAAAACACGAGAAAAATGGTGTGACAGAAAGGAAGAAAAGGGGTAGCCTGTCTCTTGCCCCACCCACTACCAGCATGCACCCCGTGTACCAACATTATCTTGGAGGCAATCTGGCCTTCAGAAAGAAGGTTCCCTGCATTTGATTCTTTGACAAACATTGCTCAGGCAGAGTTAGAGAAGTTTTACATTTTATTCACTTAAGTGCCAGGGGTCCCTCAAACACATAAAGTCAGCTCAGAACCACCATCAATGCCAGCCCATGTAAATAGTGTTCATCTAAGTGTGCACCATTTGTAGTACTGAAGCAAACAATTCTTGAATTGATTCAGAAAAGCACTGATATTATCAGTATGATTATCCCAAATGACCTCAATGTTTTTTCCTCTAACACTTGCTCAATCTCCAGTGGATTCCATCAATTTGACAAGATGAAAAACTAAATCAAAAAGCTTTTTACAAACATCAGCAAGCTGCCACTACTGGTTGCAGAAAAAAATGGAACACAAGGAATAGTGACTTCTACAACAATAGGTAGCACTAGGCCACGAATACAAACACAAGCATCTGGGAACTACAAAATAATAGCACCATTATCTTGGTGCCCAGAAGCAGATAATATTTAGAATTTAACATGAACTGGGTGTGCTAAAAGTAACCTTAGGTACTATGTTGAGAAACTATAGCTGGGATTCTCTATACATGTAAAAGACCGATTTGTCCAAGTGTTTAACAAAGTTCATGATTTGTTTGGAACAAATTGAGAGAAATAGTTTTGCTTATCATACTGCACTTCAAGATTTGTAACTAACAACACAAATGATATCTGAACATCCTGTCTTCTAATTTGCCCTGCTTGTCCCTCAGTGGGCAAATACAACCAGATTCTAATCTAGAGAATGGGGTGTAGGTGTCAGCAAACACACTTAGAAATTCTTACTGAATTTCAGTGGAGTTACACTGAGAGCAGAAGACAGAGGTTTTCAACCTTTTTGAGTCCATGGCTCCCTTGACCAACTAAATTCTTTCTGCAGCACCACTGTGGGGCTCAGGAGCCCAGTTATGTCACCCCTTGCCTGCAGAGCTGGCAGCCTCTCATCCTTTTTCAAATACCCTCTCTTGTGGAGTGTTCCCTCAGCCTTCCCTCCCCTCTCCTTGGGAGTCCTCCGGGCAGCCGCTGTCATTGCCCCTGGTCTCTGAGCTGTCCCCCACCCACCCCAAAGAGAGGTGCCTCCCCACACTGCCCCACAGGGGCCTGGGAAAAGGATGCTCCTAGCCTTAGTGCCCCAATGGAGACTGGCCAAAGGTGAATGTGAAGCCAGCACCTTACCTTGAGAGTAAGACTCGCCTTCAGTGGTGGGAACTCAGCTCCCAGGCAGGCCTTGCACACAGCAAGCACAAGAAAGGCCAGTGCACCACCTGCCTGCTTGCCTGCCTACCTGGCCTCCCACTTGTCCGTCCATTCCAACAGCAAGGGCTGGTGGGCTGGCTGGCTGGGCCTCTTGCCCACTTGCTTACTCAGAGGCCAGCTCAGCTCCTGGCAACCAGCACTCCCTGGCCAGCCCCAGAGGCACCATTCACCTACGGAACTTGTAGCCAGGGCTGCTGCAATGAAAAGCTGTGCAAGCCTTTGGGAGGCAGAGATGTGAGAGAGCATCAGAGGAGGGAGGGAAAGAAAGGGGGGCAGAGACCAGTGTTGCCCGTGGCACCCCAACCATTATTCAAGGCACCCCAGGGTGCCAGGGAACACTGGTTGAAAACCACTGGCATAAGAGTTAGGAGTGCCCTGCATAAAATATATCTGTCTGAAAGTGCTTTAGAATGAATTAACCAATTGCTGAGCTTCTCGCCACCACATGTAAGTATATGAACTAGATACAAAACAGAAAATTTGGAAATACTTTATTGTACTTTTCTTTTTGAATTTGTATCCTCTTCTTCCCAGAGAATCTCCAAGCAGCTAAATGGGAGCTATCTCATGCACAACCACCTTGCACGGTAAGTGGATGAAACAATATTAGTCTGGGTCATCCAGTGAGCATTACAGATCAACACGAATGTGAACTCAGGTCTCCTTGGTCTATGCCCCAAACTCTTGTTATCACCTAGAAATTCTGTAGATGTTTAGGGCTCCAATCTGCAGAAGTCAACCACAGCTTATACCTATTCATTACTACAGCTTGCATCCTTTTAACATCCATGGACATAGAATGCAGGCCCATATATTAGACCTGGTGAGCCTATAAGTCTCTTCTAAATGAAACTGGACACTTTAGCAAGACTTTCCTCAGTTTACTCCCCAGATACTATTTTTGGCACCCTGTTAAGTAACTGCTTTTTATACAGCAAACATCTTCTATTACAAACTACATTAACTCAGCAGTCACAGCATGAACACATTTGCATGAAGTGTAACTACGCAAAACATATGTGCCTTCATTAAATACACAGCTCCCCAGAATTTAAGGTGGGAACTCTCTCAACTCTACTTAGAGATGCAGGGGCTGGACCTAAGACCTTCTGCATGCAAAGCAGATACACTACAGCTGAGCTATGGCCCTTCTCCACAGAAGATTGACTCCAATCTATAAAAACTTACCACCCAGATGTACAGTTCTATTTTGTAACTCTGAAGCATCATATTGCTGTATCTATACCACAGAGAATGGAAATGGGGTTCACACACTGTCTATGAGTACTTCTGTGCTGCCCAGGAGTCTAGAAAATATCAAGTACTGTAGTTTTACTGATACATGAACCACACAAGGCTAGAAACCATTTAAAATATTGCATCCTGAGTGACTAGGGATTTATTTCTTGAAACTAGCAAGTCCACAGCCCCAGCTGATGAGTGCTACTTGTGAGTGTACTTCTCTATAAATATGTTCATCACCCTGTTGCAAGTTCTACATTTATGTGCAGCCAGAGACAAATATGTAATCATATGACAGTCTATGTGGATTTCATACTTCCTATGCAGAGGTGTTTTTTTGTGTAGTCTCTCCTGCTCCCCCCTCCCCCATCCCAAAGTTTTGGTTTTTGTGGTTGGAAAAATAAGCTTGAGAACATGAGGGAAGAGTGCCCTAGAAGGTTCATATATCAAATAAAGAAAACTGCACGCTTCCCAAGTTAATCCAATGAAGTTAAGACCTTGTCAAGAGTTAATACTGAGAAGGAAATTAAGCACTCCAACATGAAGAAAGGATCAGTTCAAAAAAGGAAGCTGGTCAGGCTTCACTGTTTCCAACCACTTTTTCTAAAATTGTAGCATCATTAACAAAAGAGTACATAAATGTACATAGAATTATGATCACACAGTGTTACTGTAGGTCAGAGTTTTCCAAACTATGTTGCGACACATTAGTGTGTTGGCTGCAGTGTGTAGGTGTGTCACACAAACACTCCCCACGCTCCTTCCGGGGCTGGAAAGTGGTTAGTTTAACCTCCGGTTTGCTAGTAAAACTGAATTACTGTGTCGCAAAATGATGCATGCCTAAAAGTGTGTTACCAACATGAAAAGTCTGGAAAGCTCTGCTGTAGTTGTATAAAATCATATGCTATAGTCAGACTTGAACATTGGTTTCAGGAATGGACAGTTCACAAATAAGATAAAACTACCGGATTTTTCGCCCTATAGGACGCACTTTTCCCTCTCCAAAAATGAAGGGGAAATGTGTGTGTGTCCTATGGGGCGAATGCAGGCTTTCGCTGAAGCCTGGAGAGCGAGAGGGGTCGGTGCGCACTGACCCCTCTCGCTCTCCAGGCTTCAGGAGAGCCGCAGCGCCAGCCCCACAAGGTCGGGGGACAGCGGAGAGGCGGAAAGCCGCCATCCCGCTGTCTCCCAATGTGGTTTGGAGGCTGACGGCGGGGAGACGTGTGCTTCTCCCTGCCGCCAGCCCCGCAAGCTCTGGGGACAGCTGGGAGGCGCAGCACGTCTTCCCGCTGTCCCCGGACCTGGTCTGCAGGCGGGCGGCGGGGAGAAGAGCGCTTCTCCCCGCTGCCTGCCCCGCAAGCTCCGGGGACAGCTGGGAGGCGCAGCGCGTCTTCCCGCTGTCCCTGGACCTGGTCTGCAGGCGGGCGGCGGGGAGAAGAGCGCTTCTACCTGCTGCCAGCCCCGCAAGCTCCGGGGACAGCTGGGAGGCGCAGTGTGTCTTCCCGCTGTCCCCGGACCTGGTCTGCAGGCGGGCGGCGGGGAGAAGAGCGCTTCTCCCCGCTGCCTGCCCCGCAAGCTCCGGGGACAGCTGGGAGGCACAGCGCGTCTTCCCGCTGTCCCTGGACCTGGTCTGCAGGCGGGCGGCGGGGAGAAGAGCGCTTCTACCCGCTGCCAGCCCCGCAAGCTCCGGGGACAGCTGGGAGGCGCAGCGCGTCTTCCCGCTGTCCCTGGACCTGGTCTGCAGGCGGGCGGTGGGGAGAAGAGCACTTCTCCATGCTGCCTGCCCCGCAAGCGCCTGGGGGGGAAATAAAAAAAAATTTCTTTATTCCCCCCCCCAAAAAACTTGGTGCATCCTATGGGCCGGTGCGTCCTATGGGGCGAAAAATACGGTAAGTTGAACAAGAGAAACAGGAGAGCTAGACGTTAGCATGGGTTAGATACAGAAAAGGATCCAGGTGAGAGCCTCTATATGGAATGCACTACTGTATACAAACCCTACACATAGGTTGTCATGTAACCATCACACAGGTGTACATTTTGCTGCATGCTTGCATCCAACATATTCATAGGAGAGAACTATCATGGGCACTACTTAACATGTAAGGAAAGGGTTGCAGCTGAGTGGTGCAGCAAACGCTTTTGGTACAAAAAGTCCCAGTTCAATCCTTGGTAAGTCAAAGGAATATTTGAGAAATATTTCTGTCTGAAACTCTCAGGAGCTGCTATCATTCAGTGTTGACAATACTGAACTAGATGAACCACTGGTCTAACTCTGCATAAGGCAAGCCTTCAGTTCGCCTCTGTCACTAGATCCAAGTAAAAGGTAAAGGTACCCCTGCCCGTACGGGCCAGTCGTGTCCGACTCTAGGGTTGTGCGCCCATCTCACTTAAGAGGCCGGGGGCCAGCGCTGTCCGGAGACACTTCCGGGTCACGTGGCCAGCGTGACGAAGCTGCTCTGGTGAGCCGGCACCAGCGCAGCACACGGAAACGCCGTTTACCTTCCTGCTATAAAGCGGTACCTATTTATCTACTTGCACTTAAGGGTGCTTTCGAACTGCTAGGTGGGCAGGAGCTGGGACCGAAAGACGGGAGCTCAGCCCGCCGCGGGGATTCGAACCGCCGACCATACGATCGCCAAGTCCTAGGCACTGACGTTTTACCCACAGCGCCACCAGCGTCCCTACAGAAAAAGACAACTAAGATTATTAGAAGACTGAGAATTTATTGGACTACTTTAACAATGTCAAAAAGCTTTGAGGTTAAGGTTTTTCAATTTAGAGGGACAGGAAAGATTAATGTGGAATCACAGTTAAGAAGCACAAAACACCATTTCTAAAATGTAGCCTCTCATAGCTATTACAGCCACTGTGCCTTCTCACAGAGTTTCTTTTTTCTAACAGAGGAAGCACTGTATGGCAGAAAAGTTCACCTATGCTTGCTAATTACATACATGCTACTCCAATAAGATTTCTCATCTTACCTATTTTTCCAAGTTAACTAGAGAGATTGTCAAAAGCTAAGAACCTAAATTGCTGTTCACTTTTATACTGGTAACTATTTTTGAGATAAGCCACTATCTACGCAGCAGTCCTTAGTTCAAGAGTTAGTTATGGCAATATAGCCAGATTTCAAATATCTAGAGCAGGCTTCCTCAACCTTGGCCCTCCAGTTGTTTTGAGACTACAATTCCCATCATCCCTGACCACTGGTCCTGCTAGCTAGGGATCATGGGAGTTGTAGGCCAAAAACATCCGGAGGGCCGAGGTTGAGGAAGCCTAATCTAGAGCAGCAGTCAGAATACTTACAAGCTACATTTACTACCGTGTACTCAATGTTCTACCTTTGGTCTTAATTTAAACATGGTGTAGTACTTAAAAGTGACATTCAGGTGTTGTAATCTCATTCATAAATTTCATCAAAACCCTTCAAAAGGTAATCACAACCAGTGTTACAATCATACATTTTATTTAAGATTTTTGATGGTTGCACTAAAATCATTTTTATTGTTCTCACAAATGTAATGTTACTACACACACACTGTTATGGGCATGACCAAAACTGAAATAATTACAGGAAAAGACATATATTAACAACGTAATGCTATGGTCCTTGGGAAGGCATCTAAGGAGCCACAGAGTGTTTTGGATCTCCCCCCTCTGAGGTTGGAGAGAGACCTCATACGCCATAAACCTCTAAACCTCTGTGGCCCCTGCCTTACTGACATTGGAGTTCTGACTTCTGTAGAAGAAAGAAGGGGTGTGTCAAATCTGGAGTTATGAAGAATCCAAAGCCTTCTCCTTGCCCTGACCTGCACCCAAAAGAGGGGAAATATACACTAGGAGGAAAACTGCTTTAAAGAAAAAGTAGGGGGGACTTTGGGCACGGGAAAAGGTAAAAACACTCTCCCTCTCTTTCACTGCATGCCTTAAGATTCTGATCAGGCAGCATGTTCACCTTTAGTTATCCCTCTGCCCCATTTTGGACTGTTCTGCCCAGAAGTTAAAATCAGATGCGCAAGTGAGCTTACATCAGTTCTGCAGATTCTCAGAAAGGTAGACAAAGTCCTACTTATGTGCTCACATTCTTAAGAAAAATGCCATTTCAGGCCAATACTGCATAGTGAAATATGCTGGGGAGAATTAAAGGCTTGTCCACACATCTGCTTGCCCTGCCACATTTCTCTGAAGAAAAATAAAAATGCTCTTTACTGCTGAATCAGAGCAAATGCCAACTGGGTTTTCAGCAGATTAACATTTGCTCCGATTCAGTGGTAAAAGAGCTGGTTTTGCCAGGAAAAGATGTGGAACAAATGTAAAACCACTCAGACCCATGCCTAGAAAGCACAGGACAAGCAGAAAACCTTTTGGACCCCTGCTTTCAAGGAACGGGACAAGCGGACATGTGAACAAGCCCCCAGATTGAACCGACCAAGTCAACTGTCTTTTGGAATTTATGAATCATGAAATATATGCTTTAGTAAAAGTATATTTTTGGGAGGGAGAATTATTACTATTTTTATTGTTCTTGTTATTATTAAAATTAGTATAGCACCCTATACCTGCAGGTATCAGGGCAGTTCACAACATAAATCACAATATTAAAACACAAAATACATAATAAAAATAAGAGCAACCCCTCCCCAAATTAATATGCAAGTTACTGCCCTTTAAAATGAAGAGAAGCAAAGCAGTTCTAAGTTCAGAAACTTTATCCTTTGCCATACACCAGTGAGAGAGATAGAGAGCTTAATGGTTGATTTATACATGCAACAAGGTCTTTACCTAACCTCAGTGAAACCCTGATTGCTTACCCTAGAGCTGTCATATTTCAAAAAGTGAAAATAAAATTGTTGAGCTTTTTTTCTCTCCTTGCCAAAGTTGTTGAGCTTTTTACGAGGGTCGAATCCTGGCAATGTCTGGGAAATTCTGGACATACGGCAGCCCTAGCTTACTCTATAATTACCACTTGGGGATACACGTAACACAAGAACGTTTTTTGAAGATGTTTCTCATGCCAACAGGTTACTTCTCCTTATGTGAAACCAAAACATACCACTGCTGGGCACGTGCTCAAATTTAATCACAACTGCTGTGGAAGAACAATATCATGAGCGGCACAGCATTGGAATAGTAAATATATTTATGTTGTTCTTTCATCAAGTTTCAAGATACAGTTTCTCATCAGGGTACCACCTTCAAGTAGAAGCAGCTGAGTATCTCCCAAATATTTTCTTTTTACAGGTGACTTGCAGCCATCTGTGTATACGCAGCCACTGAATGACATATTGGTGTGAACAGCTTTATACATGTGTGCAGACAAACCAGTAAACCCAGACAAGTTTTCTATCAGGAGCTTTCAAATCCAGTCTAGATTAGTCCAACACATCACCAAAATAGAAGCTGGTATTATTGTTTCTGAAAATGCTACAAGGATAATAAGTAAGATTATATAAACTTGAAACATATCTTTAAAGTTTAAGTTCTGGAAAAGTTCTGGAAAAGAATCAGAGCTTGTACAATTACTTTTCTTTGCATTCAGCAGTTATATCTTGATCTGAAATAAGTTTACAAGCAGCTTCTCTTTCTTGATATAGTTAGCGGAAGGGCTTTCTTGATATAGAATATTATGAAGGAACTTCTTTTTTTTAGTTACTCAGATGTTAGCTTTTCTGGGGAATGAAAAGAATGCTTCATAAAGTTTTCATATTGCTTGCCATAAAATCAGTGGACAACACACAATTCAAGAACAGCCTATGCAAACATGTGATTCATGGAATCATAAAATCGTAGAGTTGGAAGGGACCCTGAGGGTCATGTAATCCAACCCACTGCAATGCAGGAATCTCAATTAAATCATACATGACAGATGGCCATCCAACCTCCGCTTAAAACTGCCAAGGAATGAGAGTCCACCACCTCTCGCGGGAATCTGTTCCACTTCACAACAGAAGAGTCCTACCATTTAACTCTTAGCCCAAACAGTGGATAGACTCCATCAGGAGATATGAGTTAGTTCACAACATTTCCTTAAAATAAAGCCCATTTTCACACATTAGGTAAAGCATTTGTAGTGACATTAGTACCCTTTCTTTTCACAAGTTCATTATTCTAGCATATGATACATATCATGTACTTGTAGAAGGCAGAGAAAAAACCATTATCATTGATTCTTAAGAGGAACAAAGAACTAAATTCTTATAATAAGATCACAATGAGCCAGTGTAATATAACTGCAAAGATAGCTAATGAGTACTGGAGGGTTATCCTCATGATTCACCAAAGAGAAAACCTTGATCACATTCTCTCCACTGGTACAATGATAGACCCATGCACATGAACAGAAAGCAAGATCTCTCATTAGAAACTGGAATTACTTCTGTTTTGGAATGATAATGTTTTATGTGTAAATACTGTTCTAAGATTCCATTAAACAGTTTAGCACAATGTTGATTCTTTACTTTCTTTACCATTTACCAACTTACAAAAAGATATGCTTAAGCACCTTATGGTACAGTACATTTTAAATTAGCCAAAACTTCAGGGAACAAGACAGCGTATGAACAAAAGAGACAGAGGGGGGAAAGAAGCAAGAAACTAGAGTTGGAAACTGAAAACTAATGGAATAGTATGATTTCCCACCAATTACCCTGTCCTCACAGCCACCTTATGATACAGTTGCTTGAGAGTTTCTCCCATCAAAGTCAAACCTGACCGTAAATCACACTGGGTATATCAAATTTGAAAGGAGTAGAAATTTGGACTTTTCCATGTGTAGCCTTTAGTCCCTAACCCATAGCTCAGAGTTTTACACTGTCATTGTTCCTTCATATGCACATTATCTTGCTGTCTGAAGCCTAACAGGGGGTGGGAAGACAAATGTAATGAAACTGATAAACTCTTCGTTTGTGCAAGCTTAGCATCTGCATAGCAGATAAAAAGCAAATTTCAGGGGGACAAATTGGTATATAATACTGATTTATTTCAAACCTAACCTAAATTTCCAACCTTAAGCGTATGAAAGGTATACACTGGACCTGCAAATGTCATAAGAGATGTCACTAAAAGGGTGGAACAGGGGCAAGCGTGCAATGACCAGGAATGCAACCCCTGCGCAAATCGGGGGCTGCCTGCATGCATATCTTAATAGAACATTATATAATGCACTCTTGTATGTTGCTTGGAAATGCACAGGTGACAAGAGGTAAATTGACCTCTATCACTAGTCAGGTGACAAAGTGTCACCGGAATGATGATGATGATGATGATGATGATGATGATAATAATAATAATAATTTTATTATTTGTACCCCGCCCATCTGGCTGGGTTTCCCCAGCCACTCTGGGCGGCTTCCATAGAAACCAAAAATACACTAAAATATCACAGATTAAAAACTTCCCTGAACAGGGCTACCTTAAGATGTCTTCTGAATGTCAGGTAGTTATTTATCGCTTTGACATCTGATGGGAGGGCGTTCCACAGGGCGGGCGCCACTACCGAGAAGGCCCTCTGCCTGGTTCCCTGTAGCTTTGCTTCTCACAATGAGGGAACCGCCAGAAGGCCCTCGGCGCTGGACCTCAGCGTCCGGGCAGAACGATGGGGGTGGAGACGCTCCCTCAGGGAGGGTGAACCACCTGACTTTCAGGAAAAATAACAAGACATAGGGGAGGCCAACCAGGCCCAATTCATCAAGATGGCATGGCTGTTCCAATGCCTGAACTGCAGCTAAAATATTACATCCATTTTTCACATGGTCTAGTCCTTCCCCTGCCCATCCCCCTAATAGTCTTAAGAGGGTCTCTTCTCCAGTCTTCGGAGAGTAGCTGGAGGCACGGAGGCAGAAAAAGGTATTCCTTTCCACTCTGCAGTTTAAATCTGAAGTCTTAGGTGCAGTACTATGCCTAGAACTCAGAAACGGCTCACACTAGTGAAAATACCTGTCGCAAAATGCACCTAGAACAATTGGAGTTTCGAACACTGCCTGAGACAATTTTGCTGTTTTACCGTTTTGTTTTTTGTATATCTCTGATTATTGTTTAAGTATGTACCTTACATTGTAAAGTATCTGAAGTGCACTAGAACAAATGTGGTTTATAAACACAGTACTATTAAACATACATTCTGGCACAAGCTAAATCTACAGCTTCAAAAAAGTTAATGTCAAATCAGGAATTAATACGCCACCATACAATGGCAGGTGTGTGGCATTCGAAGTACACCGAGGTTGCCAACTGGACATTTTTCTAGGCGACTCCTGCAGAGCACAAATAACTAGCAAGTTTTCTCAAGAACTTTATGAAAGGTTAACACAACAACACACCTGCAATCTAGGTAAAGGTAAAGGTACCCCTGACCGTTAGGTCCAGTCGTAATGACTCTGGGGTTGCGTGCTCATCTTGCTCTACAGGCCGAGGAGCCAGCGTTTGTCCGCAGACAGCTTCCAGGTCATGTGGCCAGCATGACTAAGCCACTTCTGGCGAAGCAGAGCAGTGCACAGAAACACCGTTTACCTTCCAGCTGGAGCGGGACCTATTTATCTACTTGCACTGCGTACTTTCAAACTGCTAGGTGGGCAGGAGCTGGGACCAAACAACGTGATCTCACCCCGTCGTGGGGATTCAAACCGTCGACCTTCTGACTGGCAAGCCCTAGGCTCTGTGGTTTAGACTACAGCGCCACCCGCATTCCTGCAATCTACACATACAATAAATTATTTGAAAGCTAACTGCCATGGCTTAGCAAGCCAACTGTTGAACAGGAATCATGTAGGTAATGTTCTCATTGGAATTACATCATCCTTCATGAAGGCTTCTTAATTTACTTATTACAATCCATCACTCACAGGTATACTCCAAAGAGCATAATAAATATTGGTTCAATAGTTGTTGATCCAATAATTCAACAAACAAAATGGAGATCACATTGGTTTGGAACACCTGCTCACTAATACAGAAAGTCACCTTCACTGCAGCACCATGGACAGGGTACAACAAAACCACAATTTTCTTCCAAGAAACTCAAAAGATTTGAAGTTTAGGCTTGACATTTAAGAATTCTGCTGGGATAAACTAAACTGGTGTCTTAAGCACAGTTCAGATTGTTTTACTACAATGAAACCAGAGCTGGAAGGAAGCTCCACTGAGTACTTCCTGTCTGATTAGCCACTTGCACAGGTTGGTTTCTTGTTCCCTCACTGTGAATATATATAAAAATTAAGTAATATTGGCCTGTTGAAAATTCAAATACAATTCATGTTCATAACAATATGCCTAAGTTAATACACCTGCATCTTTTTTTAATAGTCAAGCTTCATTACAACAGGAGCAAATTTAAAATTTACAGCTTCCACCTTGCATAAGAAATGCTATTCCTATGATTAAAATGCATTAGCCCCGCATTCCTCATAACATTTCTTTTAAAAATGATCTTAAATACAGTGGTACCTCGAGTTACAGACACTTCAGGTTACAGACGCTTCAGGTTACAGACTCTGCTAACCCAGAAATAGTACCTTGGGTTAAGAACTTTGCTTCAGGATGAGAACAGAAATTGTGCTCTGGTGGCGCGGCAGCCGCAGGAGGCCCCATTAGCTAAAATGGTGCTTCAGATTAAGAACAGTTTCAGGTTAAGAACGGACCTCCGGAACGAATTAAGTACTTAACCCGAGGTACCACTGTACTGTATTTGCAATGCTGTTGACTTCCCTGCAACTCTCTCCAGACTTCAGGAAGGAGACTTCCATCTTGACCAAAAATATAATATAAATATATTTAAGCCTACATGTAAACATAGCTACTTGTACTTAAAATGTTAAGAAGAGCACTGCTGAATTGTACCA
This sequence comes from Podarcis filfolensis, assembly GCF_964270895.1. Classification (NCBI taxonomy): domain Eukaryota; kingdom Metazoa; phylum Chordata; class Lepidosauria; order Squamata; family Lacertidae; genus Podarcis; species Podarcis filfolensis. Next base: position 42,322,344 of record NC_139612.1, on the reverse strand, counting down.
AATGTCTATCTAGTCCAGGATTCTGTTCCCACGGCGGCCAACCAGGTATCTATGGGAATCCCACAAGCAGGACATAAGCACAATAGCGCTTTCCCACTCAGAGTCCCCAAGTATTCAGATGCATACTGCTTCTGACACTGTAATATACAGTCATCACAGCTAGTAGCCATTGCTGCCCTTTTCTGCACCTGTACATGCCACCCTATGTGCTTGGACAGCAGCAAATACTAAACATGTTGAAATATTGTATCGATAAAATGCACATCATTCTTCCTTACTATGGCATATCAAAGCTTGTAATTAAACCAGGGTGGTATCATGAATTAAAGAGGTCAGTGAGTCAGATGAAGACATGGCTGCCTTACACCAAGTCAGACCACTGGCCTATGTAGCCCCAGTATTGTCCATCTTAACTGGCAGTACCTCTCCCAAGGGCTCAAGCAGAGGTCATTCCCAACCCTAAATTTAAAAGCCTTCTAACTGGAGACGTTAAGATTTAACCTGGGGTGTTCTGTAGGTAAACCATGTGCTCTACCACAGAATAATAACCCTTCAAGAATGTGAAAAATCCCTTGTAGAAGCCAAACAATTACTTCCAACAGGGCAGAAATAAAGTTTAAATTAAATGTACAATGATTCTTGTGACAACTTTGCTTTATCAGATTAACACTACAGTATTTCAAGGATGGAATATTCTCAACCTGAAAATTCAAAAGTCAAATTGGCAACTAATAATTGAGAGGGGCTATGTTTTGAGTCATGCAAGGATTAAAGGGTCAGCAATATTGGCTCTGTTCATAGCTCACTATAATTGAAGCCAAGAAAAAGGCAAAAGGTTTGTTAATGCAAACATGCAGTATGTGGACAACACCATATTTTGGCATCCTTCTGCTATCTCAATCCCTGACTCCCACTAATATGCCATGAAATAGGCAAATGACAATAAGCAGCTGAATATTGTCAAAAACTCTGCTCAAAATCTGCTTTTCATATTTGAGTGTGTTACAAACTGTGTCATACAAACTGGAGACAAGAGGGTTAACAGAGTTATTTGCCCATGTATAGAATAATCCACATAGGTGAGCTAGTAGCTGGCCTGATAGCAGGCCTACACTACTGCCTCTTATCAGAAGCTTCTGGTGCCTAGACTAAGCACCTGGATAACAACTGCCCACTCCTAACATTTTTTGAGCTGTTAGATGCAGTATCATCATCACCATATTATTATTATTATTATTTATTATTATTATTATTATCTTTTCAAAACTAATTACTTTTAGTACTTCAAAGCTGCAACCACATTCTGAAGAAACCACCATTAATGAACACTACAAATAGTCTGAAGCAAAGCTTATGAACTAGGGCTCTAGCTAAGTTGTTCAGCAGCTGAATGTATCAAGTACTGTAGCACATTATATCATCAACCTCTCATGTACATGAGAGATTTTAGCAAAATTGGTTTTTCTAAGCAAGCAGCTGGGCAGTTCCTCCTAATTAATTATATTAAAACATTTCAATCATGTTAGTCAACAATTCAAGATATGTACTTGGGTCATAGTTTTATGTCTATGTATTTTACTGCAAATTAGTTCAATTACCTAGAGAAGTACTGCTTTTCCCTTTCACAGAACGAGGCACCTACATTATTCCTATACCTGCAAATGAATGAATAACCAATGCACCTTATGCACTAATTCTATGGCAAATAGGTTTCATGGTGACATCACTCTTCAAAATGCCCCTTCTCTTGGCAGGAAAGCATTCACTTTCCCTATAGCACCTTCTTTTTCCCATACCATCCTAAAAGAGAAATACTTGATGACTTCTCCAAATCCCAACTTTATGCCTCAATCTTCCCATCAATCAAAAGGGATAAATTCCACATATTATTTATATAAGGGCTCAGGTCTACAGCCCACTTAGAATTCAAGTACCCCCCCCCGCGGTGTACTGGAAAAAAGGGGGGTAGCTCAGCCAGAAGAGCACGAGACTCTTAATCTCAGGGTTGTGGATTTGAAAGCCACGTTGGGCAACAGATTCCTGCATTGCGAGGGGTTGGACTAGATGATCCTCATGGTCCCTTCCAACTCTACAATACTATGATTCTATGAAAAAAGAAAACCCAGAAAAAGTAATAGGGCTACCTGAAGAAACATTCAAGTGTGAGTTTATAGGAAAGACGCATGAGTTGAAGAGCATATATACATTCTGAAAAGATTTAATAATTAAGATATTCTTTTATTTTTCCATATAAACAATTGCTTCATTCCAGCAGGACATTACATATTTGCAAATGGAATGAAAATGGTCAATAAGACATCACCCTACAACTGAATTTGATTACCTTCTGCAGTAACTATGGATAGTAACTCAGACTTGTTCACACTGTGCAGTTCTACTGTTTATACATTACAGCACCTGCGTCAGAAGTAATTCTGGATGGGGCATACAAAATCTTTATGTAGTATATTTTGGATGTAACTTGTATTGTGATGCTCTGCATACATTCTTCGAATTACATTTTTAGGAGGCATATGCTTCAAGAGAAGTCTCACGTTATGCAACTTTTTAAGAAGTCAGTGATGACCTAAAGGATACATTGGTTATTTCACAATTATGACTGATGAGAAATGCAGAAGTTGTGTGTATTTATTCTTCTAACAAATTAGTCCAGTATGAATTGATTAGGCTCTCCCAAAACATATGGCTCAAAGATGCCAACTTAAACAACGTGATCCGATACCTTTTAGTGTGCAATACTTTCTCTTAAAGAAGCCAAGAATACTAATGAAAATACGCAGTTATAAATGCCTTGTTCCGGTCGTTGTGGCCCCTGTACCATACAGTGACAATTCTCTCTTAGAAGAAACTTTCATTTTTTTGGCAAGTCAAGAAAGTTGGTATACAAATAAAAATAGTTACATATGTCTAACTGTCAAACATATCTAAACGGAAGCATGTTTGGGGGATTAGAAACTAAGAACTTCAGAATGATTTAAACCTGGTATAATGTGTTTGACTATCAAACCATATACAGTGGTACCTCGGGTTAAGTACTTAATTCTTTCCGGAGGTCTGTTCTTAACCTGAAACTGTTCTTAACCTGAAGCACCACTTTAGCTAATGGGGCCTCCTGCTGCTGCCGCATCGCTGGAGCACGATTTCTGTTCTCATCCTGAAGCAAAGTTCTTAACCTGAAGCACAATTTCTGGGTTAGCGGAGTCTGTAACCTGAAGCGTATGTAACCTGAAGCGTATGTAACCTGAGGCACCACTGTATGAAGTTACTTGAACAAACGATTTCCTAAAACTACATGTTTTATGGGGACTGTGTGAATTTGTTGAACCACAATGAACAAGTACACCAGACATATTTAATAATTTGCTCCGTAACTTCTTTTATAGTTATAATTTCAAGCAATAAAAGGTCAGTCAATAATCATTTGCTCTTATTATTACTATCACCATGCTAACATGCCTACGGCCACAAAGGAAGTAGCTAATATGATCTGGATTTTTTTTTAAAAAAGGTAAACACAGACAGTATTACAGCATGCACATCACCACCACCTCAACCTAAACCAATTTATTAGAAGTCACAAGCAGAACTCTTAAGCCCTTAAGTAGTGAAAGGTATAGGAAGCCAATTACATGCCAATTTCTAGACCCCAGCTCCTGACTGCATTACTTCCTAGGCTTACAATTACATACAATATATGTCCTACACTAGCATAGATTTTCCTCCTGAGAAACATGTTTACCTTTAGTACACAGGGTATAGAAATCTGTCAGGAATTACTACCCAAATAAAAAAGTATGTGTGGAGTGGCGGGGAGAGATACATGAAGGAACCATAACCTCACTTTGAACGAAAAAAGGAAATGCAGACCATGGAAGAGAAAGCGGTGAAAGGCCTTTAACCTTACTTAATCGGAGCATCCCACAAAACAGAAGGCATGAGGAACTGACTTCTGTATAACGGGAAAGCCGTACGGGAACGTAAGAGGAAATTTTAAAAAATCTAGGGAAATTCGAAATGCCCATCACAATAGGGCAAGAGGGGACACTTAACTGCCACCCACTACCAAACACACGTGCTGCTGCTGGAGAGCCTGGATACTCCCCTCCCCACCAACCACCACCTCTTTCAATACTGTGGATGGAAGGAAGGAGGAGAAACCTCCTCCTGCTCAGCACCTTATCAGACCCAAAGCCTATGAGCGATAGGTCCCTCCTGAACACGCACACGCGAGAAGCGGCGGAGGGGTGGGGATGGGGATGCGAAGGAGGCGCTGCCCGAGAGCCCTCCGCCTCTCTTGACTCCCCAGCCCCCGCCCTGAGCAGCCACAGCGTGGCCTCCGCCTCGCTCGGAGCCCCCTCTCCATCCAGCTGGTCCCCTGCGCGAGCAGCCAGGCGCCGGCAACCCTTCGGACCACCCTTGCGCTCCTGAGGGAGGCGAGCCGGCCCTCGCCGCCGCAGGGGCAGGAGCCGCCCTGGCTGGCCCCAGCCCGCCTTCCCGCCCCTCCGGCCACAGGGAGCCCCGGCGCCGGCCCAGGGTCTGGAGCAGGCGCATGAGGGATGGCCGAGGCCTGCAGGCTCCCCGCGAAGCCTCCGCTCTCTCGTAGCTAGGCAGCCCCGGCTAGCGCTCCCCGAGCCCCGGCTGCTCACTCACCCGCCGCCTCGTCGTCCCTGCTCCACGGCGACCGGCTGTCTGGCGGCGGGGGCGGCGATACCCTCTCGCGCTCCCTTCCTCCCGCTCGCTCGCTCGCTCGGCTTCTGTAGCAGCGGGGAAGGGGTCCGGGCGGCTCCTCCGACGACCTTTATGTGAGAGACGGGTAATCTCCAGGCTCTGCGCGCTCCGCTGCCAGACCGGCCACCATCTTACATTAGGGAGAGACTGCTTGCCTGCCCCGGACGCTGCTCCCAAGGCGCATGCGCACGAGCCGCCGGCGAGGCGGGTGCGGGGGAAAGGAAAAAGGTAGGAGGCGACGCGACGAGAGAGAGAGCATGACGGGAGTTGTAGTCTTTACGGGCGGGGGAGGGAACTAGGGCAGCCGGCGAGCGTGTCCTTCCCTGGGTTCAAAAGGGGGTGGGTTAGGCTGCTGACGAGGCGGTCACACCGTCGCCCAGGAAACAGTGATAGCTGTGCCATTTAAACCGGTTTTTTCCACATCAGTCAGAGGGACTGAGCTGGTTTAACGTCAGCTTGTGGTTCGTTTGAAATGCTCCCGGTTCGCTCATCCACCCCAGCCCGCTTCTTCCGGCACACATTCCTAGAGAGCGGGAGCCTGCATTTAAGAATCCCTTCCCTTTTCAAAAGGATGCAACAGATTCCGATCATTTGAAGCACCGCCAGAGTGGGGGTCACGGAGGGATGGGGTAGGCAGTGCCACGAAGATTCATGATTCGTCGACTCGGGTCGGCAAAAGCTTATATCACAACAAAACCTGGCACGGTAGCAAACAATATTCTTCGTTGTTCTGCTGTAACACTAACTCCCTCTGGGGATTTCCTAGCGGTAGTAATTCTTGTATGACACACAGATTCACCATTGAGACATGTTCTCATATGCGCTAATTACTTAAAAATACGCACAGTATATTCAAGAGACGGGCTGTCACCCAGGCAGGGCCGTAGCTAGGGGGTGGTGAGGTGGGCCCCCGCCAGCGGCGCTGGGGATTGAGGGGCGCAAAGTCGGCTTAAAAACATGTCCATAAATATAAATATTGATTATTGCCTCATAATAAATGCTTTTAATCAGAGGGTGAATTGAATGGGTAGAGTGGGGGTTGGGGTTGGAGGAGAGGCAGAAAGAAGAGCTAATTTGTCCGTGGCTAGGGGGCGCAATCTGGATGGTTCTGCCAGGGGCACAATATTGCCTATCTACAGCTCTGCACCCAGGAGACGTTTTAACTGATATCGCTGTGCATTGCTCCCATTACAATATATTTACAGTACTCCTGATGGGGGCTGGGGCTACGTAGCTGGTGTGGTCTGCATGGATGTAACTTGCAATTGTTTTACTTCAGGAGGCTTTCTGTGATGTATGGCTATTTTATTTTCAGTTTGTATTTATTGTTGCTAAACAGTATTAACTGTGACCAAAGGTAGATGCTCCTGGCGGTTTTTATAAGCACAATAATATTTGGCAGTCTGCTGTAGCCTAAGGAATTTTAACACAGTATAAAGGTAAAGGGACCCCTGACCGTTAGGTCCAGTTGTGGACAACTCTGGGGTTGTGGCGTTCATCTCGCTTTACTGGCCGAGGGAGCCGACGTACAGCTTCCGGGTCATGTGACTAAGCATGACTAAGCGAACCAGAGCAGTGCATGGAAACGCCGTTTACCTTCCTGCCAGAGCAGTACCTATTTACCTACTTGCACTTTGACATGCTTTTGAACTGCTAGGTTGGCAGGAGCTGGGACCAAGCAACGGGAGCTCACCCCGTCACGGGGATTCGAACCGCCAACCTTCTGATCAGCAAGCCTTAGGCTCTGTGGTTTAGACCACAGCGCCACCCGCATCCCTTAACACAGTATAGTGACATCCTAAACATTAGGCTGCATGCCTTTAGCATATAATAAATTTCCCCTGTAATGGATCAGGTACATAGCTTAAGAGTATATTTTTGTCTGGATATATTTTTGTATTTTTTTTTACCAAGGAGCCTCTTGTGGTTGAGTGCCTTTTACCAGCTTCATTTGGTAATGAGATAATCTGGCCACTGTAGTGTATGCAAAGCAGTCTATGTGGGTTGGCCCTTGGGCCTGATGGATAACCTCCAAGATGGAACAGTTAGACTGCTAATGGGGACAGATAGCCAGCACCATATAAACCTCTGCTAAAATATATATACTAGTTTCCCATATGCTACCAAGCTGGGTTTAAGACTTGGTTCCAGGATATGTTAAGAACCACCTGAGTCCTTAGATCCCAACTCAATAATCCAAAGAAGCACTGTTGGTGGTCCCCTGTGTTATAAAGATCCAAATGACCAATTCTAAAAGTTTGGCATTTAGGGTCATTGGTCCCATGCTGTGGAATACGCTTCCAACAGAGATTTGGCAGGCATCCTCACATTTGACTTTCAGGCATCTCTTGAAGAACTTTTTGTGCTGACACACTTATATAGCTGTTTAAACATTCTTGATTAGTCAGTCCTTTCAATGATTCTTTTGTATTGTTTTTATAGTGCACCATGTTTTCTTTTTTCTTGTATTATATTGTACACTGTCTTGATGTTTTCCGAAAGTTAGCAGTACAGTTGACTCTCAACGTATGTGGGGGTTATGTTCCAGGAATAGCGCAAAAAGTCAAAATCGCACATAGTCAAAAACACTCTCCCTGCACCTTTTCCAAGGCCACACACACTCTTTCAAGGCCACTGAACACTCTCCCTGCACCTCCCAATTCCCTCCCAATGTGAGTGCAATGGTAGGTGGGATTGCCAATGGTTTTTTTCCTGGATGCCCACCTCCTTTGTGATTTTTTTTTCCCCAGTGAAGTGCGTAAAACTGAATTTGCACAAGACAGAGCTCTGTATCATCCTTATCTCTCTGTATGCCAGGGTCCAACCCCCCCCCCCCGGGAGTTGTGTTGTGCAGCTGTCAGTATGCTCACTTGGGCATCGAAGAGGGAGGACCAAGGCAAGGGTTGCTGTCCAGTAGAATGGTAAGCGAAAATACAAATACATATGGAAAGTGCAAATAAAATACCGAAAGCTTATATGCAGGCATAGTGCATATAGGTATTCAGGGCAACATTCAAGAAGGTTGTCTTGTCACAAACATGACATCAAGCCAACATTGTTCCATTGAATTCAACCAGAGTAGGACAGAAAAGGTAAGTGTGAATAGGTTTTCTGCTTTCCAATTTTTGCAAAGAAGCGAGCACACAAATAGAATCAGACCTTTTACAGATGTTATTGAAAGCAAGTCCCACATAACCGAATGAGACCTACGGTATTTCCTAGTAAGGGCATACATGCAGCAGTCTGTCTTACTGAAATAAATGGGATTGCTTCGAAGTAAACATGACTAGAACTGGGCGATCAAATTTACATCGTAAGTCTTATACCTGTGTACTCTAAGGAAGCCTTACATGTTTTAATATGGCTTGATGCTAGATAAATGTACTTAAGTCTGCAACCTTAATGTGTGAAAATAGACAAGAGTGCACCTATCCTTTTGGGTGATTTTATGAGCAGACCTTCTGTTCTGCATAATTTCCTATTATATTTGATCATTCTGGTGGTAAAAGCATAAATTGTTTCTATGGAAAAATAATATTGTGAAAGTATTTAATGCATTTTAAAAGTATCTTAATGTGATTGTAGCAGCTGGTGGTTAACAGTAGTCAATTTCATGTGACCAGTTATTTCTCTGCAGAACAATAACCCAAGCTGTGCAGAATGATTGTAAACAAATGGTATTTTTTCACCTGTGTGTTACTATATTACACTGTATTGCTTTGCTTGCATCAGAAATCTACTAAGGAGGGATTGAAATTTTAGAACTATGGGTCTGATGGATGAATGATTTGAACAGGGCACCTTGGAGTAACCATGTACACTGGCCAAAAGTCTGACTATAAATTTATAGCCTTAAAAGTTGTACCATCCAGTAGTGGTTTGCATACTGGTATAAAAGTGTATCTGGTACTACAAGGTCAATTCTCTTTTATTTCTATAAGGTAAAGGTAAAGGGACGCCTGACCATTAGGTCCAGTCATGACCGACTCTGGAGTTGCGGTGCTCATCTCGCTTTATTGGCCGAGGGAGCCGGCGTACAGCATGTGGCCAGCATGACTATGCCGCTTCTGGCGAACCAGAGCAGCACACGGAAACGCCGTTTACCTTCGTGCCGGAGTGGTACCTATTTATCTACTTGCACTGATGTGCTTTTGAACTGCTAGGTTGGCAGGAGCCAGGACCGAGCAACGGGAGTTCACCCCGTCGCGGCTGCCGACTTTCTGATCGGCAAGTCCTAGCCTCTGTGGTTTAACCAGACTATGCTCCTGATCTTTCTGCTTTATTTGGGCCAAGTGTAGTTTGTGGACCAGTTTCAAAGGCAGCCACCACAATAATCTAATTAGGTTACCAAAACTTGGATAATTGTTTCAAAGTTAGCTGTGTTCAGATATGGATGTGGTTGTTTTATAAAAGATGTTCTATGCCACAGAGGCCACCTATGAATCTAGTACATGGGTAGGCAAACTAAGGCCCGGGGGCTGGATCCGGCCCACTCACCTTCTAAATCCAGCCCAGAGACGGTCCGGAAATCAGCATGTTTTTACATGAGTAGGATGTGTCCTTTTATTTAAAATGCATCTCTGGGTTATTTGTGGGGCATAGGAATTCATTCATTCCCCCCCCCCAAATATAGTCCGGCCTCCCACAAGGTCTGAGGGACAGCGGACTGGCCCCCTGCTGAAAAAGTTTGCTGACCCCTGATCTAGTAGCACCTCCAAATTATCTATCTGCTCCTTTTGTGGGCGGGTGGGGTGAGGCTTCATTCAAAACCTATTTGGGCCACTTAACTGGACAAATGAACTACTCATAAGCAGTATTTCTGCCTTAGCTGGATTAGGTTTCAGTTTATTGTTCCTCATTCAGTCCATTATTAAGTTTAACTACTGGCTTAGAATGTCTACTGGCTCACCTTAATTAGATGAGAGGTAACGTAGAGCTAGATGGTGGTACCTGAGCCCACATCCCCCTCAATGATTCTCATTCGTTTAACTTAGATCAGGGTTTCCCAGACTTGAGTCTCCAGCTGTTGTTAGACTACAACTCCCATCATCCCTAACTAGCAGGATCAGTGAGCAGAGATGTTGGGAACTGTAGTCCAAAAACAGCTGGAACTCAAGTTTGGAAACCCTGAAAAGATTTTTAAAAGCATAGGAGATAAAATAGAGCCTTGTGGATCTCCACCTAAACCCTTTGACCCAATGATACTGTATTTCATTTGCAGTTGTAATACATTGAGAACCACAGGGAGAAGCTTGGGAGGCTCCTGGAATATATTATTGAAGATTTTCCCTTGACAGACTACAGGATTCTTTAAATTCCTTTTGAATGAAGGAAGTGCAATGGCACTTGCCCACATTCTTCCTACTCTATCTTTGTCTTTTCCTCCCTCTGTAGTTTCCCCCACTGTTGTGGACTGTAATTGCCTAGTGGGCAGAAATTTGTCAATTTTGCCTATGCAACTCTGTAAGGCAGCATATACATGAATATATAACGTATACCTTTGTATACTTATAACCATGTACAAATAGTACACAATAAAATATTAATTTTAGACACAGTGTATTCAATGGAGTATCCCTAAAGGTAAATGGTGCTTACAAGGTAGGAGAGGTTAAGGCTACAATCCTAAATATACTTACTAGGGCGCAGGCCTCATTTAGCTTATGGGACTATCACTACTGAGTAAAAAATATATCCATAGGATCACCTTGCACAATAAAAAATTAAATATAAAATAAATTCTATTCACCACCAAACACTCCTGAGTGCTTATATCCCAACTATCCCAGCAATATGGGAGACGAGCATATTAATCATTCTGAACCAGAAGGCAGCTGGTCCACTGATTTTGTAATAGGTTGTCAATTCATACCCTTTTAGAGACACAAGTAGAACAATGTAAAGAAGAAAAAAGTGCTATAGATTTGCATTAATATTGTTAAGCCAACATAATAAATAACTCACATGAGAAGGTATGAACACACAATGAAGTATATAAGGGAACTTTTTTTTTTTTTAGAAGTGTTGTCTAACCTCAGTGCTCAGTGTCAAGTAATCAGCTCAGTATATGAGCTGGCTTTCTTTATAGCAAATTTATGCTGCGGGGTGTAGGAAAGGCACTTTCCATAGCTCAGCATAAAATAACTATCCTTTTCACAAGTGACAGTGCCTGCCACTCCTTATTCTAAATACAACTGTGAACTGAATAAAGCTTCTTCCAAGCAACTGAATGTATCACATTAACATTTCCAGTGTTTGTAAATCAAACAACCAATACTGACCAGAAAATCCGTATGATTTAAAATCTACTATCCCTTCAACTACACTTAGGTGGTATGCTGGAGAGTCACAGTGAAAGCCTATACATTTCTACTAGTAAGAGCCATTAGTTCCAGCGAGGCTCACTCCAGGTAAAATGTATATACTGGAACCCAGCCTGAAATATACTCGGAGTCGAGTGTGGATTTCATGCTCTTTATTCAGCTCATAGTAGTGAGGAATGAAAGTCCCCCCCCCAATGTCTGCTTTATATACATTATTTACACAATGGGTCCCACGTGATTGGCTAATTCCGGGATTCTCCTGTAGGCCAATCAGGTTGCGGATGCACTTCCACCTGGAGTTGGATTGGGTGGCTCCTGCGGACCAATCAGACTGCTGCATTCTGGATCCTATTGTTCTAGGACCAATCGGACAGCGCTGATTCTGTAGGGCGAGGCGTCGCATGCTAGTACCACTGGCAGCCTCTCGCCGAAGTGTGCCAAGACCGAGTTTGAGACGAGCAAGTCCTTGACTGCCTGGAATGCGGCCTCCTGGTGCTGGCCCCACACCCAAGGGGCCCGCTTGTCCAGGAGTCTGTGTAGGGGCTCCGCTACCACCGCCTTGTGGGGAAGGAAGGAATGGTAAAAGTTCAGTAGTCCCAAGAAGGCCTGAAGTTCAGTCTTGCCTTTGGGCACTGGGGCGTCACAAATGGCCCGTACCTTGTCCCCAGTTGGGTGGACCCCTTCTGCGTCCACCATAAATCCCAGAAAGTCCACCCGAGGCACTCCTAGTAGATACTTTTCTTGCTTCATCTTGAGACCCACCGTCTGGAAACGGTGCAGAACGGTGCGGAGGCAGTCCTCATACTCCTCTGGCGTGGGCCCGGCAATCAACACATCATCGAAGAAGGGGGTGACGCCAGGAATCCCTTTAAGGAGAGAGTCCATTAGATTCTGGAATATGCCTGGTGCCACGCTGACACCGAATTGCAGCCGCTTTACCTTGAACGCTCCTCTGTGTGTCACAATCGTCTGTGCCTCTACTGTGGCCTCATCCACAGGCAGCTGTTGACAGGCTTGGGCCAAGTCCAGTTTGCCAAAGAAATTTGACCCAGCCACGGTGGTGAGGACATGGCTGATCACTGGCACTGGGTATGCGTGGGCCGTGAGGGCCTTGTTTATGGTACATTTGTAGTCTGCACAGATGCGGACCAAGCCATTAGACTTGATGGGTGTGACGATCGGGGTTTTCCAGGGGGCATTAGGCACAGGCTCCAGCACTCCTTGCTCCACGAGCTGGTCCAATTCCTCGTCTATACAGGGTTTCAGGGCGAACGGGACCTGGCAGGCCTTGAGCCTCACAGGTCATACTGTGGGGTCAAGCTGTAGGGCAATGGGGGGGCCGTATACTGTCCCAATTACCCATCAAAAACCCCCGGAAATTCCTTGCATATGGCGTCCACATCCACTTGTAAGCTAGTGTGGTTCACCCCGGTGATGGCTAGCCCCAGTGGTCCAAACCAATCCCAGTAAGCTAACGTAGGGTCCCTTGACCACAAGCAAGTCCAGTTGCCGCGTCTGCCCTGAAGGTCCCCACCCCCATTGTGGGGACCTCACATTTCTGGAGGTCCCGGAGGGTGAATGGGACCAGCCTGAGTTTGGGACCCCCACTAGGGCATAGTTTCCTTAAGGTCCTTGCCGAGATTATGGACAGAGTTAACCTGTGTCAAGCTCCATGCAGCACGGGCCCCCCTCTATCTGTACCTCTATATAAATTTTCTCTCTGTTGGGTGGGGCAATTGGTATACCTGGCAGTCTGTGATCTCCGTCGAGTTGCCTTGGTGTGTTGGGCCCCGGGGCCTGGGGTTCTTGGATTGGTCATCTAATGCCTGGCATCGGGTGGGCTGAGCCTGACACACCCGGGCAATGTGTCCCAATTTTCTGCACTGCCTGCACTCTGCGTTGCGGAAACGGCAGGTCTTCCTCTCGTGACTCTCCCCACAGCTTGTGCAGTTCCCTCCTTCTCGTCGAGGCAGCTGTGGTCTTTGCGCTGCTTGAGTGCGCCGCTGTACTCGGTGCACCTCCTCCCTGTTGGATCCTGAGTCTTTGGCAAGGTCTTTGTGGTGGACCCTCAGCTGGGATGGCAGGCTTGGCCGTGTCTCTTGCATCGACCTCTCGGCAGCTTCAGTTGCCAGGGCCTCCTCCAGCGCAACCTGGAACGTTAGGTCCTTCTTGGCGTAGAGGCGTCGTTGCAGCTTCTCATCCTTCAGGCCACCGACGAGGCGGTCACGAAGCATGTTCTCCAACTCTGAGAAGTTGCAGAACTGGGCGGCTTGATGGAGGGAGGTCACAAACCCAGTTATGGTTTCCCCAGGGGCTTGCCGCTTTGCGTAGAAGGCATTTCGAAGAGCTACCACCGAGGGCTCTATCTCTCTGTCAATCCCTGTATGGGCCACCACCAAGGGCTGTGGTGAGAAGTGCCCCTTCAGCCGTTCCATTATTGTTTTGTAAGGAACAGTAGCGACGTCTTCAGGCGCAAGGAGAGCCTGGGCAATTTCAAACGTCTCCTCTCCGCAGACACTGAAGAATATTGCTCTCTTCTTGGCGTCTTCTTCGTTGGTGACCCCTTTGGCTTCTAGGAGCAAGGTGAAATGGGAGGCGTACGCTTCCCAGTCTCCGGATGCTGGGTTGAACGGCGAGAAGCTGCTTTTGGTTGCCATTCTGAGTTCCTTGGGTCCCGGAGCTGAAGCATGAATACACGGTGCAAGGCAGCCGTGTGGCGGTGCTGTGGTGCTCTGTGTGGCAGTCAGCTCAGCGGGATCCCACCTTTGTCACCAGTGAAATATACTCGGAGTTGAGTGTGGATTTCATGCTCTTTATTCAGCTCATAGTAGTGAGAAACACTGGGATTATCCCCCCAGGTTGCGGATTCACTTCCATCTGGAGTTGGATTGGGTGGCTCCTGCGGACCAATCAGACTGCTGCATTCTGAATCCTATTGTTCTAGGACCTATCAGACTGCTGCATTCTGAATCCTATTGTTCTAGGACCAATCAGGCTGCTGCAGTTTGGATCCTATTCAACTCAGTACACAACACAGCCTTAAAGTGTTATTCTAAAGTCTTATTCTTGAATACTTTTGAAACCTTCCCAAGCTACTTATTTTGGGCATGTGCTTGCCGTGCTATATTTAAGCAAAACCACGATTGCTAATTCCGCCCGAAAGGAACCTTGAAATCACACAGGGAATGGAGGTTGCAAAAGATGTTTATTTTTAAATTAAGATAAATTAACTGAAGAGAACGGCTTTGCCAAATATACGCTCGACTCCCAGAACCGAACGAGTACACTTCATTCTTTCCCGCTACCCTCCACGAGGCAGGCTGGGACTACACTTCCCAGCGTTCATTGCTTCTGGGTCCTCACATTCAGGATTAGCCAAGGCAGCCTTACCTGGTTGTCATTGCGTCTGAAGCATTACGTTAGCACAGATTACCACTTTGTTTTGCAGCATAACAAGAGGAATATCTTCTGTCGTCTGAGGGAGCCTTCTGAGAATCAGCAGCGGGGTCCCTCAAGCCTAAGAAAGTGACGCTTCTATCCCGGCGCTACACTGGGCGCCTCTGCTGCTCTGGGGGCCTCTCGTCGACGACGGCGCTTTAGGAAACGTCACGGTCGTTCCGGTTTTTCAAAATGGGCGCGGTGTCGGCGGCAGTTCGCGTCCTGGGAGCCGCTCCTGCCTATCGGGGGGCTCGGTCTCCCTCACCTTTCCTTCGTAGGCTTGCTGGGCCGAGGCGCCCAAGAATTCTGCGATACTCCGAACTGGCCCTCGTTCGCATTCAAAATAAAATTTAAAATGAAGCCAAGCAAGGTATGTCAACGCGGTCTCTTACCAAGACTTAAAATACGTTATTTGGGAGGCCAAGTATTATTACGGAGGCTCCAAGAACAGGAAACGCCTCGGCGAGGGAAGATTTCGAGCCAGTTTATGTGCTGGAAACAAGCTTCTGGGATGCCAAGAACTCGCTCCGACAACAACGTTGGGTAAACACGACTTGTTTCCAAGTGAGGGGTTGGGGGGAGCTGCAACCAGCTAAAAGGTTTCCGCCATATTTTAGTATAGTAGATCAAATGCTAGCAATTAAGTTTTTGATATGGGAGTTATTGCTCCCCCCTCACGTGCTCTGTGCAAATTGCTGGGGTTTTTTAGACTAATGTATTGTGGATTAGATGTTATGAGTGTTTGTTATGAATTTTATGAGGCGCTTTAAATTCCAATTTTATTTGGTTGGTGTCTTTCAATTTTTAATCTAGGCCATCTTGGAATAGCATTACTCAAGAATTGTGGCAGATTTACGGAAACATTGGTCAGAAAATGGCACACACACACAAAGCTTATTTCTGCAGTCCTTTGAGCTGTGAATTTAACACTGCCTTTTACTTGGTTTATGCTTATTTTATAATTTTTGGATTACTTTGTTACTCTGCTGGATGCATTGAAGTCATCCTGGGAATTTTCCACATTGAAGCGTGTTATATACAATAAAGACTATGATTCTAATATTCTCTAAAGTTCACTTATGAATTTCAAATGTGTCCTTCCAACCATGTGGAATAAAAGCAGTACAATGCTGTACAATCAGTGCAGTGGGCCCAACCCTCAGCAGAGCTTAGACAATGCACTTCTTGAACTTCAACCACGTGACTCTCTGCTTCAGCAAGCATTTTAAAGCAGTGGTTGAGTTTATAATTTCTTATTTTTTAAATATGATTTTTTAAAATGTCATTGAATAGAAATTCTAATAATTAAACAATATATATTTTAAATAAAAAAATCATGTCTACTCAAAAGTCTGATTTCAGTGGTGCTGCTAACTCCAACATAATTGGTTATTGGCTAGGAGCCTGAGTGTATGTATTAATTAAGCTGGTTCAGATTCTATATTGAGTGAGTCACAATAGAAAAGCCTTTGCTTAATGGCAAGAAAGAACAAGTGGTTATTTCTGGGGAACTTCATTTAGGTGCTTAAAACTCTGTATTAAATTGGTTGATGTGTCATGTCAACATCACACAAAAATGTAAATTCTTTTAGGCAGCACTATACAATAAAATAGAAGATTTAAACCAGTGCAAAGTTTATTGGAACTTCAGGTACCTCCATTTCAGGAGGCTTTCATTGAAAAGCAGTCAAAAACCTGATGGCATTGCCACTTCTCTGGCTGTATAGTTAACTCATATATCCTTTATAACCAAAGCTGCTGTTCCAGCCATTATACACTAGCAATATTTATTAGAAAAACACCGGCTCTGCAGTAATCACCTTGCATAGGAACATCAGAAGCAGATGTCCTGCACAACCCTCAGTGGGTTACAGCAGCATTAAAACCTCCAATCAAGGCCTTGAAGCAGGAACAGCCAAGGCAGAGCGGCTTCACCGGTGCACTTGTAAGCCAAATATATTGCCATCAAAAAGCAGGCTCTATTCAAGTATGTTACCATAGAAGACATGTACGTCAAAAGCCCTTCTTAAAATGAAGAGCTATATTTATTGATGCTCTGGTAGTCCTAGCTTTGCTTTTCTCATTAGTGGTCCACATGTATAGTCCTATGATGCCGTAGGAATGTTTTTATTGTGTATTGTAATTGTGTCTTTGTGTGCCTTTTGCACTGCTGCCCAATGTTCTATATTTTCCACTACAATGCAGTCAAAGACCAAAAACTGAATGGCCATTGTCTATGTTTGCACTCCTATTCAACACCCAAGGAAGAATTATCTACTTCAAGATGTGACTATCTGCCTCCTTATACAGAAAGTCAACAAAAGTTGTTGAGTTTCGAGATGTCATTCACATCTACAGCAACTTGCATTAGAATTTTGTTATGTAGAGGAAAAAAGGCTATAATCATCCATCTACATTTCTAAGCTAAAAACAAACTCAAACCACGTTTTCATGGAAGACAGCAAGATTAAGAAGAGCAGCTAACAAGGTTTGTTTGCTCTCTAAACACTGCAGACGTACTAACCCCGTTATTAGAGTGTTCTGCAAGTACAGTAGCTCACTGAATTTGCCAGGGTTAAGCAAATAGTTCCAAGATATTCAGGAGGACCCATTGGAGGCAGTCTGATGGCTATATAGATTCGATTCTTACCCTTGCCCTAGTTTTCCTAGTCTTCCTTATCAGTATGTGACCTTTAAAAGCCAGGGCATGAATTTCCTCCACTGTCAGAAACACATCCATCCAAATGGGGAAAAGGAACAAGAGGGATTCAGTAAAATGACTGTAAGCTTTCATAACATCATTCCTCTCCACCTCTCAAATCACTACTGGTTTCTTCTAGACTGAAGTTCTTCAAAGTTTCTTCTTGCATCTGCTTTAAACACAAGGCCTGTCTCAAATTTCTTCTAGGGTAGCAGATTCTTCTTAGGTTCTTGTACCCAGTTCTGCTAGGTAGAAAGATCAGAACCACCAGTTTGTTGACAGGGCCATGGTATGCAAATATTCTGTGTTGATGACATCACACTGCATGTTCCCACTCATCATCTACTTCAAAACTAGGGTAAAGTAGAAATAGAAACACAGTGTTTCCATTCTGCAGTTGCTTTCTAAGGAGAGAAAAATGCACACACTGGCTTTTCCAATCTGGTAAATGCCCATCTTGTGGAAGTCTCTCCCTTTGGCTAGCTGTTTGTCCACCAGGATAGGAGACCCAGACCAGGTTCACTGATAGATCCCTGCACAGAGAAAGAATATATGTTAGAATTTAGCACATGAAAATCTGGATTATCCATTTAATCTGCAGTATTCTCTGAATTCTGAGTTTTTCATTCTGAGGTCACTTAGAAATTCTCACATATCCTTTCCTCACAATTATAAATAGTTAAAAGAATAAGGTCTACATCCTATGTGACTACTTTTAGGTAGTGAAAGGATATTTCAAAAGCCTATGTAGAAAGGAGTAGTGTTAAATAGTTACCACTAGTGTGTAGGGGGCTTCCTTCTTCTGCACCTCCTCTGTGGCACTAGAGGTGGAGGGCTCTGCAGAGCTTGGGCCTGTTGGGGATGTGTCAATGAAAGTTTCATCAACCACCCGGAAACGGATTTCCTCTCCTGTATCCATATACAGGTCATGGGCTCCTTCTTCGGTCTCATATTCCCAAACCCATACTTGTTCTGCTTCATCACTGGGCACATAGAGAGTTAAGGCAACAGTGCGATAAGAAGGCATAGAAGTTCAAATTCAAGTATGAAATCCCTTTTCCGAGATTGGCTCTCACAGCTTTTTAACTAAATACAGTACAAGTAAAATAAGCATGGTAAATTAGATCACTCTCTACAGCAATGGAAAATTTTCTGCTGCAAATTATCCTAAATGCATTCTGGAAAATGCATTTCACTGTCCCCTGTGCAAGGTTTTCTCACAGAACACAGACCATGCTAGATCTGCTAATAAATGTCTCTTATGTTATGCAGCAAGAAAATTGCATTCAATCCAGCAACTAACCACAGGTCTCAGGCTGAAAACAAATAAGACATTTGACTTGGACTGCCGCATACCAAACCTTAACTGATCTCTTTCCTATTAATGCCCTTCACACCACTTCCCTCAACCCAACTAATCTTTGGGTTGTATCCAATGTGCAAGTAGAAGGCAGCTTTGTGCAATGGCTCTTTTTCTCTTCCCCAACAGTTTCCACAAAGCTTCCCTACAGAGTCTGAGGGCCATATCAATCATTGAAGCCTGCATCCATCCATGGCTACAGAGTTTGTGCCCTCGGAGGTTGCCCAAGATTAGGTGGAGGAATCTTGTGCCCTGCAACCCTGACCTCTTACACCTGCAGCACCAGATAACACAGCTCACAATGTCTGATAATTCCTCTCTAAATAAGCTTTTTTTGGGGGGGGGGGCAGGGATGAGAGTAAATGAAAGATCCATTGTGAAAGTGTTGGATACACCCAGTTCAAAAATTATATGGATACTTTCCTGAGCTGTGGAATAGTGACTTAATGTTAAGACACTCAGCTCTATCTGCTGATGGATGGCCACACCGACTCTGCCCCGAACACACTGACCAGATGCTTGGAAGCTGTGGCTGGATGGTTTCGTGGGAGCCGATTGAAACTAAATCCTTCGAAGACAGAGGTCCTATGGCTAGGTCGGGATGGCATGGGGATGAGGGACCAACTCCCTTCTCTTGCAGGGGCCCAATTAGTGCCATTGCCTTCCATTAAGAGTTTGGGTGTAATCCTTGACGCCTCCTTTTCCATGGAGGCGCAAGTTACAGCAACAGCCAAGGCGACATTTTTCCACCTTCGCCGCATCAAGCAGTTGGTCCCTTACCTTTCCCGCCCTGACCTGGCCACAGTGATCCATGCAACGGTCATCTCCAGGCTTGACTACTGTAATTCGCTCTACGTGGGGCTGCCCTTGAAGCTGTCCCAGAAACTCCAGCGGGTACAGAATGCTGCAGCGCGGCTCCTCACGGGGTCTCTGCCATGGGAGCATATTCACCCAGTGCTTTTCAAGCTGCACTGGCTCCCGGTGGAGTACAGGGTCAGATTTAAGGTGCTGCTTTTGACCTTTAAAGCCCTTCACGGCCTAGGACCCTCGTACCTACAGGACCGCCTCTCCTGGTATGCCCCACAGAGAGCCTCAAGGTCCATAAATAACAACACCCTAGTGGTCCCAGGCCCTAAGGAAGTTAGATTGGCTTCAACCAAAGCCAGGGCCTTTTCAACTCTGGCTCCGGCCTGGTGGAACGCTCTGCCTCATGAGACCAGGGCCCTTCAGGATCTGATTTCTTTCTGCAGGGCCTGTAAGACAGAGTTGTTCCACCTGGTCTTTGGCTTGGAGCCAATTTGATTCCCTCCCTCCCTCTCTTTTTTCTTTTCCTTCTCCTCCTGCGATGAGGCTACATTTTAATATTTTAATGTTCCATTATTTTAATGTTGTATTTTATTTTTGTTTTTAACTTGTAATCATTCATCTTGTTTTTATTATTGCTTGTAAGCCGCTCTGAGCCCGGCCTTGGCTGGGGAGGGTGGGGTATAAATAAAAAATTATTATTATTATTATTATTATTATTATTAGTCTAGCATTAAATAACGGACAATCTACTGGAATGTTTTGTAACATACTCATAGGGGGTTTTGCATTAAGTAAAAACAGACTCCATCTGAAGGGAAGTAGCTTTCATATTATACATCTTTAGCTATCCAGCATCACGGAGCTGTTTAGAGGATACAACTTGGCAGGTTGCTGTAGGGATTCTGGAGGAATGATGATGTCATCAAAGAACCCAAGTGAAACTACAAAAAAAGAAGTTCAGATTAATAAAGAAGCAAGATGGATGCAATGTGACTCCTAGAATTTAAGCTTTCCCCATGTCATCACCTAGTGGCATGTCCAATAAGGAATCTGAACCTATGTCCAGCATTCTTTCTGCTGTACTGTAAATTTAATAAATGCAGAATTGGAATATCCATCAGGACAATAAAGGAGAACTTTAAGCCTCAAATATGTTTTTCCACCTTTCGTTCTATATTGACTTATTTTTACTTATTTATTTTTCAGAAAAGAAACTGAAGTTCAGTTCTTTTGGCAATGTATTGCTGCTACTAAGGAGTGATTCCAAACATCTTAACCATAGTAACTTCAAACTTTTTTAATAGAACAGTCTTTCTTTTGAGACATATCTACTGGTTATCTTGGTATAATATTTCATAATTCTAGACACCCACTGCAGTCCTACCCACAATATTCCTGTGATTATTTGGTGAATTACTGGTAAAAGTTAAAATTTACCCCGAACTCCTTCCAGACTGCAGCCTTTTATTACTCCAACCAGAATTTCATCCAGAAAGGGGTGAAACACAACATACCGAAAATGCACTGAAAAAGAAAAAAGCAACACAACATGCTGCTTGAACAAGTCACTATTCACTCCCTCCCTATGGACCGCTAAAATAACAATCCAATACAGTGGACACTTGGGTTGCGAACGTGATCCATGCAGGAAGCACTTCCGCAACCCACAGTGTCGGGTCTGCACGGGTTGCGATTTGGCACTTCTGCGCATGCGCAGAAACCCGGAAGTAACCCATTCTGGTACTTCCAAATCCAAAATTGCGCAACCCGAAGCATCTGTAACCCAAGGTATGACTGTACTAGCATTTTGCTATTTACTAGTTTCTGAAAAAACTTGGATAAATAATGAATGGGCTGAGCAGGCTCAAATACCACCATACAGTGGTACTCCCATTTCAAGCCAAAACCTCCTAAGTTTCAGTGACTGTTCCTACAATCACCAAAGCAAGTGTGGCAAAATGTTTGTAGTTGTTGTTTAACAGAAGCATAAGGGTTTTGTCTCTTTAAATATAGTACATGACCTCCAATGGGAAGGTGCAAATGCTGTAGTAAATGCAGGGCAGAACCAAAAGACCCAAAACCATGATACAGTGGTACCTTGGGTTACATATGCTTCAGGTTACAGACTCTGCTAACCCAGAAATAGTGCTTCAGGTTAAGAACTTTGCTTCAGGATGAGAACAGAAATCGTGCTCCGGCGGCGCAGCAGCAGCAGGAGGAGGCCCCATTAGCTAAAGTGGTGCTTCAGGTTAAGAACAGTTTCAGGTTAAGTACGGAGCTCCGGAACGAATTAAGTACTTAACCTGAGGTACCACAGTACTGGCAAAGCATGGGTGGGTGGAGTTGGCACTTGCTTCTGACCTTCTCTACTTGACAAAATCCAGTATCTTCACTCAGACATGCACACAGCTGGATGTACAAGTGGAGACACTCATGTTTAGGGGACTAAGAATTTCAAAATCGCACACCATTAATTGCACCTCTCCGTCTTCCAAAAACTGTCTGAGAAATCCTAAGGAAAACTATGCTTTCAATCTATGCTTCTATGTCATTGCTCTAATGATGTGCATAGCATATCAGTCCAGTTTCTGGGCAGCTGTGTCAGCTTTTTGAGATTCTGCAAGCCTGGCAGACTGAAAATAGACTTGTTTTGATCGGTAACTAGAGCAAATAGGACAGTGCTGAGTGAACTGCAGCAGTAAGGGAAATGAAGATTAGAGTGGCCCTGTTTGCACCCAAGTGGTCTTTTAGATTTGTCTTGTCAGATATTAGATGTACAAGATAAATGAAGGTCAAGACACCAGCAGTTTCTAGTGAACAACTGAAATACACACTGGAAAAAGTCTGTCAGTACCTTTCATTTTCTGTAAGAAACTGATGAATAAAAAAATAGCAAAAAAGTCAAGGGAAAGGATAACAACAAGTGTCATTTATGCAGGAGCATAAAGGTACATATTATGCACATTGCAAGTAATATACTGTCACCATTCCATGACTGATCAATCCGTCAGCATTCTAAAGGAGAACATTGTGATAAGTTGAGAATTTAAGACAGGGATCACCAACCTTTTTTGACCAATTGTCACATTTTGAATTTTGAGAGCCCTGTTGGCACTAGTTACAAAATGGCTGCCATGGAGGGACATGGAATAACACAACATGGCTGCCATGTGGTGCATGGGTAAAACACCCCCCGGCAGCCTCATGTTTACTATTGGAAATCAACTATGTCTTGCTAGACCTGATAGTTGAGACGCAGCTTTTAAAGGCACAAGAACCCTGCTTTTCCAAATGTGATTCCAAAAACAAAGCCTAAGCTGCATCCGGCACCCACTTACTTGGGATTGTCCCATTGTAAACTTGCTTCCAAAGTTGGCATATACACCGTGGTACTGCAAGCTATTTATATCATGATTTTTAATGTGTGCCTGCACATCAGATCCTACACAGGAGATATGTCTAAGCAATAGGCGTGACCAATAAAGTGACCACCTGTCAAAGTGGCTCATGGAGGGCTGGTCACTTCTGGATCTAGTCCTCCTGCTGAAGTTGCTCCCCAACCTTGCCATAGGTCAGCATATCATATTTCTATTTCTGCAGCCTAGATCATCAATATATAAACATGTAGAACAAGCCTACCTCCTTGAGAATATTAGCAACAGGTAAGAAAATGTGGTACTGCAGCATACCTAGTGTGTCACCACAACTCTCCTAAGGGATAGCAAGTTCTAAGGATTAAATGAAGTAAAAGGAACTTCTTCTGATTTCTGCCTATGAAGCAGTTCCCAAATGTATTTGCTACAGAAAGTATCTGTTGCTTTACCAGCAAAACGTAGATTCCCACATGAAGAAAACAGAGATCTTAAAGTACTGTAGTGCTGTCTACTCATGTTCATATTGCTTTAGGCACCTCTCAAATTTTGTTGTTGTCAACTCTCCTACCAATCCAAAGCGCTCATATTAAGAAGAATAAGAGGCAAACCTTTTGTATGTGATGCACCATCTCCTGGGAATATGTAGGATTCTTCCAGTTTTGTGATGTCGTAAAGGCAGATGCAGAGGCCAACATTATACACAACCTGTTTGGGGGTGGGGAAGACAAAATCCGGAGAGCAATAAATTCCAGCAACTAGAGGAAATGTGTTAAGCCTTCCTGAAACAATATGCCAGAGTTCATGCACAAGGAAAGCTGTGCAGATGAACCAAACTGGTGAACTGATTCAAAATAATTGTTTAGCAGAAAATTATTTATACGTGCCGGCCTCAACTGGCAAAAGCAGTAGAGAAAGATGAGATAATTAAGAAGAAATTTGAGTGTGTTTCCTAAACGGATGCCTCAGTTCTAGTTTCTACTTATTTTTTGCCTCCCATTTACTTTCCAGTCTTACACTACATTGCATCTCACTTGGATACTGAATTTAGATTGGTCAAAATCTGGTACGTTTTCCATAGTTGTGCAAACTACTGTGGCCACTGCAAATACACCAGTTAAGTTATGTGATTTTGCATCATGCCTAGTATTACATGTGACATTGTACTCTTTATTAACACTAAGCCACAGAGGCTACTTTCAATCAACAAACTGGTCTGTTTCTAAAAATCTTCACATTTACAATAGTTGCCCATTAAAAAACTTTAGTCAGCCAACATGGTCTACAACACTTAAGCTTTACCTTATTGGCTAACTTCTTATTCAACTCTTCAGTGATAGCATCATTAAGCTTCCTTTCAAACTGCCATGGAGGAATCCGCACAGTATCTGTCATCTCCACTAACACAAACATGGTGGCCAACAAGAGTAAAGTTCCTAAAAGAGGAAAAAAGAAGAGTCAGCAAGACAAATGTTCTTTTCTGCAATGATGATTGTGACAGCAGGTGGTGACAGGAGGGGAAAAGATGCTGAAGTTTCTGTGACGCTGGTGGATCTTGTTCCATTGACCTAATCTGGTGTACATTTCAATTCCTTGTAAAAATCAATGGTTATTAAATAATTTTGTAACCATTGTGAGCAAGCTAATTTGATTATGAATTACTGTATATCATCAGATTTTACATTACCGTATTTTCCCCCCATAGGACGCACTTTTCCCCCTCCAAAAATGAAGGGGAAATCTGGGTGCGTCCTATGGGGCGAATGCAGGCTTTCGCTGAAGCTTGGAGAGCGAGAGGGGTCATTGCGCACCGACCCCTCTCGCTCTCCAGGCTTCAGGAAGACATCCGCAGCCTAGGCAGCCCTGCGGGAGGTCCCGCAGGGATGTCTAGGCTGCGGATAGCAGCCTGCTTCCCGGAGCATCGGGCGCTCTGCTTTCAGGGCGCCCGGCGCTTCGGGAACACATCCGCATCCTAGGCAGCCCTGCGGGAGTTCCCCGCAGGGCTCCCCACGCTGCGGATAGCAGCCTGCCGCCCGGTGCGCAGGGCACCCTGAAGCAGAGCGCCCCGCGCGCCGGACAGACATCCGCAGCGTGGGGAGCCCTGCAGGAGTTCCCCGCAGGGCTCCCCACGCTGCGGATAGCAGCCTGCCACCCTGAATCAGAGCGTTCATCTCGCCGGGCAGACATCGGCCAGCCCCACAAGCTCGGGGGACAGCAAGGAGGCGCAGCGCCGCCATCCCGCTGTTCCTCGACCTGGTTCGGTTTCCCTGACCTGCTTTTGGGGGGGAAATAAAGGAAAAAATTTTTTCCTTTATTTCCCCCCCAAAAAACTAGGTGCGTCCTGTGGGACGGAGCGTCCTATGGGACGAAAAATACGGTATTTATTTTTAACAGATTTTTTATTTGTCTATTTTCCAACCTTACTTGCTGGAAACTGTCTACAATCTGCAGTGTGCTGTGAAATATACTATTTATCATAAAATAAACCATGTTTTGTTACTTTAAGATACTTAATACCATTTTCTTAACACATGAACTCAAAAGTGGTATATCAAACAATACTGTCATAATAGGCTAAAATACATTAAATTAAGCTGAGAATTAAAATGGCAAACACAGAACTAAGGCACATAAAAAGCTTTTCTAAAAAGTAAGATTTTTAAATATGCTCTAAATCTTATGAAGTATTCAAAAGCTCCTCAAGGAAGAGTTTCATATGACAGAACCAGAACAGATCTTGTGAATGATAACTTTGATCTTGATTTCATATCAGGATGTCTTTAAGATCAAAATTAAAGTAACCGCAATAAAAGCCCTGAAGCTAGTGCAGGGGAGGAAAAGAGGGAGTGTGCTGGTGTAAGGCTTGATCTTGGCTTAATGACTTATTTTATTAAGCAGAATTATTATGTCCAAATTGGCCCTTGGAATCTCTTAAGATGTAATGACCATCAATTTGGTAAGAAAAACATATTTAGGTAAAAAAAGAAGAACCACCATGGATTTCTGAGGTTAAACATTGGCGTGTTCTGGGTATGCACTCCTATCTCACAGGCCCACACACCAAATTCAAGTGCATCTATTTTATTTGCCCTGCAACATGCTCAGTTCTAAAACCAGCATGTTTCCATGCTTGGAGTACTGGACTAGGACTGTGGAGCTCTAGGTTCAAATCCTCATTGAGACATAAAATTCACCAGGTAATCATGGGTTACCCATTCATTCTTAGCCTATCGCCTTCACAGTGTTGCTGCGAGGATAAGGGGTGGTGGGAAAGAGGGAAGGCCCATGTACGTTGACCTAAGTCAGATAACGAATATCTGACTACCGACTGAACATCGTGCACGTTTGGTTTTCCATTTCGTTGCACAGCACTAATTTGCAGAGTACCAATCTCGCTGTCGGAAAGGTAGAAACATCTACGGCCTGAACCCATTTACTCTAAAATGCACCTTTTGCACTACAGAAGTGTAATCTGCCCGAATTTTCTCATAAAATGAGATGAAGTGCTTAGCACATGAAAACGCTAAGCAGAAGAATGGTGTGCTTGAAGGCTAAGGCTTACACGTGCATGAGGAAGGGAGCCCACTGAACCATGTGCGTGGCCGGGAGAAGAGCCGTCCTGGCTCTCCAGATCCTCCTCCTCCTCCTCCCTTTCTTCCCCGCTGTCAGAGGGATCCCCGGCACCCGCTAGCGGGCCGAGGCCGACGGAGGAGCGGCGGCCGAGGCCTGAAGACTCCCCTGCAAGCCTCCGCTCGCTCGCAGCAGCCGAGCAGCCCTTGCCTTCGCGGCTCTACTCACCCGCCTCGCGATCGCGGCTCCACGGCGACCAGCTATCCGACGGCAGCGGCAAGGTCAGCGCTCCTTCTATCAGAAGACGCGACCTTGCACGGAAGATCGGACACCGTCTCCGGTCCACGCGACGCAGACCTTTGCTAGAGGAAAATGCTGTTTTGCTTTTGCCCGACGGCGCTTTATTCCGAGCGCGCATGCGCAAGAGCCCATAGGGCGACGGGGAGGAAACAGGAAACCGCCAGGAGGCGCGTGATGGCGGGTGCAAGCTGCAAGTTTGTACTGTATAGGAAGCGTCCCCAGGTGCCGTCGCGCTTGTGAAGAGCCGCAGCCAGGATTTTTGTTGGGGGGCGAGCAGAGCTTCAGTTAGCTATGTATTTTTATTGATTTGGAGAGTGGGCAGCTGCCCCTCCTTCTCTACGCCCATGGCCGTACTTATCCTATATATTTTGGCCGCTTTGAATTTTGACGTTTGCTGATTGTTTTTTGTACAGTATTGCTATTTAACTAAACGCGAAGCGCGCCGGTGTATACACAAATAGTTATAACGGACAAAAAAACAAAACACTTATTCTTTAGTCTAACTTTTATCTATTGCAGCATGCAGCCTCTCTTTGTCTCTACCCTCTGGTGTCAGGTTTTGGGTGCCAGCAAGACTTTTGGTTGGTTTTGCTGCTTTCCCAGCTGTTCTTCAGAAAAGCTTCCGATGATTCAGCCGTCATCCTTCATACGAAAACACTCACTTCTGTGTTTGTAAGTGTTGGCTGCTTTTCAACACGCCTTCCCCCTCCCGCCCAATGCAAAACAGGCGCCTCGTGTTCTCTAGCACATTAACATCACCCACAACTGACATACTGGAGGAGTTAAAAACATTACACGCAAACACTTCCCAAGCTGATATGGGGATCGGGGACTTTGCCTTGCATAGAGCTGCAACTCAACCATGGAGGCTCCTGTTGCTACTTTCAGGTTGGGGAGGCAAGTATAGAAATTACCTACAACCCCCAAAAGAAAGATAAAGGATGCAGCATTGTTTTTGTATGCAACTTCGCTGGTCCTTCCCTACCCCCAACTACGTTGAACGAAACCACCACCCTGAAACCAGTTGATAACAGCTCTTTGCAGTGCAATCCTATGCAAGTTTATTGAGAAGTAAATTCCACTGTGCATAATAGGCTGTACTACACTCCGGAAAAAAATAAGTTCTTAACCAGAGGTACCACTGTATTCCCTAGGAGGAGCGTTTAGTCTTAAAGGCTGCTTTTCCCCTTCCCGCCTTTCTACCAAGAAGAGCGCAAGAACCGCAATTCCCAGCATCCTTTGCTTCTGGGTCCTGAACTTACCGATTAGGTGGCCACGCTGTGCCTGTGCTCCAAATGTTCAAGCTGAACGGTTTTGTTTTTGTAATGAACTGAGAGCTGGGTAGGGCTCGGTGTAGTAAATGCCAGATAACGGAGGAGGCCGGCTGTTCAGCAGCCTAAATGTGTGCATCTTTCGGAGGACTGTTTCTTGCCCAGGCATTATTTTAGTCGCCTTTTACTGTTTTTGGGTCTTCTCGGCTGCAAGGGCGCTGTGGCTCGAGTCAGTGAGCGTCCAAGATGTCGGCGCCGTTGGCGGTAATTTCAGGTACGGGGAGGCCCGTGTGCGGCCCGGAGGCTGTGAAGGGAGGTGTCGGTCCCGCAGTGTGACCCCGGCTCCCTTCCGCCCCCAGTTCGGGAACGAGGGGCTCCTGGCGCCCTGGCCGGCGCCCTTCTCCTCACGGCGGGAGGGACCATCGTGCGGCCCGTCGTGGCGCCTCCTCCTGTCTTCCACTCCAACATATACTACTGACGGCGTTCCTACATATATGCCTTGCAATCCTCCATGCGGCTACTCGGAAGTAAGTCCCGTTGAGTTCAATGGGATTTGCTACCAGGTAAACGGATGTAGGGTTGCATCCCGCAGCTGCATCGCGCCGGTCCTTTCAGTTTGTAGCGCTTCTCCATTGGCTTTGCCCATACAATTTTTACAGCTCGGTGCCAGTACATAAATGTAACCGGCAATAAATCGGTTTGTGGTGGTTGTTTTTTAAGGTAAGTGGGATGCTGCCCCACTCTCCACTCGCGCCAACACTCACTGCTATGACAGTGTAACTCATAGGGCTCCTTCTGGGTCATTCAGAATTGTCTCTGCTTTTCTGCTTGATGGCCTCTGATCTCGTCCATTTGGCTACACTGATAAACATTAAGTAAAATAATGACGTTGTGGAACTTTTAACGAAAATGTTTTTTGAAGCCTGTTTTGGAGTTCATACATCTGGCTGAATAACTTTCATCATACTTGGACCGCTAATCTCCATTGGTTAAGAACACTTTGATGCAGCTAGAATGGCAACTATAATTGCCCAGGAAGCTGTGGCTTTCCTTGTGTTTGCCTACTTTTCATCTCCAAGTTACTAATACATTTAGCTGTCTAGATGCTTCATTTGTTGCATATTTTCTATATGGGAAACCCTTTTGGTTTGGTGAGGAAATGGAATAAACTCCCACGTCCATCAGAATAACTTGGTTCATACAAAAACACTAAGCTCAATGATGGCTTAGTAGTGCAAATACACAAATGTGAGCGCTCCCAGAGTGGAGATCATGGCTGCTTTTCATCTGTGGGCCAAGGCATGGTTTGGCATAGCACATTGTCCAAACTTGGGCTTGTGGTTTGTCTCATCCAATCAAATCATGAGCTGTAACCAATGTTTTGCCTTGGTTTACAATTTGTGGTTTGCCTAGAGGAGACAAGCCATGAGCACGGGTTCTAATGACATGCTAAGCTAAACCATGGGGTAGCT
Organism: Podarcis filfolensis; assembly: GCF_964270895.1. NCBI lineage: Eukaryota > Metazoa > Chordata > Lepidosauria > Squamata > Lacertidae > Podarcis > Podarcis filfolensis. The sequence continues at coordinate 42,292,982 of NC_139612.1, read as the reverse complement.
TTCAGCAACACAGCAAGACCAGAGGAGGAGGAGGAGCAAAGCAGCTGTAAGCTCCCCTTTGGAAGGCTGCATATTTGTGCTAAATCATAGTTCAACTAAGCGGTTCACGCAAACTGAGGCATTGTGTGCCCAGTGGCTCCTGTCTGGGATCTTCACACGTGCGAGTGTGCATAGAGGTTTTATGCTTTGTCCTGTGCAAAGCAGCTGTTTGCGATAGTTAATATTAAAAGGCAGCCTGAAGTCTGTGCTGGCTCTTGCATGAGGACTCCTTTTTACTCCCCTTCCCCACCCTTTGTTCCTCTAATCAGCTGAAATGCATCTGAATATTGGATGAAGGGTACCATTATCATATTGGTGTGTGTACTGTATATGCATGTGAACATTCTCCATCCTGAACCTCAATTACTTCAGCATATCTGGCTTGGGGGTTGAATTATTCTGTTTTACATAAAGTGAATGCAAGAAACCCCCATCTAGTGTGTACCTCTTCAAGACTTCAGCAGCCACTACTGCTTATAATACAGTAAAGGTGGCATTACTATCTGTATGGCAGGAGGACTGCTGGTTTTGCTACACCTTTTAGATAATTCATTTGATTTAATCGTGTTTTTGTAATGTTTTGTCACAATCTCCTGTTGTGAAAATGTTTTTTATATTATTTTTAGCTGCCAGTTTGTGGGGGCCCTACAAAGACATTTGGCAGGCAGTGGTTAATGCTATCTGGAAAAGGCAACCTGAAGCAACACATCTTCTTGACCAGATCTTAAAGAAATACAAGTCTGACTTCATATCTCTCTTCAGAAATCCGGTAAAAAGTAAACCTTTGCTCTATTGGGAGATGGGTGGTAAAAAGTTTAGTTGGTTTTGCACTTATTTAAATCATGTTTCATACGGTAACTGTATTAAGACTGTACCTAATGGGGAAATGCTGTTGAGCTCATTCTCGTGGTTTGGAGAATTGACAGTATGATGACATACTGTACATATGAAATGTCTTTTCATTTTTCTTATGCATTTTTGGTCAGAGTTGGCAATTCTGATTTGTTTGTTTTGTAGCCAAAGAATGCCCAACAGCATGAAAAGGTTCAGAAAGCAAGTACAGAAGGAGTTGCTATCCAGGGCCAACAAGGAACCAGACTCTTACCAGAGCAGCTAATCAGAGAGGCCTTTATTCTGAGTGATCTTTTTGATATTGGGGAGTTGGCAGCTGTGGAACTCCTTCTAGCAGGTAATGTGATATTGGAATGGGAACAAGCTGACCTATTCTGTTCTATTCTATTCTGAAGAGACATACCTTTGTTTTAGGGGTATGTCTGTGTCTCCATAGCTCTTGTCCCTTTACACCATTAGCAGAAGTAGAATAGATGATTCAAAATAAACAAAAGTAGCAGATTTTCATCATTACTAAAGCTGGAATAATTTCTTGCAGAATGTTATATGCATGTTTGCATGCATACATATACACACCTTACTTGCTCATGAGGCTGTAAAATTGCCAGGCTAATTGCACAACTGATATTAAAATATTAAATTAATATTAAAATAGTAAGATGCAATTTGGAATACATGTAGTCTAAGACACTCTGATTACTAGAAAAAGTATGGAATATTTTTGCCATCTATGTTACAATGCAAAGAGAGTTGGTGCAAGACTTATGTGGAGGTCAGAGGGAATCTATCTGCCTTAGCTACTGTTCTTAGAATAGGTGGGGCATGATTTGGCTGAAATGGTGTGGGTGGGTGGGTAAAAGAGAGAGAGAAGGGATGGGTTTCTGCATTTCATTAAGGGCCCATCTATCTTTCTACCCATAATTTGAGCACCAGTGGCAGGGGAGGGAGAGAGAACGATAATAGAAAAGCAAGGGGTGGCATAAATGGGGACTTCTCTTATGACTGTAACTTTCTTCCAGGGGAGCATCAGCAGCCTCGTTTTCCTGGGCTATCCAGGGGTTTAGTAGCTGTTCTTTTATACTGGGATGGAAAGCGATGCATTGCAAATTCATTGCGGACACTCATCCAGTCTCGGCGAGGCAAGACTTGGACACTGGAACTCAGGTCTGTCTTCTTAAGCAACAGCTTCTGAAAATACCTAAACTAAAACAGTAACAATATTTCTATGTTGAACCTAGATTTTTTTCAAGTACTGCAGAAGGGAGAGATTCGCCCCTGTTTCCCCCTATAAATTATGATTCTGTTTTTGGGATTTTGCTTTGTCTCCATCACAGAAGCTTCTGTTTTTCACATTTGTTTTAATGGTGTTTCTGTAATTTGTTCCTTTTGATTTCAGTCCTGAATTGGTATCCATAACAACACGCTTTACAGATGAACTGATGGAGCAGGGTCTCACACATAAAATTCTGACTTTGGTGTCTCAAATTGATGTAAACACTGAGTTTGAGAAACTGCAGAGAGACCGAGGATTGGGCAGTGAGAAACATCGCAAAGAGGTAAATGCTTAAGATGTTCAGAGACAGTAAGTACTATGGTTTGACAGTAAGACTATGGTTTGACATTACATGTGAACTTGATCAGTGTCCAGTCTTATGTTCATTTCATGGTGTAGTTGCAAATATTAGTCATGCTAAGAAACATCTTAAAATCCTGCTTTTGGTTACAAAAACTAGTTTTTGTAAATAACTTTTTAGAATCAACTTCATTTTATGCAATGAGTTTGATATATAATGTTCTTGATTAAGGCTATGATCCTAGATGTACTTACTAGGGAGTAAGCCTCATTGAACACAAAAGGCTTCCTTCTGTTCAAACTTGTTTGGGATTGACTAATTCTATGCATTTTCATAAAGAGCAATCAGTGGGACTGACCTTTGAATAAACATGGATAGTATTGTTTGTATATGATAAAAGCATATTTTGAAGCTACATATGTAGTAACTTGGTTTTGATTTTGATTTTTTTTTTTTAGGTTTCTGATCTCATCAAGGAGTGCAGGCAGGCACTGGCAGAGAGCTTATTTGTTTGGGCTTGCCAGTCACCGCTGAGCCGGGATGATACTTTAATCCTGATTACTTACTTAGAGAAAGTGACCGTGGAAGCTGATGGTTCATTGGACAGAGTAAACTTGGCACTTCTTATGGCACTCCTCTATTGCTTTGATGTCAGCTTTCTAGAACAGGCCACTGAAGATCGAGAAGGTAAAACTGGTTTTCTGGCTATGCCAAAAGATATGTCATTCATATAGATTAAGATGTGTTAAATTTCTGATGTTTCCCAGACTTCCCCATTTCTTCTCCACAGTTCTTAATTGAATCGTTCACAAAATTTGATGGGAGCTATTTAGCTCTGAATCACAAAATAAAAGAGGTGAAAGAGGTTATTGTATTTGCTGGGTCACCCATTTTCTTTTCAGTGGACTTGAAACCACATTTCTTTCTGTATTAAACTTCTATTTTGTATTTGCTTTTTTAAAAAAATGTAGAACTGATGCACCAGCTGCCACTGTTAACAGAGAGACAATATATAGCTGCAATCCATACACGCCTTCAGGATGCTCGGCCCTGGAAACTGCCAGGACTTCAAGGAACTGTTAGGTTAGCCTGGGCTCTAGCCTTGCGTGGAATTTCACAGTTCACTGATGTGACAGGTAATCTGATTCATAGACAAGAAACTCAATCCCACCTGTTTTCTTTGCTTAGCGGAGGAAGCCAATCCATCATGCATATTCCTTTGTTTAAGCTGCCAACCCTTAAGTATGCTGTTTATGAAATGTATGCGCAGTTAGTAGCTTTATAATAGCAATAATAATAATAATAATAATAATAATAATAATAATAATAATTTATTATTACGGTCGGAGACCAGAAACACAAATGGGACTACAATCCCCAAAGCAAAACAAACATTTAAAACAATATACAGCAATGGATTTAAAGTTTAAAAATGTGATAGTAGCTTTATTAGTCTGTCTCTTGCATTCATTCTTCTTCATTCTCTTCAGCACTTGCAGAATTTGCTGAGGCAGATGAAGCAATGGCAGAGTTAGCAATTGCAGACAACGTTTTCTTGTTCCTTACTGAATCTGTGGTGAGAGCTGAAAACTTCTACCAAGAGGAATTTTACATACGTAGAGTCCACAACCTTACCACCGACTTTCTTGCTCTCATGCCAATGAAGGTAAGTTGTATTTTTGTGGACTGGATATAAGTAGGACAAATATTCCAATGCAATCTATTTATGCAGACTAATATAAGCATTTCAGTGTGGGAATTATGTCTTGCATTTTGTGTTCATATATGTGTGAAATTTTAAAATACACGCAGCGACCATTTTGTGCTTGTCCAATTGACAACTGGGTCCTTGCATGGGGGTTACGTTCCAAGGATGGCATGTGTGTGCAAAAACACATATACTTGAACCACCCCTGCACAAGCAATCTTACCTTCTGGAACTACTGGGCCAAAAGGGTCTTACCCCACCAAGCAAGGCAGAGCGCTTAAAAACTTTGGCCCTGGAGATTTCAGCTGGCCAGCCTTCAACCACGTAAAGATGAAATTGCACATGTTAAATGCGCGTAAGTTGCATGCATACTGTGTATTGTTTGGCTAAATCCTGTCTTAAGCCCCAATGACCAGTTTAAGTAATTTAATATATTTTTTCTTAGAAAAAGCAACTACTTGCTGTTGTGGTCCTTGCCCTCTATTTTGGCTGGTTGGCTCATCATCTTTACTATTTGCTGGGGTAGTTCTCTTTTCTAGTAACAATCTCTCAACTTGGTCATGTTAATCTTACATAGATCTCCTTGAAAGTCATTCTCATTCTGTTTAATGGGACTTACTCCAAGGTTAAATATACATAAGCTGCCATTGTATACCCATATACTTTTGGAGGAAGTTCCATAGAATTCAGTGGGTTTTATTTCTGGGTATACATGCATAGGACTGTGCTGTTCAGCTGTTAATTTGAATTAAACTACTTGCATAGACATCCTTCAATGTTTGCTGACTAGCTTTATATTATATATAATTATCCAATCTGGAGAATTCTAGTAATAGGTCTGAGCTTCATTTGACGAAGTCATGCTTTTTTATTTTTTTCAGTTGCCTGCTATTGTTATATGAAACAGATACAACAATTGCACTTTTTCTACATGGCGACTAACTTTGTGGGGAATAGGGGGCGCAATTCAGCTAGAATGAGACATGTTTCAGTCCCATAGATTTCAATGAGAGAGACAAGCATGTGATCAATTTTGTACCTTTGAAATCAGTGGGTCTTAAATATGTGTAATTAGTAATGTCAACAGTTTTCTCTTATCTCATATGCATCTTTGGTACTGGTGTAAAGAACCAGTTCCTCATGTAATCTTACAGTGTGGTAAATCTTTAAGGAAACATTTAAAAAAGATTCTAGTGGCCCTTTCATAAATACATGCTAATGAGGTTTAGTCAAATGCCTGTAAAAGCTGTCTGCTCTTGTTCGCTTCATCAATAAATTTATTTCCTTGGCAAACTGTGTAGGTGAAACAGCTAAGAAACCGTGCTGATGAAGATGCTCGCATGATACACATGAGTATACAGTTGGGTAATGAGCCACCTCTTTCTCTTAGACGGGATCTGGAGCATCTGATGTTTTTAGTAAGTTCTTTTAAAAATAAAATGTTGAGAAGTCATTATAGTTTCATTTTTTAAAAAATTGGTACATTGGTTAAAAATAATACAGTTGGAATAGCAAGAACATTGGTGTCAAATCTTATATTAAATACACTTCTGGCACCTCTCAGGTGGGCTCCATTGCAATTATAAGAGAAGCATTCCTGGTGAGTTCTGGCAACTCTTTTTCTAGAAAAATGGCACTTTTGTATCCCACTTAAAAAATGTGAGATGTGATGTCAGGTATGCTAAAGTAACTATATTTCTTCTTAATGCTGGCAAATTAGTCTTTAGTCAGAAAAAGTTTCGTAAGTTTTGAAAGCTGCCCCAAGGAATTTTGTGACTGTGGAATGGAATACAGTGGTACCTCTGGTTATGTACTTAATTCATTCTGGAGGTCCGTTCTTAACCTGAAACTGTTCTTAACCTGAAGCACCACTTTAGCTAATGGGGCCTCCCACTGCTGCTGCGTGATTTCTGTTCTCATCCTGAAGCAAAGTTCTTAACCCGAGGTACTATTTCTGGGTTAGCGGAGTCTGTAACCTGAAGCGTATGTAACCCGAGGTACCACTGTAGTGTTAACATAGCTGGGGATGCTGCTAATGGAATCTGTTTTGTATTTGAATTTGGCGCACGGATGATAATCAGGTGAAAGGCAATGTTTCTAGAGAGCCAGTGTAGTGTAGTAGTTAAGAGCGGTAGTCTCGTAATCTGGGGAACCGGGTTCACGTCTCCGCTCCTCCATATGCAGCTGCTTGGTGACCTTGGGCTAGTCACACTTCTCTGAAGTCTCTCAGCCCCACTCACCTCACAGAGTGTTTGTTGTGGGGGAGGAAGGGAAAGGAGAATGTTAGCCGCTTTGAGACTCCCTTGGGTAGTGATAAAGCGGGATATCAAATCCAAACTCTTCTTCTTCTTCCTAAAGATCATGATAGGCTATAGTGTGTGTGTGTGTGTGTGTGTGTGTGTGTGTGTGTGTGTGTGTAATTGTAGGTATGTAGGACTCACATTATTTCTGTTCTACAGATTGCTGAGTTGTACAAGAAGGATCCATTTAATTTGGAGCTTGCTCTTGAGTACTGGTGTCCTTCGGAGCCCCTGCAGAGTTCCACCATCATAGGATCGTATATTGGGATAGCCCACCAAAGACCACCTCAGCGTCAGGTGAGAAAATACCAGTTCCCTCCACTGTTGTTTGGGCTTGGGTTTTCTTGAAAGCATTTAAAAACAATTAGTAGCACATCGTATTTCCCCAAGGCTCTGGATGCTTGCATTTCATAGGAAGAGGGGACAAGCTGGGGCACACCCAGCTATCCTTCTGTGGCACTAAATGTGTCGTCTGAAACAACAGAACTGCTTAAAATGATAGTGACAGCAAAGGTGGATAAAAGAGATTCAGTTGTTTTTCAACCCCACCCCACCCCCTGCTCCCCTCTGCATTGGGGCATAAAAATACTGACTTGCTGTATTGGGCATTTGAAAGGATTACATTGAGCATTCTAAATGCTAAGCAGTTTTCCATGTTTCCTTAAAGTTTTTTAAAGTTACTGTATGCCATGGGGCATAATCCAGCATAAGTTCAGCATTTTCAAGTCCCATTGATTTCAGTGTGAGATATAAAAATACTCTCAAATCTTCCCCACCGCAATTGATGGGACTTAAATGTACTTAACATTTAACTGGATCGTTCACCTAGTGCATGTATGGGACACCTTTGGCCCTTAAGACGTTGATGAACTACAGCTCCTATCTGTCCCAGCAAGCATAGCCAATGGCCAGGGATGATGGGAGTTGTAGTTCAGCCATGTCTGGAGGGCCAAAAGTTCTCCATGCCTTCCCTAGTGCCTTGGAAGGGGTGGAGAATTCTTGTGCAACCAATACCAGTTTTAAGAAAATCAAGGCTAGAAAAGTGATTTGATTTTGGTTGTTAGCGTCTGAACAGATTGTGTACATTACAAGTTATTTTAAAACTTTAACTTTGGGGGCCTTTGGCTTTTTGGCATATATTTCTTCCTAGGCAAATGTTTCTATACTTTTTTTGTAGGTTGTTTTGTCTAAATTTGTTAGACAAATGGGAGACCTCCTTCCCTCAACAATTTACATTCCTTACCTGAAAATGCTCCGGGGATTAGCCAACGGGCCCCAATGCGCTCATTACTGCTTTACTTTGCTGAAGGGCAATGGCAGCAGCCATGGTAAGAAATAAGGCCTCAAATAGGCCAACATACTTTCCCATTCACTTGAATCTGTTGCAGCAGAACCTCAGTACTAATGCATTATTTGCAAGGCAGCCTATCATGAAGCAGACAAGGAAGTGAATGCTTTAGTCTTAAGCTTTTCATATTTCAATATGCTATGTTCTTAAGCACATTTCTAGTTAATGTTTATCTGTGTTCACTATAGCTTGTTTCTAAGTGTAAACTTTGCGGCTGCCTTTTAGGAAAAGAACAAAGGTAAGAGAGCACATGTAAAAGGTTCCAAGTTCAATACCTGCCATCTCCAGGTTGAGCTGGAAAAGACTTTTGCCTCAGACCCTTGAGAGCCACTGCCGGTTCGTGTGTGGACAATACTGAGTTAGATGAACCAGTGGTCTGATTCAGTATTAGGCAGCTTTCTTCGTGTCTGAGGGACAGTAAGGTAAAGGTAAAGGTACCCCTGCCCGTACGGGCCAGTCTTGCCAGACTCTAGGGTTGTGCGCTCATCTCACTCTATAGGCCGGGAGCCAGCGCTGTCCGCAGACACTTCCAGGTCACGTGGCCAGCGTGACAAGCTGCATCTGGCGAGCCAGCGCAGCACACGGAACGCCGTTTACCTTCCCGCTAGTAAGCGGTCCCTATTTATCTACTTGCACCCGGCGGTGCCTTCGAACTGCTAGGTTGGCAGGCGCTGGGACCGAGCGATGGGAGCGCACCCCGCCGCGGGGATTCGAACCGCGACCTTTCGATCAGCAAGTCCTAGGCACTGAGGCTTTTACCCACAGCGCCACCTGCGTCCCGACCTGAGGGACAGTATTTTGGTATAAACCAGGGGTCAGCAAACTTTTTCCACAGGGGGCCGGTCCACTGTCTCCCAGACCTTGTGGGGAGCCAGACTATATTTGGGGGGGATCCCCCCGATTCTTCTCTCCCTTCTCCACAGCACCGGAAGAGCCCCAGTGACTGCTTACCCGTGCCTTGTGAGCAGCAGCGGCTGGCGGTGGCAGAGGGACAATGAGCAGCGCAAAAGGGCTGGCTCTGGAGAGGGGCTGCTTAAAATGGCGCTCAGCCAACCGCAGCTCAACAAAGCCCACCCCCTTCCTCCTCTAGGCAGGGCAGGGAGAAGCCAGGAGGAGGGAGGGAGGAGGTGCCACCACCGCTGTGTATGTGTTTGTGTGGGAAATGGCGCAGCCCGAACGATCAGAATCCTCACGCCGATCCACACGGCGATTCCCAGACCGTCTGCGGGCTGGATCCAGAAGGCAGTTGGGCCGAATCTGGCCCCCAGGCCTTAGTTTGCCGACCCATGGTATAAACAAATGGGACCCACAACCAAATGTTGCAGTGTGGCGTGCTCCTGTTAAGGATTCTAGGAAGCCATGCCCTTTCTAGGCTACTGCATCCATCCTCCTCTACCCCCGCCCCCAAACTATCAGTTTGCTTTCCCTGCCCACTAAGCATACTCAGTTGTTTTTGGTTTCCCTTTGCAGGTTTTTCTACTGGTGATTTTTTGTGCTTTTTAATATTAGAATATAGGATTGCTAGTGTTTTTCAGATGATATATAATAAAAATGTTTAATCTTAAATTTAGGGCAGGTTTTATTTTTTTAGGTGTAGGCTTAATTAACATAATCTGTACTCACACAGATATTTTTCTCCCCCTTCTAGCTGAAAACATCCAGGGAGCAGGTGGCAGTCCTGTCTCCTGGGAGCACTTCTTCCACTCTCTGATGCTGTACCATGAGCACCTGCGGAAAGATTTGCCTAGCGCAGATAGCATTCAGTATCGTCACCTTCCTCTCAGAGGCATCACCCAGAAAGAACAGGATGGATTGATTTCATTTCTGCAACTTACAGAAACTATAGTGAAATGGGTAAACAGGCCTTTCCTTTAATGGTTGATGCATTCGGGATTCCGTTTGTCCATTATTTTATTAATTAAGTTGGCTTTACAAACCCAGCACATTTTATATTGAAAGTCAGATGTACTAGAGGAAAATTGATATAGCCGTTGATAGACTTGAACTGAAGTTCATTTTGACTGGGAGAAAAATAGAAAGTAAGGAAAATATTAGTGTTGGATACTTATTCGTAATATAATTGGCCCCATAATGACATTGCTTAGCTTTTGTTTGAATCTTCAGAGGTCATTGGTGCTCTTTTTTCTTCTCTAGAGTGAGAATGCCCGCTTGGCTCTCTGTGAACACCCTCAGTGGACACCAGTGGTTATAATTTTGGGACTTCTGCAATGTAGCATCCATCCCATTTTGAAAGCAGAGTTATTAGAGACTCTTTCAGCCTTTGGGAAATCTCCGGAAATTGCTGCTTCCCTGTGGCAGTCATTGGAATACACCCAGGTATCTTAACTTTTTCCATGGCAGTTTAACTCTTAGTGCAATCCTGTACGTATTCGGAGACTATTCAGCAATGTATGCTCTGAATACTAGAAGTTTATGCTTTCCCCCAAATTCTGTTTTATTCAACTGTTGCTAGTTCTTACTTAAAAATCAGCTGGCGTTAATTATATGCATGTCATTGTTTTCTGTATTCGGAATGTTGGGCTGTAGCAGCAGCAGCTGAAACAGAATGAAAAAGTGCAAGTCCAATTGGTTCCCCTTCTGTGATGTATTATTTGCTTATGTATTATAAATCTGTACTGGCAGATTCTGAATAAGGTTAAGAAGAAAGGCAGATTTCCCTTTTTGTGGAGAGAAGGTGGGAATGTGTCTTGAGGTAAAGACAGCTGATCACGCTAGCACTCTAGTCCTTTTAGGTCCGATCAACAAAATCTTGCTGCCTACAAGGGAGAGCCAGCACAGATGCAATGCAGCCTTATATTTAATAATTTTCCTGGTAATCCTAGGTGACCAGGTATTCAATAAAGCAAATGAGCAAGTTGGTGGTGGAGAAGTGGATTGCTGTGTCCCTCCTCGACTTTTTAGTAGAAGCAATTTTGTTAATAGCTTGTGTTTCTATGCTAGCTGCAGAAGGGAGCTGCTTTTATTCTGTGGTCAACATGGAAATTTAGGCTAGTAGCCTCTTAGCAGGTTTGTAAACATTGGCGGACTTGTAACTTTTGTGTGCTCATTCCCTTGGTGACGGGAAAAGCCGATAGGACTTTGCACTCCTTCCCCATAGTTCCTCCTTTCTTGTGCAGGTTCTCCATTCTCCTTTCGTCACCAGTGTTAGCTGTGGTTAGTTGTTACATTTGCACAATCTGTGGATTTGCAAGGGAAGAGGGAGCATGTGGCTCAACCCCATAATCGTGGTTAAGGAACGGGAAGTGTTACATTTGCATTAGTCCGGTGTTCTCTACTGGGACGGGTATTTTCAGGTGCTGCATTAAAAGCTTGTTGGATAGAGTTTAATCTGTCTTTCTGGAAGGGTGACAATACCTTTTCATATGGGTAGAAGCTCTTGAAAAAGAGTGTGCAAGATAAACAGTGTAGCTCATTTTTTTAGCTCTCATGTTCTTTCGGTGATTATGAAAAATCATTTCCTTTCTCTCTTGTTTGTTTTGAAAGATACTACAAACTGTCAGAACTCCAGGCCAAAGACAAGCCATTGGCATTGAGGTAAAATCTGTTTCTAGTGGTTGTACAAAGTGAAAAGTTGTAGGACTGCTTCAGCAAAGAGGAGCTTCAGAGTCTTTTACTTGCATATTTAAAAATAGTAATAATAGTGCACATACTCTTTTTTTTAAAAAAAAAGTCAAATTGTTCAGAAAAGTCAAAAGGGAAAAAAAATCCTTACAAGATGAGTAGACGCTTGAAATTGGTTGTGAAGAGCGTTCTGATCCTGTGTAGATTTAAGCATGCCTGAACCAATGGAAGTCAATTGACTTAGATGCATCTGACTCTCAAACTGCAAGCACTGTTGGAAGCAATGGGGGTTGTTGTGACTAAACTTATTTCACTGATTACTAATTAACTTGGCTGTGACTAGTTTCAGCTTAATTGAGGCCATAGACATTGAAAAGCAATAGGGAAATTAAAAACCTACTAAAATTTAATGCCCTACCCCTTCTTAGTCATTTTTTGAAGGCAAACGTGCCTTGTGCTGTCCATCTGGTTGCGGTGAAACATGAGAATCTATTGTAATTGTGTAAAAAACCCAAAAAAACTTCTATGGATGCATTCTGACATTATGATGCAGTAAATTACATTCTTAATAATGTTTGTTTCTCTGTTTTCCTGCAAAGGTTGAATTGAATGAAATTGAATCCCGGTGTGAGGAGTATCCTTTAACTCGTGCTTTCTGCCGGCTCATTAGCACACTGGTGGAGAGTTCATTTCCTTCTAACCTGGGCGCTGGCTTGCGCCCACCAGGCTTTGATCCATATCTGCAATTTCTGAGAGATTCTGTGTTTCTTCGATTTCGTACAAGGGCCTATCGGCGAGCTGCTGAGAAGGTAGCTTCTGTTTCTAAATATGTATTGTTTTTAAATGTTGACTTTTTAAAATGATGTGATGTTTTGCTAATTTCTGCCCCTAAGATTTATAGCTAATCACATTAAAATTGAGCCAGTGACTGGGTTCCGTGTATTCCACTGCCATAACATGATGCTCAGAGTTAGAAAATTAGCGATACTTAAGAAGGACTGTAGCTCAGTAGTAGAGTCAGGTACAATTCCTGGCCATCTCCAAGAGTGGCTGGGAAAGGCTTCTGTCTGACTGCATGGAGAGCCACTGCCAGACAACATAGATTGTACTGAGCTACTTGGACTAATAGCCTGATTCTGCATAAGGCATCTTTTTATCTTACTAAAATGGGAAGCTGAGGTTTGAGATGTCCACTTTTAAAATAATATTTTATGTGTGCTTTTCTTGACAGTGGGAAGTAGCGGAAGCAGTTCTAGAGGTTTTTTACAAACTGCTGAGAGATTACGAACCTCAGCTTGAAGATTTTGTGGACCAATATGTGGAGTTACAAGGTATGCACTTTCCTGGTTTGTCTTTAGCTCTGTTTTTGTATCTTGTTTGGGGAAGAAAGCAAAATGGTGACCAGTTCTCCTGCTGGCTTTTAGACCAAAATGGACTGCTGCTGGTGCAGGACTTCCTCACTTCCCTCCAGTCCCCCCCCCAAAAAATTTACTCTTAGGGAACTCACTGGAGCAGATATGGGGAGGGTCTTCAGACTCAGAAAAATAGTTCTGGGGGAACCTAGCAAAGAGGAATTGACTATAGTCTAACAGGCAAACAGAATGAGCAAATACAAAGTTATAAATTCAGAGAAGAAAGTACTACAATGTAAAAAGCAGCTGGATTTTGTCATTGTTTTGAAGCTGGTATAGGAGAAGAAGGGGTGGTGACTGTATTTAGATTTGCTTCAAAAAAAAACAATGGAATTTTTTTGACAAACTATAATGCTGATATTACTGAATTGTGCTTTTAATTTTTTAGGAGAAGAAATTATAGCTTATAAACCACCTGGATTTAACCTGATGTATCATCTGTTGAATGAGTCACCAATGTTGGAACTGTGCCTTAGCTTGCTGGAAGAAGGGGTTAAACAACTAGATACCTATGCTCCTTTCCCTGGTATGTAGCAAAAATAAATTAAAAATTCAACTTAAAAAAATATTTTGATGCTACTTACTGTATAGCCAGTGAACTGAATTCTTCATTATGTAGATCCACTGCAAGGAAAGCTGTTGAATAAAAGTTGGCCATTCTTGAGTGGGGTCTTTTAATACAAACTGTGATTTATTATGGCTCTATTAATGCACATATGTAGATAGACTGCAGCATTATTTGTTTCCCTCATAAGCCTTCTAGGCATGGAAGTGGGATTGTCTTTATTTCCTTTCCTTCCACAGGAAAGAAGCACTTGGAGAAAGCTGTACAGTATTGCCTTGGCCTGCTTAATCTGACCCTACAGAAAGAGAACCTTTTCATGGACTTGTTAAGGGAAAGCCACCTCTCCCTGATTGTTACATCCCTGGAACAGCTGCTGCAAGGAATCAACCCTCGGACTAAAAAGGCAGACCATGTGGTGAATATTGCCAGGTAGAACCAATGCATTTAGAAAGACAGATGTGGTTCTAGAGAGACTGGCATAATGTGAGACCATTGTGTGCCTGTTGAGAGGTTCCTACAGCTTGCTCTGCTCCTTACACAGATTATCACTATTCAGCCCACTGCAAAGAAATCAAATATTGTCTCTGTACTGACCTGATTTTAAGGATCGGGTCCAAATTATGAATCTATTCTGAGCAGTTGCATATGTCTGAAAGCCTTTGGGGTTTCCCCTGGGTCTGCTGATGCCCTCCTTCTGTGTGTGTGTGTTGTTTTGGTTATAAATGGCTGGCATTCGGAACAAATGAGAGCTATTTGTGTATAATATGATTTAGTATCATCTATACATGTCTGATGTAGCTGCATGCAGCAGCAGCATATGAGGGTGGAGTAGGGAGAGCAGTAGCATCACCTTGCTGGTGGCAGTGGTGCTGTGTTTGTGTCAGTGGAACAGGGCAAAGCAGTGGCAGGGTTGACAACGGCAGCCCACAGGTGTGCACAGCAGTGATGGCAACCCAGAGCTTGACCTTGCTGCTGCCTCATGCCATCTCTGTCACAGTGAGCAATGCTGCTGCTGCTATTCTCGCCTCCCTTCACCTGCTTCTGCATATATATTTTTAGCCTCAATACTAATTTTTATGAATAATAATAATTTTATTATATGTACCCCACCCCAGCCACTCTGGGCAGCTTCCAGCATGGAAGCATTATTAAGGCTCCCTTTCCCCCTTTTTTCTGGCATTTCTAGTTATTGACAATTCCTATGTTCTTGTAATTTTCAAGGTATCTTTATCATGGCAATACCAATCCTGAACTGGCTTTTGAAAGTTCCAAGATCCTGTGTTGCATTTCCTGTAATTCTAATATTCAGGTCAAATTGATTGGAGATTTCACACAAGACCAGGTAACTGTTGTTACATTTGTTTTTTTATGCAAGGGAGGGGAAGAATGATGTAGCCAGCACATGCCTTTACTGTTAGAATGGTTTCTAACCAGGTCAGAGTTGTTTACATTTGTATGGTTCTCAGGACCTTCCCATCTAGTCAGCAATCAAATCTTACTTAACTTTAGCATTAAGGCTGCTTCATGTAACTTGGGATCATTTCCCAAGACTCTCTACAACTGATTTCTGGGAGGAGGAGTCTGAAGATCCTTTATGGTCTGCATATGACCATATAACTCAAAAGATCTGCATTGGCTACCTGCACAATACAAGGGCCGTTAAGATGTTTTGATGTATTAAATCCTAAAGTCTCAGGACCCAGTTTCCTGAAAGAGACTTTCTCCCTATATTGTTCTGCCTGGGCTTCAAGATAGGCAGGGGAGGTCCTAAATCAATCTGTCATTGTATAATACCTCACTATCTTCTCATTTCCATTTTTTGGTTGCAAATCCAGAATATCAGCCAGAAACTAATGGCTGGGTTTGTGGAATGTTTGGACAATGAAGCTGCTGAAGAAATCATTAATCCTGATGAAGGTATGAAAGTAGTCCATGTTTTTTGTACATTAAAATAAGCTGCAGGATAACTGAGAATGAATTATCAAGGATCCTCAGAATGTGACTATTTGCAGAACTGAAAACCATTTTATTAATATATTTTTGGCCTATAATTGAGTTCAGAATCGTGTGTCCTTTTTTCTTATTTTTATAACATTTTGGGCAAAAGGCAGAGCACTAATTTGCAAGCTAGTTTTAAAAGCAATTCTATTAAAGTCACTGCTCCACGAAATACTTTTATGTGGATGGACTGGCAATTTATACTGCTGATAATTCTTTGAGGCATGTTGACACGTGGAAATACTTTCGTGTACGCTTCCCTGCCTGGATAGGTCAACACAAGTGATTAGGCAAGTGCCTATTTTCCCTGTTGTAACAAAAATATTGTACATTATTGCAAATCATGTATGTTTCCATTAAAAGCCATTGGATATTAGAATTGAGCACTTCATGAATTTGTATCACTGATGTGTATTTTTGGTTCCCAGAACTTGAAGCTGAAAGGAAGCAGGCCCCAATTTACCATGAAACAAGGATTAACATCCTGAACCTTCTCATCGCCTCTTTGGAGTGCAGCCCACCAAATCTTGCCTTGTATCTTCTGGGTTATGAATTCAAGAAGCCTGTGAGCAACACAAACTTGCAAGACCCAGGTACATGGCTGAAGAGGGCAGGGTGGGGGAGCTGCTGTTCATATGTTGGAAGGAATCAGCTCAGTAGTAGAAGGAATTTATTTTTGCCCAGAATGGGCAGAAGTTTCACGCTCAGTAGACATAACAAAATGATCTACGTCAGGCTTCCTGAAACTTGGCCCTCCAGATGTTTTGAGACTACAGTTCCCATCATCCCTGACCACTGGTCCTGCTAGCTAGGAATCATGGGAGTTGTAGGCCAAAAACATCTGGAGGGCCAAGTCTGAGGAAGCCTGATCTACGTCAAGAGTACTTTACTGTGAGTGATTACAGCTATGACCACATGTTTCATGCCGGCCAGCTGCAAGTGAAAAGTCTTGCAAAAACCAGACACCTTGCAAAACCCGGCAAGACCCAAGAGGAGTCAGACTGAGCCAGATTTAACCCTGCTCATCAGTTGATGTGTGGGGCATTAAATCCTGCTGCTTTGGGGGTGGGAACAGGCATGCAGCAAACCCCACTCTCCCGACCATCAGCTGACATGAATGGGTGTGGCTTGGGGAAAATGGACCCCTTGGAGGGCCAAACTGGACCCCCTGGAGGACCAGGATTGGCCCACAGGCCGAAGGCTGCCCACCCCGATCTACTTGCTGTTCCGTTTGTTAATTATCTTTTCAAATTAGTAAGCAGTATTAACATTAGTGTGCTGTAGAAAGTATATATAAATTTGACAAAATGAATGAATAATTGGATCCTTGCCATAGTCCAGTTTTGATAAAATGCAATGTTAAATTAGAGTAAAATATTTGCTATTTTTGTGAAGTAAATCTTAAAAACAGGGTGATGTTTCGTTTCTATACATCATGCACAGTTTTCCCCCTAAATATGAATGTTGCATCTACAGGTGTATTGGGCTGCCCTAGAACTTGCCTACACGCTATTTTGACCATACTGGAGAATGGTACCGAAACAAGGTCTGGTCCCACAGCGGTTCAACAATCTCCTCATCTAGCAGAATTGTGTTACCAGGTATACATGATATTTCCTGTTTTAGGAAAGCTAAAATGGGGTGCTCTGTATAAATCCAATGAGCTTTCAATTTGGAGGGAATTGATTTTTTCAGTTTACTAATATAATTTCAGTTTTTAAAAAAACATTTAACATTGCAGTCCTACTCAGAAGTATGTCTCATTGAATTGAATGGGATTTACTTCCAGGTAAATGTGTATAGGATTGCATGAGTAGATCTGAGTTTAAATACAATACTTAATTAGAAATATTTTGGCTAGTATTAAAGGAAACTAATATCTGGATTTCCTTCTTGTTCAAACAGGTGATCTATCAGTTGTGTGCCTGCTCAGACACTTCAGGCCCGACAATGAGATATTTGAGAACCAGCCAGGATTTTTTGTTCTCTCAGTTGCAGCATTTACCATTTTCTGTCAAAGGTACGACTTTTCAAGTACAGTCTCATAATTTTGTTTCTAGCAAGTTATTTATAGCCTGCATTTAAGAAATTAAAAAATTGTCCAGTAGCACCTTAGAGACCAACTGAGTTTGTTCTAGGTATAAGCTTTCGTGTGTGTGCACACTTCTTCAGATACTGAACAATTTTTTTATTTTTTATTTCGACTGTGTCAGACCAACACGGCTACCTACTTGAATCTGGATTTAAGAAACATTATTTACAAGTGGCTTGCAAAATATACACAAAAAATATTAGTTAGAATATTTGTAACATCTACTTCATAAAACTAGTAAAAACAACAAATAACCCAGCATTAGCTAGAAAAAACAGATCACAACACCATTTATGTCACTCAGTCTACAACTAGTCACTGAAGACCATGACAGAATATCTTCAAGGCCCTTTTAAAAGTATTGAAGAATGAGGCATTCTGGATCTCATATAGCACTGAATAAAACTTGAAGAGACACCAGTGATCTTACATTCTTTTTTCAATTCTCATTCATTGCTTGGAAGAATCACTTCTTCTGTTTTGCCTTTTTAACAGAATTTGGAAAGTCTCGTCTTAGCAAGATTTGCAAATTCTTGTCCTGGCAGGGAGAGAAAAGTCATTTTTCCTTTTGTGTATTTGTAGGTATCTTAGAGCCACTCTGTGTGCATTATTTTTTTCTAATAAGGTGATGTCCATGTTGTGCAGTTGGAGGGCCAAGAGAATATACATTTCAAAAGCGGCTCCTCTTTTTCAGGGCTTTGCCATTAATTACATTGTGTGGAAAGCTGCTTTACATAAACAACTTCCCACATAGAGAGCAATGCCCCATTTGCTCACATTTCCAAGCAGCAGATGTGTAACAAAAATAACATGAGTCCAACCAGCAATGGTAGACTCTTCTGAAGTGTCTGTATTGCTCCCATTCTTGCCCTATCTTGACTTTCAGAGCATGAGATTCCAGCTTTGAACCAGATGTCCTGGCTAATGAAGACGGCCTCTATAGAATTGCGCGTTACTTCACTGAACCGCCAGCGTTCTCACACACAGAGACTCCTGCACCTCCTTCTGGATGACATGCCTGTCAAATCCTACTTAGGTAAATGGAGCACGGAAGGCTGCTCTAAGAATCAAAGACTGCTCATATCTAAAGGGCTCCTTTCCATTTTTTTATTACTTTCCACGTTCATATCTGAATGATATAATGCTTTCCTTACACTTTATAGTGGCTAACCTTGGAAGTAAATATAAGCCAAGGTTTCAGACCACATGAATTAGCAGTCATGTTGTGGGCCGTACTGAGCATTTATAGTACACTCTATATATTTTATAGCACTTGAGACATAATACCACACACACTATGGAATCATTATAACCTTACAATATTTTAATGCATTTATTAGGCTGGAATTTCCCTAGGTAAAGGTAAAGGTAAAGGGACCCCTGACTATTAGGTCCAGTCGTGGCGGACTCTGGGGTTGCGGCGCTCATCTCACTTTATTGGCCGAAGGAGCCGGCGTACAGCTTCTGGGTCATATGGCCAGCATAACTAAGCCGCTTCTGGCGAACCAGAGCAGCGCACGGAAACGCCGTTTACCCTCCCACCAGAGCGGTACCTATTTATCTACTTGCACTTTGATGTTCTTTCGAACTGCTAGGTTGGCAGGAGCAGGGACCGAGCAATGGGAGCTCACCCCGTTGCGGGGATTCGAACTGCTGACCTGATCGGCAAGTCCTAGGCTCTGTGGTTTAATCCACAGCACCACCCGCGTCCCGGAATTTCCCTAGAAAGCAACATTTTTAATTTTTAAAAGTCCTTTGCTAAGTTTGAATTTGTGCAACTTTGCTTTCATTCATTTGGGAAAAGCTCTCCAAGGAGTATACAAATAAAATTTTCAGTGAAACACAGCTAAAATCCATAAACTGATTTAAAACAAATATGCATTAAACTATCATAATTGAAAGCAAAGATAAAATCGAGAACTTTAACAACAAATATTGGTAATTAAATAATGTCTGAATATGCTTGCTGAAGCAGAAAATTTTCAGCAGCAATCTAGCACAATATAGTGAGGGTGACTGCTTAATGTCATTAAACAGGGAGGTCCAAGCCACACTAATGAAATGCCTCCTCATATGGAGATCATGTGACACTTGTAAAAGTGCAAGATCTGCAGATCAAAGTGATCAAATAGGTCCACATGGGGCAAGGCAATCTCTTAAGTAAACTTTTTCAAAATTTCAATCCTCTTAGCTGAAGGTGAAGGAGGCATAGAAGATGAAAGCCGGTCTGTTAGTGGGTTTCTTCATTTTGATACTGCCGCCAAAGGTAAGTCTCGTTGTGGCTGGTTTACTCAGTCCTTCTACTCTGGATTAGAACCTGAGCAGTCTGTGTCCTGTCTTTGCTTTTGCTTATATTGAGAAATTGGTGGCTATGAGCCAGGTGAATTAATTTAACTGTAAACTATTGTTTCAATGTTGTGTCAGCGATCTAAAACACAACTGTTTCATGTACAGCAGGCATGAGCTATAAATCTGTATACTAATTTGCAGTTTGTTGGGCTGTTTATTGCACCTCCCGGGGTCTTTTTAAATAACCCTTTTTGTGGTCAGTGTGACAGAGCTCCTGGTGGGGGGGCAGGGAGAGAGAGCCTCAACAAACACTATTGCAATCAAACTGCTGTGTGCATGACAATATCTTGGTAGGATAGGGTTGTACAAGTCCAGGATCTGACTATATGTCAAAGACAGGGGACCTCTGTCTCACAGGCTAGATTTGGCCCATCAAGTCTCCCCATTTGGCTCGCCAGGCTGTTTTCTCCAAACCGTGCCTACCTGCCATATGTAAAGTGTGGGGCAAGTAGAGATGTGACAGAAGAAAGCAAGATGGAACTTCCTCTATATCAGCTGGTGCATGGGGAGTTCAATTCTGCTTGGTTCAGGAGCACAAAAGACATCTCGTATGGGGAACTTGCGCGCTCCAACCTTGCAGAGAGCAGGATTGAATTCACCATGCATCAGCTTTTGTGTGGGAAGTTCAGTCCTGCTTGTTCACTAGCTCTCCCCATCACTGTTAGGCTAACACTGAGAGGGGGGCAGGACCACCCACCTGTCCATCACTTGATGTCATTTGGCCCAGAGGTTGAGGGTGGAATGAAATATCTGGCCCTCCAGGCCAAAAGGTTTTCCCACCCTGCTGTAAGTAGATATTTGTGCCTACATCTAACATTTCAGGTTTAAATGTTTCCCTTTTTATATATAGAATTTACGGAAACCATTAGGAACAAAATTAAATTATAATCAGAAAGCTCTTTCCATTAAAGCTGCTTTAACTTCTGTCTTCAGAATTCAGTTAAACTCTGATTCTTCCATTTCTGAATAGATTTTTTCCCTTCCTTAGTACGCAGGAAGGTCTTGAGCATCCTAGACTCAATTGACTTCAGTCAAGAGATCCCAGAACCTTTGCAGCTGGATTTTTTTGACCGTGCTCAAATTGAGCAGGTCATTGCCAACTGCGAGAACAGAAGTGCACGTGGACCAGTTATCTGCAATGTCAAGGTGAGCAATTTCTAGAAACCTCTGTACCTGGCTTCACAGTTTAAGGGTGTAGTGCAGCAAACATTATGTATATTCAGTATGTATATTTTTTATTTCTGTGGAAGATTTTTTGATAAAACCTTAACTCTCCCACTGACTTCAGTATGTCAGCATTTACATTAGTAGCCTCTCAAATGTGAGAATTAACATTGGAATAATTTATATAGGCTTTTATTTACATACCTGATAGTGATATGGTTATCTTCAGGTTCATACCACTGTTGTGCCAGCTTCTTTACAAAACACAGTGCCTTATATTGAATGTCTTAAAAGGAAAGCTGACATTTCAAGTTGAACATTGTTGTATTTTCCTGGGCCTGTTTCATTTAAGTTGAACTGGGATGGAAATGAAATTGTGGACCCAAATATGAAATGAATGAAGTGAATCAGAAAGGGAATTAGCAGTGTTTTCATGTTCACAGTTGTCTCCAAATTTTACACATAATAGATTAACAAAAGACACCACTTTCCGTTCTTCAATTCTAGCATCTCCACAAAGTTCTGATTGCTGAAGTTAATGCCCTACAAGGGATGGCAGCCCTTGGGCAGAGACCTTTGCTCATGGAGGTAAGACCACTTAAAATGTGTAAGCTTGATTGAAACCTGGGAAGTTGCCATATACAGAATCCATTTATTGGTCCATTTATCTCAGCATTGTTGACACTGACTGACTTCAAGCAAGGGCCCTACATGGAGATGCTAGGGATTAAACCCAGGACTTTTTTTTGACATGCATAGCATGTGCTCAACCACAGTTGTGGCCATTTCTTGAAAAACAGCTGCACGGATTATTTTACTACTAATTGTTTTTTTGGAAGAGCCCAATATCTGTCATTCATTTATATAGCTCTTTTCACTTTATAAATGCTTTCAGATAAATTACTTTGCAATACTTCATTTATTGTGTCAGCAGGGCTTGGATGTAGGTAGCGCTGGCAATTCTCGTCTTCCCTAAGGCCACCCAGTGACCGTGATGCTGGTTTCACGATGAAGCAGAGCATCGCTTCTAAGGAAAACTGAGACTGAGAATTCTGCTGCCCAGAAGGGGTGCATAGAAAGCAATTTGAGTTGCTATTTAAAGGGAATCTCAATGGGGAGACAACCCACATTCCTCTGATGGCATTCCCCCCCCTTTTAAGCAGCTCCCTGGCAAAATCCTCAAGCTGCTTTTGAAACTTGGCTGAGTTTGAAAGGCAGTCTTAGGGTTTCTTGGGCAACTGCGGAGAACGCAAACATGTGTGCACAATCCCTGCTTGATTATAGGCCAAGGGTATAATATAAATTAACTTTCTCAGAAGCTACTTTTTAGATATGTCCTTTGCAACTTTGTTTAAAAATAGAGCCTTTTTTTGGTCTCCTATGAGATAACCCTTTCCTTGACCGTCCAGGAAATCAACACAATTCTCCAGTATGTTGTGGAACGGAACAAGCTCCTTCAGTGTCTCTATGCTAAGCGGCATGCTCTGGAGTCCTGGAGGCAGTTGGTGGAAATCATATTAACTGCCTGCCCACAGGACCTTATACAACCTGAAGATAGGCAGCTTATTATCCGTGATCTCTTACAAGATTTGCATGACAAGGTAAGTCCCTTGAAATGACATGGTATGGTGACGCTGATGGCCAGTTTGGGTGTCCATTTTGAGTTTTTTAAAATGCACAGTTGAATTATGAAATATCCAATGGTTTCCAATCCATTCATATTTACCAGCAATTTCCCCTAACAAAATCTATGTTCTCTGAGTCAGCTATGCCACTTATTTAGCTTTTGTTACTGTTGCTTCCCAACTTCACTTTACAGACTTTTTAACACTTACTCAAGGGAGGTTTGGGAGGCTGGATATGGGCTTTTGAATGTTCTTGGATTGTCATAGCTGTACTTTTTGGATCCAATCAAAGTAGAGAGTTTGGGGGGCAGGATCCAGCAAGGAGATCAGTGTTTCTGTACCACACACTGCTTCATGATTGAGACACATTTGTCTCATTGCTATTTAAAATTGAACATTCTGCTTACAGTGATTTGTATTATAGATGCCTATAGAAATTATGCAGACGTGTATCACAAGCATGTACCAAAATAGCAACTCTTCCTTTTGTTCCCGTAAGATCCTGAATGACGATGCTGCTCAGGAGTTAATGCCTGTTGTGGCCGCAGCCGTGTTCACCCTGACCGCCCACTTAAGTCAGTGTGTGCGAACGGAGCAAAAGGAGCCATTTGCCGTCCCTTTGCCCGGGCACTCGCAGTTTGTCTTGATGCTGGATGGTTCTTTCACAACACCACCTGGTTCTGAAGGCATGGTGGTGGGATTCGCCTCTATCGGAGACTCTTCTCTACATATCATATTGAAAAAGATTCTGGATTTCATTCTGAAAACAGGTAATTGTTAATGGCCACTTTAAAATAGTTTCCATAATCTTTGGAGCAGTTGGTTGATGTGCTCCCCAGGTTCTATGGAAAGAGATTGGCGTGTGCATTACAAAAGCCAACATTCTGTAAATAAGTTGAGGTGGATAGCAACAGAAGAATGGTTTATGTTTGCTGTCTTTTTCCACAGTATAAATACCCTTTTTTCTGTCTGAGCAGGTGGTGGCTTCCAGCGAGTGAGAACACATCTGTATGGATCACTGCTTTACTACTTGCAGATTGCTCAGAGACCAGATGAACCAGACACCCTAGAAGCAGGTAGAATACAAAATGGTGATGAAAAGAGAACATGCGCTGCATTTGCAACTATATTTGATCTCTTTATATGACCAGAGTTCACAGTCCCATACTTCCCCCCATTCTCCATCAGCAATAATAATTTTATTTCTGGGGTTTTTTCAGCCTTCCCAAAGCCATTATTTCCCAGTCCCATATATGTATGAAGCTGACTGGTCAGTTTTATTTCATGCCCCATTTCCAGCCTTTGATTTCATCTATGTTCATAGACTGCTGTGACCCAAAAGCGTGAATGGTTAATTTTCTTCTGTCACGAGCACATTTCCATTGAAGGCATCTTGTGTTCTTTCACTGAAGTAAATTGTGTGTGTTTCCCATCAGAGATCATCCGAAGAAGATTTTTTGTTTGTATTTTGTTACAAGTAACATTCTTTGCTGAGGGATCTGTTTTCTCATTTGAACATTCCAACTAAAATGCTCTCCTCTTCCCCTGCCTATAAAGGCAAATGTAGTTGTTCGCCTTTAATTTTGTCCTTTTCTTCCTCTTTATAGCCAAGAAGACCACGTGGGAGCGTTTAACAGCGCCTGAAGATGCTTACAGTAAATTGCAGAGAGAAAACATGGCAATTATTGAAAGCTATGGTTCTGCCCTAATGGAGGTGGTCTGCCGAGATGCCTGTGATGGTCATGAAATTGGACGGGTAAATAAAATAAGATATTCTGTATTTTAATTTTAAACAGGTTCAGGTCACAATTTGGGGAGAAACACATACTGATGTCTTAATTTTGGAACATTCAAATATTTATTAAAGAATTACTTGACAGTTTAGGATTTTTTAAAAAGAAGTTTAGTAAGTCTTTCATATCTTACATACTTGCATTTGATAATTATAACGCTTTCCTTGTTACATCATTCAGTTTTTACATTTGGAAAAAAATGACTGCATTTGTACTTAAAGTTGGTTCTATAGCAGAAAAGGTAGTAGATAATGAAGAGTGAACATAATGTAAGCTATGAAGGTTGGGAAAGAATGCCCAGTGTTTACTCTTGTTCTGTTCTTCATTTTTAAAGCAGTCCATATAGTTTCAATGTAATTTGCCAGTTTGTGAAGAAACACAGTTAATGATTAATAGCATGTACATAATCATGACCAACCAAACTGGACATTATAAAGAAAAGGTTTTTGCCACTAAAAATAGCATCTACATTTGCCATCCCCCTTGATAATGTCTACCCAACTCTTGATATCACAGCAGTCAGTGATCTAGTGTGGGGGTAGGTTAAATGCATGTTTTCCTAGACATTTCTTAAATCTGCAGATTAGTGGCCCATTCACAGATTTTATTTACTATCAGAACTTTTAAAATAATGTCATTTGAAA
This sequence comes from Podarcis filfolensis, assembly GCF_964270895.1. Taxonomy (NCBI): domain Eukaryota; kingdom Metazoa; phylum Chordata; class Lepidosauria; order Squamata; family Lacertidae; genus Podarcis; species Podarcis filfolensis. Next base: position 42,267,937 of record NC_139612.1, on the reverse strand, counting down.
ACAAGAAAATTTCACTAGTTTTTGCTTGTGTGGAGATTTCTTGGAACTAGCACAGCAGCAACCCCCATAGAGCACTTCTGAAACTGGGACATCGTTTTTCTCTCATTTTGCATTCTCGCAAGATATGCCGCTGCAGCTGTAGACTAATAACTTCATATAGTACAATATTTGTTGCCATGCTTGCAAATGTAAAACATTAAAGTATTAGGAGCCAGTATCATCTTAGCTAGTCTGCAGATATTGTATATTCCCATTATTTCAACATAGTTAGTAATACCCTGTTTTTAAATAAGCTGTAGCAGATATTACTGTATTTTTCGCCCTATAGGACGCACTTTTTCCCCTCCAAAAATGAAGGGGAAATGTGTGTGCGTCCTATGGGGCGAATGCAGGCTTTCGCTGAAGCCTGGAGAGCGAGAGGGGTCGGTGCGCACCGACCCCTCTCGCTCTCCAGGCTTCAGGAAGCTATCCGCAAGCCTTGGGAGCCCACGGGAGTTCCCGTCGGGCTCCCTACGCATGCGGATAGCAGCCTGCATCTCGAAGTTGGGGGCGCGCTGCACAGCACGCCCCGGGCTTCGGTTCCCCGACCTGGTTTGGAGGCTGGCAGTGGGGAGAAGCGCGCTGTCCCCCGACCTGGTTTGGAGGCTGGCGGCGAGGAGAAGCACACTTCTCCCCGCCGCCAGCCCCACAAGCTCGGGGGACAGCGTGGAGGCGCAGCACACCTTCCTGCTGTCCCCCGACCTGGTTTGGGCTTCAGGCAGATATCCGCAAGCCGTGGGAGCCCGGCGGGAAGTCGCGCCGGTCTCCCAAGGCTTGCGGAGAGCTGCCTGTTCTGGGGGTTGGGGTCGGGGAAAGCCTGAGCTTCCCCCGCCCCAGCCCCGCGCCTGGGGGGGAAATATTTTTTTTTCTTTATTCCCCCCCCCCCAAAAAAAAAACTAGGTACGCCTTATGGGCCGGTGCGCCTAAGGGGCGAAAAATACGGTAGATAATTTTTGTATCCTTTCTTGAGGAATTTAATCTTTCATTTTTGTTTTTCAGATGCTAGCACTAGCCTTACTTGATCGCATCATCTCTGTAGATAAACAGCAGCAATGGTTGTTGTATCTCTCCAACAGTGGCTATCTAAAAGTACTTGTAGATAGCCTAGCAGATGATGACCTCAAGCTGCAAAGCTTACTTACACCCCAGCCTCCTCTTCTTAAAGCACTGTACACCTATGAGTCAAAAATGGTAAGATCTTAATAACTGTTCAGTGACCTGGGGTCCACACAGCCAAATCCTGGATTAATAATCCAAGATAAGCATGAGCATCATGAACCTGCATACAGCCCCTTTGTGCAAGTAAATAAACAAGCAGGGAAACCACAGTTAACCAAAGCTTCCTGTTACATGCAAACTGGGAATTGGGGTGTATGGCATCCAAACATGCCAAGGTTTGTAAGGCAACTTTAAAACGTGGTTTCATATCATGGCATGTTTGGGAGCCAGTGTTCCTAGTTTGTGTGTAATGGCAAGCTATGGTCAGTTGTAGCTTCTTGGCTTGTTTCTCTATTTGTATGGCAGGAGGAACCAGGGCAAGAGCAAAAGAAACTGTGTGTGGGTACATAGACCTCATGCATAACCTGGCTTAATAAGTGTTGTGTCACATCAGGGTTCCTATTACAAATATTAGCTAGATAGAGATGTCTTATTCTCATACTTCTTATAGCTTACTGGTATAAAACACAGGGTGTTCTCCTCTCCACTTGGAGGAAAGTGATGGTGTGGCAGGTTGCTAGACTAGGACTCCTACTTCCATCCTAGCTTTTCTCCACTTCTGTACATAGCAAGTTCTGGATCTGCTCTGCTGTACTGGATCAGGCGAGGTTTTCCCTTTCTGCTCCTCAGCAGTTGGTTGTCTTTTAAGGGGCAGTAGCCTGTATAGCCAGTATCCAAAATCTGAAAACCTAATTCCACATGTGGAGGTTGCTTAAGAATTACATTTCTTGACCTGCAGCTCTTCCACCCCCACCCAGTTCTGCATGGCAAGTTGTCTCTGAGAAGCATTTCAAATGCAGTTTATGACATGTTATGGGGGATCAGTTCATAGAAAAAAACCTCTCAGCAATTTCTTAGATTAGTGCAACACCATGTGTTATTCCAAGTTGCTTTTAAATCCTAGAATTCTAAATAAGTGTATTTTAAATCATGTCCATTGGATGTGTTAAATAAACAAATTTAATTCAGTTTTTGTGTTTTAACTTGAGAGCATGTTTTAAGGTTGCTGACAGAAAAATACTTAAACAAAAATATTGTCCTATGTTCTTTTTGAAATTCATTTTCTTTATTTTTTACAATATGTTTCAGGCATTCCTGACCAAAGTGGCCAAAATACAGCAGGGAGCACTAGAGTTACGTAGATCTGGAGTGATTGTGAAGCTTGCCCAGTGTCAGGTATATGACATGCGACCAGAAACAGATCAGCAGGGGTAAGTGTCATACAATTTGTCCTCAGAGTTATGTCCCAAGTTGCGAACACATCACAAGAACAAAACCTCTCAATGCCGAGGCCCCACTCTGTGTTTTACAACGATTAACATTTATATGCCTTCATTGAATTCATGCTGCTGTGTCAGGAAGGATCCTATCCAAACAGGTATAAGTATATTAGTAATAGTGCGTGTTTGCTGGAGATGTGGTACAAAATTATTTCACTATAAGTAGCTCTGCAGCCTTTGACTCCTGTGCTGCACTGTTGATAGGAACAAGCCTCTCTTGAAATGACTGTGCCATAAGATTTGGACTCCCTCCATGCAGACTGAGGGTGTAAATATGTGAATCAATTATATTTCTTAAAGCTATGTCAGTCTCCTCCACATCTTTGATTCTTCAAAGGAGGACAAACTATGGGGAGCTCCTGGAACCCACTGGACTTTTGCTACCACTCGACAGAGAGTGGGGGCAGCGCTCAGCTTTCATAACTTTATGTTCTGATGAGTTGCTGTGATGTTTTTTTAATCTACCAGTTAGTTATTTCTCATTTTCTTTTATTTCCTTTCTTCAGAATATTTGGAATGCGAGAAACCCCGGTCTTTATTCCTGCTCCTGTAGAACGCTATCGCCAGATTCTTCTGCCAGCTCTTCAGCTGTGCCAGGTCATCCTCACATCAAGTATGGCAGAGCACGCACAGGCTGCGGGACAGGTAAGGGGAAATGCAAGAAATTCCTAGCGGTGTCGGCTATTCATTACTGTTACTCCTTCCCATAGCAGACTTCATGTTTTATGTTTTGTTATTAATTTTATTTCTGTATATACTTTCTTGTTTCGTTATAGGTTTTGCAGTTCCTAATATCACATTCAGACACTATCCAAGCAATCTTGCGGTGTCAAGAAGTCAGTGTGGGCTCCTTGCAAGAACTGGCCTTGCTGACTGGGATAATCAGCAAAGCTGCTCTGCCTGGTGGGTACCTTTGGCAGCCAGTTTATAGCCATTCTAATCATTGACTTTGTTAGATAAATAGAAGCAATATCTCTTTCACCGAACTAACTTATCTTTGTAAAAGTGTGTGCAAACTTTTGACTTGCATAGAACTGAATAGACACGGAAAGTTCACAAAAACTCCTGGGCTAATGTTTATGTGTCACTTATTTGATTATGCATTCTAACCAGAAGAAGAATAAAAATAAGTATTGAGCCCCCATTGTATTATATTTCATTAGGTGCACTAGGTGATTTTGACCTTGATGTTACTGAAGGGATGCAGATTGAACTGCAAGGACATATTGGGCGATTTCAGGTATGCAATTTTATGATCACAACAACTGTTTTGTGTTAATGGTTTGAATTCAACTCCCGCCTCCCTGGCATGACAGACATGCAATAGATATCAAGCAGCTATACCTGGCAGGCAGAAACAGTCATCAGTTTCTCTACATTCCTTTGATTTTCAGCGCCAGTGCTTGGGCCTCCTATCAAGGTTTGGTGGTGGTGATAGATTGCGTCAGTTTAAGTTGCAAGACGATCAAGCAGAGGGAGGCAAAGTGAACAAGAGAGATGAAATTGAACTGGCCATGCAACAGGTGAGCCTCTGCTGATTAATACAACTAAAAGTCCCTTTTTCACAATGGTAAAATGTCTGTTTCTTCTTTTTTCTCCCATTATCCTAAGGATGTGGTAGAAGTGACCATGCCTGCACTTTGTACTTGATTGCTGTTAACTTGCTTTTTATATTCCTCTGCAGATCTGTGCCAATGTGATGGAATACTGCCAGTTGCTGATGATGCAGTGTGCCCCCACCTTTGAGCACACAGTTTGCCTCTTCACTCCTAGCCTGTCTGAGACCACTAATCGAGATGGACCTCGACAAGGTTGGTTTGTGGTTTTACTGGTGTAGAACAGGGACTGTATTCCAGAAGCTGAGTTAACACTGGCAAGAAGTTAACGAACCTTGGCATGTTCTTTCTCATATACTGAAGATTCCCTTTACATCGTGTTATGAAATGCCGCAGAAAAGTTTGAGAAATTTTCTATGGCGGATCAGGCTTTTAAAGAGCTTATTTATTATTATATCTTATATATCAGTCTTATATCTTGCCAGCAGTTTTATATGACAGAAATAGTAATTAGGCTTTGAAAATACTGCCTGGATAGCCATATTTGGTTGTGTGAAACATCTATCACAAAATAAGTAATGTGGTTACATGAATTTATCTTCCAGTTTATGCATTAAATTAATTTCAAGGTTTATAAATTTAGGCTTTAACTACTTCCCCTCAGGGAATTTAAGCTAATTTTTTTAACTTGGATTGTAATCTGTTTTAGATCCACAAGCAGCGGTGATTCCTTATTGGCGTTTGCCTGGCTTGGGTATCATTGTCTATCTGTTAAAGCAGAGTGCCAATGACTTCTTCAGTTACTACGACAGCCATCGTCAAAGTGTTAGCAAGTTGCAGAATGTGGAGCAGCTGCCACCAGATGAGATAAAGGAGGTAACCAACTTCAGTTCTCTTTGAGTCTCCTTCAGATTTATTATGCAAAAGAATGTATCATTATTGTAAATAACCAGTTGGTGAAGGAAAGCTTAGTAAATGTATCAGTGGCCATAACATTATTCCAAGATTCAAGAAAACCATCCTGCTGGGTTTTTCTTTCAACGTCTATATTCATACTTACTAACTCTCAGAAGGGCTAGCGTGAGGTAAACATTCCGGGTTTAGACAAATCTAAACATTTTTATTTTCCCTGATAGAATAAGATGACATAATTAAACTATTTCCCCCTATCAAACTTTGCAGAGATCATCAAGTTAGGGATTAGTTTGTCTGAAAATATGTAAATTGATTTCTTTTAAGAAAAAAAGTAGTCATGAATCCAATGCTTCCTATTAACATGTTTTTAAGTTTTCTGTAAAATAGGATAAAGTCAGACTTTCTGTGTAGTGGAGTCTGTAGGGCTCCTACACATTTTAGTGAACAGCTACACAGTAGTATGTCTAGTATGTCTTTATATGTCTGTTTGTTCTTTTCACAGTTGTGCCAGTCAGTTATGCTTGCTGGAGTAGACAAAATTTCTACTACCCAAAAATACATCTTGGCAAAGCGACGGTTGGTGAAGTTGATCAACAATCGAGCCAAGTTGCTTTCTCTGTGTTGCTGTATCTTTTGATAATTATGATGAGACACTGAAATTTTTACTGGTGAAATTTCTAAGTCAGCTTTTTAAAAAAATTGGAAATTCAGAACTTGTTCATGAAATCTGAGGGAGAGAGGGGCTTATTCGTCAATCTTCACACTTTAAATATTGACTTTTCTAGATCATGAAACCTTGCAGGGTATGGTACCCAACTAAGCACTCACTCCTTGCAAACCTGAACTTGCGATGTTTACTTACAGATAGATGGAAGTGTCTCCTTCATTCAGATATGCGGTTAACAATGAATAATTTATATCACAAAACTGCATTATCACTGGTCTAAAAACTAGATGCAATGCCCTTCAAATTTATCAGAATGAATTTTACAGTGTAACATAAGAAAATGTCAAAACCTTGTTTTTGGTTACTGATATGAAACTCATTTCCAAACAGTGGAATGTAGTAAAAGAGAAGGTTCGGCCCCTCTTTAAGAGGCAGAAGTAGTTTCTGGTCTTAAGGGTTTCTTAATTTCTTTTTTGTTTGTTGGACATGTAATGCAAAACTATTAAATTGTTTAATGCTTTATTAGTGTGTGTTGGTGGTAAGGTGGCCTGCAGTTTCTTCTTACACGTGTTTGTTTGGGAAATTACCATTGCAGTGCCTTCTCTGTGACTTTGGAACCCGCCTCCCTAGGGAAGCTAGACAGGCTTCCTTCCTTCTTGTTCCAACAGCTTTTGGGAATTGACTGATTTTAAATAAAGGACTAGTGCTGTGCTGTTGCTTTTTTGTAATTATGTATGTTTGATAGAATTCAAGCTAATTACATATAAAAAATCTGTTTCAATGTTTAATTTTTCTATGTTTTTAGTGGTTTTGGTTTTATCTGTAAGTTGCCTTGAGTCCTGTCAGGGAAAAAGGCAGAGTATAAATATGATGGTGTTTATGGTGATGATAACAATAGGACAGTATCAACAACAGTTTTGTCTCCTACCTGTGTTTTGGAAATATGCATGAATGTTGTGGGGAAAGACCTGCCCTGGAGAAATGTGGTCTTGTTTGTGTTAGTACTTAAAGATGGTTAAGTTTTCTAGAACAATGTTGAGACAATATAGGGGTTCTTAGGAGCCCTCATTTCCAAATTCTCTCTCTCTCTCTCTATATATATATATATATATGCATTTTCCTTTACTAGAAATGCTTGCAGATATTATAGAAACGTGCCTTTTCATTCTTTGGCGGCACCTAGAACACTATCTGCTACACTGTACCCCTACGGATTCTCAGGATTCTCTTTTGGCCTCCAGGAATCGAATCAAGAGCAGAAGATTACAAGGTAATTTTCCTCAGACTTTTAGGGGTTCTTGTGTTATGCTGTGTGATTAAAGTTACACACTAGGTTATGACAGTGTAATTAAGAATTCTGAATGGTTTTTAGCCTGCTTTAGTAAGTTTAGTGGTGACAATTTTTTATTCAGTCATAAACATTACTTTTATTTGGTGCAAGCAGTATGTGTTTGAATGCAGTTTTGGCTATTGCTGCACCACAGTAGTGCAGGGAGGGATTTCTTGCATTGATTGGACTGATTTTAATTGAATTATCAAACACAGCTGCATTAAAAATAGATGTCTCTTGTTCAACAAAATGTACACTGAAGTACTTTATTATTTTGTTAAGTTCAGCAAACTTGTTGAATGTTGTAAAGTTTTGAGCTACCTCCTCAAGAGGTGAACTCAATAGGTCCTTTCAGGAGGAGTCCTTTGGGGACTAGCCAAGTAGTTTTATGGGGGTGGTAGATGGGCAACAGGTAACATTGATAAGGGAGTTTGATGGGGAGAGATTCCACCAACAAGGTTCAGATCACCCAAGTCATGTTTCCTCTCAGTTCAAAAGAAAGAGTTGACTACCTTTTTCCTATATAGTGTGGAATCTTTGTTTGTGCCCCCATGTGTTCAGATACTTTATGGCACTGATTTGTGGGTTGCGGAAGCTTAATGATCCCACCAGCTGAAGCCAGGTGTATTAATGTTGCACCTGCATACAAGTCACAGAAATTCAGATCGTGGCTTTGCCAAGTTGAAAGCTAGAGGTTGACTTAAAGGAAAACCAGTTTGGTTGCCTGGGACAAGTAAGTCACTTCTACCTGTATGTTTTGGTATAGAGAGGCAATTACTGCATAGACAAAACAAGCTAGAAATCTTAAAGCACAATCCTATCATATCTACTAAGCTGAAAGTGCTCTTGAGTTCAGTGGCACATAGGCTACAGTCCTATAAATTGTTTTATGTTATACATTTTGAAAGCTTGTTTTGTACCTAAAAATAGCTATTGTCATTTTTTTAAATTCCAAGATACCTTCAGTTCAGATCCTAACTTCGATTTTAAAAGTGGATTGAGCAGAGTGAGCCAACTTGATATAGATCAGGTAAGATCTTTCAAATAGTCTTTTCTGGAAACAGTGGCTCAGTTCACACATAATGCTAAGCTAAACCCTGGTTTAGTGTGATGTGTGGACTCCTGAAGAAGAGGCTGCACCTACTCCTCTTCTGCTTTGACTTTATCTGCTCCAGACAAACAAGCTGTAATCTAGTTCATTTTTCAATTTGGGAAGAAACATAGAATAAATTCTGATGAACTTGTAGAACATCATTCATGCTTCCCATTATATCTTGCATAATTACTGAAGATGACTAGTTACATTTCCACTTCTGGATGAGAGATCCTTCTGAAATAAAATTTAAAAGGAGTACATTGTTAAGATTACAGTTATCCCTGATCCTTTGATTTTTTTCCTAACAGAGCTTGAGAAATAACTCATTGAGACCAATGTTTTATCATTCAGGGGTTTGTGATATGCCTTCCCCTCACAAAGCCACATAACTTTAATTAGACTTTTTATGAGAGCTGGTATTTCTAAATAAGAGAGAAATGTATGTTTGTTTAAAAAGAAGGTGTAATGAACAGAAGTTACATGATTTTTTCTCCACTTCTCCAGCTTCAGATTGAAGCCATCAACAGTTTTGGGGAATCGCTGCAGAAGAAGCTCCTTGACATTGAAAGCCTCTATTCTAAGGTCCGATCACGCTACACTTTCATTCAAGCACTCGTTAGACGTATCCGTGGACTACTGAGGCTATCAAGGACCTGAAGACTTATGCTTTTGCCTCACTGAAGTTATTTTTTGTACAAGTGTCATTTTCTAAATTATGGTCAAAACTATTTTGCTATATTTTTTCATTCAAATAATGAATCAGTTTTGTGTAATTCTTTCTATTTCCACCTATTGAAGGGGGGGGGAATAAACATTTTTTAAATTACATACATACATACATACATACATACATACATACATACAATCATCTTGAGCAGAAGCAAAAAACAAAACTATTATGGAAAGATGTAATTTAAAAGAACAAATTAGATCAGAAATGGGATCTTGGCTGATTTTTCACAGCTGTAACAAGTACAAACCATGCCGATGGGAATAAAGATTGTTTTTTGGGATTCATTTCTTTGATGATTGCCAAAATAGATGTAGAAAACCAACCAACCCACTTCATAAGTAGCCACTCTCCACATCAGCTGTACTGTTGCCTTACTGCTTCCAAAAGAGAAGTAGTAATAGTTTTGTAGTTTTGTATAATATGCAGTTAGGGATAAAGGGAAAGCAATGTATCCTGGGGAATCTAGGTTACCAGATTTTACTTATTTTATTGTGTACGTATTCACTGTGAAAACTTCTCCATTCAAAAGTGGATGATGTGCTTAAACCATTAAAATCCTTACTGATTTTAAAACTTAACCCTCATGTCACTCTATCCCTGTTCATCAAAAATGTGAGAGAAATATGAGGTGTTACTTCCAGAACAGTCTTTTTTAAATAAGGCCACAAAAGCCTACCAAAACAAAACAAAAAGATTCTTCAACCTGCTGTGGGCTGGCTGTTGAAGAACATTTCTCTGCTGGGCACAAAGAAATGATTGAGTGCTCATTCACCTGCATGCAATTCCATGTTGCCTAATTACCAGCTGAATGTTTTAATTACAAGGCTGTTCCAGACTATACTTCCAGGGGACTTGACAGCTGCAGGTTATCCCTGTGTGCACCCTTGAGGATCTTAACCTGATGCATACATAGTAGAGTGCTATTGTTTTTTTTCTAAAAGCTTATCATGAAACACTTTGGCTGAGGGCAATGTTGTGCCCAAGCAGTATCCTGATTCCTGAATCGCCTCTGGAAGTCAATACTGAAGCGGACTTCTTTGCGGTTTAATTTCTGCTTGCCACTCATGATTACAGAGATCATGCATTAGTGTGTATAACACCAACCTCTGCTTTACCTTCCTATAACAAGTTGCCTGCCTGTCAAGCACCATCCTTTGCGCACTGGGGACTAATCCTACCAAATGTTTATTTGCATGGGAAGATCCTAGACGCTGCTCCCGTAGCATGAAAGCGCCAGCCAGTCCACTGGGGTATGTCCTTCAGCCAAACCGAGAGGCGAGCGTCCTTCTCACCACGTGAATCCCCTCGTGGCGCCACGCGGGCCAAGAACTCCCCGCCCCCGCAGCCCAATGTGGCCCCTCCCTTCAGCGGTTCCCGCCTCCTGCCGCTACTTTCCAGCAAGGAAGCGGCATCTCGTTTCGAAACGGCAGATTCGTCACGTAGCTGTTTAAATCGTGAAAAGATTTTTTTTAAAGGGGTCACTGCCACACGATCCCCACCAGCCTTAGCACTTGACAGGAGTGGCGGCGGAAGCCCTTTTCAGCTCCGTCGGCGCCGCGCTCTATCGCCTCGTGTCGAAAGCCCTAATCGGAGCGCTGCCCCTGCTTTGCTCTCCGTGTGCCCGGCGGCTGTGAGGGAGGAGGTCGACGTGGAAGCAGCAGCTTCGCGGCCAACTTCCGGGTTAACGGCGGCGGCCGCGGCGGCGGAGGGAGTCGGCGCGGTTTCTCTGAGAGGGAAGCGACGCGGGAAAGCGCCTCAGCCATGGGTGAGGAAAGGGCGCGGAGGCGGCCGGGCTGCTGAGGGAGAAGCGGGGCGGGTGAAGCGGTGGCGCAGATACAGGCCGGGCGGGAAGCAGGTCGCCTGGAAACGGCGGGGGCGAGAGAGAGGAGCGTGTCTCTCTCCCCCCGAGCGAGGCCACTCGGTGCGCTGCGTTTCCCCGGCATGGTTCTCGTTCCCGTGTCGCAACAGGCGAGCTTTCCCTCACGAGGAGTTGCCCTCAGGCTGGGGCCGTAGGGAAAATCCCCTCTCGCTGCAGCTCGTTGGGCCAGACGCAGCCCGGGAGGCGAGACGCACCTTCGAGTGCCTTGCCCGGAGCGGAATCCTCCCCGCTTCCCTCCGTGTAACGCTACGCGGCGCCCTTTCTCCCGGCCGCTGCTGAGGAGGCCGGCTTTCCTTCGCCCGGCTGCTCCGCCGTGGGCGGGGAGCTTCCTTCGGGGTCCTCGCCCACCTGGTCCTTGGCCTGGGCTCCCGCGCCAGCTCCGCCTTCCTCCGGTGCGCGCGCTGCCTCGCCTCCCAGCGCCACCCGAAGCCACTTCGCTTTAGGGAAGGACCTGGGAGCAGCACACCCACCACGTTCCTCGGGGAATCCCGTAAGCTCTCCAGATGTTGTACTTCAGCTGCTCTCAGCCTCTGCCTATCTGGCCAGTGCTCAGGGATGATTACTTACCCTACAGGAGGCTTGTTTTCTTGGGCTGTCTGGTTTCACCAAAGTAATTTCCTATTTCTGATGATCAGGTTCAGGTTACATATGCTTCAGGTTACAGACTCCACTAACCCAGAAATAGTACCTCGGGTTAAGAACTTTGCTTCAGGATGAGAACAGAAATTGTGCTCTGGCGGCGCAGCGGCAGCAGGAGGCCCCATTAGCTAAAGTGGTGCTTTAGGTTAAGAACAGTTTCAGGTTAACAGACCTCCGGAACGAATTAAGTACGTAACCAGAGGTACCACAGTACTTGAAGATTTTGTAGATTGCTGTTGTTCAATAAATAATTGTTAAGGCTCCGCCTGTTGAGTCTTCATTGGTTTATCAGCCTTCTGAGGTACCTGTGTGGCCTGCTCCATAATGAAAGACTGCTTTTCTTCTATAGTGCTCTTAATTTGGGGAAAGCAGATTTGGGTGGAAAGACAGGCCCCAGTAAGGGATGCTGCACTCCTGCCAACTAATGCTGGGAGAAAACAAATCGTGATCCTTGGCATGGTGTTATGTCCAAATGGTTTGTTTTGATCCAGCAGGCTACGATTACTAAATTAAGGAGAAATCTTGGTTACAGATTAGGGTTTGGTCGAAATGAAGCAAACCATGATGTAACACTGGGGATCATGATTTGATTCCTCCCAGCTCAGGAGGAGTGATAGGTGATTTTGTTCACACACAATAAATCATGGTTTATGGTTTACCATGATTTAAGAGTGTAGCCAGTGTGAGTGCTCTTTAGAGGTAATTTTGTGAAATCTGAATGATACTGTGTGGGTGTGGGTATGGGTGTGGTTGAAGTGGTGGTTGAATTAGCAAGGGTGTGATTGTAGGCTTCTTGGGTAGGGTCCTTTTATTCATATGACACTGAGATAGCTCAGTTGGTAGAGCATGATCCGTGTTGTTCCTTTTACCTATACAATTCTGTGAGGTTTCAGTGACTCTGGTATTGAGGAAGTTTATTTGTTTTGGAAACTCTCCAGACCTAGATAGGGGAGGGAGGAATTGAAGTTACAGCAGAAGTCTAATAGAGAGTCTACTTTGCCATGTAGACAGGATAGCTCAGTTGGTTAGAGCGTGCAGCTGATAATGCCAAGTTTGCAGCTGCATATTCCTGCATTGCAGGGGGTTGGACTAGATGATCCTCAGGGTCCCTTCCAGCTCTGATTCTTTGTCCAGATTATAGTATAGCTACAGGAATCATAGGGCACACTTGCAGGAGCCTTATACAAAACAAGTGTTGAACAATCTTACATTCTGTTCTTCTTGGAGAAGAATGTGTATGCTCTTATACTGAAGCGTCTGTAACCTGAGGTATGACTGTAAGACCTTTCCCCAAGAAATCTGTCTTGTCTCTTTTCACAAGAGCTTTGGAAACAAGCTGTTAAATTTGATAGTCTATGATAATGCAGTTCAGTTTTGACAATTATTCTTGTTCTCTATAGGTGGGTTTTTTTCAACCATCTTTTCCAGTTTATTTGGTACGCGGGAGATGAGAATTCTAATTTTGGGATTAGATGGAGCAGGAAAGACAACAATTCTCTACAGGTTGCAAGTTGGAGAAGTTGTGACTACCATTCCTAGTAAGTGTTCTTCTAAATGTAACACAATACATCACATGTAATGCAATGCTCTATGTTCTGTTCACTCATCCATTGTTAAATAAGGTTTAAATGTGGCAAGCTCAAATTACTGAAATGCACCTAAAACAGATGTAAATTGATTGACATCCGTCTGTCTCAGAACATAATGGAGGAGTGCACCTTTGGAGGTAAAGTTGGAAGGTTGCAGCGCCTGCTGTGGCTGTAGAGCAGGGGTCGGCAAGGTTTACCTCACCTGGGCTGGTTCACTCCAGCAGAGATCCCTCCGTGGGCCAGATTGTACGCGCCCACGCTTTTCTGCGTCTGCGCAGATGCGATTTCCGGCGCTGCTGAAGCGAGTCCCTGTGCTGTGCCAGTTTAGGGCGGTTCGTTTCGGGGGTGGCTCGTGGGCCGGTTAAATGACCCCCGTGGGCCGCTTGTGGCCCATGGGCCTTAGGTTGCATACCCCTGCTGTAGAGACTGATATGGGAAAGAGATGTTTTGTTGCGGCTGGGGCAGAGTTGTGCTGCTGCAGATGCACCATGGTGTTTCTTCTCTCTGTGCTCCTCCCAGTGTCACTGCCTTAAATCACTAAAAATTAGAAATTCAAATTTCTAACTCTTTGATAGCACAATCCTGTTGATGTCTGTTCAGAAGTAAGCCCCACTGAATTCAATGGGATTTATTATTGAGTAAATGTTTATAGAATTGCAACCTGAGTATCTAACATGAATGCTAAAGAAATGTGTATTCAAATATGGGCAGAACAAATACCTGCTAAATGAGCCTATGGTTTGTTTCTAGATTGTCCTAATTAGAAAATCAGGATTGTAGGAGGGATTCACCTAAGAAGCCTTGTCAGTGGAAGCCCTGTGCAAGGACTTTCCCCTGAATAATGGGGTTTTCCCCACTCTGCCCCAAAAGTAGCTCAGAAGGGAGTTGGGAGAATCCCAGAGCAGCACATGAGGAAGAGAGGGTGGGTCATTCCAACTGGCAAGCCAAAATGCTTGTGCAGACAGAATGTTTGTAATATCACATTGAACTTCCACCCTGTGATTTTTGCTGTGTTATGCCATGGTAATGCAGAGGTGGGGAATTGGAATGGCTGGCAGGCTAGATCATTACCTCCGCTATCCCTGGCGGCCCATTTCTCAGTGAACCATTTTTGCCCACATGTTGTAAATCAAACTGAGCACCCAAAGGAACAAGCACAGGACTTTGCAGCTCTCAGTGATCAGCTCAGGATTGGTGCTTGCAAAGTGCAGTGCACAGTACTTTGCAAACCCCAACAATACCCCATGCACAGTGCTTTATACTGCACAACTGAAGGGTCCTCACAGGTCAAATGGATAGACCTGATGATGCTCGGGGGCCTGAGGTTTTGCAACAGTGTGGTGAGACATAGTTAATGGTTTATCATTGAATGCGCAGATTATTCCTATTTTGCTCCTTCCCACTAGCAACAAACCATGATTTTCAGCTTAGCATCTCATATGAATTAGAGCACAGGGGACATGGTTTGTTCTTGGCTTATCAATCAGTGTTCGTTTGAGTGAAACAAACCATGACCCCCAGCATAGATGTAATGCTATGTCAAGGTTTATGCTTCATTACTCCCACTTGCTAGTGGGGAGGAGCATAGCAGGAGTGATTGTGCATTCACAGTAAATCTTTAACCATGGCTTCTCATGATGTGCAAACACACTGGGTGGCTCTTGTCCAATCCCTATACAATATTCTTTTACTCAACTTGTTTGATTTGTATGAATGACAGATTTAACCTTCAATATATAGAGTGCATTGTTGACTCATAAAATAGTGTCTTGGAACAGAAACTAACATGTACTATTAAAGATGTGTATATTCAGATTTCAACAATATGATTTGAATTGCAACATTAAAAATAATAATAATGCACTGCTAAATTACTTTTTTCTTTTCCAGCAATTGGTTTCAATGTTGAGACAGTAACCTACAAGAATCTGAAGTTCCAAGTCTGGGACTTAGGAGGACAGACAAGCATCAGGTATAGCACATCTGGAAAAAAGCACAGGAGTGCAAACCCAGGACATGGCTTCTGAAATACTGTATTTAACTCAGTGCTTGAGGTCCTTAAGAAATTCTGCAATGGTTAGAAAAGAACATGATCTGGTGTTACAAAATTGGCATGATTTTAGTTAGGTAGAACATCTTCTCTTACTGCTAATTGTCAATACAGTTAAAAATTTAATTTCTAAAATGTTTTATGACAACATTCCAGTTTGAAAAAATAACTTCCCATGCAGGCAACTTACTTACTTCAGCAGAATCGAGCATACTTGGTGAATTTCTTTGTGGGTTTGAAGCTGTTTAACCTGAACTTGACTTTATGTGCCTTGCCTAAGATTTATTTCCCTTTTTTGCCACTAAAATTCCTTGATAATGGAAAGTAGACTGGATTTTTGAAGGCACACAAGTGTTACTGGATCAGTTTATGACCGCTTGTGACAGAAATTGGAAAAAGGAAATAGTGTGAGGGTTTTAGCTACTGGATATTAGTAGATAATAGACAGTCTTTCAGTAGATATTACAGATTGTATGTCAGAGTTTAGTTTCTTCCTTTATCAGACTTATAATCTTCCTAAATTTAATCTATGGTTATGCCTGAAAAGGGTAGCCAGGAAATGTCCTATAATTATGATTGAGCTGTGATTCACCTGATACAATTTAAATAATAACATGTTTATTTTCCAGGCCGTATTGGAGATGTTACTATTCCAATACAGATGCAGTCATTTATGTAGTTGACAGCTGTGACAGGGACAGAATTGGAATTTCAAAGTCTGAGCTTGTTGCCATGTTGGAGGTAGGAAACCTGAGGTTTTTGTTCTTTTGTTTTTGCTTTTTTAAAAATATAGTTTTAGATACTCTCTGTGAACTTAGCAAGGTTGGTCCATTTCATAATTGTTTTACTGTTTTAGATTTGTACTGCTGTTTCTGCAAGTTTTCATGAATTTATTGGTGAAAATATTTTTTCCACACCCAACCTGTTGCAGCATCTGTGTATCCCTTGGAGTTTTGGAACTTCACATGTGTTTCATAAGTCATATGCAAATACAGAGTGTTTGATTTCTGTACTTGTACCACATGAGCAAAGAGTAAGGATTGGGATGATTCTTATAATTTTGCTCGAGTTTCTGGCTGCCTTCAGTTAAGAACAGTGCAAAGGGATTAGGGGCACTGCAGGAGATTATATACCACTAGCCTTTACTAATTTTTTCACTCCTAAGCATGTTTTAAGACCATGAGGATCCATTGAATGCCTTTTTCTACCCCCTGATCTTATACTAGCGGCCATGGAAGATTTAGCTGTTCGGTCAACTGCACATAGAATACATCTGGATCAGGTGTGGAGAACCTTTGGTCCTCCAGATGTTGCTCCCATCATCCTTGGCCGTTGTCTGTGCTTGGTGGGGCTGATGCGAGTTGTAGTTCAGCAGCATCTGGAGGGCCCAAGGTCCCCACCTGATTTAGATGCATGGCTATAAGGACGATACATTTGAACCTTCAGCACCTGAACGTAAGTGGTCACACTTAATACTGCAACATCAAATACAGCCTTATCAATGGACCTTCTCATATAGTGATTTCTAATGCAAAACTAGCAGGAAAGGAGAATTCTTAAATACTTTGGTTTTTTTATTTACAATTTTTAAAAACTTAAACCCATAACTGAGAATCAGTTTTTCAGCCAGCCTCTCTACTGTGCTTTAGGTATTTTGCATGACTCAAGGCAAGACTGAATGATACACTTTTGTGACATAATCTGCCACCTCTTTTAGGAGGAAGAACTAAAGAAAGCCATTTTAGTGGTATTTGCAAACAAACAAGATATGGAACAAGCTATGACTCCAACAGAAATGGCAAATGCACTTGGACTTCCAGCTCTGAAGGATAGAAAATGGCAGATATTCAAGACATCTGCAACCAAAGGCACTGGACTTGATGAGGCAATGGAGTGGTAAGTACTACAGCTGTTAAATTCTTAAGGTTGTGTATATGTAGTATAGAGCCTGCTGGGCTACAAGACATCTTGCTGTAAATAAGTCTTCATAATTGCTTTAACATTATATATATATATATGTAATCACAAAGCTTAATCTTTCTAGGTTGGTGGAGACTTTGAAGAGCAGACAGTGAAATGGACTTGAAAGTTTCCTTCAGCTGTCATATGAATGAAATGCAATTCTGTAAATAGGACTGGCCGAATAACTTTTGAAAGGAATGAGGCTTCTTTGCATTGTAAATCACACTGAATCAACTGAATGTTTGTCTGTATACTATGTTTAAAATACTACATTCTTTTTTGTGTAAGTTATGTAACATCAATTTTTATGACAGTCATATAACTGATAGTCCATGAGAATAAATTGGAATAAACATTTGCTACTTGGAATTCTAAGTGTTTGAAACTATTTAACACTAATAAATATATTTAACTATCATTTATCTAGATTTTTCTATTTCATGCCTGTTGCCTTTCATGTGTTCCTTTTTGTAGTTAGTAAAAATGTAAAGGGACCCCTGACCGTTAGGTCCAACGCCGTTTACCTTTCCGCCGGAACGATACCTATTTATCTACTTGCACTTTGACGTGCTTTTGAACTGCTAGGTTGGTAGGAGCAGGGACCAAGCAACGGGAGCTCACCCTGTTGTGGGGATTCGAACTGCCAACCTTCTGATCGGCAAGTCCTAGGCTCTGTGGTTTAACCCACATCCCTTTTTTGAAGGGATAAATAAGTAGTCTGGGTGGCATTATCCAACTGATCAGAACTGTTGCAAGATGAAGCCTTGATACTTGATTGTAATGTGGGGACCGTTATTAGTGCTGCTTATACAGTTCTTTGTTTTCTTACAACCAATAGTGGAACCCTGGGCAGTTAAGTATTTTGCTTGCAGTGTAACCTGTGAAGGAAAGCCTTGATGTTCTCAAGATATATATGCTTGGAAATGGAGGTGTTGTGGAGAGAAGGCAGGTTCAGAGTTAACCAGGAAGTTCTGCAGGTATTTGAATATGCTTATTTAATGTACGGAGGGCTGCATGGACTCAGTTGTGATTTGAGGAAAGCTATGTATCCTGAAATATTTTAAGCGAGGCCAGTGGAAAGCACCTAAGCCAGTGGTTCACTTTAGATCTGGAGACTTTCCTATAAATTGCTAGCCGAAAGCGACAGAAGGAATCACTGTACTTGACAACCAGGTGGCTTTTTAAAAACCTAATTTGAGTTTTTTAAATGAAGACTAGAAAACTAGGAGAGAAAGGGATGTTACCACATGCCTCCATGGTATGAGTCACCTTGTTGGGTACTGTACAGTGGTACCTCGGGTTAAGACCTTAATTCATTCTGGAGGTCTGTTCTTAACCGGAAATTGTTCTTAACTTGAGGTACCACTTTAGCTAATGGGGCCTCCTGCTGCTGCCACACTGCTGTCACACAATTTCTATTCTCATCCTAAAGCAAAGTTCTTAACCCAAGGTACTATTTCTGGGTTGGCAGAGTCTGTAACCTGAGGTACCACTGTATCTCCTTCAGCAATCATTCAGTTGGGTTTTTTTTAAAGCTACATTTCTCCATAGCAAGCAACACAAGGGCTGAAAAGCTTAGGCCTCCCACTACGGGGCCAATGGAAAGAGTAGCAGCACTTTGTCATGATACCAACACGTAAAAATGCATCTCCATGAGGAGGATTGAACAAGGGTTCAAATCATCCAGCTCAAGTTAATCACACACAGGAGAAAATATTTCAAAGGCTCATTGAACACATTTCATTAGAAAAAAAACATTGTATTACCACAAACTGTACATCACTCTACAGTGAACTATAGAGCCCTGAAAGGCTCAGCCTTAATAATGTATCCTCTTAAAGAAACATTTGGAGAGAAATTTTAAGGCATCAGTTGAATAGGGTATATATAGATTAAAATTACAAATAAATAATTAGTAATCCATAAGAGAGGTGGGTTTTTTTTGTCTCTGCAAGAGGTTGTTCTTCCCTGCTGTGATTCTTGGTATATACTATTTTATGTTGAAACATCCTCTAAATAAGTCTGGCAGGGAAGAGCACCTGCTGCTGCAGTTGTTTTCTCATGTTCTGTACAGCATGGAATATTTATAATGGGAGTCATGTGATAGTGTTTCACTCCACCATCGCCAAGTCTTTTAACGCATGGCTTCTTGGTCTTTTTGCTTTGTAACCAGGCCGTAGAAATTCTATTTTTCTCTTCTTTGCTTCAATTTTATTCTTGTGTCTCTTCAACTTCTTCTTGGCAGCAATGTCAGGATTAGCAACAGCCTTATAAGAAAACAGATAAAAGTCATCATGTTCACGTTTCCCCTATACATTCTAAAGTTGCCTGGTTTCAATAAAAGTTTCCCTGCCATTGGATAAGCTGGACATTTTAAAGCAAATGCGAGTAAAACTAAGGTCAAACACTAACCTCCAGGGCTCTCTGTTTCTTCCGGATAGCTCTCTTCTGACTGGCTTGCTTTTGCACAGAAGCAAACGCAAGTGAAAAGGTTTCCAACCCAACCAGTTTCTTCAAAAGCTCTATGATTTCCTGGGAAAGATTCTTCAGAGTTGGATCTAGCAAAGATAACATGATTTTGAATACTCAGAAGTGTCTTCAAGTGCTACAGAAGGTCTATATATAATGCCCCATTCTCTCTTGTGGGCACATGTTGCATTCCAACAATATGTAGGCATGTGCAAGTCACCCCTCCTGTTGGGACACTGGAAGCATCTGCTTTTAGATTAACATGTCATCCAAACCCACCGTTAAATGGTTAGTTGAAACAAGCTGGTTTGAATGGAGAAACCTTCGTTACGGTTAAGCAGCTGTTTGTCAGGGTTCAGTTGGCACAGCAAATTGCAACTAATTTAAAATGGAAGCTAAAGCTTCCAACTCTGCCAAAGAAAAATGAGGACCGTGTGCCCACTCCACCATTCAGAAAGGGCAATTCAGGTAAGCATAGGACAGAAACACTGCACAGTTGAAACACCATCTTAAGTCCCTAAAGCAGGCGTGGGGAACTGGCAAACCATGCTATAAAAGAAAAGCCAAACCAAGCAAGACTTGACTCCAAGCTTGCTTTCTGCAGGGATCAGCTATGTGACCCCCACTCCCAATCTGTTGGGCTTGGAATCCCCCATATTGCGTTTTAGGCAAGAGGTTGGCTGTACTACTGTGACTCCCACGGGAAACTCGGTAGCACAGCCAACCCCAGCAGGCTTGCTGTCACCAGCACATGATGGTGACGGGTGCAGTTTGGGATAATCTGTCTTATGGGACCAAGTGGTTTCCCATCCCTGATCTAAAGCATCCGTCATGGATGCCAACATTTTCTGTTCCTTTTTCTTATGCTGTGTAATTATGATGATGCAAGACAACTGACCTTTTGGTACAGGAAGACCTCCTACTTAAAGGGGGAGGGGAGAGACAGCTGAGTGTGACAACTTTCTTACCTTGATCTGCATAGGTACTGCTGAGTTCTCGATATAGAGGGGCTATGATTGTAGGAAGGTATGGTTTCACTCTGTCTTTCCCAAGATCTACTGCAATGGCACCAAGGAATTTAAAGATGCAGGTTCTCTGAAAAGACAAATACATTTGGTCACATGACCAGTCTACAAAGGAAAACAATCCTGTAAGGACCTAATTACTAGTGACTTGCTTTTTCCAGCAACTCGGAAAATAGGTTTCACAACTCTACAGACCATTGGCATTTGGTTTTTTAAAAAGAAAATAATCTCTGCTCCTGGTTTTTATGTTTAGGTCTAACAAAGGATCTGCTTGCAGTTTCATAGCCCTACTTCATTTAAGCTGTGATGGATCTACGGGCTACATTTTTGTACCATTTGCACTGACACCTTTGCACTTGTCTATCTGAGATCCTGAAACTATTGTCAAAGTGGAAGGCATTATTTATGAAAGTAAAATTGTTCTCTCTGAAAAACATACAAACCTTTAAAGGGTCCTTGGGTGAATATGCAGCTTCACGTGAGGCCAATGCCAAGAGCCTTTTCATCACCCACAGCAGTGTGGCTGGGCTGCTTTTCTCTTTGACCTCTTTTGCCTCCATGGTTGAAGTCTCGATTTCAACATCTTCTCCAGAGTCTTCTTGATCCTCAGCTTCCTGGCCCACCTCGTCACTGATTTCTTTGCCATCTTCTGGAGGAGCCATAAGGTACAGTACTTTGGCCACAAACAGTAGATTCTTCACAACCTTAAATATAAAGCACAGATATAAAATACAAAGTTATCGAAAGACTATTTTTTAAAAAGGGTTTTTAAAATCAGGCCTATCAAACTTTTTCTACTTGGGTCATACAACAGCTATGTAACTGTGGACTACTTAACAGGTGTTTGAAAATCCCTTCATGTGTAACCCCCCAAAAGCCTAGGGTTCAAAACCCTGGTGGCCCTAATATACAGCCACCATGGCCCTTGATCTTAAAAAAAATAATGCAATTACTACAGCCAAGAATGTACACACAAGATAGGAAAAGAGCACCAAGAAGAGCCGTTCCAATGAAAGAGAGGCACATTCATTTATATGGTAGGCATCAGTCATCACACACCCCCAAATTAAGCATCTATCAGTTTCAAATGGAAGAGTATCCCAATTCTACGTGGTGGAAATAAATCACTGTGGAATAACAGTAGCCCCCACTTGGTCTTCAGGTGCACAGTATGCTTGCATAATTATAGCTTCAGCTGCTCTGTACTGATGTACCTTAAAAGCTTTGCACAAATTATAATCTTAAAACCGTTCACAGAAAGTAAATATGTTGTATCAGAATACAATAAAAATCCAAGCAAAACACGAGAAATACTGAGCGGTGTGATAAGTAATGTTAGGGAAAGCCTGATTAAACAATTTTTCAGTACATGTTTAAGAAGGGAAGGCCCACTTTCATGACATCACAAGGTGACATTCCAGCAGTCATGGCATGCTGCCACTGCTGACTCCCAAGGTAAAGTGCTGGCCTCACGTTCACTTTTGGCCAATCTCCTTTGGGCCACTAAGACTGGGAGCATCCTCTTCCCAGGCCCCTGTGGGGCAGTGTGAGGAGGCACCTCTCTTTGGGGCAGGGGGAGCATCTCAGGGGGTAGGGGCAGGGGCTGCCTGGAGGACTCCCAAGAAGAGGGGAGAGGAGAGGAGGCTGAGGGAGGGTGTTCAAAAAAGGGTGAGAGGCTGCCAGCCCTGCAGGCAAGGGGTGACATAACTGGGCTCCTGAGCCCCACAGGGGTGCCACAGAAAGAATGTAGTTGGTCAAGGGAGCCGTGGGCTCAAAAAAGTTGAAAACCTCTGCTTTAGGGAGTGCCAATTTGATTTTATGCTACAGGCACCAAAATGTGGGGGGGAAATCTGCCAAAAACCTTACATAGTTACTCACCTGTTCTCCAAGACACGGATCTAAAAATTTGGACTTCAACTGATGGCAGAACGCTAAAGCAAGTGTTTTCATCTGTAAAAGTAAAGATAATTGACAATCATTCTGAAACACAGTGAACTCCCCGTGTGAAGAAACTGCTCTCCCTAAGAAGTATAAATATTAAGAGACAAAAAGAGACACAGTCATGTGAAGCTCTATCATGACATTGAAACTAATGTTCATTTTTGTTTCTGCCATCTAATGGGAAATTGAAATGTGTATCAATGCAATAAAGGCAATTTAGGAGGGCAATGTTAACCTTTTTGTCTAGTTCTTCTATTAAGAAGGTAGTTGCCGGTGGCTCTGTAGTACTTTCTTGACTCTTTTCCAGCTTTCTTTTACTCCATTTGTTAACAAGTTCCTCTGGCTTGTGAGCAGCAAACAGCAAGCCAAAAATCTGAGAAGACGTCGACCACACCCAGCTGTGAGGGTACCATAAATGAGACTGCACATGACCTTCAGAAAAAGAGAGAAATAGGCTTAAACTATACCTATTCATACACAGAGGAATATTATTCATTCATTCATTCATTCAATCAATCAATCAATCAATCAATCAATCAAACAGTATATTGCCTTTCATCGCAAGATCTCAGGGCAGTTCAAAATACAAAAAACCCACAAACTAATAACCCTCCCCTCCCACACACACATTGCAAAGGCCTGGTTGAAGAGGAATGTTTTTGCCTGGCACCTAGAGATGTCTAAAGGAGGTGCCAGGTGAGCCTCCCAGGGGAGAGTGTTCCACAAATGAGGAGCCACTGCAGAAAAGGCCCATTCCTGTGTTGCTACTCTCCAGACCTCTTGGGGAGGAGGCACATGAATAAGGGCCTCAGTCTGTTCATATGGGGGGCGGTGGTCCTTGAAGTACTGCTGTTCTGAGCTGTTTAAGGATTTATAGGTCAAAATCCACACTCTGAATTGAGCCCAGAAACTGATTGGCAGCCAGAGCAGTCAAATTCTGCACCAGCTGATGTTTCTGAACTGCCTTCAGAGGCAGCCCTACATAAAATGCACTGCAGAAATGTAACCTAGAGGTTAGACAACAGAAGTTGGAAATACAAACTAAAAAGCCATTGTACACAACTCATTTCTCTTCACGTGAGTAGTGCCCTAGGCATTACAGATCCATCAAGTGCCAAAGGTTTCAAGAGCAATATAATATGACAGAACTACTAACCCCAAATGTTGCTCAGAATCTCATTGTGTTTATTTAGTTCAATAATATTGCATTCCTTGATTAGTTTGCTGATCAAAGTTAGGAAGCTGAACAGCAGTCTGTCGGCAGCCTTTTCTTCAGTCTCTTCTGCAACCTTCAAAAATGGACAGTGAAAGAATGACACCCTGAAAAGCCATCAGTGTATGAACAGTGAAGAGGTTTCAATTTAAATAATTGTGGCTAAATATAAAACGCAACCAAACAACACTTGCTCTTTTTGACTTTGCAAACAGTCAACTGCCTAATTTTACAACATTGAAATAGACTGTGGTATTCAACTATGTTTTACTAAGAGCAGACCCACTGAAATTAATAAGCAGTACTAAGTTATGTCCATTAATTCCAATGGGTCTGCTCTGAGTTGGAACTACAGTGGTACCTCGGGTTACATACGCTTCAAGTTACATACGCTTCAGGTTACAGACTCCGCTAACCCAGAAATAGTGCTTCAGGTTAAGAACTTTGCTTCAGGATGAGAACAGAAATCGTGCTCCGGTGGCGCAGCAGCAGCAGGAGGCCCCATTAGCTAAAGTGGTGCTTCAGGTTAAGAACAGTTTCAGGTTAAGTACAGACCTCCGGAACGAATTAAGTACTTAACCCGAGGTACCACTGTATTTTTATTTTTTATTTGTGTAACCAAAGCTACTACAAAGCAAATCTTGAATACCACCTAGTGATGGAATCGTCAAAATAAAATGAATTTGTAAAATACTGCAAAGACACCTTGTTATTCGAGTGTTAATGTTTTTTATCCTTGTTTTGAAGTTGAAACATTTATTGGTCTATAACCCTTGTTATGAAAATCAGGATATGGAAATGTATAGGTTTTTCACATATAATGGTTTTAGTTATAAAAATAATTTGAAAGAATCTTAAAAATTTATTTCACTGCACCACTGGGTAGGTAGGGAAAGGATAGAGAGACCATCAACATACTTATGGGGCCAAAGATCTACTTTCACTCTACAAACTGGCAGCCTACTAGGAACAGCCCCAATTAATGACTTACATCTCTAAAATCTGAAGGATGTATTTCTTTCTCGATAATTGGGAGAATGGTCCCAAGCCTTTTTTCAAATTCGATTCCTTCAGCTTCAACAAATGTTCCACAGGCATGAGCAGCTAGCCTCTTGTGCACACGCTGTCAGAAAGGAGCAACATCATATTAGTGGAGATTTTTGTGGAAGGAAGGAAGGAAGGAAGGAAGGAAGGAAGGAAGGAAGGAAGGAAGGAAGGAAGGAAGGGAGTGAGTCAGGATCTCTGCAGAAGAGATTTCCCAAGATAGTGGGCACAACTGCCTTCTCAAACACACAGCCAGCCATAATTCTTGAACCCCACAAGAAATTGGCCCAGTTATGAAGGCTCTATAAATTATAGTGCTATTCTTCCACCAGCAAAGGAAGGCTAATGGAACACAATCTCTCCTCCAAAGGATTCACCTCTTGACATTCTCTCGTTTTCATTCATCTAGCAAAAACTTCTGTACAGGACAGTAGTCAAACTACTGCTGTAAGCGGTACCTTGTCACTCTTGAACCATGAGGTGAGCAGGGAAAACATCAGGTCTCTGTTTCCAGGGCTAATCTTACTGAGGAGACCTTTGACTGCCAGAGCTGACATCTTTTTGCACTTTGCCGAATCGTCGTTTACAATCATCATACATAGTGGGACAAAGAAAAGCCCACAAAATTGGTGCAGTAAACCCTGAAGAAAAGAAGAAAGGGGAAGTCAGTAAGCTTGTTTGTTGGCAATCTCTAGACTACATGAAAAATGCTGGTATCCAACCACCACACCACCCTGTAAACCTGTCAAAGCAATCAGACCAGCTTTTGGTTCTGTGCCAGGGGTGTTTCAGCTGCTTGTCTAGACAAGTGTTGAGGGTAGTGTACAGTTATTGGTTATATGAATACTGAGCTGAAATGCAGGTGGGGAGAGGGGGAATATTCCCATTCAGCCATGAAGCTCATTGGGTGACTCTGGCCTAGTCTGTGGCCAGTCCAGGTGTCCCTCAGCTTCTGAAGTCAAGGTATGTACAAGCCTTGGGGCTCATGAGCTCCACCCCCTTGCTGCCCTGTGACTGAAGTCTTCCTGGGTTGATTAATCGCAGTTTCCTGCTAATTCCAAACTGTGAAACTTCAAACCATGGTTTTAGGTCTTGTTTCATTTCCCAAGTTGGACAAATTGGGAAATGGCAGTTCCTTGACTCAGAAACACAGTGCAGCAAAGAGGAGAGGGGCAATATGAGGGTGGATCTACATCATCACAGGGTTGCTGCAATAGTTAAAGTGGAGGAGCAGCATGTATGCTTCCTCAAACCCTTCGTAAGAAGGGCAGTTACAAATGTGACAAAGAAAGAAAAATGAATATGAAATTCAATCCACGCAGGCCGTATTTGTCCTCAGCAATGCCAGCATACTCTGAAAAGGCAACACAGCAACACGCTCAGGAAAATGTATGTGAGCAGCGCCCCATATCCTATACATGTTTTCTCAAAAGTAAATCCTGCCAAATTCAATGGGAATACCTCCCATCCAGCCTTAATGTCTTATATGAAATGCCATATTCTAGGGTTCAAGCTGAAATACGGTAAAGGTGGGAAGTTTGTGATGCAGTTATACATTACCTGGGGGAACATTTCAAAGAGGTAAGCGATCATTTCCAAAGCAGATTCTCTCCCTGTCTCATATTCATAACTACGGCAACAACAGAACAGTATGGTCAGTGTCCTCAAGACTTGCAGTAATTTTTTGGCACACTAATAGCACAATCCAGCACATGTTTAATCAGAAGTTAAGTTCCTTTGCATCTATTGGGACTTAGGAGCTGTATTTAAGAAAAGTACACAGCATAGCATATATTTTCATATTACACCTTGCTTTTGCAAACACCTGGCCTTGAAGAATGTTAATGTGTCTTTTCTTTAATAGCTGAATGCGAGCAAGAAGTTAAATACATATGATGGTCATCACTGGAATCTCAGATGTTATATGTGACAAACCACTTTCTTCCTCCATACAACTTTTCTTGTGAAAGATCTCCACCTGAGACCCTGGGGAGTCACTGTCAGTCAGAATACACAGCACATAGCTAGGTACAGTGGTGCCCCGCAAGACGAACGCCTCACAAGACGAAAAACCCGCTAGACGAAAGGGTTTTCCGTTTTGGAGGCGCTTCGCAAAACAAATTTCCCTATGGGCTTCCTTCGCAAGACGAAAGCCCATAGGGAAATCTCCAGGACAGCGGGGAAGCGCAGCGCGTCTTCCCCACTGTCCTCGGACATCCTCCGAAGGCTGGCGGTGGGGCGGAGAGACCTCCTCCCGCTGCCAGCCTTCGGAAGGCTCCTCCGAAGGCTGGCGGTGGGGCGGAGAGACCTCCTCCCGCCGCCAGTCTTCGGAAGGCTGCTCCGAAGGCTGGCGGCGGGAGGAGGTCTCTCTGCCCCACCGGCAGCCTTCGGAAGGCTGCTCCGAAGGCTGGCGGCGGGAGGAGGTCTCTCCGCCCCACCGCCAACATTCAGAATGCTGTTCTGAATGTTGGCGGTGGGGAGGAAAAACCCTCCTCCCACCGCAAGCCCCGTGAACAGAGGAGAAGCGCTGCGCGCCTTCCCCTCTGTTCCCGTACCTGTCCTGAAGCCAAGGTCCAGTATACCTGAAGGAGCGTCTCCACCCCCATCATTCTGCCCGGACGCTGAGGTCCAGCGCCGAGGGCCTTCTGGCGGTTCCCTCATTGCGAGAAGCAAAGCTACAGGGAACCAGGCAGAGGGTCTTCTCGGTAGTGGCGCCCGCCCTGTGGAACGCCGTTCCAGCAGATGTCAAAGCGATAAACAACTACCTGACATTCAGAAGACATCTTAAGGCAGCCCTGTTCAGGGAAGTTTTTAACGTGTGATATTTTTCTGTATTTTTGGTTTCTATGGAAGCCGCCCAGAGTGGCTGGGGGGGCCCAGCCAGATGGGCGGGGTATAAATAATAAATTATTATTATTATTATTATGAAGGCTTGCAGTGGGGAGAAAAGCCCTTCTCCGCACCGCCAGCCTGGCAAGCGGTCTCTATAGGAACGCATTAATTGATTTTCAATGCATTCCTATGGGAAACCATGCTTTGCAAGACGAAAAACTCGCAAGAAGAAAAAACTTGCGGAACAAATTAATTTCGTCTTGCGAGGCACCACTGTAAAGAGTCTGGATCTGGTAAAAGGCAGCTTCCTGTGCTCCTAATGCGATTATTCATTCATATACAAAGAAAAAAAATGTCAACAGGAACACAGAACAAAACTTCATAACCAATGAGGGAACATGTGCAGTGTACAGAGGATATAATTTGCTTCCAATACTCTACTGAGGCTTTATCCTAACGTCTTGGCCCTGCATGGCTCTATTACTGCGTTGTCTGCAGGGGGTCCCCATTCTGACCAGAGGGTAAAGCCCAGCCTTGTAGTTGCTATTTTTTTCCTTTATTGAGAAAATAAACAATAATCTCTGTGCACTTACTTGAGTTGGGCAAAGATGTACTGAAGGTTGGTTTTCAGCTTCTTACCAAGTGGATAATCGAGAATATATTTCAGGTAAATCTGGGGGAGTGGGTGGAAGAAAACAAGAAACAATTGGTTAAAACTCAAAAATACCCAATTTGTGCTCTTGCCAGCTATAAAATAATTGAAAAAATGGGAGCTGACGAAAAACAGTGGCTATGATAAAAGGGCATGAGCACGCCTCCCCTCCCCCCCTTTAATTTCTACAAACCTGTCTGCACTGGATTCGAACTTGCTCATTTTGCCCTGTGATGGCAAAGTTTGCAACCTTCTGCATAACACCATCAATTTCGGGAACTACCAGTTTTCTGGATACGATCGCCTTTTTGAAAAGAGAAAAACATATGACTGAGTCATGATTGTGTTCTGTATTGTGTTAAATACAATTTGAAACTCATGTTTTTTTCATTGTTTTTGATCAGCTTTCTATACATCTGCCCAAAACAATTTTGCCCAAAACAAAACTACCAGCTTTATACACTCGGAAAAAGATTCGAGACTTCCATTTCCATTTCAACAAATGATTCTTAAAAGACAACTTGTTACAGTGCAAGCGATACCTTTAAGAGGCCAAAGGCAGTGGCCTGTCGTAATGAATCGTAGATATCTTCTTCAGCATATCCAAGCAACACTTGTAGTTGTTTCTCTGTTATGTGACTCTTTGCATTCCTCACAAGCAGAGTTACACACTGTAATTAAAATTTAGACTTATGAACATGACCATTACACAATGTTCTCCAAGATTCAGAGTCCCCTGAGAGTTTGTAGGGCGCTCTCTACAGGTGTTGTGTGATCATCACCTCCCTACCCATTTGGGCTGCAATCCAAAACATTTACTAGGGAATAAAAAGGTAAAGGTACCCCTGCCCATATGGGCCAGTCTTGACAGACTCTAGGGTTGTGCGCTCATCTCACTCTAGAGGCCGGGAGCCTGCGCTGTCCGCAGACACTTCCGGGTCACGTGGCCAGCGTGACGAAGCTGCTCTGGCGAACCGGCACCAGAGCAGCACACGGAAACGCCGTTTACCTTCCTGCTATAAAGCGGTACCTATTTATCTACTTGCACTTAAGGGTGCTTTCGAACTGCTAGGTGGGCAGGAGCTGGGACCGAACGACAGGAGCTCACCCCGCCGCGGGGATTCGAACCGCCGACCATGCGATCGGCAAGTCCTAGGCACTGAGGTTTTACCCACAGCGCCACCTGTGTCCCTTACTAGGGAATAAGCCTCATTAAAAAACAATGGAACCTCATAGGGCAGTGCTGTAAAATTTGTAGACAAGGCTCTGGGCTCACTGTTCCCCTACTCAGAGGTCAGATTGGTGAGAACCACTTTATGGGGGAGGGAATGTTCGAATTTTTACCATTTCACCACAAACTTTTATTTATTGCAGCAATGTACTTGTTTTACCGACATGGTTTTACCTGATTGTTTTACAATGGCATGATGCTATTAAACTACTTTGGGACCTTAGAATTAAGCAATCTGCAAGTTTTGTAAACCTTTGTTTTTACTGAAAATATGGGTGGTGACAAAATGCTACATGGCTGTCTCATTTTGTTACCAAGGATAAGTGTCTGTGCAGTGTGATTTTGAAATCTCAGAATCCGCATAGCAATGGAACTTCTACACAATGTGTGGGTCAGACCATTACAGAGAATGGATTGTCTCCACCTACAGTCCCCTTGCATATTCTAATTAGTGAGCTGTGCAGTTCCCAGCTTCTGAGGATCACTGCATAGATAAAAGCTTTTTTTATAAAAAAAAGTTCTGTGAACACAATTTTTTCAAAACGATTTGCAGATCTAAAGGTGTCTGAAGTCCCTTTTCTGTCACACCAATCATCCATGTCACACAGGCACATGAGTCTGGAAGAAAAGCACCCTGCAAGATCAACATTGAGCTGTTCTACCAGTTATAACTTACTTTGAAACAATTTACAACCAAATGAAAATTCTGGCCTTTAGCAGCTCCTGGCTTGGCAAAGTCTTTCAGCAGAACGAAAAGCCGCTCGATTAGCTGCTCTATATTCTTGTCTACTGCCGGCAACGGGAACTTTAAGACCCACAGAAGGGACTGGAGAGAGCCAGTGATCACCTGCGAAGAGAACAAATGACTTAATAAAAAAAGCTAGGTGGGGCTATAGAAATGTTTTGTACCGGCCACAAATCCCTTGAAACTGGAATTCTTGAGCTTTTTGATGACGTGAGGGATGCCACTTTTCCCAAAGCCCTCCGCACAATCCACGCTTGAGTGGCAATTCCCATTGTTGTAGACAGTCTTTCAAGAGTCAGGAGCAAGTGTCAATGTCAAGTGCAACTCCTTCACCCACCTCCTATTATGCTTCTGCTTTGGTGCAAAGACTCTGGTTTGTATTAAATGATATTTCTGCAGTGCAGGTGTAATAGGGAACTCTGAGTTTCCTATTACACCTGCACTGCAGAAACATGGTCTGATGTCAGTTAAGAAACCGGGAAAATAAGTCTCAATGATCTTGACTGGATTCTAAGCAATCAGTATGTGAAAGTTGGAATTTCCCCCAGTTCCTTTATTGGTCTTAGTGACAGAATGAAGGAAGAATTTTGGCCCAGGCTGAACTTTGCCATCTGCCAACATTGCAGAGGTTAGAGCTACTGCATTGAGTTCAGAATCCTACCTTAACATCTGTGGACTGAAGGCAGTCGACAAGCAGCTGAACGAAAGGATCCAACATTTCTAAAGTGTGATCATCTGAGGAATTTATTTTGGACCTCTTCAGACTCATGTGCAGTAGCTGTAATAGGAAATAAGTGCTTGGAATTAAATGAATAAATTAAAAGGGGTAATAGATCTGAAAAACCAAATTGTTTAAAATAATAATAATAATAATAATTATACCCCACCCATCCAACTGGGTTTTCCCAGCCACTCTGGGCAGCTTACAGCATATATCAAGGGCAAGGGCAACCTTGGGTTGTTAGCAGCCAAAGGCGTCAGAAGATAACTGACATGCTATGCAATTTCAGTGATATCTTGGAAATACAGCTTTTAAATTAAGACCCGAGAAACACATGAAGGATCAGAGGCATGGGGTAAATGGATGAAGGAAAAAGATTCTCACCACCCCTCAATGTCAACTCTATGCTGCTCATTCATGGCTCCATGCCTACCTAAGAAAATCTCCCTATAGTCCCAATGGGAAAAGTGCGCTATAAAGCAGTAAATCTCCATAACCACATTTCCCTACAGCATGAAATAAGCCCGTGCATTCATCCTCACTCCTCTCCCCAACCTTCCTCTGTGCCCTATGTTCCTCTCACTTCCTGTTTAACAGCAAACACCTGCACTGGCAAACTAAAGTTTTTGCAAGCTATAGTTTACCCAGTTTCAGTGTAATGGTGAACTGTGGTTTGTCACTAAACCGATAATAAAGAATGAAGTTAGAACGTGCAAGGGTTGGAAGAAACATGTGAGCACAACAAAAATGGTCCTAATCCTCCCAACCACAGCTTGGACAAAAAGGAACATTATGTCTGAATTGACCCACTGCCTCAAACTTTTCACAAGCTGGAGATGAGGGGAAGATGAGCATTACTGCCATCCCTTATGAAGTGATGTTGGGCATGGCTAGAGTGGTCAGAGGAGTATATTCTATACTACCCACCACAATCAGATGAAGGAAACAAGAAGTATTAAATTGACTAGAGCACAGCTATGTTGTTTTTTCCCAAAATATTCCTGCACTGAAGCATAAAGAAATATGTTTTGATTTCATTTTTAAGCACACAGGGCATCTCTTACATACCCGTAGCCCTGATTCAACCAGAATGTGCATGTTTGTCTTGCTGCTCACAGGTGCCTTCTGCCCTCCTCGAACTGGGGCTGGTGGAAGCAAGAGGCAGCTCTTTGGTTGCAAACGAGGATCTGGAGGAACAGGAACTTTGGTTCTGAAAACAAAACAAACTTTTCAGCTAGAATTAAGGCCTTAATTCATCAGGGCTGAGGACAGACATCACACTGAGCAAAGAGGAGAATCTTAGAATTGTAGAGTTGCAAGAGACTCTATAGTCCAACCTCCTGCAAAGAATCTCCTTTCTTGTAACTTGGATCCACTGGTTCAACACTACATTGAATCGAAACTTCATGAGTGACTGAAAATCAAGGCAAGCCTGGGACTTTAATGACACTACTTTGCAACATATGGCTTGCAAGTAGCAGTCTTTGTGACAGAGGAACAATCCTGGAAAAATGGGTCCAACATACTTCTGTGAGTAAATACGTTTTCAGAAGTGGCCAATTTGATCATCCTAGCAAGCAAAAGAAAAGACAACTGGATTTGAATTAACTTTCTACAAACTCACTTTGCTTTCTCTGTTAACAGTGGTAGATTTTCACTAATAAGTCCATGGCTGAGTAGAAGGATGGTTTCTGCACTCATTGCTGCGTTCATTATCAATCCAGACACGATGCGGCGTAAAGTTTCATGTACCTTCCGAGACATCTTTAGGCTTGTAGTATTCTCTAAAATCTGCAAGTAGACGTTAGAAAAGCCACCTTAAAACGGAAACCCTAGTGTTACAGATCCTTCTTAGACCATATGCTGTTGATTTCGGAAAGACACATCATTATGTTTGCAAAGTCTATATACCATGCTAAAATAACACATCTGTTTCTATATCGGTAGCATGATCCCATAAAAATGCTTCATTGTGTCACAGTCTGTCCTCCCATTATTCTTCCATATTTTAGTAGTTTATCATGCCACTGCCAAATTTCTCTTTCGGAGAGAGAAAATATATCTTACCTCTTTCAATGGAAGAATGAGCTTAGTCACTTGGTCTTTCCCTATGTACTTGCCAAGGATTTCATAAGAATCATAGCTCTTGCTTCTGCGAGCCTCCATGACTTTGGAAACTATGCCTTTCACCTCTTTCTCCTCTGCAACTTCCCCAAACAGTTCGTGGTTGAAAATCTTTTCAGAAGACACGGAGGAAAGTGTTAACAGTAAGTAGCAGTAGAGCAGCAGTTATAATTTTGCATCCACCTTTTCAGACATGAACAACGAAAGGTCCAACGCGTTCATCTTTAGGGGCGAGGGATGAGCTCAGTTTCTACAGCATCTGCTTTGCACCCAGAAGGTCTCAGGTCCAACCCCCAGCATTGACAGATAGGGCTAGGAGAGTTCCCTGGTTGAAACCTTGGGGAGCTGCTGCCAGACTGAGCTGATGGACCCATGATCTGACTAGGCATAAGAGTGTTCCCTTTAAGAAACAAAAGATCTGATAAAATGTGCAACTAGTCAAGAAGGAAGAGGACCTAGTATTACTTGGGCTCCTTCATGAAGGCAACGGTTTGGTATCACCCAACCAACCACCACGCTCTCTCCATCCAGCAAACGTCGCTTTCAAAGAACTTACCTCGGTCATAAGTTCTACGCAGGGATCCAAGTCTCCCACTTTAAGTCGATTGCTGGCGAGGCTCTTCAGCAAGAGGTGGACTGTGAAAGTCAACACGTGGACCTGCGTGAGCAAAAGAAATCAAGTGACTCTGTGTTTGTTATTTAAAAGGATAACTAATAAAAGAATGACACACATACACAACTGGAATGGTATTTAGAAGATTGCTATAGTGCTTTCAGCAGTCCCCACCCGCTACTGTTACCTACTAAATTAATCTTCGATACAATCCAGCATTTCTTCCAACTGCCTGAGCTTGGACCCAATTTCTCAACTGATTCTGCTTTCTGCTTGCCTGGTGTTGCTGTCAATTAGGCAGGAGAGCCCACTGCAGATTGTGAGTTCAGGGAGCAGGGCTAAGGAGCTATAATGTCCTCTGCCCATAAGCGCCTCCTCCTATCTAATAGGAAGGCGGAAGAAAAAGAAAGCCAGCACTATATACCTGGTAACCATGGACGAGGGTTGACTGCATCTCTTTTAAAACATATTGCAGATACTGTGCCCCCAAAGCCTCCATTATTTTCATCAGGGTGTTGCGTGCAATATCCCGTATTTCCTGTGCTCTGTTCCTCAGAAGGGAGCAGACTTTCAGGAGGATGCTGGAGCCAACAAAGAAGCAAAACAGAAGAGAACCAAACACAAGCTTAAATTATCACTCCAAGAGGTTTGTACAATATTTATCCTATATATGCAAGTATGCATCCCCCCATATGCACTATCTATATGTCTATATATATCCCTAGGTGATTTTCACCATATGGAACTTAATATTCACTAGAAAAGACTGTACATACCTTGGCAAATTCTCTTCCATGACATCTTGGGGAAGAGTCTGCATCAGCTTGACCATTGCAAAAGCAAGTGGAACCCGAACAACTTCTTCATCATTCACAACCTTAGATTTCACAAGCTTGTGCTCTTCATCTCTTTTGACCTGCAGGGCACAGAAACACACAATCTCCAAAGTTACTCAATAGCATTTGCAACTGCCAGCTGTTAAGACAATGATCTTACATCTACGTCCGGAGAGAATACAACACTGGAGCCGACACTCTGTCTAGCCTACCTCACAAGGTTGTTAGGAGGAGAAAGTGAGGTTCATTTGGTATACTTAAAGCGGTATTCAGAGCATCTCTTTGGTACCAAGGACCACAACTGGCATAAACGGGAGCTTTTCTTTTAATGCAAATAGGAGGTGGAGGGGACAAAACGTTAATGCCGCCCACCTCAGTCCTAACCCGGACTGGTCCCCCACGTGGGGACCATTCACACAATTTAAAAGCCACTTGCTATTTTGCTGAATGACAATTCATCTAGTTTAGCTCCCAGAATCAAGATGTACTAAAGACTATTTAAAAATAAACCCCGAAGACTCAGAAATGTACCTTTGCAATGAGACATTTGTGCAATTTGGGCAAGATGTTTCCCTGTACTGTTTCTTGAATATGACTTATCAAGCATTTCAACTCTTCCTTATCCCTAGGCAGGAAGGAAATTGGTTTCAGAGCGATCTGGGTTTTTTTGTCTTCTTCGTTAGTGGCTGGAGCAGACAAAGATGAAACAGGCTCTGTTTGTTCACTGGCATCTTTAGAAAGGTCCTTGGTGGTTTCTTGGTCTTCTTCTCCATCACTAAGCTCCACTTCCATTGTTTCATTCTCCACTTCCAGTTCAGTGTCCATGGCTTCTGCATCTACTAGGCATAATCAAGAGAAAAAAAGGCTTTGATGCTTGCCGATCAAGTCCTTTGTTGGAACAAGACGGACAAAGTGGGACCTGTAATCTAGAGCGCTCCTGTGTAAGATATTAGCAGGCCGCACTCTTCTTCCAGGATTCCCCATTCCATTCCCACTCTCCCCAACTGTTAGCCAGAATTCTGTGCCTAATGAGGAGGATTCCTTATTAGTACAGAGCAGAGATGGGAAATAAGCAGGCCTGGCCCTGCTTTATTTATAACTCCACATAGGTTTAGGACTGGGGCATTACGTAGATATTCTGAACTAGAAACCCAATAATTAACTTTTTAAAATAGAAAGCAGAGATTTTAAAATGCGTAATGAAACAAGAGGCCCTGTGTTTTGCATTCAAAGAGTAATGGCCATGCAAGTTTATTTATTATTATATCAGAACAGAAGAACAGCCTTATGAATCAGTCCAGTGGCCCATCTGGTCCAACAGCCTGTTCTCACAGTCGCCGACCAGATGCCTATAAGAAGTGCGCAAGCAGGACGTTGAGCACAGCAGCACTCTTTCTTCCCCCAGTCTCCAGCAACTGGCCTTCAGAAGCATTACAGCCTCCAGCGCCGGTGGTAGAACATAGCCGTCTAGGTGAGCAGCGATCAGGGTTACAATGCATTAGATGCTAAAGAGGGCGCAGTGTTAACAAGTTGTAGCAAAAAGTCACAGCACTTGAAAGCCTACCAACATTTATCGTGAGACGCACAACCTTACAGGAGCTGGAGCCCACTCCACCAGATGCAGGAATCAGAACCTTACCTTCCTTTTGAATCATCTCAAGCTGCTTTTCAAGAGTTTCGTAGTCAAAATGAAAAGCCTCCAGCACCATAACGAGCACACTGTCAACGAGATTAAGGGGCAGGGAGAGAAATAAAAGGTGCTAAAATCCAAAAAAGGTACAACTTTTCTATTTGTAAAAGGACTGGACTAAAAGAACTGCTCAAGTGAATACTTATGGGGGCACTGGGCTTGAGTTTCTTGAACAGGTGCCCCCTAGGCTGCATGGCAAATCTTTAAAACAGAGGGTACATTCAAAAAGCAAAGTGCAGTA
Organism: Podarcis filfolensis; assembly: GCF_964270895.1. Lineage (NCBI taxonomy): Eukaryota > Metazoa > Chordata > Lepidosauria > Squamata > Lacertidae > Podarcis > Podarcis filfolensis. Next base: position 42,231,607 of record NC_139612.1, on the reverse strand, counting down.
TAGCACTGGGGGAAGAGTGGAATCTAGTGTTCAAAGAACGCAAGCAAAAATCTCTTTGGACAAGAGCATTCCTAAAGTAGTTCTTTGATATCTGGCCAAAGTGAATTAAAAGTGCTTGGAACATAAAGCTCTCTTTTCACGCAGACAGAGGCTCAATGCTCCCATTAACATAGTCATCAGCTCGGTTAAAACGACAGCTTTAAAACAGTCCACAGAGATACTATCCTTCTGTGTCAATTTCCTTATTAATGCTATCAGTATGGAGTGACTGGCATTGCAAACCCCTGCAAGGTTGCTCAAAAGCAAGTCCCACTATGCTGCTTGGTAAGTGCACACAGGATTACAGGAGAAACCTTAAAACCGACATTTACAGTACCTGACGCCCAGTTTTTGATTGATCTGTCCAGTCTGCAAGACGTGTATGAAATGTTTCAAGTGATAGAGGTACGCTGACCAAGAAAGATGTCTGCAAACAGCTCCTACCATTTCAACCGAAGCAGTTATCATATTTTCATACTGAGGAACAGAAAACAACCCTTAGGGTCTTCCCAATTTCAAGCAGCACAAAAGCCTTGCCTAGACTAACGAAGCCCATGCAGGCTAGAAGCTTCCTTCCACATCCCCAACACTCCCTTAAAATCATGGCGAAAGTGACACTGTTGAAGCAAGAAGAAAACCTATCCCAGCACTTTCACATCAAAATACCCAAAAGAAGCAACATGCTTTGCAATATTCAGAGACCTATCTGAAGCTTTCCCCCTCATTATTAAATTCTGAAGTTGTGAGGTGTGTGGTGTAGTGGTAAGAGCAATGATAGCTGTTGTGGTGTCCTTCAAATGTTGAGACTACAATTCCCATCAGCCCTAGCCAGCATGACCAATGGTCAGGTTGATGGAAGTTGTAGTACAGCGACATCTTGATGGCACCAATTATCTGTCCCTGGTAGCGTTTGACCAAAAGTAGGGAGCTTTTGGTTCAGGTCCTCACTCAGCCATAAAGCTCACCAGGTGCCCTTGAGGAAGTCACATTCTTTTCAGCCTAAGCTACTTCACAGGGTTGCTGTATGAATGCAATTCTTCCAAATCAGGAGAAGTGGTACAGAGAAATACGTAGGCCTCCCTCACTGAACTATTTGGAGGAACTGCAGGATATGTATGTATGTATGTATGTATGTATGTATGTATGTATAAATAAATACATGTACATGTTTAAAAAACTAAATTATGAAGATAACAGACAAAGAAGAACTCTGCAAAGTTTAGTTCCCAGAAATTGTTATGCACTGTTCCTTCTTTAAAAGGGCAGCTCGAAATAAGAGCCTTAACAAACATTTCAAATAAGTACCATGCTTGGGAGGCACTTCATTTTAAAAAAATCTCAACCCAAATCCCAACACTCTTTATTTTCTCCTCATGAAAAGGGAAATCACCCTGTTGCACTTACAGAAATATGCCACTAAGGGCTATGAAATAAAAGTAGTTCCCACCATTGTATGCTAAAAGTTTACCTTAAGCATTTTCTCGTCAAAGATAGTAGTAGTTGCGTAAGGCATAATGTAATTCTGAAGAGATTTGGAACAGAGTGTGATTTTGCCTTCAGCTAGTTGCTTAGCCAATTTCTTCAAGGCGCGTGCCCTTCTGTGGATCTAAGAGAGATACAAAAGTTTTCACTGAGTGAGGGCCCATATTTAATTCAGTAGACCTAGGAGGTTTGGGTGTCATAATCTATCAAAAGTTTCACCAGCTCTTAACAGCTGGGAGGGGGAGAAACGACACCTTTTTGGATGAGTACTACAACACACTTCTGTCTATTTCTCAAACTGAGACACTGAATAAGAGAAAATACATTCTGATTAAATGCATAAAATTCTAGCTGCTGCCTTTTAAATGTGACATTAACAGCAAAGCTTACCATGTGCTAAAACAGTGTAAATGACATTATAGCCATTAAATCAAAACACACACGCAAAGAGCTATTGTTCTCACAACGATCAATGATTTGTGACTGAAAAACGAGGCAGGCACTTGCAAAGATTTACATTCACAGAAGAAGATGAAGTATCTCCCATCTTTCCACTATCATACAACTATTGTCCAGCGGAAAGAACAGGATTGCATTATACCTGAATATGCTTCATATTTTCAAAGAAGTCCATCTCTGGATCATGAACATCCGTCAGCTGGACCAAGTCCTGAAACTCTGGGTGGTTTGAAAATGCTCGAATCAAGCTGGAGAGCAATGATGTGTAATCCTGCTGAATGCTCTGAAAGCAGCAAGTAACAAAATACCAAGGGAAATGTGAAAGTGTGTGGCTTGGTGTTTTTTTAATGCAGCCATTTGATTATTTCTTTTTTAGAAACACACTGAGCAAGAACAACCATGCAAGAACAAACACAAAAACCAGAATTATGCTTTTGAAACTTTCTCCCTTTGGGACTAGACTGACATCCACACGTATTAAACATTCCTCGATAGATTTTTGTTTAGATCAGGGGCTCTACATATTTACATTGGTACCTGAACTACTCCTGCTGTTATCTGAATGAACATGTCAGGGAAGTGTGGTGGTAGCACATGGCAAGACATCTCACGTGGCCCCACATCCTCTCCACACCATTGTATCAACCCCTCCCCTAGAATTTAGCTTATTTGCCATATTTTGCACTCGTCAACATGTTGGGCTGCAGTAAACATGCTAAGGAAGGTAGGTAGGTAAGGTAATAGGAACAATACAGAAGCATTTTGTTTATGCTTTTTAAAATATTTGCATCTTATCATTAGCCACATTGGGTGCTTTGTTCAATAAGAAGCCTGTCCATGGCCCTGTCTCATTTCAAAATACTAGAATAGGGCATCACTTGTACAATTCTCCTTCACAGTAATGTTTCCTCCTGAAATGTAACAGCAGTCAGACAGCAGTCAGCCTGATGATTATCGGCTTGTGGTGATGCAGAGGTGGGCTTCTTCACCAATGGAACGCACTCTCTGCTGAAATATGAGAGGCATCCCAACATGTGCTGAAGATGCACCTGTCCACACAGACATTCCCTTGATCTCTTGACCAGAGTTTCTTGTTTTAATTGTTGCGTTTTAATGGGGTTGTTTCATGGGAAATGGAACTTCAATCGTGTTATATAACTGGGTTTTATATTCTATAAACCACCAAGAAGCCTATTTTGGCATTAAACAGTATATAATTAAAAATAATAACCAGCTTTTTACCTCAGTCTTGTTCTTCAGCCCTTTTCTCAAAGCTTCTAGAAGAGTGTGATGAATGATTTCCTTGTATTCCTCTTCTGCGTGACTGATTTCAGCAAACAGGTTGATAATAGCATTCAGACAGAGGATGGCACTGTCACTTAGAGACATCTCTCCTAACTAAAGAAAGAAAAAGATTATGGCAGCTGAGATTACAAGAGATGCCCCTGAAACCGTAGATTAAAAGAGACTCAGAAATACGCATGAATATAATCATCGATAAAATATAAACCAGCTCCCCCGACAACAACTCAAGAGCAGTTGTAATGGGAGCAATAGACCTAGAAGCTTTAAATATCTGCAAGCCATATGTAAAAAGTACCATAAAATTGTTATGAAGCTCACTATGAATCAATCATATTTTCCTGTGAAATAAAAGACTTTTTTTGTCATTTTAGAGCTAGCAACGATAACCCACATGCTTACTATCTTTTAAAACACAGCCAAAGTCCACACAAACAGGGATTTCCTATGCTGTCCCCTAATACTGTCAAAAATGTATTTTCCTAAGCCCCTGGGGACCCTCAGAAAAAGCCAGTTTGTGGCACTGAGGGGAGATACTAGGAAGGTGGGGAGAATTGATGAGTATCAGGCAGAGGAAATGGAACAAGCAGAGATTCTGAAAGCTGCCGCCATCTTAGATGTAAGATTATTTTTGGTTCTTCCTTAACTCTCTTACCTCTCTTGAGATATATGCTGCTGCAGGTATTTACTCATATAGCATCCAAAAGGTAATTATAATGCTCACCTAAAATAGCTTATGGCTGTTTTGCAAACATGCACAACTTCCGCGGAGGTGCCTTCTGGGTTCAAAAGGAATATTCTAAATTTTTTTTAACTAAATAATAAAGCAGGAGTTTCTAATCTCATTGATGGTATAAGGGGAAAGATATGCAGATAAATGTATTTTTCAGTTTGCGAAATGATCAATTTTTTTTTTAAAAAAAATAGAGAATACATTTCCAGGAGCTCTACCATAAAGGACAGATCTTTTCCACATGGGCATGGGCTCACCTGTATTGTATAGAAACAGTTATGCATTACTGGAATAAGGTAGTCGACATCCACTGTTTTCATTGCCTTGATATGAGAAGTGATGTCTTGAAATGCTGACAAGCGGATATCGAAATTGATATCATCAAGATGACGTGGATCAAAAGCATTCAGCTACAAAGGGCAAAAGGTTTAATAAAGATATAAAAATCAAAATGATGACAGAAAATTTCTTAGAAGTAAATCAGGTGAAACATTACATACCTTAACTGTATCTGTAATGTATTTTAGATTGCTGTCCAAATCTGATAAAGTCTATAAAAAAAGGAAAAATAATAAAAAGGCAAATTTAACAAACCTAGAATTATTTCACACACGTATCATCTACCGTCACATTAATAGCGCTTTTCTCTGAACATTCTCCAGTTCTACATTTTACTTTTTAAAAAATAGGACCACCAGAAGTGGCCACAGGATTCAAAATTCAGATGCTCCATTCTTTCGTTCCAGCGTACCACACTTTGTACTTATTTGACCAGAAACTAACCAGGTCTTCCATTATCTACTCATAATATTTTGAGTTTTAGAACTCATCACCATCCACTACATTTCCCACAGTTCCTGGAGGCTGAGGAGGCCATTTTGAAAGTCCATTGCCCAACCACTAAGAAAAAAGGAAGCAGTCAGGGGAAAGGGATAAGATAGCCTCTCAAGGGACTGCAGAGGGATTTGGGACTGGGAAGACTAATGGTCCCAATGACATCCCCAAGAGCATGGCAGGGTCATAGATTGAAATGGACACTCAGAGAAATCATTATGGATCAAGTTCACATCACAACCAAAATAGTGTTGAGCAATCGCTAACAAAAATGCTATAAATGTGCTACTACTGTATTCAGTACCTCAAAAACCATGCAGAGCGTCTGACGGGACAATTTGTTCTGAACAACAGAAAACAATTTTGCCAGTGGTTTGAGGAAACTTGCTGGATTCAAACAATGCTTCAGTAGATTTTGTACCGTTTCCAGGATGTCAATCTCAGTATCCTGGGAAAAAAACCAGATAAATCATGACACAATTCCTCACTTACACTGAAAAATAACATAATGCAATCCAGTTCAGAAATGTCAAAAGAGATTTAGTTAAATGTATATTAATCAAGAAACAACTTACATATTTCCACTGTGCAAAATACATGAAAAAAGTACCCTGCTCTGTATATAGACTAAACTACAGCATAGCACAATTATCAGTAAGCTTGAACAAGACTCAGCAAGCCTTGTCCTTGCATGCTCCCCCTCCCCTCTCTTCCTGCCCCATAAGCAAGAGGAGCAGTTCAGAAGCTCATTTTGCTGCTTTTGCTTAATCAATGCATGTACCATGACCATGACTGCAACTTGGCTTGTTTCAATCAAACTGTTAACTACAGTTTGTTGGTTTAGATGAAACCCCCCCCCCCCCAAATAACGATTAAGCAAAAGTGAAGCTTTTAAACTCCTCCTGGCTACACAGAAGGAAAGGGAACTGTGCAAGCCCAAGGCTCACCCTGGTTTGTTCGTTTTATACTCAACTATGTTTTACAACGGCGATGGCTAGCCTGTAGCTCTCCGGATGTTGCTATACTACAATTCCCACCATCCCTGACCACTGGTCATGCTTGCTGGGGCTGATGGGAGTTGGAGCCCAACGACATCAGGAGTCCCACAGCTTCCTCATCCCAGGATTAGCCTGGCATCCTAACATGGGAAGTGGTTTGCACCGAGAACATAGGTTAACTGAAATCTGAACCAGGGACATCCCACTTCCAAACTTTCTTTTTTTAAACCACTCCATTATAGTTGCTCTTATATTAAAAGGGGGGAGGGGAGGGAATCCCAAAGGCACAGCAGAGCACATTGAATAACAGTGACCCAAACAAGTTAGCAGCAGATCATGATGACCTGGAAAAATAGTTTAGAAGTTCACCAGAAAACAGCCAAACTTGAAAGAAAATGTGACTTCCCACAGGCATAAATAACAAAGCTTACCTGCACCATGTTACTCTGGTGGAGGAAAGGGAGAAGAAGACCAATCAGGATGGAGCTCTGACTCTTGTCCTTTATAAACTTGCTAATTCTATATTCAACAGAAGCAAGAGGTTAGCCTTGCACCGATATAATCACAACATCATGATTCAATTGCATATAATATAATCATCTGTTAATGTAAACTGCTGCTGATGTTCTGCTTACAAAAGGGCACATGAATGCATTAATAAAATTCTGGTCCACACGTGACTTCACACAAACAAATATGGACAACTGCAAGTCGAAGAACAGGTATACACTGTATACCTATCAGTGTATAGGTAAACTACACATATATGAATTAAGAGTTTGTGATCCCCAGCACAGAATGGATCAGAAGATTCCTGTCCAAGGTGCTGCCAATCAGTGGACAATACTGGGCTAGACATCCAGTCAGAACAGTCTGATCCCTTCTAAGGCATATGCTATGGTGACATGCAGGGAGGAAGCTGCATATGAGTTACATGGAGCCAAGAAACTTAGATTCAGAGCCTCCCATGCCTGAAATACATACAATAGCTTCCAGAGTGAACTCCCAACAAAAAGCCCTGCCCTGCCTCACCCTGAAGCTCAAGCTTCCCGACAGCCTCTTGCAGGTGGTTCTCTTGAAAACATTTTTTGTTCACAAGTCTATTCAGCTGTTTAATTTCCTATTTTAAAAGAAACCTGTCATTTTTAACGATTATTTTTATACTGCTTTATGGTATTTTACTTTGTGCACCTCCTTGTGGTTTTGTGTGAGTGGCGAGTACATTCGTACCTCCGCTTATGTATCCCTCTGCATACGTAAACTTTGGGGTGCGAATGCGGCAAAACTGGAAGTATTTTTCCAGGTTTCGCCATGCATGCATGTACAGAAGTGCTTGATGCGCCACGCGCATGCACAGAAGCACTAAACCACACCGCACACGTGCGCAGAAGCGGTCCTGCGGTTGCAAACTCCTCGGGATGCGGCCGCACCTCTGGAACCGGAGGTACCACTGTATATAAATTCACAACCGGAGGTACCACTGTATATAAATTTACTCCTCTCCCTCTCTCTCTCTATATATACATATATAGTAAATATTTAAGGGACCCTATATAAATCAGTACTCTTTGCAATACCAAGGAACTATTTACTTTGAAAGGATGTTTAGTTCTTTGCTGACTTGTGCTCTGTACTTCTTCTTCTTCATCTTGTCCACACTGAACATAGTTTTGCTGAGATACTGAAGGATTGCAGGCACATGGGGGAGAATCAGTTTCACACCCGTGGTGGGAACATCTGCAAGGGAGACAGTGAGTTTATTTACCATTCAGAGACGTTAAGTACTCCAAGCAGAAAAACTAAAGAATATCATCCAATTCCTCACAAATAGTATAACAATTGTTCTGGGGTTATTTCAATTTATATCCTTTTCTGCATATACTACCCAAAGAAGGTAACAGAAATAATAATAAAAATGCAATGAGTTGAATCCAGAGATTCTAGTGCACTAAAGTGGGCTGGTGGAAGTCCTCTTTCCTCCCTGCCCTTCCCCCCAGCAGCCCACCCAGGAGCTTCTCCCAAGGATGGAGGGATCCTGCTAATGGGATGTGGCACCAAGTGGTGTGTTTGTGTGTCCCTGAGTGGAAGCAATTTCCACAAGCTTGCACATGATGATGGAACGACATCAAAGAGACGGGCAAGCTGGCCATATCTTCATATTATATTTTATATGAAAAGGCCTCCTGACTTGGCTAACCTGATGAAATAGGAGTTTATATCAGCCAACAATAACCTATATGCCATAATAAAATGTCTGACAACTAAAAATGCAGCTTGTTAACAGATATTATTATATGGCTCCCAGAAATACTATCATTATGGCTAAACGTGGGAAAATATTGGTTTGGAAACTAGCACATTTCCTGGGAAACCGCTGAATGTAGTAGAAGTTGCTACTAAAGGGATTGATTAGGAGACAAGGGAACTTGCTATCCAGTTACTGAACGATGCTTTAATTTAAATTCTTTAGCCAACATGAAATGTGTATGTTTGCTGCTCAAAAACACAGTAGTCAATAATATTTGCTGGTCGTTGCTCTTGAAGTGGATTCTGTTCTCTCCAGCAAGCTGAAAGCTGACAGAGATCCTTCAAGCCAGGATATAAACAGATGTCGGGGGGGGGGGACAAACAAACACCTGTGCACTGTCCTTTACCACAATGTAACACTTTTAATAAAGGCCCATCTTTTATCTCAAGTGCTAGGAGTTTCTGTTGGTTCTGTTTCTCTGGGACAATATACCCTTTCCATCAGAACTCCTGTTCACTGGAAACCCAGCTCTGTGGCTGCAACACCTCAGCTGTAAACCTCCTTTCCCTTTTGTGGTTGCCTAGCACCAAATCTGATGGTTTTTGTATGTGAATACAGTTTTCATGTCCTCATGCTTTTCTATGGTTTTAGTGCTGTTTTCAGCTGTCCCTATGTCCTGCTCTTTTACTGATATTTTATTATTCTATCTGAGTGCTTTAAGTGATGTTACGTTACTTTGGTGTTTTTATTACTGAAAGGTGGGATAGAAATGCTTTAAAAAAGAAACAGAGGAAAGGAACTTTGCGGGTGTGAGCTGCAGAATTGCTCCATTCATTTTCTGATAGACAGGCCTATGAACTGAATACTGCGCTGGAAGTCACAAAACCAGCATTTAGTCTAGACTGACCTGTACGATGGCTATTGGGTGCCATTGCACCTTCTGCTCTAAGGATGAAGTGAAAGCTAAATCTGGAGATGAAATTACTAGTATAAGAGGGCTCTTCAACTGTTGACTGTTATAAGCCAAAACTACAAACTGAAATCAATTACAAGTGATACTTGGTCTTGAGGGCAGGGCAGAGAACATATCCAGTGAGAATGTGTGTGAAACAATACTGGGAACATTGGGAGGAAAAACACGAAACACACCATGAGAGAAGTTGGTAATGCAGCTCTCAATGAAAGATACTCTGCCCCGCCAACAACCCATTTATTTATTATGAGTTTTTACAAATGAATTTCCATCTCACCCTTTAATACATGTACTTCTAAGGGAGGCAATAAAAACCAGTAAAAATGAAATTATAAGAAGTCTACAGAGCATAACTACAATACATTATCTAGTAAGTGTGCTGAGAATATTTTCTTTCACAAATGAGTTTCTAATTCTACCACACAAGCAAAATGGAACAAGCAGTTTCGAAAATATTCACTTGCAATAGATTCGGGCGCCTAACCACCCGTACCTTCTGTCGTTTCATCAACTTCTTGGAAGACACAGTCTGTCACTGTCAAGCTGCACATATCGTCATCGGGCTCCAAGTCAGGAGTGTTTAGAAGACTGTCAGCCACGTCCATCACAACACCAGCCGTTGCCTCACACAAGCTTTTGGCCGAAAGCAGCGCAAACACATTGGATAACACATCATATTCTGGATGTCCTGGCATCTGCTTGGCCAGCAAAGGGAAATACCTGAGGGAAAGGCAACAAACAGGCAGGAAAATACTAATGTAGCAATATCTAACTCTAGCAAAATGACTAGTGACAACATTAGAATGAAGCTCCCAACAGGTAAGGCCTAAGTCAGTGATCCAGAAAAAGGATCCAGCAGGCTCTCCTTACGTTCATAATACTAAAGCCGGGGAGTGGGGAGTAGAGATGCCCCTTTCACAAGTTTGAAGGAACGTTCCATAAAGTCACAGTAGGAACCAAAGCAGGTGAAACTCCTGAATTGCCCTTGTCATGTTTCTCTTAAGTTCCTACAACTCCTGACCTTTTTCTTCTTCTTCACTGTTCAGAGTCTCAAAAATTGTCAAAAGGAGGAGGACGACGATAACAACAGGTGGAGGTGCAGATTTCAGGGCCTGAAACATTTGCAGAGAACATGCCCCTTGCCCCATTCCAAGTCAGCCCTAATGCTAACTTGAAAATGAAAATGTCAAGAGGATACCGTCATCGATTTACCAGTATATAAATTGTGTTAAATAAACAAGATGTGTTCTTGTCACTGTACCTGTGTATATGGTCACTATAAACAACCAACATTAACTTTAGATTAAAAGTGCGGCTCACTTATATATATACACATAGATACATATATACACACACACCTCTGAGTAGCAGTATAGTAAAGTTATACCACGATCCATTGTTTCATTAAGAAGAAAGTAATTTACCTGGGACTTCTGCTCCATATGTGAATGATTTTGAGTAAGAGAGTAGGAGAATATTGGCTCTCAGAGGCCAACCTGAGGATCTGAGGGAACAAAACAGGAGAAAATAAAATCGGGGCAAAATATGGAGGCTGTCTTGGTAGAGATGTTTGCAAAAGAAGAAGCATTAGCATGCTCACTATTTGCTTCTGAAGGAACAATTTACTATTTGCATTTATCTTCCTTTCACCACAACGCTAAGAGCTAAGCCAGGTATTTCTGCCTCCACTAACATCAAGAACAAAACTGGTAATGACGAGTGGAGCCATGTTGCCGTTATGGCTTCTCTACACCCACCACAGCTAAGGCAGTCTAGCATTAAAGGGACCATCTCCAAGTACCTGAGAGAGGTAGAGTAGTGAAGAAAGCAGGTTATAGTCTGAAGGAACCATCATTTTTTCCTGTTACATACTTAGAGGTGAGCCAGCACATGCTCACAGGAGACTTCTTTCTAGTTTTATCTAAAAAGAAGTATCCAATATTTGCTTTATGTTTCATTATCTTTGTGAGGCTTGACCAAAGAGTTACTGCAGTGCAGATGGGTGACAGCTTCCACGACTTTAAGACTGTTGTGGCATGAAAGGGCTCTTGTCATGAATGGCAGATCTGTTCCCACTCCCTTGGACCTCAGGCAGTAGGTCTAGCTGTTGTGGCATGCACACTGCCACAGTATGGTAACAGAGAGAGAGAGAGAGGAGTGGCGGGTGCCACTCAGTGACACACTTTCTCCCAACAAAGATGTGGCATTGACTTAGGAACATGTATATCTCACCCAACAAAATTGAAACTTTACATTTGTCAACATGAAGTCACATTCAAGTTTTGTGGAGATGATATAGGCAAAAGCCTTTAGATTCAACGAAACCCGTGCTGTTTATGAAAGGACAAACCCGGTTTACATTGTACTTGGATTAAATTTACATACTTCTGGACTGTAGCTTGATTACACTGATTAATACACTGATTAATATTTATTTATTTATTTATTTATTTATGCATGCATGCATGCATGCATGCATGCATGCATGCATACCCCACCCATCTGGCTGGGTTTCCCCAGCCACTCTAATAAAATTAAATGTTTTGTTCCTAGCATGCCCTCTGTGCTTGCCCCAAATACCACTTCCACTCCAAAGCAAGTCATTTGTGCAGTTTGGAAGATGCTAGAGGACACTTGAGACATGCGCCTAAGTAAAGGAAAGCAAGCAACTCTCCACCTTCACGCTGCCCTTACCTGGGGCCAAACTACCGCATGAAAAACTGCATCGATCTCTTCCACACTGAAGTTGTAAGTTTTGAAATCAGAGAAAAAGTCTGCTATAAGTTTAAGTCCAAGGCGCCTCAAATTTTTCAGTGGGTTAATTAATTTGAGTTGAATCTGCAAAACAAATCATAACAATCCTGTGAAGGTCTTTTTCCCCTTCTTAAGCAAAACATTTAAAGGGCAGTTATTCTTTACCACCTAAGATTTAAAAGACTAGTTACTGAATGTGTCCTCTGAACTGCAAGCAGTAACCATATGTCTGCATTGCCTCTGTCCGAGTTACACTAATGCTGCATGTCTCTGGAGTGTTAATGTAAATTTATATAAAGAACTTTAATCCAAAGATCACAGGATGGTTTATAACGTAAGAGCACAAAAGAAATAATAGCAAAAAAGAAAACCCCAATACATTTTTAAAGTCCATAGATATATTGCACAGCAAATAAAGATATTGAGATCTGTTCGCATAGCATGAGAGCGAAAAGCAAGCATGCTGGAGATGACAAGCCCACCTAGGGCCAGCCCGAAAGCTAGGCGGTGTGAGATAGCTGCCTCAAGCAGCAGGTGCTGAAAGTGGAGACCACCATGAGTATGAATGTAAGATTCAACAGCTAGCCTGGTTAGTTTCTCTATGTGAGATCTGCATGGCGAGGAAGCATCTTAACCTCAAGTGGCAGCCCTGTGTCACGAGAAAAAAAATCTACCCCAAATGAGAACTGTAGGAAATAGTAACCCCACACCTCCATTTATAACTATACAAAGTTAACATTTAACACAGACAGTAGTATTAGTAGGCAATAAATGACTAATGTGTTTTGAAAAAGAGCCAGTAGAATATAAATGAGGCTCTTAATTGGCATTTATTTCCTCACTAGATAATGAAGTGTTAAATTAAGTTTAACAAATGGCAACGCTGAAAAAAATATTTGTGAAGCCTGGAGTTACTGAATTACAGCTTTTCGTCTCAAGAGTTAGTGAATAACTTCATGTGCAAAACTAATTACCATGAACTTCAGCAACACTGCTGTCAAAATGATTACTCTGAGCTCAGTCTGAATGTCTGCATGTCCATGGAGTGCAATATTGTACATCAGATCTTGCACTGTGACTTTTCTGGGTGTTGCTCTTTTTGAACTTCCTGGCAAGAGGCAATGGCGGACTTGCAAGCCACATTAAGCCAAACTATAGTCTGATGTGAAAAAGCAACATGCAGGCGCACATTATTCAAACATTTCCATGGTAATCCTTTCCCACTCCTGCTGCTATCATGCTGTGGCTGAAATAAACCAGAGTTTGGCTTGTTGCACTGGCCAAACCCAGGCTCATGGTATGTTTCTCTCCAAACAAGCCACAAGTATTAAGCCCAAAATAAACCTTGGTTACAAACCACAAACCCAGCTTCAAATGACACAAGCCAGACTGCAGCTTGTTTTGTACACAACAGGGCAGCAGCAGGAGCAGTGAAGGAGAACTGGAATTTTATACCTCTCTCCTCAATTGCATGTAAGGACAAATGAAATTCTTTCATATCCTTTTAGTTTGGAGGGAGGTAAAAGACAGGATTGCCCTCTATCTCATCAATATTTGATTTATATTTGGAACCACCGGTATGTGCAATTGGAACAGAATAGGGCGATTTATGGTTTTGTTTACGAGCAAGTGGAATTTAAATTAGCTTTATATGCAGATTATTTATTACTCTTAACTATATTTATGTCAGAATTAATAACAATTGATAGAATTTTAAGGTATACAATTAACTGGTTAAAATCTGCATTAATGCCAGTGGATGTCAAAGCATAAAAGACTAAGCATGGTCAGAGAAAATTGTTCAAGAGGAACTCTCCTTGGTCCTGAAGTGAGCAACGTGCCTTGCTCTATCATGCCCCATGGGCTTCTCATCAGAAACAGAACAGAACGCATACACAGGAGCAAATTTCTCACCTTTTCCCGTTCCTGAAGAATGTGGGATACTGTTGCCATCATGCAAAGTAAAATCTGCAAAATCTCAGGCAGGTACTGGTTGATCAGATGCCCCATGTTTTTCAGTACTACTTCCAGGCTGTTGAAAAGGCTATGCTGCCGACCGAGAGGCAAGACTCGAGATAAATCGAGTTCTTCCACTGCTTGGAGCACTGCAGAGAGGCAATTTCCTACCAAAAGCAAAAAGGAGAAGAAAGTGGGGGGTGGGAGGCGGAAACAATAGTATCATCTTGGTAATAACGCTACAGAGATTGAAGGTACTGTTCAGTTTTGGTAGGTGCATTTCAAGATGGAATATCCCACTCCTAAAGATACAGAAATTAGCAAATCAATAATGCCTAGGCTTCTGTTGCAATGCTATACACCCAATTTTAAGAACCAAATTCTAGGGAAGGTGTTTTTTCTATTAAAAAAAAACCTGAAAAGCAGCAGAAGCAATATATGGTTTAAAGGGCAAAAATTAGAATGACCCCTTAATGGATGTGTTCTGCCCTTGGGAGCTAAATCCCACTTAACACAGTGCGGCTTACACTCTAGTAAGCATTTAGAGGATTGCACTTTAAGAGATTTTTGGTTTTCACAAACAAGATGAAGAACTAATGTTCCCTACTATTACTAAATGTAAAAATAGGGTCACAAGGAACGTTCAGTGGCAAAAAAACACACCTAAGACAAAGGAGATCACAGTTCAATGTAATGCAGACTCTATATGTAAAAGGTAAAGGTAAAGGACCCCTGGACAGTTAAGTCCAGTCAAAGGTGACTATAGGGTTGCAGCGCTCATCTCACTTTCAGGCCGAGGGAGCTGGTGTTTGTCCCCAGACAGCTTGACTAAACTGCTTCTGGTGCAACGGAACACTGTGATGAAAACCAGAGCGAACGGAAATGCCGTTTACCTTCTCACCGCAGCAGTACCTATTTATCTACTTGCACTAGTGTGCTTTTGAACTCCTAGGCTGGCAGAAGCTGAGACGGAGCAAAGGGAACTCTTGAACCAGATTAAAATATTATCAAGAACCACCCAAAACAAATATTGCAACTAAATCAGCTGCCCGAGGAATCATCTCCCAATTTCCCCCCTAATTTTCCAATCAAAATCAGCAATCCATTCTCCTTAAAACTCTCAATCCAACTCTCAAAGCTGCTTCACTATCACGCATGATGCCCAGATCCATGGTTTTAACACTGAAGCAAGTTAGACATGCAGCAAAATATGCCACTATATTTTACAGTTCAAGCTATAAGCTACGAAGAAGCAACAAAATATTGCAGTGTATCGTCACCTGGCATACTCCTTTACTATTGGGCCCTTCCTGTTGGGCTCTTACTAGCCGCGTTCGCCATTAGATAAAAAGTTTCTCACGTACAAGCCATACCATTGCCAAAGTGCTTCACAGGCTCAAATAGCAGATCCAGGAACATCCTAATCTCTTCAGGCAGTGAGCCAGCAAGGAATCTCAAAACAATAGCCATGCGTGTCCCAGCGGCTGACTTCCCCTGTGTTTTGCTTCCAGTTTTGTTTCTCATCCGTCCATACAGAATCCTTCCGATACCAAAAAGGAAGTTATTATTATTTTTACAGGTTACCAACCTGCATACAGAAGACTTCGTCCATTGGGCCTGTTGACCTTTTCTTTTTTTATATATAGACGTAAGAGAACGCTTCCAAGTTGCCAGAATTGCAATCATAATTTTGGCTGCAAAATGAGAGCTATCATAACCCACACGCTCCCGCCCTTTTGTTTTGATTTTTGCCTGTTCTACCCTCCCAGCAACCCTGTGAGGTAAGTGAAGCCAACTGGTGATGACTGGCCCAAGGCTACCCAATGAACTTCATGACAGACTTGGTGTTTGAATCCAGACCTCCCTAGCCCTAGTTTGGGACACCACTTTGGCTCCAAATCAATATAATTACTGACGCAATTTCCCAGTGACTTGATTGGAAAGTTTCTTAACCATTTGGAAGAACTACAATGAATAAGGACTCACTTAACTTACAGAAGACAGTTTTCCACTAAAAAAAAAAAAAGTAGGTTAAGTAACCCTATAGTATTTGGAATTCACAGTGAAACCTGAGAAGCAGGTCCAAAAATCCAACCATCTTCCTGTTGAAGTAGGCCCATACATTGTCATATTTCTTTTGTAAAGATCCATAAGGAACCTATACAGACTTGATTTCTAAGTTAATAATATACAGAAGCGCCTTAACCTCATTAGAACAGGAACAAGCTCTGGCCGGTGCAGTGCCTTTACTGTGGTGTTTTCTTCAGAAATGCTGAAATGAACTATTTCTTCCTTAAAGCTCTTGTCTTCCAGTAGCCGTTCCAAGTTCTCTCTGTAAGTAGATAATGCAAGATTAAGAAAAAGATTTTCTATGCAATATCTTAGAAAACAAAGGCACAGATCCTAGAAACAAATTATGTTTATGCTTGGCGAAGAGAGCGCCTGTCAAGAACATGCATGTGTGAACACTTACGCACCATTTGCTCTGGCCATGATATATTTTTCCTTTATGATGGCTGAAGCAAAACAAACAGCCAAATCAAACTGGGGATGCAATCTAGCGAGAGTTCCTCCACCGACCGAAGGCATCCATTAGCGCAACAAGGATGGACAGAATTCCCAGCATCTCCTCCCCTGCCCTTCTTCCATCACTCTGCCTACCCACCAGCTCCAGAGGATTGAGGAGCCCCTGGAGCAAAATTTGGGGAGCTAAGAGGGACGAGCTAATGTCTTCCATCAGCAGAGCAATACCCACTGAATCCCACCTGTGGAACCTCTTACCGGTATGGCAGTAAGTGTGGATGCTTGTAAGTCATGATACAGTCAAGAGCTACTTTTTGCACACTCTGGTCTTGATGAGACAGCAGCTGAAGATAAAGTTTTAGAAGAAATAAGTCAGAAGAAAGCACACATAGGCCAGATTCCAACTTATATTGCTTTAGTAAATCCCCTCTCCCCATAGGCTTTTATTTTTCTGAGGTTTCAATGATGTAACTAATCTTGTGCCCAGTCACACTTCATCCCTTTGACTAGCCTGACGAAGAGGAACAGGACAGGAGAGAGGTAAACAAAGCTGCCTGCAGTTGTTTGCCTTAATTTTGCAAGATGCTTAAGAGATTTATTCTACAATCAAGCAGTATATAATATTTGTGCAATAAATAAATAACAAAATACATGATTATTGGGGAGATTGGCTTGAGCAACCTCTCCACAAACATAGTAAGAAAATTTGAGAAGCCCTGGCCTTACACAGAGATATGAAACAGAACACAATTTCCACTAATCCTTAACATTGTCCATCATTCCAATTGTAGGAATTTAACTCTGTTAAAAAGCTTAAGAAACTCATTTATTCAGAATTTTTCAAGAACAACAACAGAAAGACAGTTTAGTAGCAAACATTGGTGCAGGTTAATCAGGGATGACGTCCACAATACCACATTGGCAAACTTAACTGCTTCAAAAGATAACATATATTTTGCACAAGCATGCAAAAGGGATAAATAGCAAGTTCTACCAAAACATTTTGAAATTGGCATGGTCCTTGCAGGACAACAACTACACACACATCTAAACAAAATTAAAAAGAAGCTCAGAAGTTTCACCTGAGTGTATATTTCATTCAATTTTGCTTCTAAATACAATGCACGTGGATTTGAAAATTGGGCAAACAGTTGCAAGTGGGTGATGAGCTGTCTGAAAAAGAAATTGGAACACAGAAGTTAACAGCAGAAAGCAATTGTTCTGAGTCATGATTAAAAAATTTGATTTTCAGTAATGATTTAAAAAAAAAAATAGAAGGAAGTCTACTGAAGCATGTTCAAAGGCTGTTGAAAGCTAATAAAAACCAGAGTTATCAACACAAGTGCATCACTCAGTAGTTCATCTTCCCTTTGCTGAAAAGAGGAAAAGGAGAATTTGGGAGAGGAGGAGAAAAGTTGTAATAAGTCATCCTAGTGATAAAAGTAGGCAGAACTGATCCAAATCCCCAGCTTCTAGCCATTCACAAATTGACTCAGCTTCTCGTACTATCCACACCCGATGAGCTTTACTTCTTCACACATAATAATAAACCATGGTTTGCGGCTTACCATGGTTTACCACGATCAAGCAATATAGTTGTGTACACCGCCGATCATTCCCGCTTCACTCATCCCCTGGCACAAGAGGAACAACTAGGCAGCCACTATTAAGCTTAGCCTCCTGTTATATTCAAGTACATGGCAACTTCCAGTTAGCCTTAAACCATGGCTTGTCGCTGACATGGATTGTGGCTAGTCCCAGGTTCAGATGCAATGGAAAGTCAAGCTAAATTGTGGCTTCCTGGTTAATTTCTTCTGCTCCCACCAAAGGAGGAGTGGAACAGGACCTATTAAACAGTGTGTAACAGTGTAAAACCATGAGCCAGAAATCATGCTTATCATGATGAGTGAACACAACCTGAATCTAAAGAATATGCACGTCATAGAAAAATTGTTATGTTTATATAATGCTATGGCTGCATACATTTGCTCTGCAACTGCAGCACAACCTTTAGAGCTAAATAGCAGCAAGTTAATTATGAAGACTTACTACTTGTGAGGCAGTCACTTTGTGTAACAGGCCATTTTCTCTAGGATAGAACAGCCCCTCAAGAATACAGGAGTTGGTTGTCTCTGTCATAAACCTGCCACAATCTATTTGCACCAGAAAGTAAAGAATTTATGCTCTAAAGTTAAACAATAGTGGAAGGACACTGACAGAGAAATGACCCTGGGGTCAATAGAGGGGGGAAAAAACCTTCACTAAAGATTCATTAACACTTGGCCCATAAATCTTTTACTTCTTGAGTTACTGATATAGGTATTTTTAAAATTCCATTGAGGAACAAGAATTTTTGAGGCGGGAGTTCTGTCACAATCAAGAACAGCATTCCACACACACACACAAGACTCTCTCAATCCTGGCCTACAATTCTCAGAATAGAAAATAATAGAATCAAAGAATTGTAGTGTTGGAAGGGACCCTAGGAATCATCTAATCCAAACCCCTGCAATGCAGGAATATGCAGCTGTCCCATACGGGGATCAAACCTGCAACCTTGGTGTTATCAGCACCATGCTCTAACCAACAAATGCAGAATTTTAGCACTACAGCAATGACCAGCCAGAACCAACCATGATTTGCAATCTTTCCATCACTGAAAGAGCTTTTGTTCTTTGTTTCATAGCGTGATTAGTATGTTCTCTTGTTACATAAGAGGTGGAGATCTTTTTATAGTTTGTGGGCCATATCATGGAGCTGTTTGAAAGCCCTCTGGAAGCAGCCTTGGACTGCCCTTTTCAACCTCCAATTTTTGATGGGCCATTCAAGGGGGAGCAAGACCCACAAGCCAAATTACATTCAAAAGTGATCTTCTTCACCTTACACGTACACTATGTAAAAGATTATAAGTTTCACCACCCTAGCCCTCCTCTTCCCAACCTGATCTTCTCCAATATTTGTGGGACAGAAAGTTTTCCTTCCCTGTAATTAAGTAAAGCTTACTTTGATGCAGCTCTTCTAGTCTTCTTTTTTGGCACCTCTTCCATCACTGGCTCTTCAGAAGTCTCCTTCTCTTCCTCATTCTCATCCTCATCCTTATCATCTTTCATGGTTGTTGCATCTCCTTCCACGGTGAGGTCTCGTTTTACACTGCTACCGCTTTTCTTTCTAAGGTCTTGTGCTGGAGCTACCAGTGAATCTGCAGGATAGTATTCGTTGCTGTAAAAAGAAAAGCAAGAAAACAAAAAAGGGATGGGCTAGAACAGGGGTCAGCAACCTAAGGCCAGTGGGCCAGAAGCAGCCCATGGAGGGCATTTGACTGGCCCACGAGCCGCCCCTGAACTGAGTTGCCCGCTCGCACGCTGCGCTAAACCGGTGCAGCATGGCACAAGTTCTCGCTTCCTCAGTGCCGGAAATCACAACTGCGCACACGCAGATGCTGAAAATCGCAGGCACGCTCGCTCTCTCACACACACACAATCCAACCCACAGAGAGATCTCCGCGGGACCGATCCAGCCCAGGCAAGATAAACCTTGCCAACCCCTGGGCTAGAACTCCTGCAGCCTGTTTCTAGTTAGGCCTTCCTGCCTGTTGCTTCTCTCTTTTCGATTTATTCAAATGCCTCAGTAAAAATATATATTTCATGTTGCGATTACCTCACACCTCCCTCTCCTTAAGTCTCCACACGAGCTCCCTGTTATTCTACGCACCAGCCTCAAGCTCCTACTGCTTATATTTAACACTGACATTTAGCTATCTTTATAGCCCCTTTCCAGAAGTTGTTTGCCTGGTGGCGCAGAGACATGGTGCTTATTTTCCAGATGGTGTGTTGCTGCCACTCGCCCACTGACCTCCCCACCATCTCACCATCATGCCTCCCAGTAAGTGGAAGCAAAACACCTGTTGGAGAGATAAGTGTTGCAGCTCCTCCCGACCAGGTAGGCCCTGTCTGTCTGTCTGTCTGTCTGTCATCAACTCATGGAAGTTACTAGAACCTTCTATTTTCTGTTGTTCTATTCTTTCCTCTGCCTGCCTCCCAAGCCACCTCCCATTTCTCCAACAATTTTTACCTCCCAGCAATTATGTGCAGATCATGGCTAGGGCTACGCTAATTTCTTGCTAAGTTTTGAGAATTATTAGTGTACACACACACAGACCCATGCACACTCACACAAACGCACATGTCTGCACACAAATATAGAGCGATCCCTGAAGTTGTCTTAAAAATTACAAAGGTACTTTTGATAGCATTTAAAACCAGTACTCAAAAATTACTCCCTCCCTGGCCCACCCTTGGTGAAAATACTCACGTAATAAACCTTAAGAGAAGCGGAGAGAGTTCTCTAGACCTGGGCTCCACTCTGTCAGGAAATTTTGACATTGCCTTCCAAAGCAACAGCCTAAAATTCGCATGATCTGTCCTCTCACTGCAGCATGTCTGACATTTCAGCTGCTCAATATACAAAGTTCTGACGTCTCTTCCATGGATTTCTTCTCCTTGAGCATCCATAATGTCCCACTGATCTTCTTCCAGCTCATTATGTAGCTCTCTCTCTAGAGAAAAACAAAAATAAAATTCTATTTTATTACTCTTTAGAAGCTTCTGATCATATATTAGTACAAGGCCGTAAGTTCTATTTACTGTTTTGAAGGCACTGCAGCTAATACGGTACCCCGCTGCTCTTGGAGGGTATGTCATAAAAAGTGAGAGAACAGATTCATTAGAAAATGTTCCAACAAGCTGATGCAGCTATAGTTAAGACAAGTGAAGCCTAGGGCTGGGCGATGTTGGGTTTTCAATATTGCAGCGTATCACCAGCCAAACATTTGGCGATATATCATGATGTTTTAAAAAGCTGCATTGGCCCCAGCCGGTGAGATGCCAGGTGAAACTGCCGCAGCTCTTATCATGGGAGCTGAGGCACTTTCACCCCAGCACCTCGCAAGCTGTGGCCCCTTGAAAGACCCACAGCTTTTCACCCCATCTATAAAGCTTGCTGGATGTCTTCAAGCACACATAACATTTGTATAGAGCAGAGGTAGCTATCGTGGTCTCCTCCAGGTGTTGTGGGACTACCATCAGCATGGCCAATGGTCAAGGAAGGAGAAGCCTTGCTCTCACCACTGCATGTAGCCTCTCTATGCCTTGAAGTTGTTCCAAGCTGGACCAGTGAAAACCACTAGTTTCTTTTCTTAGGAAGAACAAAAGCAGCAAAAGGAAGAGAGGAAACAACTTTGAGACACTTGAACACCTCCCATTCTGGGGCTGAGAATGGAGTGGGAGAGGAGAGAGAGAAAAACTCTCCTGAAGTGCATGAAGTCAAAAACCCCTAGACTTAGTTCATGAGCAGCTCTGATCTTGGCTGGACTATTATGAAGCCATTAAAGTTGCTTTCTCTTACCAGCATAAATGACGGCCTTTTCCAAATGTTCGAAGTAAACTTTCCAAAACTGTTTGTTTTCCATTTCATTTGCATGAGAGCTAATTTTAAAAAAAGAAAGGGAGGGATGTAAAATTGAGCAACTTCAGCGTATAAAATAAAACTACAAATACTACTAGCATAAAGGAAGAAAAATAATACCAGTCAACTAGGAGTTGGCAAAGAAAGTACTGCATTTCTATGCTGGGCATAGACGAGGGAGCTGTTGATCCCTCCTCTGTGCCCAGCAGAGAAACCAAAGTACTCCATTACTCCTCTGCCAGCCCACTCACTCCCCAGCATGGAATATCATGCACTACTGCTTGCAGATCCTGGTCAGCTGGGTCTACCAAGATAGTGCATAAAAACAAGGCTGTCCTATTTGGTTCACTGACACTATTAAGGAGCTACAGTTTTCTGATATTAGTTGATAGGGCTTCCTTCTGGTCATGTGAGAATCCAAAAGTGCTTTGCAAAGCAGAAGACTAAATCTTGTAAATCGAGCAGTGGCCCTTCAGATGTTGATAGGCCCCAACTCCCTTCAGTCCCGGCCAGCATAGCCAATGGTCAGGGATGATGGAAGCTGGAGTCAAACAAAATCTGGAAGGCCAGAGGTCTCCTATTCTTGTTATAAATATACACTCCTATATGGGATAGTCATTCTCTTCATTATATGGGAAGCCTGGAATCAAATTTTAACTCAGCCGCTGCTTTACTAGTGGGCTTCAACAGCCCATTCTGCTTCAGGTTCAGTTAAGAATGTGTAAAATGAGAACATTACAAACTTATATTTATGAATAAGATAAAGAAATGTTTTGCACTATAAGCCTTAGAAAGCAGAGAGGACATTTTCTAAAATAAGGAATGAATTTGACCCAAACGCATGAAGATGCAAACCATTCACTTTTAAAACAGGACATTCAGCAATCCAAGCAGAAATATGCCTTGCAATTAATTTAATTTCCCCACCTATCAAAACACACGTAGAACTCTCACCCAGATCTATTTTATTTATTTATACAATTTTTATTATTCAGGAGTGGGAGGAAATACTTACGCTATAAGCTCAATCACAGGAACCCACAATGGATTGAAGTTGATATAAAGCATTCCCAGTAAATACCGAAGAGGCACCTAGGATAATATTTCAATATGGGTTTTTTTGTATCTTTAAACCATCGTTAATACATTGATTAGTGGTACTCATTCTCACAAAACCAAACATTTCCATTTAACATTTACAATCTGTTAATTTACCTGGTCCCTGTAAAAGCTCTAGTAACTCAATTGTTCTAGTAAATCAAAAAGTTTCCTCTCATTCTACTGTGACAAAGGAGAAAAAGCCTCAGAATATTAAGCCTGGAGCAATATCAATGGCGTGCTTCACTGAAATTGTTTCCCAGAATACATCCCCTTGTGTTTTGTAACAATACATAAATGAATTATCCGTCTCCTCCTATAGCAGTGGGTGACAAAGTTCTTTAGGATGCCACTGCAAAGAAGGAAAAGCATGAACTGGCCTTCGATAGGTGCTCGGTGCATGGAGACGCACTCGGTGTATTTTCAATTCCCCTCCACACATAGAACAAACACACAAAGGCAAGGATAGATCTAGTGAAGCACTGCATCAAACCCATCCCTTGTAGTCTGGGCAATATACAGACCCTCCCCCGGCAAGCATCTGGCCAGTTATGACACCTGGCATTAGGCTAATGGACTAAAGACAACATTTGGGACAGATCAGAAAGACACGCTAATATTTTACAAATGCAAAAAGTAAACTTGGAGAACAGTAAAGGGAAACCAGTTTTTCTTCAAAAGAAAAACAAAAGAGAACCCTCTTCAGCTGTAAAAGCACAGCTGCTAACAGAAACAAATCTCCCTTAATAGTTTTCATTTGTTTAGCAACAGCCAATTCAGAAATATAATTCACTGCCCACAGTTTTACACAGACAGGGGCTCCCCCATGTTCTTAAACAAAGGAGAAAAATAGGGCCACCTTTGTTCTGTGCATGACACGCAGGACCTGGATCTCAGCCACTACAGCTAATTTATTTCTTGAAACCAGTTATCAAAACGCCCACATGTTGTTAAGCCTATTATGATGAAGTACAAAAGGAAACTCAATCTGTACATGACCTTGTTTAGCAAGAAGGGAAAAGCTGTAGCATGTCCTTCAAGAATGACATTTTACCTCCTGTAAAGGTCCCGCAGGGGTCAGGGATTGGACTGCATCATGCCTCAGCTTCCTTAGGTGGAGCAGTTTCTCACGATAATCATTGATGCTTGCTGGCACAAGTTCAGCTTGAAGCAATATGGCAAATACAGATTGAAGCTCCCCCACGCCCATATCCTTAACAAAAGCAAAAGAAACAGCTGGTGTTACAAGATTTATGTAAAACAAAGCTTCGTGGAATCTTACGAGTTCCCTCACAGCTGTTAGAAGTCAGCTGAGGATCAAATATACTGTATTCACTCGAATTTAATGCGCACCATTTTTGGCCAAATTACGTTGCAAAAATTAGGCTGTGCATTAGATTTGATGGCGCATTAGATTTGACTGCAAGCTTGAAAAACACTGCTTACATAGCAAATACTTTTTTGGTTTCAAGGTTTTGAACATTGAAGTGCGCATTAGATTTGATGGTGCATTAAGATTCACATAAATACAGTATCAAAAAATGTACAGCAAAAACGGCAAGACAGTAAGAAAACAACAACACACCCAGCGACTGAGCTGTAGTGCACCAAATAATCATTTTCAGCCAGGAAAAACACACCACTCTTCATTTAAATTCAAGATATTCCTATTCACAACCACTCCCCTCCAAAAAGACAAATGTCTAAAACTCTTATGTTTCTCCTACACTTTTGCGTAACTAAGTCCTCACTAAGCAGAAGATCTAAAGCTAAAATTACCTAGAAAAGAAGAACCTCAAAACAACATTCAATGGATTATGTAAAAGTAAAACTATACAATGTTTTATCTACCAGTGCAATCTTAGCTACTTAGGCAGCACCCAGACAACATTATTTTACAAGAAATATTACCTCACTCCCCACAGAAAGCTGGACATCGAAATGATTTAAAATCCTTATTGTCAACAGTCGTACCTATCAAAGGGGAAATCAGATTTCATTACATTTTTCATGCTGCAAAATCAGGTATAATGAAAAGGATGCAACTGAAAGGTATTAATTTATCATTTATTTACATAAAGTATTTTGCTCCTACTCCTTAGCCAAGAATAAACTCCCAAAACAACTTACAAATATCTTACAAACATCTTTTAGCCTTAAAATCTAAAACATGTGGCACATAAGTAAAAGAGATTGAGGGGGGAGGAGGAAAAAAGCGAACTCGTTTTCTTTGAACGACCAGCTGGAATGGAAGTTCATAGGGAAGAGGAGCCTAAATCGGCTGGTCTCTCAGCTGAGGGGATGGAGAAGCCTGCAGTCCTATGACAGACGCTCCCTGACCCGCTTCTCCATTAAGGAATTCTACCTCAATAGTAACTGTTTGGAAACACAATGCATTCAGCAAGAAACTGTTAGAAAATAAATGTTACCTTGGATACACTGCTTGAAATATTGGCTTGCAATTTTAAAAGCAATTCCATCAGACTCTCTTGGGACAGATGTTTATAGTACCCACACAATGCCAATCTTGTACAATAGAGATCAGCCAACAGCAAGGCAGATGGGTCTGAAGGAAATGCCCTGGGGAAAAGAGGCACGTTACTATCAGTCAATATATAATTAAATACAGTGGTACCCCTAGTTGCGTTCACCTCCGGTAACGTATGCTTCAGGATACATACGTGGCAAACCTGGAAGTATTTTCCGGGTTTTGTAGCGCACACATGAGCAGAAGCATTCTATGCGCCGTGCGCATGCACAGAAGCGCTAAACCGCGCTGCGCACATGCGCAGAAGCAGCACCTCCGGTAGAGAATTCCTCAGGATGCGGCTGGACCTCCAGAACGGATCCTGTTCACAACCAGAGGTACCACTGTATAAGCAAAAATGGATGAGAAGTAAAATATTAATACTTAACGTGTGTGTTATTTGTCTTTAACCTGAAGCAAACTGTTGATCTGGCCATATGGTTAGAAATATCTCAACCCAATGATTACTACTGGCCAATGCATGCACTCTAAACTTTGGAATACACAGCATTAAACAAGCACACACAAGCCCAACATATTGCTCCATATATAAAAGGCAAACTCCATTTCCCCATTACATACATCAACAAAGTCTTTATGCGTTCCACTGGTAACAGATCTAGAATTTCCAAGGATTCTGCTAAACTAAGCAGTGTGCTCACAGCTTGGCAGACCACAAACAAGCTTCCTGGGAAAACAAAACAGGAATAAGTTATATATTAATCCATACTTTGTGACTACACCCTTGGGGAGCGCTTTAACTTTAAAAAGTCTATACAAAATGCAAAAGACTGGCTGCTTTTCCATGTAATGCTAAATAAAGGTTTGGTGCACCATGAACAAGCTACAATGAGGACTTCTGCAGAGATCGGTTTCACTTTCAAAGAATGCTGGTTTTACCCACCATTGCAAAATAATGAGAAATTACTTTCAACAGCTCACCTTTGCAAGGCTGTCCTGTCTCAAGAGCAGTGAAGAGATACTCAGCGTAACCTTTAACTTCTGGTAGGATTTTCTCTTTGACAAGCGGCCTGTTAGATACAGAAATACAAACTTAACACAGCTGTAGTGAAGTGTATAAGATAAAAGCTAGAAAAAGTTACGCATCCTTAAGTACTAATTAAATAAAAGAAAAATGATATGTGTGTTTACTCAGAAGCAAGTCTCAAGTCTCACTAACTTCCATGGAATTTACTTCCACATAAGTGGGTTTAGCCCCCACAAACACACCCAGTGTTTTGACTACCCAGGGCTAGACTGATTCAAGCATATGTAATCAAACTAGCCATGACACCATTCACACAATTAGCAACTCCATTATTTGCTGCTTTAATGTACCTTTTAGGCATGGGGTTTGCTATCTTGATGTGGGGTAGTGGGCTTTAATCCTTTGCCCCCTTTCCATTGCAGTCCCAATCTTTATCATGGCAAATCTCCGCCCCCCCAATCCAAACCACAAGTGTCAGGGGCCTACTCTGGCTTGTGACTACAAGAAGGGGCAAAGGGTTAACACCTCCTATACTCGCACAGCAGGATCCCAATCCAGATCAAGCCTCCTGAAATTTACTTTTTAAAAGGCAATTGTCTAATGGCTAATTGTGTGATTGCCATTTGATCTGTTTCGGCCCTAACAATGGTCCCAACACCTACTGTAAGGCCAGTACTTCGAGTCATTGCTATGTAAACTTCAATTTCTATTTCAACTTGAGAAGGAACTTGCACACCTTTATGAAAAGTCAGGTTTTATTTATTTTAAAATATTTATACCTCGCCTTTGCATATAAAAAAAGTTTTTTTAAAAACCAAAGATCAAATCACCAAGTCAATCAAAACAGCAGACCAAGGAACATAAACAGTTGAAAAAAACAGCAATAATTTTTTTTTAAAAAAAAGTCCTAAGAGGCCTTTTCTAAACAGAGAAGTAGGCTGGCCCTACTGTTAGGTAGAATGAGGCAACTGCCTTGAAGTGGCAGGTGCCGAGGGCTGGAGAACACTGACACAGTGTTGGGAAACAGCACCCCATTTGCCAAGTGCCTTCCACCTCTTGCAGAGCAATACCCACTGCACCTGAGAGAGGCTGTCTTGCTTGCAACATAGAAGGTAGGTATGGCTGCCAGTACAGTCTGGTTTTTTTGTACATGGAGCTCTTTGTCTCAGGCAGCAAAGCCTCTTGGGCCAACCTTGTAGCAAACGAAGGCAGAAGGCCAAAAAAAGGATGGGAGCAAAACTGATCTCAAGGACAGAGAATTTCAAAGCTTGGGTGTGGCAATAACTATAGCTTGCTGCACTGGCTAACTTGGATTAATTACCTGACAACCTGGTTCT
Organism: Podarcis filfolensis; assembly: GCF_964270895.1. Classification (NCBI taxonomy): domain Eukaryota; kingdom Metazoa; phylum Chordata; class Lepidosauria; order Squamata; family Lacertidae; genus Podarcis; species Podarcis filfolensis. The sequence continues at coordinate 42,203,893 of NC_139612.1, read as the reverse complement.
ACAGATTCAGTGGATATAGCACTCTTTCACTGTAAATTCCACCCATCTTCAAGTTATCCTACAATTTGTGAACTAAGATTAACATTTTCAGGACTATTCCAAGTGACATGGGGCACTCTTCCCCCTCCCCTCAAACAAAAGAACAAAAAACCCTAGCCACAATACTTCAAAATCCTGCAACCCCAAAAAAGTGGTTGTCATGGCAACAGAAACAACCACTACATAAATGCCCTTGAATACTAATGGGATATGGAAATACAAAACAAGTTTTCATTGTTGTTGTTTTTAACTGTACATCTTTGGATTTGAAAAGAGTTCATTTTGATTAATCCTTTACCACAGCTTAAAACTGGGCTGACCGGAAATGCCAGAAATATCGCTTGAGTCAGCAATATATCAAGGGACAGCAATGAAGCAGCGAGTGGAATCAAGATGTGCCCCAAGATGGTTTGCAGTGTTGCAAAGGATGCAACTCTTGGGTCTCTCTCTCTCTCTCTTTCTTTCTTTCTTTCTTTCTTTCTCTTTCTTTCTTTCTTTCTTTCTTTTCTTTTGGCACAGTCACTTTGTTCCAGCAATAGGTTTTAGGATGTGTTACTGCCTCTGTCTTTGTGCTACCAAATTTTTTTTAAAAAAAATCCTATCACAAACAGGTGTTGAATCTTTAGAGGAAAGACGCAAAAGTCTTCTTTTCCAGGCCATCTGGGCTTTCCATAGAAGCAGGGTTTTATTTCTATATCCTCCCAATGTCACAGTAGACACCCCCAGCTCATTTGCTATGAGAGCCTAACATAGAGAAGAATAACTGCACTTGTTTGCTTTGATAGAGACTTACAAATCAGTGACCCTACATGTGGCCTACTTTTATAGAAACAAGTTAGTAAGTAAGCAAGTGCCTCACATATTTACCTTATGTGAGGAAGTACCACAAGAGCTGCCCAGGATTTTGAAAGATCAGCCGTGCTTCTGTTTTCTGGTATCTGAATGCAAGACAGAATGTGATCCAAAACCGTCTTCTGTTCTTTCTCTTCAGTTCTTTTACTTCGCAACTGTCTTCTATTCAATCTAAAATTAAATTGATTGTATGCTGTTACAACAGATACATAAGATTGCCTGCAGGGATAAGTAATATGTGGCCTCCCAGATGTTGCTGGACCACATCTCCTATCATCCCTGACCACTGGGCCATCCATGCTGGTTGAGGGAAATGGGAGATGTCCACACATTCCCTCGTCCTTGGTATTTAAAAGTAGCATAGTTTTATGAATCCAAAGTACTTTTCAATACTTAAGTGACCAGAATAGAACGTTGCAACCTGCTCCTTTCCCACAGATACAGCATAAAACAACTGCTCAAGTCACATACCCTTTAGCAGATTCCATAAAAACCAAGGGATACTTCTCAAAGGCCATTGAACCAACTGTGGGAGGTTCTGCTTTCTCTAGAATGAGTTTAGCCAGAACTGCCAAGGCCTCCTCCTGAACCAGAGCATCTTCTCCACAAATGCAGTGCTCAGCATACTCAAGGAGACTGGGAAGAAATTGCTGGAAAGGGAAGGAGACAAGACAAGACAAGACAAGGATCACACTAACTTCTCTCTCTTTAAGATGCAGTTCTCAAGCTGCTGAAAAAGGGGAAAACACTTCACCTACCTTTTCAAATTGTTCCATTGGAAACATAACTTTAGAAAAATCCCATAGAGAACGCCTTTCAAATCCACCTTTGAAGATCTATTAAAAAGAACATGAACAATAAATAGAAGTACATAAAGACCTGGTTCCAGATTCATTGGGATTACTTTGAAGGACGATGGGAAATTCTGATTCCAAAAGATAATCTACAAAAATCTGTTGCTTCCAAAGGAAATTGAGACACAAAACTTATGAACTGAGGAACCACCCTATCTGTGGTGTCTTTTCCAGTATTTACTGCATTAGCATACAGAAAAATAGTCACTTATCATGCAAAACTTGCAGACACGCACATCTCTTTAAATGCAGTTGTCAATGAGGCTGCTTACGTATATGAACCCATGTGTGACAATATGAAACTACACTCAGACATCTAACTCAGTAATATCTATTCCAACTAAAGGTCTCAGGTGGACCTCTTATGCAGTCCTGCCACCAGAGGGGTCTGGGGAACCTTGCCACTTTGCTATGGCTCTCCCCTACGAAACTCTCTCAAGATATAGACTCAGATTTTTATGGCAAATAGCCATAAAAGAAACTCTGGCATTTACGCCCAGCTGCATCTGCCTGTATTGCTTGCCAGAAGAAAATAGATTTGTTCCTATTTCCAGAAGACTAATATGGGGAAAGTGAGCCTGTTCGCATATATTCACTCACAGAAAAGGGTAATGCATGAATCAAGTCTTGCAGACCAGGTGTTCAAAAGTGGCATGTTCATAATACAGTATTCAACCGAGTCCAGCCTAACATTTTGTTACCTTTTCAACAATTTCTTTGACCAATGAATCAGGCAATAAGACACTCCCATCAAGAAACAGAACAGAAATAACTTTAAGCAGAGTATCACGACAGGGCACTGAGAGGTCCGGTGTTTCTATCAGTTTTGTTAATGTCTGTGAAATGAAAATATGAACAATTAAAAGCACACTTAGAAATTCTGGCAAGAAGAACTAGAATTCCTGTTTCTATCTGAAGTCATGAGTGCTAGAAGCTTTTTGTTGTTTGCTTAAATGAAATCTCTGATTTATAAGACCAGTCAGAAGTGAGCTGTACAGTATCTCTTTTTTTTTAATGCATCCTGCCTATTTATTGAAGGAGACTCAAAGCTGCTAACAGACAGGGGTAAAAAACCACAGAATAAAACAGACATGATTTTTTTTAAAAAAAAAGAACAATAAACATTCAAGCAGCACAAAGAAATATAAGAAATGAGCTGGCAAAATTGTAGAATTAACCAAAGGCCTTTTCAAAAAGCTGGCCAGGTCTTCATTAGTTACCTAAAACAGTATAGTAGTGGGGCCTACGAACACAGTTCATCACATTTGGAGTCATGCCTATCCCTAAATCTTTCTGATACCATGTTCCTTTGCACTAAGGCATTCTTCCTTCTTGAATAATATCTCTGACATAGCACAATATAGCAAAATAGTCAGTGTTGTAAAAAAAAAAGTGAATCTAGATCAACAATGAATCCATCAGGTTATTAGTCATAGACCAACAGTTAATCTAGATCAACAGAATTCTTGCCAAGCTGCTGAAGATGACTAATAAATTTTACTCGTAGCTGCACCCTCTCTACCACTAGATCCAAACCCTTGAAATAACCTCAAAGACAAAGCTAAACAATGCTTCCTGCTTTACTTCCATCTTGCTTCATATCCTCTCTCATGCCAGATGCACATGATCTATTCTAGGAGAGGAAAGTTTTACTGACCTTACAAACTTCTTCAGGCTGAACAATTTTGGACCCTTGTGCATATTCTGCTAAGATCAAATACACTTGCAATACCCTCTCAATCTGTTCAGAAGCTTCACAGCAGTTGTCCTTCGTTATCTTTTCTTGCAGTTCAAGTATTGATTTCTATGCGGTTGATAAAAAAAAAAAGGTTTTGCACCCAAAAAGACATTTCCATAGTTGTTGTTGTTGCTGCTGCTTAATTAGACAAAGCGTTCCTCAAAAAAGTGCAATTCAGTGGTTTATAACCTTATTTCTTACCCCTTTACTCAGACCACATGAATGGGACTTCATGAAGAATGGACATCTCAGACAAAATAAAAGTTTTGCTTGTTATTCACAATTACAAGCAGCTTTTTTAAAGTGTCATTGATAAATTTTATATATTAAGGACAGTGTTTTCCTATCCAATTCTACAGGCAACATTGTTAAAATCAATCAGAGGGTGTAAGACTGTTCACTGTTGACAACAGTAAAATAACATGGTTCTGGATACCTGCCAGCTCAACACATGACACTCACCACATGACTTTCCCATCTCCTGCCACATACCACCATAATTCAAAGGAGGGGAGAGGGCAGAGCCCCTTTCTATTTTAATTAATTACAACTCACTTGCAAGCATCTGAAAAATACACTGAAATGTTCTTTACAGATGAATCCAGCAGCTGATTTTGCCATATGTTTGAAAGCTTCACCAACCAAGTTCCAGGAGAGGGTCACTTCTGTTTCTGTAAGTGGCCCCAGCTTTTTCAGAATTAATGTTATAGCCTGTGGGAGGGAAATTACACGCATCTTGAATGTTTTAAAATAGTTCACATTAAAAATATTTTTCACTCTAACCGTGGTCATAAACTCATTTACTCCTCAATAAACGACTTTCAGCTTAAAGGAGGCTACTGCTGCTTTATACAGAGTGCACATGTTCCACGGGGCCTCTTTTAAAAGACTCACCCTGTACAACTAGGACAGTTTTCTATCCAAAATTTTATTTATTTATACATACATACAGTGGTACCTCGGGTTAAGGACTTAATTTGTTCTGGAGGTCCATTCTTAACCTGAAACTGTTCTTAACTTGAGGTACCACTTTAGCTAATGGGGCCTCCCGCTTCCACCGCACAATTTCTGTTCTCATCCTGAAGCAAAGTTCTTAACCCGATACTACTTCTGGGTTAGCGGAGTCTGTAACCTGAAGCATCTGTAACCCGAGGTACCATTGTACATACATACATACTGATTTATTTGTATATACTGTCTTTTCCTCCAAGGATCTCAAGGTGGTGGTATACACGGTTTTCTCCAGTTTATTTCACAACAACCATATGAGGTAGGGTAAGCGGAGAGACAGTGAATTTCCCAAGGTCACCCAGTGAGCTTCATGGCTGAGTGGGGATTTAAAACCTGTTCTCCCAGGTCATAGAGTCCAACACTCTAACCATTACACCACATTCCATATATTACACAAACACACACACAGTTTCTCCTTATGGAAACTGCGCCAAGTATTGACTGATTAAATAATTTTTTAAAAAAGAACTAGAGATATAATATCCTGAAAGTCTTCTTGAAATGTGTGAAATAAACTTGCTATTTGTCTATTGGGTTGAGGGGGGGATTTAGGGCAAAACAACCTAGACCAATCATCTGTGAAAGCAAGTTAAAAATTCACTACTGAATCAGGCACTTTATAATTTTCCATTTGCTTCATGCACTTGGATTGATTACCGTTTCAGCACAGGAATGGAACATGTTCCTAACGCCTTTGCACGTCTCAAAAATCAGCTGTCCGACACCTTCTACTTTTTCTGGGTGCATTTCCAAGTCATGGAACATTACGTTTAAGAGAGCATTTTGGTCTGAAACCTAGGAAACAAAATTACAGTTTGCACCCCTTTTATTTTAATTCATACATACTACGTAGAAAGGCTAATTAAAACCCCCTACAATGTATATAAACTAAATGGAAAAAAGTAGATTTCAAGCACCATAGCATGTATTAGTTACATACTTTACCTGTCCTTCTCAGGAACTTGGGAGTGTCATCTGATGTTACAGTGATCAAGCTTCTTTTTACATTGAGCTGTCATGTTTTGCAGACTGATGGCTATTGTGCTGTGGAAACCACCAGTTCCCCAGCAGAGTTGCTATCAGTTCAAACATGCAGACAAGCCTTTTACCCATGAGCAGCTAGTAATGCAAGCCAAGAGCAAAAATCTCCCCAGTGGCAACCATATTGCCAGAATGTAATATAAACCAGTGAGCTGCCCAAAGCCATTAACTGAACAGCCTAAAAGGTCCAGCTTAAATAGCATCCTAACAATAAAGTAAAGGAGTGCACTATCTCAAAGAGAAAACACGAAGGTTATAGGTGCAAGAGGATCTGTTTACAAACTGGTCATCAGATTTCCCAATACATTTCAAACATTTGTGTTCTTCAGGGGAAGTGGTTCAGCATTTGACCAGTAAACTAATGTCAGAAAAGTTACTCCAAGTTTTGCTTTTTCTTATTATTCTGCTATGTGGTATAGTTGGACATTGCACCAGTTACTAAGAACACTACAGTTACCGTCACTGTTCTACAACAAGCAGAAAAATCTAACCTACCTAGTGCCTTCTACCTAGTGCCATGTTTAATACATGGCATCTCCATTTAAAAAAGGGGGAGTGTCAGGGAACGTGAGACAGGAAAAACCTCAGAGAGCTGCTACTAGTTAAAGGTAACAATGCTGGCTAGATGGTCTCACTCCCTGGCTTTATTTGCATGTCACAATAAACTATAGTTAATGGCTTACCCCGACTGCACCTTACTGGTCTGTTTGTTTACTCTCTTGGTCTAACTAGCATGGAGGATACAAATGGCTTAGTATTCTGTCAAACCAGGGATTGTGGTTTGTTTCATTCCTAAAAAAACAAACCCCACAACCAGTAGCAAAGGTTTGTTATTGACTCACTGGTTTTGCAAACCACAATCCATGGTTTGGATGCAGTGCTGAGTCAGGGATCATGGTTTGTTGTTTCCACTAAGGGAGAACACAGCCCAGAAAGGCACACCCATGACAAATCATTGCCTATTGTTTACCGTGACATACAAAGTGGGCCACTATAAAGCAGTTTCATAGGTACACTGAACTAAATGGATGACAGTCATTTCCTTCAAACTAGAGATGCCTAGTAACACTTTGTATTATGTTAAATATTAAAGCTGCAGTGGTAAACTTGATTTGAACAGAAGGCACTTCTCTTTTTACACTCTCCTGCCCCCGCCCCAACATCACTTACCTTCCTCATCAGAAAGGTGAAGCTTTCTGCTGCAAAATTTTTGATGTGCTCTTTATGGTGAGCCAACAAGGTGCTGTACAATCTGCAAGTACAACATTCAAACATTCAAATATAAAAATAAAAGCCATGCAGATCAATTCATTTCTCCAACAATGCTTCCTGGAATCGATCGTCGGACACAAAGCAAATTTATTAACATATACAGTGGTACCTCGGGTTAAGTACTTAATTCGTTCCGGAGGTCCATACTTAACCTGAAACTGTTCTGAACCTGAAGCACCACTTTAGCTAATGGGGCCTCCTGCTGCTGCCGCGCCGCTGGAGCACGATTTCTGTTCTCATCCTGAAGCAAAGTTCTTAACCTTAAGCACTATTTCTGGGTTAGCAGAGTCTGTAACCTGAAGCGTATGTAACACGAGGTACCACTGTATTTTATACTGATTTAATCATGGCCATAGCTCAGTGGTAGAACATGTATAAAGAGCCTTGCAGATAAACCAATAGTAAACATGATAGGCATTCTTGCTTCCCTTACTACACTGCCCAATGAACATAGCATTTTCTTCTTAGTAAATTTAGAAGAGGGAAAGAAATAGGCTGCCATTGTGTGCACACAGAATCAGGGCCACTAACTATCACACTATAAGAATCTATAAGAAGCTATAAGAAGCTATAAGAATCAGAGCTAAAAGGGACCAAAAGCTTTTCTAGTCTAACTCAAATAAAAAAAGAGTTTATTTGCTTATTTTGCAAACGATGCAGAATAAGACTTGTGTACTGGCCATGTTGTTGTTGTTGTTGTTATAGAAAAGCTTACCCATAAATATTGGACATGTCCTTCACCATCAGCCTCCATAAGTATTTGTAAAGGTAAGAGAGACAGGTGAAAGTCCATTCTAGCAGCTCCGTGTCCTGGGTATCCAACAATTTTGTAATGGACAGAAAAAAGTCTTGGAAATGAGGATAGAAATCTGTCTGGAGATCGCGAGCCAGCTGCACCACTAAGCTGTATTGAGATACATAAAGACAGGAAAATGTGAGTGGTGCCACATTATAATTTGAACACACACATCCCATGATGATTTCAAATAATTCTGAGGGAAATCTCACTGTCCCGTGGTCTGCTCACAAGTGAATGCATTTGTATATCGTATGGCCCAGTGTACTCCTGAAGTTCATCACAGCTAACATAACCTCATTACAGTCCTGTGTGATGAGCATAGTTAATATCATTCCCACTCTGGAAAAGAGAGCCTAGGACTCAGTGGCAGAGCTTCATGCTCTGGCACCAGGGGGCGGAGAGCAGACAGGAGTGGGGCTGGCATGCATCCTGGGGGCGTGGCACCCAGCGTGCGGGGCGGGGGCAGCTGCGATGACACTCCACCGGGATCGGCTGCCGGGGGCGGTGCGCTCCCACTGCACTCCTTTTCCTCCGCCAGTGCTAGGACTGAGAAACAGTTAACTGCCCAAAGATACCCAATGGACTAAAAAGAACAAAGGGCCTTCCCCGCCTGTGAACAGAAACTCAGAAGTTATATTTTAGATACTGCAGTAGGTACTTACTCCAAAAGAGGTTGGAAGGCAAGACTGTCTTTCACTTGCAGGTGGGTTTTCAAGCTCTGCACAATGTCATTCTGATAGTACACCAGCTGGTTGAAAGACTGGCATTTGTTGACTACCTGCCTGTAGAATGTCACTGTGTAAAAAACAAAACAAAACCTTGATTTGTTTCATGGAGTTTCAGGAACACTAATCTACTGAGTTCAGCAGGAATTACTCCTAGGTTAGTGTATACAGGATTGCATCAGCATTAGGCCCTAGAAAAAATGGCCAGAATGCATTACCCGTGTCTTCCAGCTCTTGCTCATATTACAAGGCTCCCAGCTTTAAAGGCTCAAAGCCAGCAGGTGATTAAAAACCACATACCCATGGAGTACAATCCCAGCATGCAAGACCCGTAATGCATAATGGGGACACCCCCTCACAGCTCCTAGCATGGCTCACTTGCGTGACAACAGCCTATTCAAACACAGGCTCAAAGGTTAGACCTTTCTGGGAAAGAAGGAACTGACTGTGCATGAAGCTTTAAAAGTGGCTTGTCAGGTCAAATGATTTCTGTGCCAATTTCTCTCTCCATCTCTGTCTCTCATACATACACACATACACACACTCTAATTATCGTGAGCAAACAAGGGATTAACTGTGGCAAAGCTTTTGGCTGGAAGGTATGACTGGAAAATACTTGTTCCACAAGGAAGAAAACTAAAATATCTATTTTGGAAACAAGAAACTGTTGCTGAAATTTTATGAAAGCTTTGTAAAAGTGAAGAATAGGAACACCGTTAGCAGCTTTCTGCCCCCCTCCTCTCTCATTACTGGAAAATGCAAAGCCACAACTGCAGATAGAGTAGAACGACTATAGATAGCACTGTTCATTGAGATCTAGAACCCAATGCTGGATTTGGGGTGAATTTGCAAGGCCATCCAACAGATAAGTGCCACTGTGACAGAAGGAAGAAGAGGAGAGAGAGAGAAAGAAAGAGAAAGAAACATATGGAAGCCTTTTTATTGTGCATAATGGTTTATGCTTACAATGCTATCGGGGTGATCATCTTATTTGTGTATGCAAACATTTTGGGACTGTCAAACAACTTAATTTCCATTCTGTGCATATCCTGTGATCTCCCACTGAAATCCTGTAATCTTCCCTAACACAAAAATTTTGCCGAGGGGGGTTTCACTTTTGCTGCACTGTCAGGTACACAGCATTGAACTAGTGTTGTGGGTACAGCACTGGCCAAAAGAACTTTAGCACATCATTGCCAAGCCCGATCCAATCTCTCTTCTCCAGCTAATGCTGTACCATTAAGTGTAGTGTAGTGTAGTGTAGTGTAGTGTAGTGTAGTGTAGTGTAGTGTAGAAGGGCTAGCCTATGCTGGTATAATGCCTCTAATCATCCCATGTGGACCACAGGTCATGATACTGCACTGATGTACCACTGATGGGATTGGGCTACTGAAGAACTTGTGCTGCTTATATCAACATTAAGTTAAACAGCAGGAAACATCAACAAAACACCTCTGCCACCTCTATTCTAGCACCGAAAATTGCACAAAAATCAGCACAGGAAAAAGCACAGCATATTCATCTGATGCACTCCATGTTCAAAATGTATACATATCACTAAATGTATATTAACTGTTAGATTGTGTGCAAACCCTTACTCCCGACATACATTTCCAACAAAACAGCAACACTTTTATACAACACACAATGAGAAGTATTAATACAAAATATTTTGGGGAAAAGATATACCAAAATGGCGAGTAAGGTTCAGCTCCCTCCATTTCTCGAGTCCTTCATGAAAATATGTTTCAACCTCCTAGCAAAACCAAGAGTGTATATTAGTTAATATATATTCGTATGGAGCAGTTCAGGCTTGATTAAGGAAGGAATGCTTAAGTAAAAAGCCTTCATGGGGTGGTGCAATATTTATGAAGTATGAAGCACAACTGAATTATTCCATTTTTCATTTAAACATTTACACAAGTGTTTGCAAAACTGGAGCTGTTACCTAGAAACAATTATAACATTTGAAAATAACTGAAATTGTGAAAAGCATGTCAATTCTTATACAGCTGGTAATCACATATTACAATCAGATGGCCATGATCCAACAACAGTGGAGCTGGAGCGAGGGCTGCACAGACAAGATAACTTTCTATACCTTCTCTGGATTAGAATAAATGTGTGCAAATAACAACTCAATATATAAATTCAGCACCCCAAATGGACAAACAGACCTGTCTAAGACTACACCACTTGAAGTTGCAAATGGATGATCCTATGTTGGAATGCTGCCCACAAAAGGGAGGATATATTTGAATGCTCAACTTACTTGACCTATAATATCTAGCTGTAAGGTAATTGGTATTATCCACCCTGTAAGGTAAATTGGTATTACTATTACTGTCCCATTTCAGGTGATGGGATGGGGCAAGGTGGAGAGACAGCATCTTATCTCAGGCCACCTAGTGATTTGATGGTAGAGGCAAGATTCTAATCAGGACCATCCTGAGTCACAGCTGAGTCTCTCAATTTCTATACTAAATGCACAATCTCTCATGCAGAAAGGCAGCATGTCAAGGTTCTTTGTATAAACTTGTGCCTAATTTAAGCACACATTCATATTTCTCATTACAAACTGCAAACAGTCCAAATAATGTGAACAAAGAAAATGAAGTATGCGTTGAAGTTTTCCCCATATTTTGAATCATTCTTTTCACATCTCCAGAAACAAAACATGTTTGAAAATAAAAGTAACTCTGACTTACATACACAGGTTAACAGCTATTATTTTCCTACTACACAGGACTCTAGGTAAATTCACATACTATTGCTGATCTGTTTCAGCAACTGGGTTGCCTGGCTGCCACCAATACAAAAAAAAAAAAGGGGCTTATGGACAAGACAAGAGCAACATACAATGTATCCAACAAAGTCGTCTCATTTGCACAAGGACTGAAATGCACAATTGAACTTTTCCTCCCTCTCCTCTTCCTGTGCCCCTCACCCAAATCTGCACACAGGGAGGAGGAAGGGGAAATTCCACTGCGCAAGCATAAGTCCTTGCATGAACAGAACAACTTCACTGGATACAACCCAACAACCTTGACCTTGCTCCCATGACTCTCAATACACTATGAGTGTGGTTAACAAATACAAAGAACATTTATTGTTGATTTTGAAAGGAAACATATTTACTATAGCACTGGTAGAGCAACACCCTAATCTCAAAGGGCTGGTCTTGCAGGAAATGTTGACAAAAACCAAAGGTCATTATTAATATTTTATTATATATTTCATAATTCCTAACTCCCAGTAGACTGGCCACAAAGCTGATCAAAAACCACAAGCATAACACAACAGCAAGAGAAAGGAAGCTGATCCCCATATGTGTTGCATTAACTGCAGCCAAACCACCAGAAGCGGGAGGGAGGGTCTGCATGCAATATACTGTTTCAGACGTTGCTGTTTCAGACAGATGTGGCATGATGGTATACAATATTTTTTTTCCCCATCTGTACAATGAAAATAATTGTTATTCCCTATAAGGGCTTTCAAGAGCAATCATAGAGCTTTTATCAGGGCCTAACAAACTTACATAGTGGAGATATTTAAGCCAGAACTCAGCTGTGGCAGTCCCTGCATTGATTGCTACAGGTTCAGATACAACGAGTGACGGTAATTGTAAACACAACACATCAGGCACCTATTCTATTAATGGCTGCCTGTCTCAGTTCCAAGTATGCTGCTCCCAGCAGAAAGCTCTCTATCTTTTTTTAAAGGGTCACAACTTTATTGAATTCAAAGGATCTGTAGTAAATTAGCACTGCAGCTAATAAATTAGCCACCCCAGTGCAGGTAACTAGATCAAACGGATGCGAGGATGTACAATGTCTACCACCCTCTTCATCCCATGTCAGGTGACCCTACCGTGGCTCAGAACTAGGCAGCATCCTGTAACTGAGCTCCCAGCACCTCAACACCCACATCCAACACTGAATAAGATGACACCTAGACAGGTGAAAAACAACTACATTAATCTTACCTCAGCATAGCTCCCTGTTCTGTCAATGCGATGAATAATGTCAATATTTACATTGCTTAAGCGTTCTGAGAAGGTGAGAAACTGTAAAAAAAAGTAAGAAATAAACAGGAGTTTCTTGTGGGTTTTTTTCAAGTTATCTTTGAGACATCAGGCTTATCAGAAGTTGCCAAAGAGTAAGATTTTATATGGCTGTCCCTTCTAATGATATTTCATACATAGTCACATGGTACAGCCCATAGAATTGAATGAAATCAGACTCAAATGGGACAGACAACTTATTTGAAATCAGAAAATGTTGTCTAATCTTCTGTACTGTTGCAGGATCTTCCATATTCACAGTTAAGAATTATCTGCAATTTACAGTGTGCTAGAAGCACAAGAGACACACCACAAATAAGTGGAAAAACTTGCAGCACTTCACAACACTACACAGCAGGACAAGGTAAGGTTTCAGAGCCAAGCAGAATACTTTAAGAACACTGATAGTTTTCCTGCTGTTTTGTTAGCAGATGAGTGGCAAATGCTACACACAGTTACTATTTTGGACTGCCCAGGGCATAAGCAAGGTTTTTTGTGTGGTGCTGTTTGTTTGCTTGCAGTAACTACAGATTTCCAAAACTTGTACAGAAAAGCAAAAAAGTTGCGCTGCTCTCCAACTTCTTTTGCTTCTGTACCACTCTACTCCAATGGCTTTTTAGAGTGATACGTAACTGAATATCAAATGTACTATTTCGCCAGCTCGGCGAACCGAAGCGCTGAGCCGAGTTCTTAAAAGGTCCGTGTTTCTGATCCACCCCATCCGACCCCGCCGTCCCTTATCTTACCCTGTGTGTGTTCTCGGACTTGTGAGAGGACGATTTGGTCTTCATGCCTCCGTGAATTAGCAACAAACTACCTTTTGAATGATGGAGATTCAATATTTTAAAAATAGCTACTTTAAGTCCGCTCGATTTTCCCAAAAAAGAGACACATATACACACGTGCAGCACTATTAGCTGGGGGCTGCCATCTTGGCTAAAGGATTCTGGGATGAGGCTGTCACGTGAGGTGCGGGGGGGGGAGGAAAGAGTGAAAGCTGATTGGTCTGTGGAAACTAGAAGGGGCGGAGGAATACGACGCCCGGGGAGGTGGAGTTTGCAGCTGCAAAATAGTTTGCTTCAGAACCAGAGAAAGCAAGAGTCCTACAAATAAAAAGTGGGAACGAAAAAGCTGTTTGCGACTGTACAGTATATACTTCCCTAATTAGCTATCAGTCGTACTCTCGCGTATTTTGTATTTCTTGTACTTCCTCTAATGCCTTTCATCCATCTTTAGGAGCGGGGGTTGTGTATTATTTGCTTATATGAGTACAGTATTTGGTTGTGTTGGAAAACCTGCATCTGATTGTTATAGGAGAAGCATTTTCTTGCTCTTCCACTATCCCGTCTGTTTCTTTTAAAGAACGGGAAAGAAAAATATTGAATGACTGTAAAGAACTGGAGGCTGCCTGCGCTTTCTCACTGAGCTACCACATAATTGCTGGCAGAATAACATTTGTATGGGGAGGGAAAAACGTGCGTGCAAAATGAATTTTACTCTAGTTCTGGAGACGATAGCACACACCGCAAAGAAATATTTATTGCATTGTTTGTTCGTTGAATAAAAATATTCTGGAAGTCATGAGTCTTGCCTAACTGACATATCAAAATCTTCACGTGTCTAGTGCAGTTACAGAAGTAAACCCCTGTGGAATCTACTTTTAGCCTTTTCCATATAGAGCTTAAAGTCAGGGCCAACCCACTCATGAGGCAAGGTGAAGTGACCATCTCAGGCAGCAGGATCCACAATGGCAGCAGATCCCATGGTGATCTTTATTCCCCTCCTTGTTCCTGATGTAGAACTTCACTCCAGTGGCGTAGCGTGGGTTGTCAGCACCCGGGGCAAGGCAAGTAATTTGCGCCCCCTAACCCGTGGATTTGCGCCCCCTAACCCATGGATTTGCCCTAACCCCAGATGTTGCGCCCGGTGCGGCCGGCCCCCCCTGCACCCCCCACGCTACGCCACTGCTTCACTCACCTCTTCTTCCCTGGTAAAGAAGGACAGGGAGCTGTTTTGTGATTGCCTCAAGTGCAGAAATGTCTTGGGCAGGCCCTGCTTAAAGTGCTATAAAATTAAAACCATGCAAAAATAGTTTAACCAGAGACCATGCTGAGACAATAAAGATTAATATGTCCACACACTATGGTTATAGGGTAATACCACCTCCAGTTCTAAGCAGTCATCTGAACAGGGCTGCAGGAGCACAGTTAGTGCTGACTTTACCAGGTCAATTGTTTGGGCACCAGACACTTCAAAATTGTTCCTGAAGGCTGCAATCCTAACCCCACTTACCAGGGAGAAAGCACCATTGAAACCAATAGGACTTACTTCTGAGGAGGCATGGTTAGGCTTGCATTTATTCTGATATGTTTATCTTAGAATTGTAGAGTTGGAAGGTGTGTCAAGTGTCATCTAGTTCAAACCCCTGCTTTGCAGGAATCTCAACTAAAGCATCCTTGACAGATGGTCAGCCAATCTCTGCTTAAAAACCTCAGATGAAGCAGAGTCCACAATCTCCCAAGGGAGTCTGTTCCACCTTCAAACTACTCTTAATGTTAAACTTCTTTTCATTGCCTCTAATTGTGTTATAATTACTGTTTTATATTGTACTTTCCATAGCATGATTTATTTTATTCATACTTGTTGTATACTGCCATGATATCCGCATAGACAAATAATGGTCTAGATTTCTTAAACAAATAATTAATACAGTCACATTCATCTTCTAAGTTCAACGCTGCTGCTGCTGAAAATATGAGCTACCAATATTGCAAAGCTCAGGTCTTACTACATGTCAAATACAAATACTTAGAAGATTACAATTGTTCGATTTCAAATACAATAATTTAAATAAAGAGTTGGTAGTAGCAATAATTATTCAGCACAAAGTTAGAAAAAAGTCAAGTTTAGCAAAAGAGATTTTCATGAAGTGTTCAGCAAACACTGCATTGTAAATATGAAGTGCTATTTTTCTAAGACAGGGTGTACTTTCATCTGTTTCTATTCTGATTAATCATAAAAGGCATAGTGTCTTTAAAAAAAAAAAGACTACTGTGACATCAGAGGATGGCAAGAATGGAAAACCACTAATGTCAAGTGAAGAAAGAAAGAACAATCTTCCCCTGAGAGCTGCTGATTCTAATTAGCTTCCTGGTGAACATTTAGCTAAGGAATTAGTTTCCTGGTGAACATTTGTCAGCTCTTTAGCTTACATTAACTTGGAGTTAAGAAACTTGTTGAATCATACATCAGTTTTTGTAAAACTAAAAACCTTATACAAACAAGGATCTAAAACCAAAAGGTTAAAGCTCAGATGGGTGTAACCCATAGCATTAAGAAGGGCATGAAGCATGGGCTTAACTAAATGCTATCTATGTTTTCTCTCTTTCTGTCCCAAACGTGAGCAGCTTCAGCCCATAATAAGACTTATTTCTCAAGCATATATTTTCTTAGGGTGGAATGTACCAAAAGATTTATAAACACACCTTCAGAAAATGGCATGACAATGTTAAACGTCCTTGCTTGAAAAAGAGAGAAACAAATACAAAATACATAAACCAATAGCTTTTATTGAACCAATATAGGTACTACTACTACCAGTAATAATACTGTATAGGTAGATCTCATCCTACACACAGGTTACATTCCTGGCTATCACATCTATAAGCAAAAATCACATAAAGCCAGAATGACCCCCATGTGGCCACTGCTACCTATTCAAAAACATCACAGAGTGAACCTTGCCCACAGAAGGCAGAGGTGTTTATAAGGTTGAATTCACTGGAAAAAAGTATTTATTTATCTGTTATGTACTGAAGTTCTCACCCTGGGCCAGCAGGGGGATACTGTAGATAGTTTTCGCTCAGGTCCGTATATGCAAATAAGGAATTGAAAGTGACATTCAGTGATTGGATAGTTACAGAAAGTTGTTACTGTTGCCATGTAGTTGAGCTTTATATAAGCAGGTTGGCTGAACCCTTCAGCCCTGTTCTGTTCTGGCCTGTGAATAAACAAGAGCTGTCTGAAGAATTGCTGTGTCGTCTGATATGTTCACCCACAACATAACATTATCCATATTACTCTTCCTTATACAGACCCACCCATACAGACACATCTTTCAACACTCTAAAATTACAACAGCCAAGAGAAAATTCCTTCCAAGATGAGTCATTGGGAACAGCCTTTCCCTTTCCCTTGCAGCATGGTGTTATCAGCATGCTAATGACATTGAGCTCTAATTCTCCTTGAGTCAGGTGAATGCCAAGATGCAGTTATAGGTTGGATAAGGGCTGATAAACAAAAGATTAATCCTCAGCAAGATGGAGGCCCTGTGAATGAGTGGTTCCCAGATCTTGAGACAATGGTTGCAGAGTCTGGGGTGCTACTGGTGCTACATAATATGGGGTGCAACTGGAACTGTCACCAGAGTTGGCATTGGCAATTTCAAGTCTGGATTAGTGCAGTGTGCTCTACGGGGGGGTGGGGGGTGCTTCCCTTAGGTTTGGAAGGTACAGCTGATGCAGAATACAGTGATTACACTGCTAACTGGAGCATTTTACTGCAGGTGATGCCTCTCCCAAAGAGCTGCACTGACTGCTAGTATGAGTATGCTTCAGGACTCGGTTCAAGGTGTCATCGTTTACTCATAAGGAGCTAAAGCACTTGGAACCAGGTTATAAACACCTTGTAATCTTATGGGGTAATATAATGCAGAGGTGGGGAACCCATAGCCCTCAGATTTATAAGAAAACAGGGAAGTCTAGAGTAAAAGAGGGAGAAGGAAAATAAAAATGGATAGAGCAATAGAAAACAGGATGGCGACCCTCTGCAAATTATTAGTTCAGTCCTCTGTCAAGGAGGATGGGAAATTGATGTGGGACAGCAGAAATAGACAAAGAGATGGAAGGAAAGGGAAGCACAGAGAAATGGGGGGAGGGGAGACAGAAAGAGCGGTGGAGAGTGTTATGCTGCCCTGAAATGCTACATTTTGGGTCGTGGTCCTGCCCACTGCTGGCATGCAACTCTGAAGAAAATGGTTCCCTCCATAGAAAAGAAAGGTTCTCCATCCTGCCCCCATCTTAAGGACTATCACACAGAAGAGGGAACAAGCTTTCTCCTGGTCTGGAGGGTAGGATTTGAACCAATGACTTCAAGTTACAAGAAAGGACCTTCCTAACTAAATATCATGAAAAACTTCCTGATGGCAAGAGCTGTTTGACAGTGGAACAGTCTCCCTCAGAATATATTTTTAATCTTTGTTGGAAGCCGCCCAGAGTGGTTGGGGAAACCCAGCCAGATGGGCAGGGTACTAATAATAATAATAATAATAATAATAATAATAATAATAATAATAATGGACTCTGCTTCATTGGAGGTTTTAAAGCAGAGGTTGGAAGGCCATCTGTCATGGATGCTTTAGCTGAGATTCTTGCATTTCAGGGAGTTGGACTAGATGAGCCTTGGGGTCCTTTCCAACTCTACAATTCTATGAAAATGAAACCTGAGTCCAAGTACTGTACTTCATCCACTTGGATCCAGGACACCAGATAATTAGTATATGTTGTCTTAGTTCTGCAATTCAGTAGCCATGATTATATTGTATTGCCTTGTCAGATGATATTTTCTGTAGGTGATTTGTAATTTTCTCTTCTGCAACCCTGAACTGTATTTACCTTGAGTAAAATTAAGTGACTGACTCTTCTGGAACCCTATATATGCTGTGTACTGGCTGATAAGAGGGACAGTATAGACCCCTCCTGTAGCAGCTGTTTCTGTGACAATCTAAGGTACTATTTTAACCATTGAACCAAAAGTTTAATACATGAAAGACACTTTTACGATTTTACGTTGAGTGGGGCAATATTTGTCAGAAAGTGTTGGATAACAAGACTCATAACTAACATGCTAAAGTCTAATCCAGGCATAGACAAACTTGGTCCTCCAGATGTTTTGAGACTACAACTCCCATCATCCCTAGCTAACAGGACCAGTGTCAGGGATGATGGGAATTGTAGTCTCAAAACATCTGGAGGGCCAAGTTTGCCTATGCCTGGAATGCATGAATGGGTTAATGCCACTGAGTAAGCTGTCTTACCAGGCTTAGCTAAGTCACTCCCCCTCACCTCAGGAGGAAGGAAGTCAAGCCTATTGTTTCTTTTCAGAAAGCTCTTAATTAGGGTGCCCCAAAGCTCTCTCTCCTCACATACCTTCTTCCCCAACCTTATACTTTATACAACACCAAAGTCTCACATTGAATTTAACTGATCTGTAAAAAGGACTTTATAACCTGAAAACAAACAAGGTCTGTACTTCTGCAATAAAATCTTTAATAAAAACAACAATGATAAAAAAGGAATATATTTCAATCAGAGTGTGTGCTCAACTGCAATCACAGATAAACTTTTAAGGAGAGGAACTGGCCTGTAACATGGTGAGGAAGAAAGTGAAAGAAGCTCCTACCGTCGTGGGAGTCTTCTTCCTCTCATACATCAGGAGAATCTTAATTGTATGATCTAGTGGCCAGTTTTCTGGAGTTCAAGATAGTATTATGTTTAGGTTAAGTTTATTACATTTATATACTGCTTCCCAATTAAAAAAAAGGTCCTGAATCAACAACCAAGTAAGATATACAATAATAAAATCCCATAAGCATAGTCTCAAAACACCTTCAAAGGCAACCCCACATGCAATATATTGCAGTAGTAGTCTACCAGAACATAGACAACCAAAGCCAAGCTATGACCATCTTGATAGGATTGCAACTGGGCTACCAGCCAAAGCTGGTACAGTACAAAACAATCCATGATACTGGGTCTACTTGTGCCTCCAGGTACATCACTGAATCAAAGAGTAGCCCCCAGCTGCACACCTGCTCCTTCAAGGGAAGTATAACCCAGCCCAGAATAGGATACATTTCACTTTTCTGAACTGATCTTGTTGTTTGGTTCTCATCTAGCCCACTACTGAGGCCAGGCACTTAGCACATCCACCACCACACCTGCTGGTAGACTTGTGTGTTATGAGCATATGGACGAGGATGCACTCCAAAACTCTAGATTTCTACATTGTGAAAGGTGCAGGAATCTCTCTTCCACCCCCATTATGAGTCTTCAGTATTCTACTCCTCAGTCTTCAGTAAGTTATTTGAGACAGTTCAGGAACACTTAACACCTTTTGGAGGTTTTTAACCATAGGTTGGTTGCCCATCTGTCATTGATGCTTTAGCTAAGATTCTTGCATTGCCGGGGGTTTGACTCGATGGCCCGCAGGGTCCCTTCCAACTCTACAATTCTGAAATTCTGTGAAAGTGTTCAGTCAAGAGTATGAGTCAAAGTAATAACTGTTCTGAGAAGATGGTGTGAACTTTCTTTTTCTTACTAATTACAGTAGCGAATTTACTAGCTAATCCTGTTCAGATTAAGTCACACACTGATTTAATGCACATCATCCTCTGCAATCTGGGAAAGTGTCTCATCATACAACTATTTAAAAAGAGTGTGGGTGTTGCTAAGACGCTATTTCCTCACACTCATTATTGCCATTTGAGTTCTAAGACCACTGAGGCCGACAACTTTAATTACTTTACATAGAAAGAAGTTAAATATTTAAATAGGGTTTACTATTTAAATCGGCATATCCGTTTGAGATCTTACCCAGCTGAAAACCAGTCCAACTGACTTCACAACATGCTTCCAAATGAGGTTCTTGCATTCTCCCAGCTTCCCACCTAATTATTATTTACATTAGGAAAACAAGGGATTATCAAACTATGTTACTGCTCCAACCAGAGCCCTCTGCAGCAACTTTGAAGGGAACTTGAAGCTCTCTTGTGCTTTGAGTAGTTCATCCACTGGTGACACCACAGAATATTATTTAGGACACAGAATATACAAAGTATATTTCCTGGAATGTGAGGTTGGAAAATGATCCCACCATAAGCCTAGATAGCTCAGTTGGTTAGAACACAGTGCTGATAATGCCAAGGTTGCCAGTTTGATCCCCACAGGCGACAGCTGCATATTCCTGCGTTGCAGGGGGTTGGACTAGATGATCCTCAGGGTCCCTTCCAACTCTACAATTCTATGATTTCTATAAGCATGTTTTCTCTGTGGTATGCCCTATTGATTTAGATGGGGACAATGTTTTAAGTATGCTTAGGATTGCAGCCTTAGCTGTAAATTGTATGTGAAAAATCCTTCAAGAAACTACAGGGGTCCATCAATCAGGGTTAAATACTAATCATTCATCAGTCCCATTTTTTGATACTTTAGTCACATGGACCATTGGGAATTTTTTATTTATTTCCCCTATATAAAAAGGATACTGACCGTAACACTTTATTACATTTTAAATTGCATCATCCATACAACCTTAAATGTAACCTACCTTTGGGCCAATTTTTGCGTAGGAAAAGGAATTCCTCTACTTTGGACGCATACCAATGAGCAGCAGGTGAGCTAGAGATTGCCCTGGTAAACAGAGCATATCCCTGGCATATTATTCATAAAGCCCAGGTGAAAGCAGATGATGTGACAGACGGGACCTTCTTGTACCCAATAGCAAAATACCACATAAACCTATTACCTGGTTCTTTTGAGTTTACTCCGCAGACAATGGAAGTCTGTTAAGTTGTGGGTAGACATAGCAGACGACATAGCAGGCGTCACAGGCAAGGACCAGCGGCCTGGCTTCACTGTACTGTACCAGCACACTGTCCAATGAAAGGAGAGCCTTGACCGCGTTGAAGGCCGCCGTCTCCCGATGACCCCAGGACCAAGGCGTCTTTGTGCTGAGGAATCGGTGAAGAGGCTCAGCCACCGTGGCTTTGTGGGGCAGGAACATGTTATAAAAATTCAGCAGCCCCAGGAACGCCTGCAACTCCATCTTGTTCTTTGGGATGGGGGCCTGCTGGATATCGCGGATCTTGGATGTGGTCGGGTGAAGGCCAGAGGCGTTGATAAGATAGCCCAGGAACTCCACCTGTGGAACGGTGATCTGGCACTTCTCCCTCTTTACCTTGAGTCCGGCCTCCTGGAACCTGGTCAGCACAGCACGGAGGCGCTCGAACAGCTGCTGGTGTGAGTCTGCGGACACCAAGACGTCATCAAAATATGGTACCACGCCCGGAAGCCCTTGCAGGAGACGCTCCATAAGGCTTTGGAAGATGCCAGGAGCCACACTCACCCCGAACTGCAACCGGCGGCAACGGAATGCTCCTCGGTGGGTGACGATCGTCTAGGCTTCAACAGTGGCATCATCGACGGGCAGTTGTTGATAGGCTTGGGCAAGGTCCAGCTTAGCGAAGACCTTACCCTCACCCAGGGAATGCAGCAGGTGTTGGACAACAGGAACCGGATAAGTGTGCCGCTGAAGTGCCTTGTTGATCGTGCACTTGTAGTCAGCGCAGATTCTCACCGACCCATCTGGCTTGACAGGCATGATGATGGGGGTTTCCCACTTGGCGTGGTCAACCGGCTCCAAAACTCCTTGGGCGATCAGCTTGTCCAGTTGTTCGTCCACCTTAGCCTTGAGAGCAAAGGGAACCCGGCGTGGCTTTAGCTTGATGGGGGCGACTTGTGGATCAAGGCTAAAGGAGATGGGCGTACCTGTATATTGCCCCAAAGTGCCGTCAAAAACCTCGGCAAAGTCTTTGACCAGACCTTCAGTCTCTGCGTTAGAGATGCAGTTGATGCCGGTGACTTCCAGGCCGAGGGCATCAAACCAGTCTATCCCTAGGAGGCTTGGCCGCTGACCTTCGACCACCACCAGTCGGAGCAGGCCCGAAAAATCCTTGAAGGCGATCCGGAACCGGCCAACGCCTACCATGGGAATGTCGTTTCCCTGGTAGTCTCTCAGGTGTACGTGGTGAGAGTCGAGTTGCCTTTTGGACACTGGGTACCAGTCTTTTGATGGTGCTCCAAGACATGATGGACAGGGCAGACCCGGTGTCGATCTCCATGTCACATGGAGCTCCTTCAATGAGCACCGTGACGTTCAGCTTGCGTCGCGTAGGCGAGTTGGTTTGGCCAATCGTGGTTCCAGACGGGCAGCGGCAGTTGGTGAGAGCGAAACAGCTTTCCTTGGCAGACTGGAGTGAAGACTTGGACTTGCGAGTCGGTGAAGGGGGGGGTGTCAGACGGAGCTGATTGGCAGACCTTAGCGATGTGGCCCCTTCTGGAACACGTCCGACAGATGGCGTCTCTGAATCGACACTTGGCACGGGAATGGTTGCCTCCGCAGCCGGCACATTCTGGTTGGCCCTTGGACTTCTGTTGGAACTTCCTGCGCTCCCGCTTTGTCTGGTGCACGTCATCGTCTTCACTGGAGGATGCCTCATCACTGCTGGCCTCTTCGTGATGCACTGGAACTGGCTTCCTAGCAAGATGTGGGCTGCTGGCCTTGTGGATCTCCTGGGCGGAGCATTCAGCAGCTTCCGAGGCCACAGCCTCCTCAATGGCTTTCTGCAGCGTGAGGTCTGGCTTGGTGAGGAGACGCCGTTGCAGATGGATGTCCCGGACCCTGCAGACAATTCAATCCATCAGGGCATCGTCTAAGTCTTGGAACTCGCAGTGCATTGCAGCCTGTCGGAGGGCGGTGGTGTAGTTGTTGATTGACTCTGCCTGGTTCCAGTGGTAAAACGCATGGCGGGCAGCAATCTTGGACGGCTTTGGTGCGTAGTGGTTGCGGAGCTTCTCTTGGATCGTGTCCCATGGTGTTGCCTGGACTGCTTCAGGCGCAACCAATGCTCGGGCTGTCTCAAACACCTCAGGCCCACAGAGGCTGAGGAATAGGCCCCGCTTCCGTTCCTTTGATACTGCTGTCAGCTCGTTGGCTTGGAGGTAGCAGTCGAACCGAGCGAGGTAGGAGTCCCATGATTCAGAGGCTGGTGCAAACGGTGGTAGAGGCACAAGTGAAGCCATGATTCCGATGCCGGCGTGAAGGGCGATGGATGGAACACAGTGCTCTAGCCAGAACAGTCAGCTCTGAATTGGTTTTGCTCAGTGATTTTGCTCAGTGATTCAGCTCAGTTCAGAGGATGGCCGCATCTGGCTGTGCTCTGATGTCCATCAATCCCATCCTCGTCGCCAGTGTTAAGTTGTGGGTAGACATAGCAGACGACACAGCGATTCTTCCAAAGCAGCTCTTTATTTGTAAGCTGAACAGAACTGACTGAGGAGCTCAGTCAGCCTGCTTATATAGAGCTCCAGAACAATGTAACTGTTGCCATTTTCTAAAACTATCCAATCACTGAACGTCACTGTCGATCCTTCATTTGCATACAAACTATCCAATCACTGAACGTCACTTTCGATCCTTCATTTGCATAACTATCTACAGTATCCCCCTGCTGGCCCAGGGTGAGAACTTCAGTACATAACAAAGTCATAAACAGATATTGGGGCATTGTATCTCACATTGTGGGTTGTGATCCCCATCCCTTGATAGGGTTCCACAGAACCCACAATTTAAAATATATTCTTGTTCACAGTGATTTTAAAAGACTACAGAAAATTTTTCATCTACTGGTGGGACACTTTAAGTGTGAAGGCTATTTAGCCTGCAACCAAGCTGTTGAAACTGCCTCTTACCATATCCCTCACAGCTCCACAATTCTGAAATCGAAAAGGTTCATTAACTGGCACCAGAAATGTAATTTATTTAATCGAATGCACTTGTCAGTTGATATGCCTTGGTGCCACCACCCACCCTGTTAAGACTCAAATTTTAGAACACTTGTATTTTAGAAAACCTACTTGGGAAAGGAACTACTTTTGCCATTTTTATGGACATTTATTGTTTGGTGATATTATCTTGTGTTGATTGTCTGAAGAGGTGGCATTTGCCCCTCTTATCCCCTCCACTGGCACTTCATATGGGCCACTCCAGACTATTTTTGTGTGCGCGTGGATGGGTGTATTCTGCAACATATCATTTACTGATGCAGTAATGGTGCATTAGTGTGGATTCATATTGGACCCTCCCAACACTATTCCTCTTGTGTTGTTGTTCTGCAATGCTTCCCCAGTGTTATTGTATTATTGTTGCTTGGGGGGGAGCATTTTTGCATTGTTGTCTGGCGGGCACACTTTTGCACTGTAGAATGTTTTAAACTGTTTTAATTATATTGTTACATCTGTAGTATAAAAAACTTACAGGGTTTCAGCACGACATTATGGGATATGCACTGCATGGAAAATGAAACAGTATGTCCACTCTGATTGCAAACACAATCAGTGTAGGATTGCATAATAACTGTTCCAATACTATCATGAGCACAAAAAATAATGTACGATATAAAGAAGGGGCCCCTATGTGTTTGTCCCAGTGGCAAAAGAATAAGAGACCTGGGTGGGTGAGCAGGGTGGAGTTGGTCTCATCCAACTGTGGTCACCTGGGTACTCAGGGCAGCATCAGTGCAGACTCAAGGTTCCACACTGAGGCAACTGGCTCTGGGGTGGCTCAGGATTTTATGACAGCCATGACGACCATGGGGCTGTCCGAACATTCAATGCATGTGACAGGCCACACTCTGGGCCTTTTTTTTCCCCAACCGAGCAGGAAAAGGGTAATCTGAAAGTGGGAGATAATGACATCAGTCCCTTATTGCAGTCGAATTACTTCCTGTTGAGAGTTAAGCTTTCAGTCCCTTTCCCCTTCAGCAGTGGTGGAGGACCTATTAAGATGGTCCACCCTCAGAAGCTGATGGGTTCAATGGGTTTCTAGATGGCTCTGGCGGTTTTCCAGTTGTTATGACTGGTTCTGACCTCTGGAATATGCAAATGGTTTGACACAATTGCCCCTGAGTGCCCTCTCCCACTTCATTGAACCTCTTTGGCTCTCTGGTATATTCCAGAGCTTGAGGTGAGGAAACAAGCCAGGAGATGGAAAGCTCCAGTTGAATGCAATCAAACATTGGTGAGTGCTCATCATTAAGCCTATCTAGTTGCAGTGAAGCCAGCAAAGAAGGTATACTTTGCTGCCTCCATTGCATCCTCATTGTGCCATCCAGCAGAGCTTTTCCAGGTAGTGCGGGCCTTTCCTGTGGCGGCTCAGAAATGTGAAATGCTCTACCCAAAGGGGTTGCCTGGCACCTTTGTTAAATATCTTGAGATGTCAGGCAAAACATTCCTCTTCCCTCAGGCCTTTGGCTAATTAAACAATTGATGGCCTTTTAAACTGTGTGTGAGTGGGGTTATTGTTTTTGTTTCTTACTATGTTATGTATTTTTGTGTTTTTGCATTATAAATCACCTGTGATTCTCAGATGAAGGGTGGTACAGAAATTTAATAAATAATAATAAGTTCCCTGTGGCATCTTAGCTACGACTTCTTCCAGTGCATAAAGCGGGAAGTGGAGGTGTTGGGATATATTAGCTGCTTTGCATAAAAGTATGAGTAAGCATGCACTAAAAGCAGATATGCCACCCATGTGTCAATCAGGTGAGACAAGCAAGTTTCATTCACAAGGGCTCATCACGGTCCCGGCTAGGCTGGCACACCCAGTCTTTGTGTCGTTGGGACTCAGTATCTCATGCCTTCCGATTGTGCAACTATTTCAAGAGTGGACCTTCAGCCTCTGCTGGAATTAAGCCCTTGATTATGGGAACTGAGGCGTTGTGATTTGAATAACGAAGGGAGGCTCCCCTCTGAATTCAGGACAATTACTTCCTTTAAGGCGAATCCACCAGGGTCACCACTCTTCCACGGGGCGGAGCTCTCCCTCCTCCAGTTGCGGGAGGCGGGGCTGCTTTCAGCTCTCGCCACTTTTGCTGCTCTGTCGCCTACCTGGGTCTTGTCTCGTGCGCTCTCCCTCTCGCGCTGCCTCTGGCCGAATCGCTGGTGGTGCTGAAACGAGGAATCCCCTCGCCTGTGGCTCCGTCTCGAGGCAGAGAGAGACGGGAGCTGTACCTCGCCGCTGAACTCCCGCGCAAGGCAGGCGACGACACCGGAGACGAGGCAAGCTTTCCCGCGGCGCTGGGCGAGGAAAGAGAGACGAGCATTCCGTTCACCGGCTGCGCTGAGAGGAGAAGCAGCAGCAGCAGCAGCGCTGGACGGCGCCTCTCGCTCCAAGAGACTCCTCTGAGAGGAGCGGAGGCGCGTGAGGGAAGAAGAAGAAGGGAATTACTAGAAAGGGGAGGGAGAGCGGAAAGGAAGGTGCGGGGTAGGAATAAAAGAAGGGAAGAGGGTGATGAAAAAGAGGAGCGGATAAGAAAAGCCGGAGGTCTTCGTGGGCAACCGGGAGGCTTGCGGGTGCGGAGAAGCAGCAGAAGCGCTTCCCGCGCCAAAAGGACACGTGCCGAGAGCGAGCGAGCGCGCGAATTGCGGGGGCGCCTGGGGAAGAGGAAGCGCGCGCGAGGAGCCCGCCTGCCCATCATCTCTCGCGCTGAGGGAGAGAGAGAGAGAGTTGCGCCGAAGAGTTGCGCCAGGCAGCAGACGGCCGCCTCCGTCCCAGCGAGCTTCGCCGAAGAGAAGCGCCGTCCTTCCTGAAGGCGCCAGCCCTTCTTCTCCGTGGGCGCTTCCCTCCTGTTTGTCAGCGCCGGCATTCCGGGCGCCATGAGCGGCTGCCAAGCCGTCGGGGGCTTCGGCACGTGGGACTACGTGGTCTTCGGAGCCATGCTGCTCATCTCGGCGGCCATCGGCGTGTACTACGCCTTCGCGGGCGGCGGGCAGAAGAGCTCGCAGGAGTTCCTGATGGGGGGCCGCAGCATGTCGGCCTTGCCGGTGGCGCTGTCGCTGACGGCCAGCTTCATGTCGGCCGTGACGGTGCTGGGCACCCCGTCGGAGGTGTACCGCTTCGGGGCCAGGTTCAGCGTCTTCGCCATCACCTACGCGCTGGTGGTCATCCTGAGCGCCGAGGTCTTCGTGCCCGTCTTCTACCGCCTGGGCATCACCAGCACCTACGAGGTAGGAGGAGGGGACTCCCGCGAACTTTCTCTGGCGCAGCTGCTGAACCTCCCGAGGTTGCTTTCAGGGTTAATAGAGTTCCTTCGCAGTCAGGACCTCCGATTCCGCTCTTCGGATCATCCATTATATTTTAATATCTTATTTACAACCTGCACGCACAAACAAATCAAGGCAGCATGCAACAAATGCATATAAAATCAGCAAAGGGCATCCATGAAAACACACTTAAAACATCAATAAATGTTATCTGGTTAAAAATAGTAAATTTACATTTCGTTTCCGCATTGTAATACACACACACACACACACACACACACACACACTTACACTTACACAATGGGGACAGGGCACAACAAATGCATAAAAACTTTCCGTCTTGTAGCCCCACTTTTCAGCCCTCCATTTGGAAAACATTAGCTTTAAAGAGTCTTCTGAAATCTTCATGTAGAAAGCAGCCAAAGGAAAAATCAATGAAAATCCCAAAACAATATTTGTAGATCTGTTTGCCCAGCTCTTGTGGTAAACTAGTTAAATCCAAGTGCCTGGTTTATGAATTAGGCTGCACATGTAGGTACATGTTCGTGCAAACATTTGCCAACGTACAAATCTTATTGCCGTCAACTAAAGACAACCATCCCATGCCCTGCCACCACCACCACTCCCAAACCTCTCTCAGTCAGGTAATGGGAGTTAGGAGCAAACCCACTGTAAAACAGTGCACCTTTCTCTGAGACCATTTCCAATTTTAAGTGATGATTTCTTAGCCCCATAGCAGCTTGATCATTTTTGCTATAGGGCTTATTTTTGTACCCTACGCTATATGAAGCCATTTGGAGAAGTCATTATGAGATTTGGAGTGAATTGTCATCAGTATGCTGATGGTACACAATTCTGTTTCTCTGTAACATCTGAGTCAGGAGAAGGTGTGCAGATTCTGGATCAGTGCCGGGATGCAGTGGTGGGCTGGGTGAGAGACAATAAGCTGAAGTTGAATCCATCGTGGTCTCCTTGGGCCACGTCTCCTTGTCTGGGAATTGGAGAGGTGAAAGATTGCACCCTTAAGGAGCAGTTTTGTAGTCTGGGGAAACAACAAGCAGCGTTAGTGCCTTCCATCAGCTTTGAGTGGCTCAGCAGCTACAACCATACAAGGATACATCAAGGAGTACCACCAAGCCACACACTTGCTCCTTAAGAGATAGAGAGTGGAACCTCATCCAGAACAGGTAACTTAAGTTATCTTCTAGACATGAGAACCACCCACTCAAGGAGCCTCTGTTGAGCACAGTTTATTTGCCTTCATCTAGTCTACTACTGCATTCAAATGCCGAATCAGAGCTTTCACAGCCTCTCCCAACTGAGCAGGTGTGGGGAACTTTTATCCCTCCAGCTGGTGCTGAACTATAACTCCCATCATCCCTGGCCATTAGTCATACCATCTGTCAAAAATCATCCCTGCTCATGCTTAGGTTTTTTTTTTTTTTTTGTAAAAAGAGAATGATTTAAATAGGACTTTCATACCTGAGATTATTTGCCAACCAGCTTTTACTGATGTCTTTCACATTTTTAATTTGGTTTTACTGTGTATTTTAGGCTGTATGCTGCCTTGTGATATTTTATATGAAAATGTAGTCTATAAATATTTAAATAAATACATACAAAATAAATATATAGTTGCAGTAGCAGGCAAAAGAAAATAAGGAAAATTGACTACGATCTGAGCAATCAAATAATAAATGGAAAATCAACCCCTTTCTCCTCCAGATTAATATAATCTTCTTCAATGTGAAATGAACTGTTCCTTCACAACTACATAAAAATTGTTCATTACCGTTTTATGTATTTACTTTTACAGTATTTAGAACTTCGATTTAATAAATACCTCCGCCTGTGTGGGACAATTCTCTTCATTATACTTACGGTAAGAACATTGATTTAGAAACCTCAGATATTAAGAAATGTATAAATCAAACTAATTGGGTGGTATTCAATTAAGTTTTACTTGGAGGAGTAGACCCACTGAAATCACTGTTACTACTACTGCTTCTTAAATTTATTATCTGCCCTTCACCAGTGAGTGCCAGGGCATGTTACTACTACAACAACAACAACAACGTAAAATTCATAAATTAAAAACAAACAAAACAAATTACGGGCATAGGAATAGGATGGGTCCTGAAAACAGACATCTCAAGTATCAAAGGCGAGGCTAAAAAGATAGAAAGAGATGCATCTTCAGTATTCAATGAAAACCGAATAGTGAACATTACAAACATACCTCTGTGGGGAAGAAGTTCCACAACTTAACCTAGTTATATTCATTAATTTCAGTAGGTTTACTCTGAGTAAAACTTGTTTGAATGCCATCCATTGTTATTTAGCCTAGCGTATATGAAGCATGTTTTATCTAGTAGCTGTAATATAAGCTTGACATTAGAAGCTTTAGTTGTGAGATTGTGAACAAGCTTCAGTATAGTTATTTATATTAACTACAATGAGGCAGGAACATACTGGGGTAATCCTTGCCCCACTGAAATCACTGAGAGTGTTGTAACTCATTACAAGACATAAATATTTAAGGAACTGTCAAAGGAACTCTGAACTGAACATGCGCCCCAGTGGCACAATGGGTCAGTGCATCTGGCTGTTAACCAGAAGGTTGGTGGTTCAAGCCCACCCAGGGTCAGGGGCATAGGGTGCCATCTCTGAGGGGGGTGACAAAAAGGCACACCGCGGGTGCTCACCTCACTGCCCCGGAGGATCGCGCCGCTGCAGCCGCATGCAGAGGATTGCCCCGCCCCCCCCACACGGAGGATTGCCCCCCCCCCGGGTGCACGGCATGGCCGCCGTTCCGGGTGCCCATGCAGCCAGGTCCGCCACTGCCCAGGGGTAGCTGTGGGCAGGATTCCTGCATTGCAGGAGGTTGGACTAGATGACCCTCAGGGTCCCTTTCAACTCTACAATTCTATGCTACAGTGTAAAATATTCTTATTTCATTTATACAGTTGCAGTGGTGTAGCGTGGGTTGTCAGCACCCGGGGCAAGGCAAGTAATTTGCGCCCCCTAACCCGTGGATTTGCGCCCCCTAACCCGTGGATTTGCCCTAACCCCAGATGTTGCGCCCGGTGCGGCCCCCTGCACCCCCCACGCTACGCCACTGTACAGTCGTACCTTGGTTTTCAAACAGCCTAGTTCTCAAACATTTTGGCTCCCGAATGATCGAAACTTGGAAGTGACTGTTCCAGTTTTCGAACATTCTTTTGGAAGCCGAATGTCCAGTGGGGTTTCCACAGCTTCTGAATGGAATCAGAAGCCACACTTTGGTTTTTGAATGTTCTGGAAGTCGAACGGACTTCCGGAACGGATTCCATTCGACTTCCAAGGTACTACTGTATATCATGCACAAGGTGCCTCTGTCTGCAGACCTGGCACTTCTGCAAATGTCACATAATATTTGTTCTGCACCTGTAAGGAATTGATAATTTGTGATGGCAGCACCTATTCTTTGAAACTCCTTGCCCATTGATATTAGGCAGGTACTTTTGTTGTACAGTGGAACCTTGGTTCTTGAATGCCTTGGTACTCAAACATTTCGGCTCCCAAACACCGAAAACCCAGAAGTGAGTGATCTGGTTTTTGAACATTTTTCGGAAATCGGATGTCCGATGCAGCTGTCGGCTATTGTTTCCAGGGCACCTGCCACCAATCAGAAGGTTTTCAAACGTTTTGGAAGTCGAAGGGACTTCCAGAACAGATTGCGTTCGAGAAGTAAGGTACTACTGTACTCTGTTCAGCACTTGCTAAAAACGTTTTTGTTTAAGTTAGTCTACTCAGACATGTAAATTTTAATTTGTAATATTATTATAATAAATTTTAATATACTGCATTGTATTATGTATTATATTTTAAAACTGCTGGTTTTATTCCAATATTAAAAGGTTTTGGTTAACTTGTTTTTAGCACCTGACTTTTTTTTGGTAATTTTAATGTATATTTTATGTAAATTGTCCAGAGGTTTTGATGATTAAGTGGTATAGGAATGCTATTAAATAAGCAAACATGGAATAGCATTGGTGATAGAACAGAAGCCTGTGGGACATTCACAGCATGAATGCCATGGGGCTGAATGGGTATCTGCTGTCTGATAGTGATCCTGTAGAGAGGAGTGGAAGTACTATGGAACCCCTCTGTTACAGCACCTGCAACCCTCAGTCTCCTAGTCATCCAGTTTCCCAAACTTCTAAGTTTGTTAACCCCCTGAAGAGTTTATTTAGCTGTCATCAACCTAACCCAAATTCTTATTAATGTAATTGAATCAAAGTAAAAAAATAACAATATCTAATTAACATTTACTAATCACCCATCACTGTTACTAGAATAATAGAATGTAAACTTCAGCAAAGTAAAACAAGCCTAGCTCTGAAGCTTAAAAGTTCCAAAGTCTTTTAAAGACTTCTTGAAGCTTTTATCGCTTTGCATCTTTAGAGAAAGGAAAGTGAAGTATCTGAGAGTGTTAAAAATTGTTTAAAAAGTGAAACTGCTCCTGTATTTAAACGTTTTGTTTTTAGCAATAAAATGGGATGATCTTTAAAATGTTTTGTTTGTGTCTGTATCCTCTGTTCCAGATACTATACACTGGAATTGTCATTTATGCCCCAGCCTTGGCTTTAAATCAAGGTAAGATGAATAAATGAATTTGTGGTAACAGAGCTTATTCTTTAATATCTGTTATCAATTATTGTATAAAGCAAGACCTATTATGAAGCCTTTGTATATTTCTGCTGACTTCAGCAAAGGTTTGTCCATCTAAAATCCCAGCATCAGAACAGCAGCTATGCTTTGAGAAGTAACTTCTGGCTAACTTCTGCTTTCATTACCATACAACATAATGTTGTAAATATTCTAGGCTTAATGGACCCTAAATATTGTGGAATAATGGTTTCATGTGGGTTTTAAAGGGGGAAATGCATAAACTATGTGGTATAGTTATTTCTTGAAAAATATACATGGATGGGTAATTCAAATTTTAATATTTCTTGATTTATTCACTGCATTTCTAGACTAGATCCATCAAGAAGGGCAGTAGTCGTATTCAAACAATAAAATCAATAAAATAATAATAATAATTAAACCAATAAATATAAGCCAAACAGTTAAAACTATATCTATGAAACTATCAAGTATATCTTTGCAGCAAGGGTTCACAACTCAAATCACCAAGGCAGTCATTTTTGTATGTTCAATTTCTTGACTTTTATTCATTACATGTATAACCTGTCTTTCTTCCATGATGAAACTCAAGGACAACCACACAGTATTCTCAGAAAGTCTCCCATCCAGTCAATCACCAGTCTATGACCTTCTTAGTTTCAGAAAGATTTATATATCATGCATCTTTAGACCAGCCTTCCCTAGCTTGGTGCTTTCCAAATGTTTCGGACGGCAACTTCTATGGCAGCATGGCAGCTTTGGGACATGCCTTGGGACCATGGTTCTGGCCCCTACACAGGGAGTCTTGGTAGGCTACAAATCAGGACGATTATCAAACATCTGGCAAGCCATAAAGTGCACCCTTACAGGTCAAATTAGAATTGCCTTGGTGGAGCAGAGCAAAGTCCATCCACCCTATAATTTTGTTTCCAGCAAAAGCAAGCCAACTACCTCTGGCAGCTAATGAGCTGAGCATGATATTGGTGTCATTTAATTGTTGTTTATTGAGAGGATCAGATATCGTTGCCTCTGTGTTCAGGTTCTATTTAGTTAACATAGTCAATAGCATCTGTTGTGCAGAGTTGTTTTATGGGCATAATTCCAAACAAGCCTGTATGGAAGAATCGATCAAAGGCCAAATTGTAATTAATTACCACTAAGAATTATTTCCAGTGCTCTTTGTATCTACTGTTCAAACACCAAAATAAGCATCTATCATAAAAACCCCCTCATTCTTTTACACTTTATATTTTCTTTTCTAGTTACAGGATTTGACCTGTGGGGTGCAGTGGTTGCAACAGGAGTAGTCTGTACCTTCTATTGCACACTGGTATGTTTAAAATTCATTTTATTATTGCATATATATATTTTAAAAATTGAATGCAAATTTTCATAAAATTATTTGCACCCCATCAAATTATTTTATATAACACTGCGAAGGTCTTGCACTGGTGCCTGGAAGCCAGGATGGGCTGAACCCTGACAAGACAGAGGTGCTATGAGTGGACAGTTCTCATATCTGAGTATTAGGTGGACAACCTTTTTCTGGAGGGGTTGCTCTCCTCCTGAAGGAAGAGGTTTGTAGTCTGGCAGCACTCCTGGTTTCCAACCTGCCACTGGACTCTCAGGTGGCTTCAGTGGGCAGGAGTGCTTATGCCCAGTTTAAGCTAGTTCACTCAGTAGTCCATTCTGTAGTGACTCCCCATCCAGACTACTGCAATGTGCTCTACAAGGGGCTGGCCTTGGAGACAGTTTCAAAGCCACACCAAATGCAGAAGGATTGGTGAGTGGTGGAGCCCTATGGGATCATGTGTCATGGGTCCTGAAAGTGCTGCACTGGCTGCTCATGAGCTGTTAGGACCAATTTAAAGTTTTAGTACCAGACCCAAAGTCTTGAATGGCTGGAAAACAAGTACCTAAAAGAGTGCCACCCAAGGCCTTAAAAGTGATAGGGGAGGCTCTGTTGGTAGTGCTGTCTCTGGGTGCCCCAAAGCTGGTGATGCTGTGTTGCCTCCACAGCAGTGGAATGGCTTGGTTAGAGAAGTGCATTGAAGTTGTTAGGTCCTTCAGAACATTAATTCTCTGGGGGTGGGGTGGGGGTTCCCTTCCCTTCTCTTCTGATACATTTTATTGACAAAGAAGTAATCTAGGTTGTATATTAATCTATCTGTTTTTCTCCACATAGGGTGGTCTAAAAGCAGTAGTTTGGACGGATGTTTTTCAAGTTGGAATCATGGTAGCAGGTTTTACATCTGTGATTATACGTGCTGTGGTTGTTCAACATGGCATTGAACCAATTCTAAATGATTCCTACCATGGAGGAAGATTAAATTTCTGGGAGTAAGTTTTTTATTTGTTTCAGCTACAGTATTACAGCAGAATTTTGCAACTAAACCTTAAATATATTATTTAACTTATGCATCATTGTAATCAGTATCATTTATTCTAGGTATATGCTTAGGGTAAGGTTATTAGTTATCTTATAAAGCGTTCATGAATAAAAGAACAGAGTTTTCTGTGCAACATAAACAATATAGATAGTTATTCACTTTGCAGAAAGGGATCATTTCTGCATTTCTAAGAAGTTTTAAGGTTTGTTTGAGAACTGCTATAATTTTGTATTACCCTTAACAATGAATGTGCTTGTACCAAAACCTTAGATTGAAAAAATTGTTTTAAAAATCTACATTGAGTCAGGGAAAATCTTGAATAGGCCACACTGGATGCAGTGTGGCGGGCTAGCATTATCACTATCTAACCAACACTACTAACTAAGCCTGTAAATTTCTGGTGATGAGCAGGGAACTGTAGCTGATAAAGCAGCAGCCTTGACATTTCATCCAAACACAGATGGAAGAGAGACTTATTTGAATGACTGAGCATAGGGTTGACTTCATTTCTGAGCTCACTCTGTGGTAGCAGAGCAATCCTCCTTCTGCACCACCACCATTGCATCAGTGTAGTGTCAGTTGACTTACTTCTTCCAAGTAATTTGAGGTCTAGAATAGGTGACTTCTCAGTGACTCATTGCGACACATACTTTATATACATTATCTTGTATCCTCCACATCTTTGACTCCATGTTGATTCCAGAGCAGTTTTCACTTCAGCTGCAGCAGCTGCAGCTGCAGCAGCTGTGCTTTAAACCCTTGCCCATCCTGGCTACATCTAGCTGGCCACAGGCCTGGCAAGGTGCCTACTGATTGCTCCACAAGTACCTCCTGAGTTCCTCCCAGGTAGTCGTCCCCCCAAGCTTGTGAGAGTGGCTGAGGTAGGGAGTGGCAGGAAAAAGTGACAGTCAGAGGAAGCACTACAGCCATGTGACATTTCTCCTTCCAGCACCAGGTTGCTGAAAGATGGGGTAGGGAGTGTGCTGGTCCAGGACGGGTCATTGCTCCTGTGACTTCCTTTGCCAAGGAAGCCCAAGGTGGCACTTAGGGGAAGCCATCTCACTTAAACATCTCCCAAGCAAACTCATCAGGTATGGGTATGATCTTGCCTGGATCAGCATTCCCTGTCACCTTCAATGACCTAGTGCTGAAAGGAGAATCACTGGACTGTATGAATGCATAGATTGAAAAAGGGATGCCCTGCCACCAGTCTAGGGTTGCCATATTTCAAAAAGTGAAAGTCCGAACACAAAAGTTGTTGAGCTTTTTAAATTTTTGCCAAAAGTTGTTTGAGCTTTTTTACAAAATCTAAAAAAAAAAGACATTTCCCAGTTATTAAGAAAAATCAGCAAAAATGACATTGCCAACATCGGTTGCCATACGTCTGGATTTTCCTAAATGTTTTCCTGATTTCTGCCCAGACACTGCTTCTGACGTATGACAACCCTACACCAGTCCAAAGCCACCATGATACAACTAATGCTCTTATTCATAAGGAACTATTGCATCTTGAATTATGTATTTCAAATAATGTGTGTGTGTTTTATTTTGTGATTAGTTGAGTTTAATATTTAACCATTGTTATTTTTTCAGTTTGTTTGAGAACTTGTGTATAAATTGAATGTGAACATGGAAAGAGTCTAAAGACCATTTTTTCACAGTTCTGTTTCCCTCCCTTTAATTTAGTTTTAACCCTGATCCTTTGCAAAGGCATACATTCTGGACAATTATTGTAGGTGGGACTTTCACCTGGCTTGGAATATATGGAATCAACCAGTCTCAAGTTCAGCGATACATTGCCTGCAAAACCCTATTTCAAGCAAAGCTGTAAGTTCGTTATTTTGACCGACTGGCATAATCTGTTCTTTGCAAAACATTTCAATTTTAAATTGCATTCTTGATATTATGGGTTTAAAAAATCTAATCATAAAAGATATAAATGACCTGTTTTCTGTTTTGTGAACCTTGTCAAAAGCAAATACACATTAACAATTAGATTAGGGTAAATTATAGCAGTTTGTAGCTTTGTGTCTTTTTAAAAATTGTAAATGGTATAGATACTTGTGCATTTACAAATACAGCTTACTCTTGTGCAGAGCCATGCAGTAATGAATCTTGGTTTATTATATGGACAACTCCATCCTAATTATTACATCAAAGGTTACTTCGATGTAACAACAATAATAATTAGGACCAATTACCAACTGATTTCCTTAGGGCTGTATCCTATGGTATTTCTAATGGTAAGGCTTCCATCTATCTGCTGAACAGCTGTTTTCAGCAATTTCCACCTGCCCCACAGCTCCTGTAATCTGTTTTGGAAGGTACCTCTAGATCATATTTGGGGAGGGGTGTGAAGGCCAAGGGAGTTGGAATTGCCAAAAATTGATTTCCTGTTTTCTGCTGACAAAAGCATTACCATTGGAAATATAATTACCGGTATATAAAGGTGTAAATACTTTACTAAAGTTCTAAATACACACATTTACTTTAATTTTTTGAAAGGAATTTTGTAACAAGTACCAGATTTGCAACATGTTTCTGTACAAATTTAAGATAGAACTACATTTCTTTTATAATGTTGATTATACTAATATGTGAAAAAATGGGTGTATAGACACCAAAAAAGAACGATGCTTTTGCCTTTCAATATTGCCTTGCTATTGAAGAATGTTACAAGAAGCTAATTGCAATAAGACCAGGCCAAGTCAATTTCACCTTTTAATTTGTTTAGGTAGGATCAGGGTCAGTCAATGCTGGATCATGACTAGTGCCATGGTAACAGTAAGGGAAAAGTTGCTTTTGTTGCTTCACAGAAATGACATTCTTCACATACTTGCTTAGAATAACACTTCTAGAGAAAAGCTGTCAGGACTTCCCGTATCTTAAAATACCATAAGCAAAGCCTGCCAACTGTACTCAGACCAGAACGCTAGCAGTTTATACTAGAGTTTGATTAAAAACAGTTGCTGCTTGCTGGAAACTACAGGCAGGGATGCAATGCCACTGAAAGATGTTCAGTCTCTATAGAAAGTGCTCCTGGTTGATCTTAGAAATAGAAATGAACAAAGAACAATAATAAGTCGTTCAGTGTATTGGACCCAAGCTGTCTAGCTATTGTAGTTACTGTGAAAATGTGTAGGCTTGAAAATGTGTAGGCAGTATGTGGTGTCTGCTCAGCAATCAGAGCAAGGCATGAATAGGAGTTTTCAGAGGCAAGGTACAGTAAATAGAGGCTTTGGTTTAAATGAATGAATGAATGGAAGGCACTTACATTCCCAATCCCCACCCATTTCCTTTTGCGCCCTGTCCCAGGGGTCTCTTGATCTTCATGAGTAGCTACTGGGGGGCAGGCGCACTGGGAGTTGGTATGGGAAAGAAGAGACAGGAGAGCCCTGTTCTTGGTAACAAAGCCAATATCTCTATGAACATGCAGTGATATCAGAGCAGCAATGGCAAGTGGGAGCTCCTCCAAGTGACATGTGACAGCTTGTTTTAGCGACATGTACACAAACACACACATGATTGAATGTTTTTCATTGCCTTTTTAGCTAAATAAACCAGTAAGTACATTGTAACCTAACTAAGGTTCTATTTTCTTTGGCTGCCAAAGAGGAAGCGAGTTCAGGTACAGTGCAGCACACAATTACACAATACTATAACTGTGATTTACCAGGTACTTCCCAAGATTAAAAATGTTGTTATTTCCTCATAGATCTCTTTATATAAACCTCTTGGGACTATGGGCAATTCTTGCATGTGCAGTGTTGTCTGGATTAGCAATGTACTCCATTTATAAGGATTGTGACCCTTGGACAGCAAAATGTGTTTCAGCACCAGACCAGGTTTCGTATTTAACTTTCTAATACATATAGAATATTGTCATACATATAGACTTTAGAAGAGCAAAATAAAGTACTGTATTAGCATTGTAGTTTTTGGTTTGGCACTGAGATGTGATGTTGACTACATGGGCTTACTAGGTGAAGTCACAAGACCACTCATTGGAAAGAAGGGCAGGGCCAGCCAAATACATTTTGCTGCCGAGGCAAAGAGAAAAAAATATTTGCTCCTGTTCCCCCTACTCCAAGTAAATCTTACTACAACAATAGCAATGGGATAGTATCCTTCAGCACACCTGAAAGGAGCAGGTTGGTTTTGTTATTTGGCACACATAGTTCCGATTTCTGACAGAAAGGAATGGCCAAGAGGCTCAGGAGAAATAGGTAGCTGCTGCTGCTGCTTCTCCCTACCATTTGCTGCCTTAGGCAGTTGCCTCACTCTGGCTAATGGTAGGGCCAGCCCTGAAGAAAGAATGGCATTACATATTTGGAGCCAGTGTCCTCAAAAGATCTTGCATAATTCAATAGATGAATGAATGCTATTCTAGGTTCCAATTGCAATTTTGTACCTAACTTCTTGTGCTGGGAAAAAAGATTTAAATTGTATATGTATTTAAGCTTAGAGAAATGATAAAGAATGAAGATAGTGAAAGTTACAAAAATGAGGGGAAGACAACAAAACTGAAATGATTCTATAACAAAATTGAAATGATTTTATAATTTATATGTATATTGCTTTTTTCAGCTCATGCCATATTTGGTATTGGATATTCTACGTGATTTTCCAGGTGTGCCAGGACTTTTTGTGGCTAGTGCCTATAGTGGAACATTAAGGTAAATTAATCCTGAATCCATTGGAGTAAGGGGGAAATGTTCTTAATGAATTCAGATGACTACAGTAACCTTTATAAATTTAATCAGTGGATTAATCAATATAGGCTTCAATCTTCTACCCACTTCCCTGAGAATAAGGGAATGCTCTGGGAGAGATATATCGGCTGCAATCCTGTATACTCACATTTGGAAGTAAGCCCCACCTAACATAGCTGGATTTTCTCTAAGTAAATAAATACATATAAATATAGGCAGTGCTTTTTTCTGGGAGTGCTCAAGGGTACACAGTACCGTCACCTTCCCCAAATGTTAACAGTATGGCACTTACTTACTGAAATGGTGATTAATGGCACCTTTTTTTCTTTTTCTTTCTAAAAGCACTTAATATTGGGTTAATTCCACTGAAACTTATGATACCACTCAGAAACAAAGGTTTGTAGTTATAGCCTCTCCTGATATCACTTGTAGATCACATTCACTGCTTCATTATTCTGCTAATTATTAATGTGCTAGTGAAACACTATTCTGAGCAGGTACAAAATTTAAATGTACTATATTTAATCTTCCTTAGTACAGTGTCCTCTAGCATCAATGCTTTAGCTGCTGTGACTGTAGAAGACCTCATTAAACCTTACCTCACATCACCCACTGAAAAGAAATTATCTTGGATTTCTATGGGGATGAGTAAGTCTTTATCTTTTCAAGCTTCAGGAGCCAAGTCTTTATTTTCTTCTCAGATATTATGGCATTTATAGTTTCCATGAATGTTGATAAAGTTAACATTATATTACTCTAACATGTTTTTATAGGTAACTTTTAAATATAATTAAAGGAATTTATTTAAATGAACTATTAGAATAATCAAGGTTGTTGTATTATCGACTGTCTTATAGAATTATCTTGCTTCTTGCTATTAAGCAGGTACACAAGCCTATTCATATCAACTATTAAATACAGTACAGTCGGCTGTACAATCAGAAAATTAAGCAAGCAGGGTTGGTTTGCAAGCAGATATTCAATGCTGAAATTTAGTGTCAGGGTAATTTACAGTACAACACTATCCATATTTACTCAGAACAGTGGCAGACTTTGGGCTTTCAAATTTCAGCGGTGCCTTGTGCAACGCCAAAATTTGGTGCACCCCCACCTTCTGTTCTCATTGTTGCAACACCCCCTATGGCACCCTCTTGACTCAGCACCCTCCTCTGCTCAGACGTAAGTGCCATTTTGCTCAATGGTGCATCTGTCAGTGCCATCTTAGGGGCCGTAGGCACTGGCAGAGGAAGAGGAGTGTGGGGGGAGTGCCCCGCCCCCAGGATGCGCACCAGCCCCGCCCCCCGCATGCACTCCGCCCCCAGTGCCAGAGCATGAAGCTCTGCCACTGGCCGTAGGAAGTGGTGTATGTGCTGCTGTCAGCAAAGATGAGGTCTGTTGATAGGACAACACCTATGTCACCCAAAGGTCAGCATGAATTACCTGTTGCCAGCATTGTATCAGTGGTGGTGTGGCATGACGTCCCAGGGGCATGGCAGGTTGGAGTGGCTATAGATCTGCAGGATGCAGAACCCTTTGTTACCCTGACACATTCAGAAAACGGTCCCCAAACTTCATTATTCATAGGGCTGCCATTGTTAGATTTTTGGGGTACAGGACTGTCCTCTTGCATTCTGTAAAGCTCTGTGGGCATTGATGGTGCTCTAGTAATACCAAATAACTAATATACTATTATTATTATTACTACTGCTGCTGCTGCTGCTACTAAAAACTGCAGCAACAGTACCAACAGGAGATTGCAATGGGCATGAAGTATAATATGGTATGATATGTAAAGGCAGCATTAGTACACCAGGATTATATCTAACGTTCCTGAAGTTTTGGAAAGTTGTTGCTTGTTTCCAGTGGGCACGGTAGCTCATATAGATGAATGTGTGGCTAGCACAAACTACTAGTTTGCCTCACTGCAGGATTAGTGCATGGCTGTTGCTCCCTGACTGCAAATTATAGCTGTGCAGATGGTGGATAGTGAATCATGAAAATATAAAGCATTTATAAATCATTTGAGGACAGTGAACTCATCTACAGACAGCAATCTCCTTAGAGGATTAGATGAGGAATGTAAATGATTCATGTTGTGAACTTAACTACTAATACTCTAATTTACTTTGTAAGGACTAGTATTTCAACACTTAATTTCCAGTGGTGTCGCTTTGTAGGCTTTGAAATGTTTTTATGTGATTTTTTCCCAAAGCAAACAAGAACATGATCTTTTGTGGAATGTGATTATTCCTAGATATAATCCTAGCTGTTTTGTTATCAATCGTTGATTTGTTATCAAAAGTCAGTGAAACAAAACCCACAGGGCAAAACCTGCAGCGAGCGTTCTATAAATCTTGTGCAACACTTCTATAGTTTTTAATGGGTGCAAACTAAATTCACGGTTCATGGATTGTAGGTGCAGAATTCCATAGGTGCCATTTGACATTTCTGTATGTATCACTCATCTAGGTCTATTATATGGTGGAGTGTGTATTGCGATGGCTGCCTTGGCATCTCTTCTAGGAGGTTTGTTACAGGTAGGTGATTAATAATTCCTCAGTTCACATTAATTGACTGGAAGAACAGGACAAACCAATGGATTAAGTTTTATTCTTTATACTCCAAACTGCTTACTTTGGCAAAAGCCTTAAATTAGATCAAGTAATATAAGAAAATGGAGGACTGCAGCTAACTTGTTTTAAGATTGCAAACTTATATTCAGTCTAGAGCACGCTACTTTTCATTTCATACTGATGGGCCAATGTATCTAAATCCATGAATGCTATAAAAAGCGGATACTGAAATCAGTGGGACATTACAATAAAAGTCCAAACTATAACAGTAGTAGATTGGCTTTTAAAAGCCCCTTTTGAATCTCCTATTATATTCAAATGGATTTAGAAAAATTAGTCCATAGTTACTACGATTAAGCTAACTTATTACAAAAGAATGCACATAACCAGCTGAACAGATTTGTATAAAAATGGGTATTTTTGCAATGTTTTGGAACAGTAAGTTTAATGATAATGTTCAAGCTTATGTTACTTTCAATCTACTGTAACACTCTTGAGTATGTTTTCGTCTTCAGTTTATTTCATTCATTCATTCATTTTTTTAAAAAAGGTAAACAAAAACTTTCAGGAGGGCTTGATAGAAAGAGGCAAAGGGGCACTTGGCAAGAACCCTTTCCCTACGTGTCATTTCCCTGCTCTAAATCACACGTCTCTTAAATGGCTTTTGGCACCAATGGTGGCTAAGGAAAGTTAAGCATCACTTGTCACTTCCGATTCTCTGTTTAATGCTTAACCTGTTACTATCACCTGCGTACATCAGCAGTAGTATTTATTCAGGATGTCTAGAAAGTGATTACAAGGAAGCTAAACATTGGTTTTCATTTTCTTAATGTTCAGCAGCACTGTTTTTGAGGACTGATATTTCTAGTTTTACTCTTTCCTCAGGCAGCTCTCAGTATATTTGGCATGGTTGGTGGACCTCTCCTGGGACTGTTTTCTTTGGGCATCCTTTGTCCTTTTGCCAATCCTGTGGTAAGTGTTCTCCCTGTATTTTATTTATGACAGAAGAGCAGCCTGTTTGTATGTATGCTTCTATAGATGAATATATGTATTTATTTTCTATGCAACCTTTTTGATCCCAAAAGGTCCCTATGGTGAAATGCAAAATGAATTTAAATTGTAAACACACACACATGAGCAAGCAATCAAGCAAGCCAGAACAAAGGGAACACATAAGCTTGACAAATGTCAGGCTAACAATATCAGCATTTAGCCTGAAAAACCTGTATCACTTATGAAGGATTGCCTTGGCCCAGTATACCTGAAGGAGCGTCTCCACCCCCATCGTTCTGCCCGGATGCTGAGGTCCAGCACCGAGGGCCTTCTGGCGGTTCCCTCGCTGTGAGAAGCAAAGCTACAGGGAACCAGGCAGAGGGCCTTCTCAGTAGTGGCGGCCGCCCTGTGGAACGCCCTCCCATCAGATGTCAAAGGGATAAACAACTATCTGACATTTAGAAGACATCTGAGGGCAGCCCTGTTCAGGGAAGTTTTTAATGTGTGACATTTTAATGTATTTTTAATCTTTGTTGGAAGCCGCCCAGAGTGGTTGAGGAGACCCAGCCAGATGGGTGGGTACAAATAATAAATTATTATTATTATTATTTGTCTTAGGTGTCCACAGCCCTAAATGTGTGACTAACAGAATGTGTAGTTTAACCATAAGTGGATTTCTTTCCTGTGTTTTGAAATACAAGCATGGGGGATAATGCGGGTTGCTTTTATTTCCCTCATCTTTCCCTTTTCTTTAAAGTTTAATAAGATTGATCTTTCTGTTTTATAGGGTGCATTTGTAGGTCTCATGGGAGGATTCACAGCTTCCCTTTGGGTTGGAATTGGAGCTCAGATATACCCTCCACTTCCCAGTACTGCCATGCCATTAAATCTTTCAACGGTAGGCTGCAACATAAGCACCCTAGGCACAGAAAACTACTGGAATGGCTCCTTAGAAACTCAAGCTAATGAGAGGTAAATAGTAGATCTCTCAAATGTTATTTGTTGCTGACAAATGTTACTGTTCTTTGCCCAATAGCGTCTGATCAAAATGCAATCACATTAGAAGTTTTTTTCTGTTTGCATGGTTGGGAGGCAAATAAGGACTTTGTTTTGCAAATCACACACACAGAAAATGCTGAGCTTTTGTTTTCATATGTTACTACTGCATTTATCTCATATATGTATGGTAAACCTTAAGAGCGCTTATCATCATCAATAATGAAAAAAAGATAATTAAAAACAGTTAAAAACGCAAATACAACAAATACATTTAAAACAAGACTAAAACCCTAACAAGTGGACACGCATAGCAAAGACCCATTTATCCAGCTGGATAAAGCCTGTTGGATAAAAAATGTATTCAATTGCTAGGTTTTGACTGAAGTCTTTCTCTGGATATTCAGTTTTGATTATTGGATATTGTTGATGTTTAATTTGTATTATTTATCCCTGTTTGAAAACCTCTTAACAACAATATTTAAATTAAATAAGG
Source organism: Podarcis filfolensis (assembly GCF_964270895.1). NCBI lineage: Eukaryota > Metazoa > Chordata > Lepidosauria > Squamata > Lacertidae > Podarcis > Podarcis filfolensis. The sequence goes on along the minus strand of NC_139612.1, from coordinate 42,159,729 downwards.
AATATGTATTAGTTTCCATTTTCAGATTTACATTGTAGAAAAATAACAATATACCTATCTGTTTCCCCCCCTGCAGACCTGCCATTGCAGATTATTGGTATTCCTTATCTTATCTGTACTTTAGCACAATTGGAACCCTGGTCACAGTTGCTGTGGGAATAGTTGTCAGCCTTTCGACAGGTATGTTAATTGGTTGTGATTTTATTGAAGTAAAGATTATTTTCTAAAAGAAACTGAACTCTCACATCTCTATATAAACAGCTCCTTCAGTTAGCTAAAAAGAAGGCATTCTACCAAGTGGACTGACAAAGGTAGAATGCCTCATCGCTCTTTTGTCCACTTGCTAAGTTTCCATCGTGGCACAGAAGGATATTTCATTTCTCTGCAGGTAGCATAGCAACCAAGCAGGCTGGCAGATGACAGACTTTTCTGATTCAGCTAGGGATGGAAGAAGGCCTCATTTTTCCATTTGCTGTGTATTTGTCACATGCAACACTGTTTCTGTTGCTCTGCAGTTCATCTTTCACCCAAAACTCCATTATTTCTTTCATTGATACGGTGAAATTGGGTAAATTATGTAATTTACATAATTACTTAAGTTACATTGTCATTTCATTATTCCACTCCATTAATTTCAGTGCAAAGGAAAAGCAATGCAAATAGAGGAAAAACATGTAATTACAAGTCTTTTGTGGACTAAAAGAAACAACAGCAGCAAATAGTGATAAGTTTTGATGGATTTATTTATTTTCTGCGTAAGCGAACATTGGCAATTTCCACTCCTGTTTGTTTTCATCAGAATTCTCTGACAATCCTTGTTTCAGCTAGCCATTACTCTTGATTTGGTTCTTGCCTAATCTGTTATGTTGCTGTTTTTTGTTACCTGTTAGTGTTTATAACTTTTAAAGTTACTGTTTTATTCATGTAAATCACATTGGATGCCCCTATTTTAAACAGAAAGCCAAGGTGTGTGTGTATATATATATATATATATATATATATATATATATATATATATATATATTTCAAGAATAAATTAATTTTATTTATAATTTATTAATTTTATTTCTATCCTAGCTTTCCTCCAAGGAGCTCAAGGCAGCATATATGGTTCTCCCCCACATAAACATTATTTGTAATAATCTCAGTGCTTTGGATGGGCCTCTTTATCCTGGCTGAGATTTTCAGGACCACTCTATTTTTGTGATTCTACCTTTTGTAAATTATTTTTAATGTTGCATTTTAAATTGCTGTAACCTGCACTGGGAGCTTAGGGTGAAGTATGGGTAATAAATTAAAGTAATAATAATAACTACTAATTGGATGTTTTTCAGGAGGATTACGGCAGACTGTGGATCGGAAATTCATGCTCACCAAAGAGGACTTTTTGTCTAATTTCTCGTTTTTGAAACCTAAACAAGTAAGTTTAGTTTTCATTCTTCATTTCATTCTTCTTGGGCAGTAAAAGATCCATGTTTATTAGGATCTACATTTTATCCTAGTAATTGGGGAGGGATATTTGGAGATTTTCTTGAGGGTGTATCATTGTTCCCAGATGGTAGCCGTCATGAATGAATGAACTTCACTAAAAGCATGTGGTGGGAAGGGGAACGGAATGAACAGAATGAAGTAACCATGGCTGGTTACCTAACTTGAACCCAGAACCAGGAGGACTTAACATTGCAACATTTTACTAAAGTTCCCACTGACAGTCTTATATAGATCAGGATCAGCAAATATACTGTGCCATGAATGTTCATAAGCAGGTGTTTTCTGTATCAGATACATGATGTAATTTGGATATTTCAACATTATATGTATTAATTTTCATGTGATATCTTTATTTACATGCAGAGTAATGCAAAGGTGGGAGAGAGGGATAACCAAAGGCAAACAAACTACCATTTCCTGTGCCCAGCTGCACTCCCTGTGACTGAGTAGAAAGTGTGCATATTTAGAAATAGAGGGAGCTGTCTTATGCCAAGTCTGAGGCTGGTTCATCTAGCTCAGAATTGTTTCTCAGCCATATCTGAAGGCAACAAAGATTCAACTTGGGACATTCTGCATGCTAAGCATGTGCACTACCATTATCAAGGCCAGACCACCCATGGGGCAAGCAGAAAATCCACAAGCAGAATCCACTTGGGCAGTTGATTCCAGATGTTGATCTTTCTTCCCCCCTTGTTCTTGATGTAGATCTTCCCTCATTTCTTCTCCCCTCATGGGTAGAAGACTGCCATTTTGGGGTCTGCCTCAGGTGTCAGGGGAGCCCTGACTTGAAGCTGCATTTCCCCCTCCTATTGCTTCTATTCATTAATGGGAAGGAAATAACTGCCTCAGTTTGTCCCCCACTGTCAAGGGAATGGAAGGGCATTGGACCTTGCAGATCCACAGTGTCCTGGCATGACTTTTTGTGCTGGCTGCAGACTTTTTCCACAGCCATATGGAGGGGTCCTGAAAAATCAGATCCAAGATAATATTTTCCTGCCATCGGAGGGGGAGACTTGATGCCCTCCCAGGAAATATTCTTTGTGAAACCTGGGAAGACCTTGAAGTGTGGAGTTCATGTCTTACTGTGTTTATATTTGTAGAAATATTCCTGTGTTAGCTGTAATCATGTAGTGAGCAAGTTGTCAGCAGCACAGTGAACCAAACAGTACTGCTAACATCTGGAGAAGCAGGAGAAGGCCATTTTTGCTTTGTCATGTGTCCATGAAGTGAACACCTGTACACAGTATATCATTAGACAGTAGCAATGCAGAAAATAGTTATGTGGCCCATTACAAAACCATATAAGGAAGAAATGCAAAGAATGAGCTTATATAGGGTCATAGTTTTCCTGTGTAGATGAAAATAAATCAAAACAAAAAACCACCAAATGCATATGTCATATAGAAGATTATGTAAGGAGTTTATTGCCATGATTACACAGAATTTGGAAGAGATATCAAACCACATGCAAGAAATTTATACCTTATCTAGTGAGTTTGTCAGAAGTTTAGTTGGCAAAAAAATTGAAGATTCTTCAAATAAATTTATTTACTGTAATCATAAACAGGTGTTGCATGGGGCTCCAGTGTTTTTCCATCAAAGACACTGATCAGGCTCAAACCATTGTTAGTTTTAACAATGGTGCAGGCAACATGAGATGCTCCTAGACCAATCCATGAGTCTAAATACAGTATGTATATTATTAAAGAAACAGCTGTGGCAGTGTGGTACAGAAATATCTTTCTTATGAGAATATTCTTGCTCTAGTGTAAAATGGTATATCAGAATTACATAAGGAACCAAAGCTGCTAAAGAATTATCTGTAACATAACCCCTTGGGAAGATAGAACCTGTCAAACAAGTTTTGCTAACAGTAGTTTTGTGCAATGCTTTTTGTTGCAAATAAATCTACTAGGCTTCCTTGTCTAATCCACCAGCAGAATTAAAACAGAGAAATAGCTCTCTCTAGCGGTCATATATCTTAAAGCTCATGCAAAGATTCTATTGTTATGTCATCTTTTCTCACAACTGTTGGCCTGAACAATAGAAGTAATTTCTTTTTATGCCAGGTGAAAATAGTGTCCGGGTGGAATTTAGGAAAATAGGTTGTTTGCCTAAAAAAAGTTCAGCTTTTGTGTCCTGAATTTAACTTCTAGAAATAGGGCAACCCTATTTTATGTTATTTGTACCAGTGTTTCTAAAGCAATGGGAAGGGAAGGGCGGCTTTACAGCAACTTTCATCCATAATGGGTGAAAACAAAGATCCTTCTATTTTCCCAAGATTTAAAACGTATTGTTATTTTAACGTAGTGTAATTTATTATATTTTATTTTGGTTGCTGCATGTTATTATGTTTTTGTAAAACTCCCTGGAAGCATAGGAAGGACATAAATCATTATATATTTATAACAAAAGCTTTACTCCTCAAAGTAAAATACTATTTTTTCCCCAGGATGAGAAAATCAAAGTTTTAAACTGGAAACCATTCCCTGTGGCAGATGAAGGAACTGACAATCCAGCTTTCAATCATATTGAAATGGATTTCACAGATAGTAAAGAAAAAGTCAACGGTGCTCATATATGAAAATCATCTTGGACTCTTCGTTGAAGTTGGCAGCTACTTGACATTTATGCTTATGAATGGAGAATAAAATTTAACTAATGACCCCCCCCACACACAATAGTCATTACTACTGTGAGACATTTTATTTGCCCACCCTATCCAGGACTTTGGACAAATCCTATCTGAACTTCACACCATCTTGAAGGAAGTAATATATTGGACAATATGTAACTGAAAAAAGTGGAAGTACTGAGAAGCAAATTTTGGAAATTAAAATGTAACTCAATATGCAATGAGAACTGACTTGTGGATATGCCTGACCTTTTCACTTACCTACTTCAGGCTGCAGTCTTGTGCACACTTACTTGGGAGTAAGCTTTAATAACTGAGTGTTATGGTAGCATCTTCCACAATATGCTACACTCCAGATTTTGTTGTCTTTTGTATGCTCTTCCCTCGTTTTCTCTTTTGCATCCTATTCCATTCACTCTGCTGTCTTGGTAAACTACTTCTTCCCTCTTTGCCTTGTACATTCAACCTTTCTGCCATAATCCACACAATTTGATATTCTCCAGATGTCCCCACTGCACAGGTGAAAACTGTCCCAATTCCTCTTATCAGTGCTGCCATTACATATTTTGCTGTTACAACATTCAGTGCTTCTAAAAAGAAGTCTAATTCTACTTCTTCATCTTAAGAAAATAAGCCTTATTCATTAAAATCCCTTTTTATAACCTTCATTCCGTTTGTCCTCCTCCTCATTGCCTGACCTCACAATAAGATCTACTGTTCCCAGATCTTATTTATATTTATATATTCCTTGTCTTCAACATTAATAATTGTATTTTATATTTTACTCTGTGTAATTTTGGCTACACTTTATGTCAAATATGATGTGCTTCTCATTCAAAGTGAATATTTGAGCTTCATTTGAAACTCTCTGGGATGCTTAATATTTTGCCCTTCAGTTGTGGTTAGATTTTGCAAAATTTAATAAAAGACCTTCATTGTCTTTGTTTACATGGACTTTTTCCTCAGCCACATGCTCCTCTACAACACAAATAGATTGCTCAGGTTTATGAAGGGAGCAATCCCTTTCCCCCTACTTGCTTTTAATAGGCACTGCCCTAAGAAAAAAACTTTTCCTAGTTTTACTTTTTGAAAATCTTTTTTTTTTATGGTCAGTGCTATTTCCCCTTTCTTATTTTTCTCTTTCTCAAGGTTTCTAACTGACTGATCATTCTTGGAAAAAGCTCACATTTGCCGTGTTTCTTGGCCTTTGTTTTTGCTAGGAGTTGCTCGTACTACTTGCAGCGCCCTTTCTAGCTTTTGTCTTCCCTTGATTATTTCTTTCGACTCTATAGTTCAAAATGTCTTATTTGGGGATGCTATTAGAGAAAGCTTCTGACTCTAATATTTTTTGAAGCAGCTATTTTAGTTTCTGTAGCTTTCTTAAAATTTTCCACTGCAACCTAACTTACTTTGAAATACCCGTTGTTTGCTGCTTTAATTTTAACCCCCATTTTGATACTGTAGCTTTTGCTGTTCGTTTTTCATCTGCTCTGAAGTGTTCTACTTGACCTATTTCTAACAATTCACTTTCTAGTAAAGCTTCTACAGTGTTTAAAGAACCTTCTTCCTGTATTGTTAGCCCTCCGTTTCCCCTCTTTTCCTTATCAAAGGTTGCTGACCCATGGCTTTTCACCACTGGCAGCCATTTTGCCTGCAGCCTCCTTCCCTGTCTCTCTCTAGGAAGTTTATGTTTACCTGTTTGAATTGTGCGGTCCCTTTTACTCTCTCCAGAAGCTTGATCATTTCCGCTTACTTTATCACTCTAGCTAGTGACCCACTTTCTTAAGCTTCCCCCTTTCTCTTAATCCCGCCCCCGTCCAATTTGGGGGCCTTGTCTGTTTTGTTTTTTGTTTTTTTAAAATATATACTAAAGTTTCCCATAAATATCCGGGTTGCAGTAATTCCATCTCCATTCAAGTTCTGGTGGGTTTGTTTGTTGTTATTGATGAGCAGGGAGCTCCAAACAAGTGCCACCTTTCCCATAGTGTTAGGCTTAGATTTTGAGTTTGATTTAGGGTTGTGCTGGGGGGCTACTCTGAGGTAGGCCCTGTTGGAAAGCATGAAGTTAGTGCATGGCAAACAGGACAGCATTACAGTCAGCCGTTGGACTTAGAAGAGGTTTGTGGCTTTAAGGAACCCAATGCACCGTTGTTACCACGGTAACGAGATCCACAGCTCAGATGCTTATTTCTCCAACCCACTCTGCCTTTCTGCTGCCTCCCATTTGAGCCCCATGATGGCAACACCTTCCCCCCCACCGCTTCTTGACCCCGAAGTACTAGCTGAACGCTTTGGTTTCTATGATTATGTCGTCTTTATAGCCATGTTGGTCTTCTCTGCAATAATCGGCATTTTCTTTGCCGCCAAGGGAGTATACAAATCTCAGAATGACTATCTGATGGCTGGCCGCAGTCTAACTTGTTGGCCAGTTGCATTGTCCCTCACAGCCAGCTTTATGTCAGCGGTGACGGTGCTGGGGACCCCAGCTGAGATCTATCGCTTTGGGGTCGCTTTTAGTCTCTTCGTTTTCGCCTATACCATTATGGTGCTGATGTCTGCCGAAGTGTTCCTACCTGTCTACTACCGGCTGCATATCATCAGCACCTATGAGGTAAGCAGACTTTTAGCATCTGCTCCAAGAACTGTATAAACCTAACCCCCCAGGTTAGCCTAACAACATACGATACCTGTAGTAAATATACCCCTAAGGCCTTTAAAAATAAATCATGGGACTATCCAGCAAGTTACTATTCACCTAAAAGAATTCAGAATTGGATCTGGCAAATTTCAATGGACAAAGTACAGTATTTCACAGAGAGAGCTCTGTTCCTGGCAGCTGCCTACTAGGAGTCACAGCTTCAAAGTAGAGCCTCTGATGATGAACTGAGCATGGGGAACATGCGTTAAACCCTTGAAGTTGGTAGTATGGAAATGCTATTTCTTTCTTTTCCTCAGTTCCATCTGTTGTTTTTCTGGCACCACTTTCTTATATAAAAAGCAGTCATTTTCTCTGGCCATGAAGCCACTTCAGGGTCATCTTTGAAACTCACTTAACTAGAACAGGGGCAGGGAACCTCCATCCTTTAGACCAAATTGTCATGTGACCAGTGGCGTAGCGTCGGTTGTCAGCACCCGGGGCAAGGCAAGTAATTTGCGCCCCCTAACCCGTGGATTTGCGCCCCCTAACCCATGGATTTGCGCCCCCTAACCCATGGATTTGCCCTAACCCCAGATGTTGCGCCCGGTGCGGCCCGCCCCCCCTGCACCCCCCACGCTACGCCACTGCATGTGACAAAGGTATTTGAGAGCAGAAGCAGTAAAGGAGTCTAGAAATGTTGTGAAATGATGAAAAGCTGCAGAATGACCGCTCCCCACATTAAATGCCTTTTGCATGGTTGCGTGCAGCCCCCCAGATCTCAGTGCGGCTCCCGGTAGTTCGGGCTGGCTTCACCCTCCCCAGGCTGGCTACCTGGAGGTCTCTGCCTACCTCACCCAATCGCCCAATCCTGCCTGGGGAGGTGTTGCCAGGTGATCGGCCAGGTAAGGGGAGGGACCGCCCTGCCCACACAACAGAAGGTGAATCTTACCTGCGAAGCGTCAGTTGGCTCCTGTGACTCATCTTGAGGATGACTCATTCTCTGTATAAATATTGTACAGTGGTACTTCGGGTTAAGCACTTAATTCGTTCCGGAGGTCCGTTCTTAACCTGAAACTGTTCTTAACCTGAAGCACCACTTTAGCTAATGGGGCCTCCTGCTGCCACTGCGCTGCCGGAGCATGATTTCTGTTCTCATCCTGAAGCAAAGTTCTTAACCCGAGGTAATATTTCTGGGTTAGCGGAGTCTGTAACCTGAAGCGTATGTAACCTGAGGTACCACTGTATCTGCCTGCAGGCAGACTCAGTGTGGAGCCTAGAGAGTCTGTGTCTGTGTGGTGGAGCCTGTGCTCTGTGAAGCCTGTGCTCAATGGAAACTCTGTGTATGCTCTGAAGCTAGTTTAATCTTCTGTTCACTATGCTGTTATTTGCAAACAAGTTTATTTTAACTCAGTAAAGCTTTTATTCTTTTACTGACGAAGACTCTGCATTATTAATTTACGCTGTACGTCACAAATTTGGCTCTCCAGGCCTCATTTGGGGAAGCCATGCCCACCCCCCTACATCTAAGTCATATATTACATCAGGCATGGGGGGTGCATAAGGGTGGGGCATCAAATGAACTATCAGGAGCTTAAAATGAGCTCCTAGTGTTCCTTCACTAGAGCAAGATGTGCTTCCAACTGCCAATTGGCTGATGGGCAACAGGAGTGCATTTTGCTCAAGGAGGGGAAAGAACTGGTGCGGCTCTAAATGCAACAGCAACTTATTGCAGATCACGGAGGGTGTTTAACCCTCTCCTCTCATTCCCTTTCCCTGATCTGTAGTGCCTCCATTCCCAGGAGCTGTGTTTAGCTATTGAGAAGCTCTCAGTAACTTTGCATAGAACGTCACTGATGAAGTCTGTTCAAATAGATATTTACTCAGAAGTAAGTTTCAGGGAGTTCACTGAGATCTCACTCCCAAGCAGCTCTGCATAGAACTGCAGTCTTAAACCTTCCCCCTAAAAAAGAAATTGTGTCAGTCCTGTTTCTACATATTAGCTAGATTCATATGAATTTGTATGTTTTGTATCTAAAAGCAATTTGTCTCTTTTGCAGTACTTGGAGCTTCGATACAATAAAAAAATGCGTCTGCTTGGAACAGTGATGTTTATGATTTTAACGGTAAGTAAAGCAGATTTTTTTATTGATTATCCATACTAAGAACATAAGGGGATCCTGCTGGATAAGGCAAATGGGGCATCTAGTCCTTTTCTCACAGTGACCAGTCAGGACCTCAGTTTAATAGCACTCTGCCTACCGGCTCTTCACAGCAGCCGGTATTCAGAGACATACTGCCTCTGAGAGTGGAGGTAGAACACAGCCATCGTGGATATTGGCAGGTAATAGCCTGATTCTCCATGAATTTGTCTAGCTGTCTTTAAAAGTCATTGAAATTTAGTGGCCACCACTGTCTCCTGTAGGAGCGAGTTCCATAGTTTAACTATGCACTGCATTTTTGTGTGAATTTCCCCTACTATATACATTTTTGTAAGCAATTTCACCTAATTTTTTTTGCTATGTGTTATTCTTGCTATGTGTTTTTTTTACTGCGTTGGTTACCTATAAATATAATACATAAATAAAGAGTACAGAGACAGAGCAAAAGTGTCTTGCATTGCATGAACAAATGCGACTAAGAACTGGACTCGCTCATTTTGTTTGCACGCTTATTTCAGTGATACCGGAGTTTTTGTTGGCAAAATGCTCACTTAAAACGTGTAATCATCATGTACTTTTCACAGCATACTGACAATTATTTTGAAATATCAGGTTGTTGTTGTTTTTACATACTACTTATGTTGCTCAGTTTGTTTCACGGTACTTAAATCAAACTGGTGCTTTTTCTCAAAGGACTGTGAGGTGGTAGTGTTTCAGCCACAATAGTAATGTTAGTATGTATGGTATGTATATGTTGTTGTTTGTGTTCTATGATTGGTTATGTTCTTCAGCCCCCCCCCTTTGCCTAAGCACTGTGTGGGCTGTTGAACAGGACTTGATGCTTTTGTGCTTGCTCCTTGCAGGGAGGGCATCCCTGGTGTAGAACAAATAATTCTAAGAAAGAACTGTTACGAAAAAGGAGCAATGCAGAAGCGAGCTCCAGGTGGCTGGAATGGTAAACAGGAAACTGATGTTATTGGAATGTACCGTGGGAACAAGAGACAGTGCACTGAGTGCCGGATGTTAGCTCAGAGTGGCACATGACCCTGTACTGGAAGTACATGGGTGGAGTTATTCTCTCTCTGCAGCTGGGTATCAGAGGGTACAGACATGTTTTCTCTGTACTGCTGGAACGACAGAAATAAAGACATGTAGATATATTTCTGTCTGACTCTTTCCCCTCCCTGGGAGAGGAGGGGGAGGAATGGTGTGTTCTTCTTTCACGTTGGGAAGAATCGCCGATTGGAGACCTCCCTTGATCCTGCCGGGAGTCGCAGACAGGAGGTCACAAGGATTCAAGCCGGGCACCTGGAGGGTGGCCAAATTCCTCTGATATATGGCTTGATATCAACATTTGGTAGCAAACGCTGCTGGTTATCTGATCCATGGGAATCAGCATGAGAGGTGAGAGGTTGATGGATCGTGTGCCATCCTCTGCACCAAGGAAAGAAGATAACGTCTGCAATTGCAGCCAGAAGCTGAACGGCTGGACACCAAGAGGGGGTGTTTTCCAAGCGACGGAGCCCCAAAAAAGGTATGCTGAATATCGGGCTAAAAGTGTGAATGCAGATTGATTTATTCTCTGGTTCACGAGAGCTGCGTTTGGAAAAAACAGCTCTGAGAGTAAACGCTTGCATACCACAGATTTTTGTGGTGAGATAACGAAGAGGTATGCACAGTTGCTAAGCAACGACAGTCAGGAAAGTGGAAAACTACTGACACCTGGGGCTGGCTCAGTCAGAGCCAGGAAAGCGAAAGTTGTTTTGACTTTGAGACAGCTTGGAGATTGCCTGCCTGAGAGAGAGGCAGAAAGACAGCTCAAAAGGAGCTTTTGGGATTTTACTAGCTCGAGAGTGAAGAGCTGAGGCTTGGATTCAAAATGGATGCCAAGGACAGGGGGAGGGAAGAACGGAGTTCTAATTCCCCCACTGATGAAGCTACTGGAGAGGATGCTGTAGCTTTGAACGCTGTTCGATGTTATAATTGCGGACAGGCTGGGCATCTTCAGCGGAGCTGCAAGAAGCCACGCCAGCCAAAAGGAGCGAAGGGCCGCTCAGCAAAGCCTGAGGCGTCAGGCAAAGGTCATACCAAGCCTATGGTGGAACCTGCAAGGGCTTTGATGGCGAAAGGAACCACGCCAGATGTTGGGAACGCGTTTATTATCGACACTGCAGCGACGGTTCATATGTCCCCACACAGAGGACTCTTTTCATCGTTTAAGAAGCAAAGCTTCGCTGTGACACAGGCCAACGGTCAGGAGCTGGAAGCGACCGGAAAAGGGACTGTCTATCTTAAGAGTCTGAACTTGACAATAAACAATGTTTACTTGGTTCCTGAATTGAAGTTCAATCTGCTGAGTGTTTCGCAGATTGCAAAGAAAGGACTGAAACTGTCCTATGATGATAAGAGCTGCAAGATCTTCAAAGATGGAGAGTTGTATCTTTCTGCCAGAGAGAAACGTGGACTGTATTTGTTGGACTTTGAGCAAAGTGATTACATGGAATGTAATTCTGAGTCTAACTTGATTTCTCTTGCAGGTGTGACCAAAACAAGCGCCAAGAAGGTGGCCAGGGTCGACAGAGCGTTTCAGCGGGTGTATGCTGATGTGATTGGTCCTCTAGAACCATCTAGAGGCAATGCAAGATTTTATCTTGTGTGTGTGGATCATTTCTCTAACTTTGTCTGGGTTTATGTGTTAAAGAAGCCACAGGAAGCCTTGGAAAGGTTTCAGGAATTTTGTGACAAGGTTAAGAGTATGCATGATGCTAACATTGATTGTCTATTCACAGATGAGAAGCAGATTTTTCTTTTACAGGATTTCCAGAGGTTCCTGCAGAAGAAGGGGATCAGACACAAGATTGCTGTTTCAGCGGAAGCGTGGAACAGGGGTGTCTGTGTACGGGTGAACAGAGAATTGCAAAAGGAGATGGAAGCGCAATTGCTTAGTTCACATCTGCCACATGAGTACTGGGCGGAGTCACTCATGTCGTTTTGTCATGCGTGGGTGAGAAAGGTTTCAAAAGAGTTGGGAAGTTCTCCTTTTGAGAAACTGTTCCAGAGAAAACCTTCTGTTGCCCATTTCAAGGTTTTTGGGTCTCATGTGAGGACAGAAGCTCCAGGTGGAGTAAAGAATGCCGGAGGCATTTTTGTGGGATATGAAAAGGGTCTCTACAGAGTAATTTTGTCTGAATCTGGTCAGGCGATTCTCACAAAATTTCTAGAGAGTGCTCCTGAAAAGGAGAGAGTGATAGCACACACATTTCCCACAGAGGACGATTCAGATGATGATGATGATTTCACAGAGTACAGTGGTACTGAGAGCGACAGTGATAGCTCAGAGAGCTCTGTTGTCACAGTCATTGAGAGGAAGTCTCACACAATGGATAGGCCTTCACAACTGAAGGATGAACCACTGTTTACCATTGGAACTAGTTCTCCAAAGAGTCCTGAGACTGGACCAGTGAGCAGAGAGGATCAGCACCTCATACGTAGGTCAGAGAGAGTAACAAAGGGTCAACCACCTAAGAGGTACTCAAAAGAGTTTGCTAACTTAGCTGTTGCATGTGTTGCTGTTGTAAACAACCGAGGACAGGTTGGAGCTGTGTCTAAGTCAGAGACAAAGACACAACAGAGAGTTGCTAGCCAAGGGAGTGCAGATGCACTCGTTCCTTGGAAACCAGACAACCAGAGAGGTACACTGGGGAAACCAGTGGCGGGGAGTTCCAAGGGTGGAACTGAAACAACAGGGGAGTGTTATGTGTATAACAACTGTTTGTTTTCTTCTCTGGATCACGCTTTGCTTGCCGCAACACGCATTGATTCTTTTGGGGGAGGATGTTACGAAAAAGGAGCAATGCAGAAGCGAGCTCCAGGTGGCTGGAATGGTAAACAGGAAACTGATGTTATTGGAATGTACCGTGGGAACAAGAGACAGTGCACTGAGTGCCGGATGTTAGCTCAGAGTGGCACATGACCCTGTACTGGAAGTACATGGGTGGAGTTATTCTCTCTCTGCAGCTGGGTATCAGAGGGTACAGACATGTTTTCTCTGTACTGCTGGAACGACAGAAATAAAGACATGTAGATATATTTCTGTCTGACTCTTTCCCCTCCCTGGGAGAGGAGGGGGAGGAATGGTGTGTTCTTCTTTCACGTTGGGAAGAATCGCCGATTGGAGACCTCCCTTGATCCTGCCGGGAGTCGCAGACAGGAGGTCACAAGGATTCAAGCCGGGCACCTGGAGGGTGGCCAAATTCCTCTGATATATGGCTTGATATCAACATTTGGTAGCAAACGCTGCTGGTTATCTGATCCATGGGAATCAGCATGAGAGGTGAGAGGTTGATGGATCGTGTGCCATCCTCTGCACCAAGGAAAGAAGATAACGTCTGCAATTGCAGCCAGAAGCTGAACGGCTGGACACCAAGAGGGGGTGTTTTCCAAGCGACGGAGCCCCAAAAAAGGTATGCTGAATATCGGGCTAAAAGTGTGAATGCAGATTGATTTATTCTCTGGTTCACGAGAGCTGCGTTTGGAAAAAACAGCTCTGAGAGTAAAGGCTTGCATACCACAGATTTTTGTGGTGAGATAACGAAGAGGTATGCACAGTTGCTAAGCAACGACAGTCAGGAAAGTGGAAAACTACTGACACCTGGGGCTGGCTCAGTCAGAGCCGGGAAAGCGAAAGTTGTTTTGACTTTGAGACAGCTTGGAGATTGCCTGCCTGAGAGAGAGGCAGAAAGACAGCTCAAAAGGAGCTTTTGGGATTTTACTAGCTCGAGAGTGAAGAGCTGAGGCTTGGATTCAAAATGGATGCCAAGGACAGGGGGAGGGAAGAACGGAGTTCTAATTCCCCCACTGATGAAGCTACTGGAGAGGATGCTGTAGCTTTGAACGCTGTTCGATGCTACAATTGCGGACAGGCTGGGCATCTTCAGCGGAGCTGCAAGAAGCCACGCCAGCCGAAAGGAGCGAAGGGCCGCTCAGCAAAGCCTGAGGTGTCAGGCAAAGGTCATACCAAGCCTATGGTGGAACCTGCAAGGGCTTTGATGGCGAAAGGAACCACGCCAGATGTTGGGAACGCGTTTATTATCGACACTGCAGCGACGGTTCATATGTCCCCACACAGAGGACTCTTTTCATCGTTTAAGAAGCAAAGCTTCGCTGTGACACAGGCCAACGGTCAGGAGCTGGAAGCGACCGGAAAAGGGACTGTCTATCTTAAGAGTCTGAACTTGACAATAAACAATGTTTACTTGGTTCCTGAATTGAAGTTCAATCTGCTGAGTGTTTCGCAGATTGCAAAGAAAGGACTGAAACTGTCCTATGATGATAAGAGCTGCAAGATCTTCAAAGATGGAGAGTTGTATCTTTCTGCCAGAGAGAAACGTGGACTGTATTTGTTGGACTTTGAGCAAAGTGATTACATGGAATGTAATTCTGAGTCTAACTTGATTTCTCTTGCAGGTGTGACCAAAACAAGCGCCAAGAAGGTGGCCAGGGTCGACAGAGCGTTTCAGCGGGTGTATGCTGATGTGATTGGTCCTCTAGAACCATCTAGAGGCAATGCAAGATTTTATCTTGTGTGTGTGGATCATTTCTCTAACTTTGTCTGGGTTTATGTGTTAAAGAAGCCACAGGAAGCCTTGGAAAGGTTTCAGGAATTTTGTGACAAGGTTAAGAGTATGCATGATGCTAACATTGATTGTCTATTCACAGATGAGAAGCAGATTTTTCTTTTACAGGATTTCCAGAGGTTCCTGCAGAAGAAGGGGATCAGACACAAGATTGCTGTTTCAGCGGAAGCGTGGAACAGGGGTGTCTGTGTACGGGTGAACAGAGAATTGCAAAAGGAGATGGAAGCGCAATTGCTTAGTTCACATCTGCCACATGAGTACTGGGCGGAGTCACTCATGTCGTTTTGTCATGCGTGGGTGAGAAAGGTTTCAAAAGAGTTGGGAAGTTCTCCTTTTGAGAAACTGTTCCAGAGAAAACCTTCTGTTGCCCATTTCAAGGTTTTTGGGTCTCATGTGAGGACAGAAGCTCCAGGTGGAGTAAAGAATGCCAGAGGCATTTTTGTGGGATATGAAAAGGGTCTCTACAGAGTAATTTTGTCTGAATCTGGTCAGGTGATTCTCACAAAATTTCTAGAGAGTGCTCCTGAAAAGGAGAGAGTGATAGCACACACATTTCCCACAGAGGACGATTCAGATGATGATGATGATTTCACAGAGTACAGTGGTACTGAGAGCGACAGTGATAGCTCAGAGAGCTCTGTTGTCACAGTCATTGAGAGGAAGTCTCACACAATGGATAGGCCTTCACAACTGAAGGATGAACCACTGTTTACCATTGGAACTAGTTCTCCAAAGAGTCCTGAGACTGGACCAGTGAGCAGAGAGGATCAGCACCTCATACGTAGGTCAGAGAGAGTAACAAAGGGTCAACCACCTAAGAGGTACTCAAAAGAGTTTGCTAACTTAGCTGTTGCATGTGTTGCTGTTGTAAACAACCGAGGACAGGTTGGAGCTGTGTCTAAGTCAGAGACAAAGACACAACAGAGAGTTGCTAGCCAAGGGAGTGCAGATGCACTCGTTCCTTGGAAACCAGACAACCAGAGAGGTACACTGGGGAAACCAGTGGCGGGGAGTTCCAAGGGTGGAACTGAAACAACAGGGGAGTGTTATGTGTATAACAACTGTTTGTTTTCTTCTCTGGATCACGCTTTGCTTGCCGCAACACGCATTGATTCTTTTGGGGGAGGATGTTACGAAAAAGGAGCAATGCAGAAGCGAGCTCCAGGTGGCTGGAATGGTAAACAGGAAACTGATGTTATTGGAATGTACCGTGGGAACAAGAGACAGTGCACTGAGTGCCGGATGTTAGCTCAGAGTGGCACATGACCCTGTACTGGAAGTACATGGGTGGAGTTATTCTCTCTCTGCAGCTGGGTATCAGAGGGTACAGACATGTTTTCTCTGTACTGCTGGAACGACAGAAATAA
The DNA here is from genome assembly GCF_964270895.1 of Podarcis filfolensis. Taxonomy (NCBI): domain Eukaryota; kingdom Metazoa; phylum Chordata; class Lepidosauria; order Squamata; family Lacertidae; genus Podarcis; species Podarcis filfolensis. The sequence continues at coordinate 42,143,803 of NC_139612.1, read as the reverse complement.
AGACATGTAGATATATTTCTGTCTGACTCTTTCCCCTCCCTGGGAGAGGAGGGGGAGGAATGGTGTGTTCTTCTTTCACGTTGGGAAGAATCGCCGATTGGAGACCTCCCTTGATCCTGCCGGGAGTCGCAGACAGGAGGTCACAAGGATTCAAGCCGGGCACCTGGAGGGTGGCCAAATTCCTCTGATATATGGCTTGATATCAACATTTGGTAGCAAACGCTGCTGGTTATCTGATCCATGGGAATCAGCATGAGAGGTGAGAGGTTGATGGATCGTGTGCCATCCTCTGCACCAAGGAAAGAAGATAACGTCTGCAATTGCAGCCAGAAGCTGAACGGCTGGACACCAAGAGGGGGTGTTTTCCAAGCGACGGAGCCCCAAAAAAGGTATGCTGAATATCGGGCTAAAAGTGTGAATGCAGATTGATTTATTCTCTGGTTCACGAGAGCTGCGTTTGGAAAAAACAGCTCTGAGAGTAAAGGCTTGCATACCACAGATTTTTGTGGTGAGATAACGAAGAGGTATGCACAGTTGCTAAGCAACGACAGTCAGGAAAGTGGAAAACTACTGACACCTGGGGCTGGCTCAGTCAGAGCCGGGAAAGCGAAAGTTGTTTTGACTTTGAGACAGCTTGGAGATTGCCTGCCTGAGAGAGAGGCAGAAAGACAGCTCAAAAGGAGCTTTTGGGATTTTACTAGCTCGAGAGTGAAGAGCTGAGGCTTGGATTCAAAATGGATGCCAAGGACAGGGGGAGGGAAGAACGGAGTTCTAATTCCCCCACTGATGAAGCTACTGGAGAGGATGCTGTAGCTTTGAACGCTGTTCGATGCTACAATTGCGGACAGGCTGGGCATCTTCAGCGGAGCTGCAAGAAGCCACGCCAGCCGAAAGGAGCGAAGGGCCGCTCAGCAAAGCCTGAGGTGTCAGGCAAAGGTCATACCAAGCCTATGGTGGAACCTGCAAGGGCTTTGATGGCGAAAGGAACCACGCCAGATGTTGGGAACGCGTTTATTATCGACACTGCAGCGACGGTTCATATGTCCCCACACAGAGGACTCTTTTCATCGTTTAAGAAGCAAAGCTTCGCTGTGACACAGGCCAACGGTCAGGAGCTGGAAGCGACCGGAAAAGGGACTGTCTATCTTAAGAGTCTGAACTTGACAATAAACAATGTTTACTTGGTTCCTGAATTGAAGTTCAATCTGCTGAGTGTTTCGCAGATTGCAAAGAAAGGACTGAAACTGTCCTATGATGATAAGAGCTGCAAGATCTTCAAAGATGGAGAGTTGTATCTTTCTGCCAGAGAGAAACGTGGACTGTATTTGTTGGACTTTGAGCAAAGTGATTACATGGAATGTAATTCTGAGTCTAACTTGATTTCTCTTGCAGGTGTGACCAAAACAAGCGCCAAGAAGGTGGCCAGGGTCGACAGAGCGTTTCAGCGGGTGTATGCTGATGTGATTGGTCCTCTAGAACCATCTAGAGGCAATGCAAGATTTTATCTTGTGTGTGTGGATCATTTCTCTAACTTTGTCTGGGTTTATGTGTTAAAGAAGCCACAGGAAGCCTTGGAAAGGTTTCAGGAATTTTGTGACAAGGTTAAGAGTATGCATGATGCTAACATTGATTGTCTATTCACAGATGAGAAGCAGATTTTTCTTTTACAGGATTTCCAGAGGTTCCTGCAGAAGAAGGGGATCAGACACAAGATTGCTGTTTCAGCGGAAGCGTGGAACAGGGGTGTCTGTGTACGGGTGAACAGAGAATTGCAAAAGGAGATGGAAGCGCAATTGCTTAGTTCACATCTGCCACATGAGTACTGGGCGGAGTCACTCATGTCGTTTTGTCATGCGTGGGTGAGAAAGGTTTCAAAAGAGTTGGGAAGTTCTCCTTTTGAGAAACTGTTCCAGAGAAAACCTTCTGTTGCCCATTTCAAGGTTTTTGGGTCTCATGTGAGGACAGAAGCTCCAGGTGGAGTAAAGAATGCCAGAGGCATTTTTGTGGGATATGAAAAGGGTCTCTACAGAGTAATTTTGTCTGAATCTGGTCAGGTGATTCTCACAAAATTTCTAGAGAGTGCTCCTGAAAAGGAGAGAGTGATAGCACACACATTTCCCACAGAGGACGATTCAGATGATGATGATGATTTCACAGAGTACAGTGGTACTGAGAGCGACAGTGATAGCTCAGAGAGCTCTGTTGTCACAGTCATTGAGAGGAAGTCTCACACAATGGATAGGCCTTCACAACTGAAGGATGAACCACTGTTTACCATTGGAACTAGTTCTCCAAAGAGTCCTGAGACTGGACCAGTGAGCAGAGAGGATCAGCACCTCATACGTAGGTCAGAGAGAGTAACAAAGGGTCAACCACCTAAGAGGTACTCAAAAGAGTTTGCTAACTTAGCTGTTGCATGTGTTGCTGTTGTAAACAACCGAGGACAGGTTGGAGCTGTGTCTAAGTCAGAGACAAAGACACAACAGAGAGTTGCTAGCCAAGGGAGTGCAGATGCACTCGTTCCTTGGAAACCAGACAACCAGAGAGGTACACTGGGGAAACCAGTGGCGGGGAGTTCCAAGGGTGGAACTGAAACAACAGGGGAGTGTTATGTGTATAACAACTGTTTGTTTTCTTCTCTGGATCACGCTTTGCTTGCCGCAACACGCATTGATTCTTTTGGGGGAGGATGTTACGAAAAAGGAGCAATGCAGAAGCGAGCTCCAGGTGGCTGGAATGGTAAACAGGAAACTGATGTTATTGGAATGTACCGTGGGAACAAGAGACAGTGCACTGAGTGCCGGATGTTAGCTCAGAGTGGCACATGACCCTGTACTGGAAGTACATGGGTGGAGTTATTCTCTCTCTGCAGCTGGGTATCAGAGGGTACAGACATGTTTTCTCTGTACTGCTGGAACGACAGAAATAAAGACATGTAGATATATTTCTGTCTGACTCTTTCCCCTCCCTGGGAGAGGAGGGGGAGGAATGGTGTGTTCTTCTTTCACGTTGGGAAGAATCGCCGATTGGAGACCTCCCTTGATCCTGCCGGGAGTCGCAGACAGGAGGTCACAAGGATTCAAGCCGGGCACCTGGAGGGTGGCCAAATTCCTCTGATATATGGCTTGATATCAACAAGAACATCTAACATGTGTGTTTATTTCATCTCCTCAGATATTATACACTGGAATTGTTATATATTCTCCATCCCTGGCTTTGAGTCAAGGTAATGTGAACACATCGTTTAAAACCATTAGCAAAGGACAAAAAACTAATATTGACTTAGGTGGGTCACTTGTGTGAAATCTCCAGTACCTTTGTGAAAAGCTTGAGTCAAATTTTGCTTACCCTTTAGTATGTGAATAATAAGATAATGAAATCAATACACCTTATGTAATGTTTCAAATATATGTGGTAGTTGAAATATTAACTCTTATAGTTTGGCTGTTCATGAAATTCTTTTAATCATTTGCAGAGGCATTATCCTGCTCCAGCTGGGTTAAGTCTCAGGCTCTGAGGTTGTCTGGAACAAGACTACACAATAGGTCACATTGCAGACTCAGGCCCAAAGCACAATAGTATTAAGCAAAGTCAAAGTGAAGCAGGGGTCAAGCACAAAGGTGGAGTCCTGAGTCAAACATAATCCAAAGGCACAGCTGTGAGGCAGAGATCATCTACTAAAAGATCAGCCAGAACTCAGGTTGCAGGAGTAATGAGCTGAAAGGCATATGTTGTTTCAACAAGTAGCAGACCTTAACTCCCAGCCTTTGCTGATCAACTACCTCAGCCTGAACTCCCTGGCACAGATGCTTTTGAGTGTGAGACCCCCTCTGGTCCCTCTGCTGCTGGAGACCAACTCCAAGGTCTTTCCAGGGCATTCCTTGGAGACAGGCCTGGTGAGATGTCTCCCTGGATAGTAGGGTTGGGGTTGGAATCTCTGTGAGGTCCCATGGGTCTCCTGGCTCCGGGTCCCACTATTCAGTGGGATTTACTTCCAGGTCAGTGTGTACAGGATTGCAGCTTTTAGTCCTTTTGTAATGTGAGAGAAGGGAGAAGAATTAAGGAGAGTCTCACTGATGAGGGCATTCTATAATTGCACCAGGGTCAGATTTGAGGAGATGCCCCCCCATGCAGTCACACTTTTCCCCCCAAGGAAAGACAGGAGATGGAGCAGGGCATAGTAGCAGGCAGACACTGCAAGTGAGAGTCAAATTTGACTCCTACTAAAAAGTGGCACAGCCACTCTCCCTCTGCTAAAGTGCTGCTTGAGGTCCTGGTGAGGAGAGCAGAAAAAGCATCACAGCTGCCAGTAAGAGGTCCTTCTGAGCTATTAGGACCCTTGACTCAATACCTGGCCTGGCCAACTACAAGCACTGGGCTGAATGTCATCACCTAATAGGATTTTCCCCTTATGGTCACCTGCATCACCTATTTAGGGGAAACCTGGAGAAGGGCCTCCTAATGATGATGTTAAGGTCTGGCAGGTATGTCATTCCACAGTTCAAGTATGCTTGCTACTCACCCTCCAAGTAGTATTTACATTTCTTGTTTATAGCAAACTTTAAATTCATAAATGTCATGAAGATTTGTATGTGCACTTATTGTTTTGTCTTCTTTGCATTAATAAATAAATAAATAAATAATGTTTTACCACATATCCCTAGAAATGTTTCAAAGAATATTTATGTATTTTCCCTCCCTTTCAGTTACAGGATTTCAGTTGTGGGGGTCTGTTATTTCAACAGGAATAGTCTGCACTTTCTATTGCACTCTGGTATGTGAACAGTTCACTTTAATAAACATTGTGGTTCCTGGATGTTCCTGTAAGCTTTATAAATCAACAAATCAATCCCAACTTTTACTTTCAGATTTGGTATAGGATTCTATTTTTCATGATCTATGTATTTATGTTATATCAGCCTTGTATTCAACCTTGCCTAGAGGCCTTGGGAACAATGAATTCCTTGCAGGGATTCGCTCCACCCCCCTTCTACCAGTATTCTTGCTAGAAGAGACATTTTAACCTTCTTGTCAGTGCTGGTCACTGAGATAAGAGAATACAAGTGATTTCCAGGAGGTCTCCCCCATCCAAGTGTTGACCAGGTCCAAATTTTCAGCAAGGTTGTGGCTTCATGTGCCTTTACACCACATTATGAGACTAAATTTTCTTAGCAGGCTAGTAAAATAACGTTGGAGGCTAGTAAGTGTTGTGGGCTTATCTACAAAGCTATGCTACTAACACATACAGTACTGGTTTTATAATATTGTAAAGTTCATGTTTTCCAGAAAAACAACAACGCTTAAAAGCTTTGTTTGGTGAGATGCTGTGAATTTTCTGTTCAACATCTCTAGCTCCTTGTCACAGCAATGTAGTATGGGTATATCATGGCATCAGTTACATAGATGTCTCATATGTGAATCTCTGGATGTTTCTACAAGGATGCTTAATATTGCAAGTGGGTTGTTGGCGACAGGGTTGGGTTGTTGTTTTGTAACTTCAAAAATTTTCTATGGAAGGGGTAAATCTGGATTAAATGGGGGAGGAATACAGACAGACATTTTGATGCCAACAAAGTTCTGTGGTTGCTTTAGGAAACTTCCATGCACGAGGATCCCACAATAAACACCTGTCTGTAAGAATCCTGTGTACAAATATTCCATTTCCTAGATTAAACTGAAGGAAAGAGAAGGAAATCTAGTTCCTGGATCTGGTTTAAAAAGTTAAGAAACACATTGTGTAACTGGGTAAAAAAAGGATCATTTTTCAGTGCTTTAGAGTTAAGATGGAAAATATATCTTGCCCTCCCTATATTAGTTCTATGCTGTCAGAAAGGAATCTTACATATAATTTAGAATATGTTTCTTTTCATATACTTTTCAAATTGAATCTCAGCCAATGGCAAGTTCAGCACTTCTTAAAACTTCCTTTTCTGAGGGCAAATAAAAGTTTAAGCTTAAGCTTAAACATTTAAAAAGAGTTTGGATTTGATATCCCACTTTATCACTACCCAAAGGAGTCTCAAAGCGGCTAACATTCTCCTTTCCCTTCCTCCCCCACAACAAACACTCTGTGAGGTGAGTGGGGCTGAGAGACTTCAGAGAAGTGTGACTGGCCCAAGGTCACCCAGCAGCTGCATGCGGAGGCGTGCAGACGCGAACTCGGTTCCCCAGATTACGAGTCTACCGCTCTTAACCACTACACCACACTGGCTCTCTTTAAACATGCTTAAGCTTAACAACTTTAAAAGAGAACAATTAAGATTTATTGAGCAAGGACACCCGAGATGTTTGTATATTGATTGATTGTATTCAAATGAATCCCAAAGCGGCTTACAAACAATAAATACAGCGGTACCTTGAGTTACAAACATCTCAGGCTACAAACGCTCCAGGTTACAAACGCCGCTAACCTTGAAGAGTTACCTCGAGTTGAGAACTTTGCCCCAGGATGAGAACGGAAATTGTGTGCTGGCAGCGCAGCAGAGGCAAGAGGCCCCATTAGCGAAAGCACGCCTCTAGTTAAGAACAGTTTCAGGTTAAGAACGGACCTCTGGAACGAATTAAGTTCGTAACTAGAGGTATCACTGTAACAGTAACATAATGCAGCATGATAGAACATCTATGCGCAAATATATGTGCATATATCTATACAGACAGAACTGACTTTTTTTTAACATATACTGCATCTGCTTTTCCTGTATAGGGTGGCCTAAAAGCAGTGGTTTGGACAGATGTTTTCCAGTTTATACTGATGATAAGTGGGTTTCTAGCCGTGATTTTTCGAACTTTAGTAATTAAAGGAGGATTTACTGCTATTATGGATGATGCTCGTCATGGAGGAAGACTAAGACTCTGGGAGTAAGTGTTTCCTTAGTATGCTACCCAGGACATTCTTAAAGGTTTTGAAAAGTTTGGGAATTTACATTTCAGTGGGTGGACAACTCAAGAGAAAGTAACTCCCTTGATAAAATATCGATCTCTGAGTGGTATTAGAACAGCAAATTAATGGTAAAGCTTATAAATGTGAAATGCATACTTGCTTAAGACTTCAGTCCTATTGGATTGGTGATGGGGGAACTGAAGACCTTTCATCCTGCCTCATGCTCCTGCTCTTTCTGATAGAGCAGGAGTGAGGGTGGAGGTGCATATTTGGAATCTTCTATCCTATTTCCACTTTTTTTGGGGGGGGAAACCTGTATCCTTCCCATTGTTCCTAATGGCAGGAAAATAAAAGGAATTGATTTATGCCAGCTCCTGGGTTGGCATAAATCTCTCCTTGTTTGCAATCATGTCAATGGACTGGGAAGGCTATGGCCCTCCCACAGCAAACCCACCCCCTTCTGGCTATATTGATGTCAGAGCTCTGAAATCAGTAGACCACAGGCTATCAAGTAGAGGAATTTCATTCAAAGTTCTAACATTCCCCCTTTCCTCCACTGAATTATTCATTTTTTTTCCATGTCAGAACTTGCACATTACTTTTATATGCCTTTTTCCTCTTAGCTTTAACCTAAGCCCTCTGCAAAGGCATACTGTGTGGACAATTACCATTGGCGGCAGTTTCACTTGGCTTGGCATATATGGAGTAAATCAGTCTCAGGTTCAACGGTACCTTGCTTGCAAATCAAGACTTCATGCAAAACTGTAAGACTACGTATTGTAAATCCATTCTTTCAGTCCAAATATTCTCAGGTGCACTAGCGGATTCCTCATGTGCTCCTGCCTGTGAGGATTGTTTGATCTGTGTTTCAAATTATGGGTACTGGATATGTGATTTATTTCCCTTGCAATATCTTTTTTTTTTTTTTTTGCATGGACCTCACATAGAAAAGTGATCATAGAACCTTAGAGTTGGAAGAGATCCAAGGGCCAATCTAGTTCAACCCCCTGCAATGCAGGAATCCTATCAAAAGCACCCATGACAGATGGTTACCCAACCTCTGCTTAAAAATCTCCAAGGAAGGAGAGACCACCACCTCTTGTGGGAATCTGTTCCACTGTTGATCAGCTCTTACTGATTTGCAAACAGAAGCTGGTTTCCGGTTATGGAAAGTGATTATTGAGTACTTTGCCATTTTGCTGAATCTGCTTTGCTGAGTCTATTAAGGCGTACTAAGTTGCATATTTGCTAAAAGCCTCTTAAAGTTATTTAAGTTTCTACTTTGCAAAATGATAAAGTGAAATTAGATATCAGTGTTTGGTTTAGCAATAAACTGTAGTCTTGCCAATCCATGAAATACCTTCTAAATCAGGAAGAGAAGAAGAAGAAGAAGAAGAGTTTGGACTTGATATCCCGCCTTTCACTCCCCTTCAGGAGTCTCAAAGCGGCTAACAATCTCCTTTCCCTTCCTCCCCCACAACAAACACTCTGTGAGGTGAGTGGGGCTGAGAGACTTCAGAGAAGTGTGACTGGCCCAAGGTCACCCAGCAGCTGCATGTGGAGGAGCGGAGACACGAACCCGGTTCCCCAGATTCCCCAGATTAAGAGAATTTCGAAGGTAGTCCTACTGGATACAGCAAAGTTGTCCAAACATTTGGTGGTGTGCATTAATTTGTAGGGATTACCTTGTGCCTTAGGCATGATGTATTTGCAGCTGTGTTCATAGTATCGTAGAGTTGGAAGGGACCCCAGTGAACCTCTGTTTTCATATAATTTCAGCAAGAACAATGCTTCTTTAACCTACTTTTCTAACATTTTCTTACAGCTCTCTTTATTTAAATCTTATGGGACTTTGTCTAACTCTTAGTTCTGCAGTATTCAGTGGACTCTCAATGTACTCCATATACAAGGATTGTGATCCATGGACTTCAGGCTTTGTGGCAGCACCAGATCAGGTTTAGTATTACTGTCAAGTGAAAGAGTTAGCGGTACACACAGAATAGATCAGACTCATATTTATCTTCCATGTAACTAAGTTTTAAGAAGGCCTTTTGGAAAGATAACATAATTAGCAAGTTATGATTGTGAGGGACAAGGAAAACTGCCACTTTACTTGAAATAATAGACAGATATAATAAAATCATGAAGCAAAGAACCCTCTCGTTCCCAAACAGAGCAGGAATTTCAAATATGCATATTCTGTAGAAAGAAATAATATATGTTTATGCAGCCAGGTTGGTTCAGTACAATTACTTGCCTATTTGGCTTGCAAGGCATCTACTCATGGACCTGGTCTCTCCTATTTGTCCAAAGCAGGGATATGTGATCAGATTTTTTCTGTAACTTTTCCCTCTGCTGCCTCTTCCTCCAGTTCAAATATGTCTCTCTTTTTTTTATTATTTAATTTTTATTAATTTCAATTCCTTATACCACATCAAACATTAAAACAACAAAAGAAACATACAGGACACACACACACAAAAGAAAGATACATAAAAAAAATAATAAAAAAGGAAAGAAAAACATTACATAACATAAGACACCAACAGATTAACTTACACTAACTAAATAACTAAATCACACAACAATAATTGACTTCCCTTCAACTCGGTTTCGGAATGTGTTATAAAATTTTTTCTATCTGCAGTTTCATTTCCTTAAAACTCTTTACGTCACAAGCGTTATATCGAGCCTACTGTGATTTTTAGATTTTTTACCTCTGTTTCAATGTATGCCATAAATTTATTCCATTCGGTATTAAACTTTATACCTTTTTGGTTTCTTATTTTCTGTGTCATTTTTGCCAATTCTAAATAATCAAATAATTTGGATTGCCACTCGTTTATAGTTGGGATTTTTGATGTCTTCCAATTTTGCGCTATTAGGATTCTAGCAGCCACTGTTGCATATTGGAAAAGTGTTTGATCTTCCTTTTTGATTTCTTCTCCAATTATCCCCAGAAGAAAGGCCTCGGGTTTTTTTGTGAAGGTATATTTGAAGATTTTTTTTAGTTCATTGTAGATAGATTCCCAGAACTTTCTGATTACCTCACACGACCACCACATATGATAAAAATCGCCCTCCTTGATCTTACATTTCCAGCATGATTTATCACCAGTTTTGTACATTTTTTCCAATTTTACAGGTGTGATGTACCACCTGTACATCATTTTATACATATTCTCTCTGAGTGCTGTGCATGCCAAGAATCTCATACCTTTATTCCATAGTGCCTTCCATTTATCAAACTCTATGTTATATCCAAAGTCCATTGCCCATCTCACCATTACCTCCTTTACTTCTTCATCTTTGGTGTCCCATTCAAGCAACTGGCTGTACGTTTTCAATAAGAGTTTTTATTTACTTTCTAGTATTTCTATCTGGAATCTAGATTTTTTCTCGTTCATCCCATTCTTTTTATCTTCAGTCCATATAGCATTAATTTGGTGAAATTGGATCCAACCTGTCAATTTGTTCTTTATTTCTTCATATGGCCTAATCCTCCATCCATTCTCTGTTTTTACTAGCAAATCTTCATAGGTCCATCTTTCTCCTTTGATGTTTGTTTGTTTTATTGTTAAAATATCGATTGGTGATAACCACCAAGGGGTATTTTGTTCCAATAATTTTTTGTTTCTTTCCCACACTTCTAACAGTGGCCCTCTAAAAATGTGGTTAGAAAATCCTTTGTGGACCTTTCCCTTATTACGCCATAGATAAGCGTGCCAACCAAATCTTATATTAAATCCTTCTAAATCTAACAGATCTGTATTTTTGATGACAATCCAATCCTTAACCCAGCAAAGACACGAGGCTTCATAATACAACTTTAAGTTTGGAACCGCGAATCCTCCCCTATCTCTTTGATCTGTGAGTAATTTGAATCTAATTCTTGGCCTTTTTCCTTGCCAAATAAATTTAGAGAGTACTTTCTGCCAATCTTTGAATACTGAGGTTCCCCTGATTATCGGTATATTTTGGAATAAAAACAGCAATTTCGGTAGTAAACTCATCTTAATTGCCGCCATTCTTCCCGACCAAGAAAGTTTTATTCTGTTCCAAGTATCCAGGTCCTTCCTTATTTCTTTCCATGTGGTTGTATAGTTATCTTCCATTAAATTTATATTCTTCATCGTTAACCAAATTCCAAGATATTTTACTTTTTTAGTTACTTTAATTCCAGTCTGAGATTCAAGATGGTTTTTTACCTCTTCTTTCACATTTTTAGTCATCATTTTAGTTTTTGTTCTATTTAATTTAAAGCCGGATAGCTTTCCAAATTCTTCTAGCAAATCTAACACTTTACCGACACTTTCTTTTGGGTCCTCCAATGACAACATAAGATCCATCGGCATATGCTTTCAGTTTATATTCTTTCACTCCAATTCTTATTCCGCGTATCTCTGAAGTTTTCCTTATCTTATTTGTGATTATTTCTAACATCATAATAAACAGAAGAGGTGACACAGGGCGCCCCTGTCTTGTACCCTTCGAAATTTCAAAGGATTCTGTTAAGTTATTATTAATAATTGATTTAGCACTTTGTTGTGAGTAAATTGCTTTTATTCCTTCCAGGAATGTGCCCTCTATCCCTGTCATTTCCAAACATTTTATTAGAAAACGCCAGGATACATTGTCAAAAGCCTTTTCGGCGTCAATGAACATTAATACTGCGGGAATTTCATTTTTGCATTCTAAGTATTCAATGATGTTTATTGTATGTCTTATGTTGTCTTTTATTTGCCTATTAGGTAAAAAACCAGCCTGATCAGTATGGATAAGATTGACTAAGCATTTTTTAAGTCGACTCGCCATTACGTCTGCAAAGATCTTATAATCATTATTCAATAATGAAATCGGTCTGTAGTTCTTAATATTAAGTTTATCCGAGTCAGGTTTCGGTATCAGCGTAATGTATGCCTCTTTCCAGGACGTTGGTATTCTTCCTCCTCTTAAAATCTCATTCATTACTTCACATAGCACCAGTGTATGTATGGATGTTCAAATATGTCTCTCGCTTCTTCTTATTACTCTGCTTTGAGCTCATACCTGTTTCTCCTTGTACTTTTTCTCCCAGTTCACCTGTGTTTTCCCCTCTTCCTTGCTTTCTACATGCTCTCCACAACTCCTCTGGTCCCTTCTTTATCTTTAGAGCTTGAATTCACTCGGTGGTCTTGCCTCCCTCACTTCTTTCAGCTGCAAGTGATCACATCCCTTTTAAAATGGGCTTCTAAGCCCACGGAGAAAACTAGGAAGCCTTTCAAGTGGTCTGTATGCCAGCCCCACCAAGCTTTTTCAATGCCTGGGCCACTCCAGCTGTGTGTCAGTCCTCCATGTTATGGCAGGGAATATGCTCAGAATGTAAGCACATAGTGCCACACCCTGTGAATCTCAGCCACAGTAGTGTTTGGGTAGGAAGCACCCAAAATGCCAAGGTGTCCTCTGTGTTTGGTAGCCAGTGTACATTTTGCCCTGAAGCTACCACCTTTCTCAAAGGGTTTACATGGAACTTAGCTGGAGTAACAAATCGTTCTCAGCAAACAAAGGGTACTTCTCCCAACCTAGTGTGCTATGTTTAATAATCAATGGAATGTGTGTGTTCAGTGTTACAAGGACATGCACAAACCTAAATAATTTCAAGTTAGATTTTTATTTCAAACCATGATTGAGTTTCTAAACTTCAAATCAAAAAAGTTTACTATTTCTCAATGGTGAATTTTTTCCAGCTCATGCCATATTTTGTGTTGGAGATTTTGGGTGACTATCCAGGAGTTCCAGGACTTTTTGTGGCTGGGACCTACAGTGGGACATTAAGGTGAGTTTCAGTGGAACATCCAGGTCATTTTTAAGCAACCCTAGGTCTAGATTCTAGAAAGTTACTGGCGACTTTCAGCCAATTTTTAAAATGATAAATCAATGTCTCTCTGGCCAAACTAAGCATTATGCTGAACACACAGTTTGATATTGCATTTGAAAAAAAATATTCAATAGCAGTTGTGAAGGGAGCTCAAGTGGAACCGTAAGAAGTGAGTTTAACCCTTTCCCTCAGTACTGCAGGCCTGATTAAAATCTGCTATTTGGCACCGGAGGAAAGCTGATTGACCTTCCTCACAGTTGCTGTTTAAAGTTAAAACAGCAAAACGTTCATTAATGCAAAACGAGCCAAAGATCCCTCTAGTCCAGCATCCTGACTTAAAGTAGCCAGACACATATCTAATGGGAAACATGCAGGCAGGACCTGAGTGCAATAGCACTCGCCCCTCGTGTGGTTTCCAGCACCTCCTCCAATGGTGGAAGTAGAATGTAGCTGTCGAGGTCAGTAGCCATAAACAGTCATATCCTCCGTTAGTCCAGTCCCCTGTTAAAGTCATCCAAGTTGGTGGCCTTCGCTCCATCAGGTGGTAGTGAATTTCATAGTTTCACTTTTGTCTGTCCTGAATCGTTCAACATTCAGCTTCATTGGATGGCAAAAATGGATAGTATCATGATATAACATGCAGTGTGACTCTCAATCATATGTATAGTGGTACCTCTGGTTAAGAACCTAATAGTTAAGAACTTAAGCTCCCACCGCCTACCGGAAAGGGCACCGCTGTTCCAGTTCCTTTGTGGAGCCTCTGCCATCCCGCAACGCCGCCGCACCAAGACGGGTGAGCGGACTTAGTTGCCTCATCACAGCCTCACTGGCACTGTGGTGCTTTTGGGTATATTAGCTCTGTGACTTGGCACGAGTACCTTGTCATGGATTGTTACTGCAAATGACCAGCTCACCAAGTGGCTAATGTAGGAAAGTCTTACCACTTTTAGCACACATCGGGCTCAGTGGCAGGAAAAGCTCTCATCAAGCTTTCATAAATACAGATGACAGACTGAGAATACGATGAAAAGCCATTACCACTTTGTGAATTGTACTGGGACAATGTTTCTGTCGCAGCTCAAGTTTTGTTCCTCCCCACCCCTGCTCCCAAAATTGTATCAGTTTTAAAATATTTGTGCAAACCTCAGAAAATTTTAATTTTATATTCTTTAGTACAGTGTCATCCAGCATCAATGCATTAGCTGCTGTAACAATTGAAGACCTCATTAGACCTCATTTTAAGATGTCTGACACAAGCATGTCATGGATTTCCATAGGAATGAGTAAGTTTGTATGTGATATTTTATGTTTTTAAATAAATAAATCCCATTTTTTCTCATTAACTGTAGAAGTTAAGCTACATTAAAAAATCTGAGTGAGGCTTAGACATAATAAAACTGTTTGTAAATACAGCTGTCTCGTTGCTATATAGGATATAGAATAAAACACTAAAATCCAAATGGAAAAATGACTTCAATAAATTAATAATAATAATAAATTTTATTTATATCCCGCCCTCCCCAGCCGAAGCCGGGCTCAGGGCGGCTAACAACAATAAAACAGTACAAAAGTACAGCACAAACAACACTCTAAAATCATTCATTATAAAATTAATTAAATTCAAGCCACTGGCCACCATTGGGCCAGAGCTCCGTGAAGATTGCCAAGGGAGGGAGTCAGGCTGTGCCCTGGCCAAAGGCCTGGCGGAACAGCTCTGTCTTGCAGGCCCTGCGGAAAGATGTCAAGTCCCGCAGGGCCCTAGTCTCTTGTGACAGAGTGTTCCACCAGGTCGGAGCCACAGCCGAAAAAGCCCTGGCTCTAGTTGAGGCCAGCCTAACTTCTCTGTGGCCTGGGACCTTCAAGATGTTTTTATTTGAAGACCGTAAGTTTCTCTGTGGGGCATACCAGGAGAGGCGGTCCCGTAGGTACGAGGGTCCTAGGCTGTATAGGGCTTTAAAGGTTAAAACCAGCACCTTAAACCTGATCCTGTACTCCACCGGGAGCCAGTGCAGCTGGTATAGCACCGGGTGAATGTGATCTTGCAGCGAAGACCCCGTAAGGAGTCTCGCTGCAGCATTCTGCACCCGCTGGAGTTTCTGGGTCAGTCTCAGGGCAGCCCCATGTAGAGCGAGTTACAATAATCCAGTCTGGAGGTGACCGTCGCATGGATCACAGTGGCTAGTTTAGGGCGAGGTAGGTAAGGAGCCAACTGCTTAGCTTGGCGGAGATGGAAAAATGCCGCCTTTGTTATAGCTGCAATCTGCGCCTCCATGGAAAGGGAGGTGTCGAAGATTACACCCAAACTCTTAACGGACGGTGCTGGCACTAATTGCGCCCCCGCAAGAGATGGGAGTTGCCCCCCCAATCCCATATCGACTTCAAATGTGTAATAAAGGAAACTCACTGGACAGCTATGTAGAATAAGCCACCCTTTGTTTCTGGTTTGGACATCATGTCAGGGCAGACTTTGCCTTATTTACCAACACCATGACAGGACCAGTGGAGGAACAGAGTGGAGCAAGAACTTAGTGTGTGCCAGCATGCTGCATGTTAAACCATAGTTTTGTAAATCTATAGTTCAATGTGACAAGTGAAATGGGTCTGTGTCTTCCATCTGCTCTTTGTAGGCTTGTTTACATACAATTTTGCACAGTGATTGTTTAGAGCAGAGATAAGTGGCCTATGGCCCTTCAGATGTTGTTTAACTCCAACTCCCATCAGTCCCAGAAAACATGACCAGTAATTAGGGATGATGAGAGCTATAGTCCCACAACATTCGGAGGGCCACAGGTTCCCCACCCTGATTGTTTTACATATATTTTTTATATTTAAGATAGTGGTGAGTTTTGGGCCTAGGTCTCCTAAACCTCTTACATCTCTAACTGTTAAGCCACTCTGGCTCTCCACTATAATTTACTTTAGACAGTATCATGACAGTTGCATCAGGAAGTCTCAAGGAGCCAGACAGAAATACTGTACAAAAAGCAACTGATTAGAATTATGGACCTGCATCAGTCGCAAACTGTATACAATGAAACATGTACAGTAAGGGTCAAGGGTTGCATTGATCCACGACCAACCTCCAGGGCTTGCCTGTTGAAGTGGGTATTGTAAAAGTGGCCTTGGCCCCAATGAATAGAGGATCTGTTGGCTTGAGAATGAGAAGTTACATTGCCTGCTGTGCTCCATTATTCTTCACCAGCATTTGACTCCACCTCTCTATTGTGGTAACCCACTGAGCCACTTGGGCTTGCTAATCAGAAGGTTGGCGGTTCAAATCCCCGCAATGGGGTGAGCTCCCAGTCCTCTGTCCCAGCTCCTGTCAACCTAGCAGTTCAAAAGCTGCGGTGGGAAGGTAAACAGCATTTCCATGCACTCTGGTTTCTGTCACGGTGTTCCATTGCTCAAGAAGCAGTTTAGTAGTCATGCTGGCCATATGACCTGGAAAGCTGTGGACAAACGCCAGCTTCCTCAGCCTAAAATGCGAGATGAGCACCGCAATCCCATAGTCACCTTTGACTGGACTTAACTGTCCAGCGGTCCTTTACCTTTTTACCCAGTGTTACAATTCTGAAGTGCAGACACTCTTCATGACAAGCCCCCACAGTCAGACCACCATAGCCATACCCCTTCTCAGACTACACAGCAGAAATGCAATTTCAACTGATGCAGACATTATTGCTTTAGTACCAGACCAACCTGTCCCTCTGATTTGCAGAACATTTAGCCTTATGAAGAATTCTGGTGGTTGTGGGCTCCAAAAGTTGACCAAAGGAAAAGGACTTTATAACTTTTCAAAATAGAAGTGGCAGCTGACATGCTAATGTAACCTACCTCTTTCTCTGCTTAGGTTACACAGTGGTTTCTCTCTGATAAAAGCTTATTGATTTGGCATGCAGAGGATAGGCCCCAAGAGATTATGTCATTGTTTCTGCTGTGAAATGTGGTAGAGCTTTGTCCCAGCCCATATACTTGTTTGCCCTATACTCTCTGTTGGTGCCTGTGCTGCCTACAGCTTCATGCGATGCCTGTGGAAAATGTATGATCACTACCTGTTGTATTTCCACTGCAGCAATGGGACTGCACAGGGCCACCTGATGCTCAGAAAAAAGGAGTCCACCTAAAATTGCCAATACAGCAGCCAAAATGCTGGGCCATAATTAGGCTGCAAGTTAGCCATACCCAATGTACAGTAAATTATTATCATCCATTATAACATAGGATATAACATAGGATTTCCATTTTTATGCATGATAATCATATAATTAAACCAGCATCTAACATTTTTTGTTGGGGTTTTTTTTTTAAAAAAAAATCATATTCACTTCCTCCAAGGGAGTAAAATTTTGTTGGTTTTGGTAATTCCTAGTGGCAAACTCTAATATACTCGCTGTCTTTGATTTTTTTATTAGAAGGCAGAACATCTTAAATAAATCTTAAACTTATCAGTCTGTTACATATATGAATAAACCATATAAACTTTGCATAAATTTATTCATTTAGACCTGCTTTTTGGTGCAGTGTGCCTTGCCATGGCTGGTGTGGCATCCAAGATGGGTGGTTTGTTACAGGTAAGCATTTAACGGTTATTCTTAGACTTCTAGTTTTTAGAAGAATTTGCTTAGATTTTGTGAATCTAATTATATATTCTATATTCCTCATTAAGTGCTCTGTTGGCAAGTTCAGTGGCTAAGGGGTTGCGTTCTGACTCTCAGAGGAAGGAAGAGGGGCAGTGGCCTGAGCTAAGCACCTGCACTGCCAAAACTGTCAGCAGAGCTGCTGGTTTTAAAACAGTGAGAAAAGGAGGGGGGGAGGAGTGTCGCTGCTGATGTGTCAAGCTTCGCCATCACCTGAAATGGCAGGTTTCTTGGAGCTGTATCTTTTTGAAGGGCCTCTCCTAAAAAGCCCTTCCATAGTCAAATGAACTTCAAAGCAGAGTGAAAGAAAAACAGAACTTATACTTTTTGCTAATTTACTTTTTGTTTTTGCTAGTCCCTGTATTTACTAACCACCTTGATTTTGTTCCATCCTTCAGGCTGCGCTCAGTATTTTTGGAATACTTGGTGGACCTCTTTTGGGAATATTTTCTTTGGGCATCCTTTTACCTTTTGCAAATCCTACAGTAAGTAATTCTTTTGTCTTCTGCTTGTTAATATGCAATGGTATAAGAGAGCTCATTTTATACTTTGATATTTTAGCAGTCCACAGAGTATTTATAGTGCCTTCATTATTTAGTAACTTTACACGCACACATGATTTGTTCACACATAATGCAAAGCTATGGTTTTGCATTCTGTCAACAGGCATTCAGGAGCACAGTGCTCATTCACTCTCCTCCTCTTGTCTTCTGGTTTGTAATGATTCCTTGCTGCCTACCCTACTTTGAGACAAACCATTGCTTGCCATTTTGTCTTATCCAGCAAGGTATGGTTTGGCATTAATGAGGATAGGAGACAGGAAACGGTTGCACTCTAGGGAAGAGAAAGTCTGTAAGCCTAGATTCCTGACTTCATGAATAATGGTTTGAGGTGATGTCTTAACCATCCCAGAATGAAAAAAAGTGGAATGAATGCTGTCATCCCCCTGATCAAAATGCTGATGGAGATATTGAGATGAAGAATGAAATGAAGCATTCGAAAGAGGAAATAGAGTTAACATTTTATTTCAACTACCCTTACATAGTCTGGCTACATATGTGTTACAGTCATGGCAAAGAAATAACAAAATTCTTTAAATCCTAAGTGACTGTAGCAGAATGAGTTTAAAAAACGGGTGCCCAAACACTAGCCTCCAGGAATCCTGTATTTGATTTTAAGCATTAGAGTCAGAACCCTTTTTGAAAGGATTTGTCCCTATTGTTCATGTTGAGTTTACATTGTGTGTAATTTTCTACTTCTCAGGGTGCATTTTCAGGTCTCGTGTGTGGATTTATTGTTACATTATGGGTTGGATTTGGGGCTATCAAGTACCCTCCCTCTCGCGACAAAACATTGCCGTTACCCCTTTCAACAGCAGGCTGTCGGAAATACAATGTTACTCTCACCACGCCATTAACTACTACTGTGCATACTACACCTGCTCAAAGGTATGCATAAGACTTCAATTATATGTTAAATATGGTTGAATGATGTTAGATATGGTTGAATGATGTTTTTTACACAGAGTGTTTTATCAAGCTCTTGTTGGCCTCTTAGGACTTCCTTTGGGAAAGCAAAAGCATGGCATAGGCATTAAATGTGAAATGAAATGATACACTGAATGTGGGACTACATTCTAATTGAACGACGAGGGCTTATTTGCTGGAATAATGTCCCTTTGTCCACCGGCATATTAATGCTTTAAGATTATCTTCAAAATAACTAGAGTTTAACCAAATTTACTTGAGGTTTTTTTTTGTCTGTCTGGAGGCTTTTGCTAATCAGTTTCATTAGATGATGCCAAGTTTGGGTTATTTATTTATTTTAGTTATTATTTATTAAATTTATATCCTTCGCTTCCACTCAAAGGTGTGTTTGTTACTTACCCATAGAACAGAAAATTAAAGCGTTGTGCCAGTATCGGTACTATCTCTTTAAGACTACATGCTGACTGTTCAATCCTATATATGTCTGTGCAGAAATAAGTCCTACTGAGTTCAGTGGGGCTTACTCTCCAGTAAGTGTATATAGGATTGCAGCCTTTGTCAGTTTAAATTACAGTATGCTTAAGCTAATTTTTGGATATCAATACAGCATAATTTTGGAAGGAAATGTTTTTTCCCCTTTTCAGATCTTTTCTTCAGGAGTATTGGTACTCGCTGTCCTATCTGTACTTTAGCACATTAGGAACTTTGATCACATTCATTGTGGGAGCCATCGTAAGTGCAATGACAGGTAATATTTTTTCTAGTTTTGATTAAGCTTTGATTAAAGCATAGAAATCCGCAGTCTGAAGCTCATTTGAATTTGTATTGCTATATATCTTTAATGAAGCAAAACATGCATGTAAAGTAGTATTCAGGGAGCTGCATCCATGATAACGTGTTCAAAATTTATCCTGACCCAAGTGTAGTCAAAATATTTTGATTATTTTGAAAACAGGACTGTTAAGAAGTTACCCATTGGAATGGAGATCATATTTGAATAGATGATTTAGTTCCTGGGAGTGTACTGTATATCCCTTTCTGGAGAGAGAGCTCTCATCTTGGAGAGGTAGATCTGATGTCAAACGCCACCTCCTCACCATTATGGAAGCTTATATGACCCTTCCTCTACTAATGCCATCATTTGAGCTTTGACATCATTCAGGCCAAAAAATAGGCATGTTGATCCAAGAAAATGGAATGTTGTTTCTTACCATTCTTTACCCAGGGGAAGGGGGAGCAGCTCCTCCCTCTAGCTCCAATACAGTGGTACCTCGGGTTACAGACGCTTCAGGTTACAGACTCCGCTAACCCAGAAATAGTACCTCAGGTTAAGAACTTTGCTTCAGGATGAGAACAGAAATCGTGCTCTGGCGGCGCGGCGGCAGTGGAAGGCCCCATTAGCTAAACCTGGTACCTCAGGTTAAGAACAGTTTCAGGTTAAGAACAGACCTCGAGAACGAATTAAGTTGTTATCCGAAGTACCACTGTACAAAGGTCTAAGCAGATTTCTTAAGATATACTTTCTTGTGAGGGAGCAGCTACTCTCCCCGCATCGCAAGATGCAGCACAGTGACAAAACCCAATAATTATCAATAAGAAATTGAGGAAACATAAAAGACACACCTGAATGTTCACCTTAGAAGTCAACAGATGAACTGCTTCTGTTTCTATCTCAAACTCCTTTAGAATTGCTAAGTTAAAAGCAGATTTTCAAAGCTGGGTTCTAAGGCCTCGGAGGTGAGCAATTTCCATGAGGTACACAAATATGGTATGGGGGAAAATAAAACTAGGAAGAAAGGAAAAACAAACAATGAATTTTCCATTAAACAGGGGTTAAACGGGGCTGTTTGTTAGCGCCGTTCCTCTTTAATTTTTATATAAACGACATTGTTCAACATATGGCAAAGTATAAGTCATCAGCTCCTGCCCTGGAAGGCAAACACCTGAATATACTGCTATATGCTGATGACATGGCGGTCATGGCACTCACTCGAAGGGGCCTACATAGCATGCTGGAGGGGCTCGTAGCTTATTGTTCCCAAAACTCTCTAAAGATAAATTATGATAAAACAAAAATTGTGGTATTTACTAGAGCTCGCCACACATTCAGATGGTCTTTAGATGAACACAAAATTGAACAATGTCTTCTCTTTAAATATCATGGTATCACTTTCCAAGCTACATCTAGCTGGCTTGCCCACTTCAAGACTGTAGCCCTTCTAGCACGTAGGACAATTGGTGCTCTGCTCAGCTTTTTTTATTCGAGGGGAGGGCAACTGGTGATCCCGGCACTAAAAACTTTTGTTGGAAAAGTGATTCCCCAGATGCTATACGGAGTAGAACTCTGGGGATGGAATCAGAAGCTGTTAGAACGGCTTGAAATCTTCCAAAATTTTTATCTCAGAAGAATTCTAGGCCTCCCTCAGAGCACTCCGGCAGCTTTCCTAAGAGTGGAAGTAGGATTACCCTCTGTGTCTGCCAGGGCCCACTTAAGATTCCTGCGTTTTTTCACCAACCTCATAGATGCCCTGAACACCTTATTGGCTAAACAAGCCTTTGTATCATTACAAAATAATACCACTTGGCATAAAAACCTACTAGACATTTTATCTAGATACAACCTACCTGAGTTTAATACTCTCAAATTGTGGAGCCCTGATAAAGTTCGGGAATGGATCTTTGAAAAAGACGCCTTTTTGGACTCCACTAAGATAAAAAACTCTGGGTTTTCCTACTGGTTCCCTCGAGTAAAAGCAGTCAAAATCTGTGCCAACTACTTGGTGGATATCACTGATCCCACCCTTCGGAGAGCTTTTACTATGGCACGGTTCCAAACATTGCCAACTGCTTATTTGACCGGTAGATACACAAAACCCCCAGTAGAACACCGTTTATGCCCTTGCCTTATGAAAATTAAAGAGGATCTTACACATTACCTCCTCTATTGCCCCATTTACTCGGGCTTTAGAGACGCATTGCTGCAAATTATACCCAATTCTATAACCAGTCCTGAAGATAGAGTAAAATTTTTGTTAGTTGATGCAAACCCACGCATTACCCATGTGGTAGCGGTTTTTGTGACGAAGGCCATGAAGCCAGGGAAAGATTTATGGATGACAATGTAAAGACCCCTTCATCGTCTGTTTAACTCGTTGCTCGTTTTCCCTCCTTTTCTATTCTGTGGGAAGAAGGTTTTGTTGGCATAGTATGTAATGAATTTTAATATTTTTAACTTTTGTAGTGTTGATGTTTGTGCACAGGCATGGTCCTCACAATAAATGGATTTGATTATGATTATGAATTTTCCATAAGGCTCACCATCACCATTTTGTGTCATATTGTATATTGCGCTCAAAGCGTTTTATTTGCAGCTGTACAGCTGAGTCCATGTTACTAGTATGACATAGTAGAAAGAATGATGGGGCAAGGTAGGGCAAGGAGTAAGGACTCAGTGGGCAGGCTGAGGCCCACCTGAAAGTAGTTCCAGGCCCACTGGTTGATTCCAGCTCACTCGTTGAGCAACACTGTTCTAGCATGTTAGTCCTGGAAACCTAGCAGTTCAAAAGCACACTAGTGCAAGTAAATAAATAAATACCTGTGGTGGGCAGGTAAATTGCGTTCCTGTGTGCTCAGCCTGAAAAGCGAGATGAGTGCTGTGCCCCATAGCCACCTTTGATTGGACTTAACCATCCAGGGGTTCTTTACTTGGAAACAAGTTTAGCATATCTGACATACAGCAAGGAGATATCTTTGGAAATAATCTTCTTTGCCTCACATGACATAAGATTGCTGAGTAGCTATAGAGCAATTTCTAAATTCCATCTTTGTTTTTTGGTTCTGAGAGGAGACTTTCTCTCCAGAGGGGAGTGAGCATGAGTGGGTCATATCTGTGCCGGAACTGAATTGCCTTGTGTGAGATCATATTGTTAATCTAACTATCTTCTAGGAGGATTTCAGCAAACCGTGGAAAGCAGACTTCTCTTTGGCAAAGAAGACTTTATAGGCAACTTTGTGTTTTGGAAATCTAAGTGGGTAAGTATCTTTCTCATATGGATTTCATAGGCAGATAGTATCCACCCATTTAGATATCCTGTATGTATTCAGAACCTAATCTCAGATGTTTTGTGAAGCATGCATGTACTAGAAGCATGAAACATATTGGCCTCTGCCAAAAAAAATTCTTCGTGTGAAGTACCAGCTCCACCAAAATATATTCCTGTTTGCTCGTCACCCTTTAATATGTACTCCCTTGCTCTACTTCATGGCATGAGTAGATAGGATCTAACAGCAGGTGCCAAATGTACACACACAAGAGCTGTATGTAGCTTTTGCTTACACAATGCTTTTGAATGTGCAAGATCTAATCTAGAGTGTAATCTAAGAAGTCTTATTTTAACACACACACACCATTTACTGGAGTGGAGTCAAGCAAGGTTATACACGTTGGCCACAGATTTTACACTTAAGACCATTGAAATTAGTGGTCTTAAGTGCAGTTGACTCTGCACTGGACTATGGTTATAAAGAGAAAACTAGGATTGTTCTTATACATGTGAATTTATGACCATTACATTTTCAGGTACAGCTGTATGAAAAGCTTCATCCAAAGGTTAATCCAGAGGAGACAGTGGTTTCTGAAGGTGCTGTAGAAGGTACCACGGATGACACGGAAGGGGGAAAATAGAGGTGCACAACAATTAACGCAGTGGAGTACAAAGTCCAGCAATGTTTCATTTTATTCATTGTATTTAAAAATGGAAATTTTGGTGTGTGTTTTTTCAATAAATTCAATAAATCTGTATTTGGTTTGTTAACCAAAGTATAAGCAAACTGACTCAGTTTTGGGTAAACCAGAGCCTATGAAAAAGTAACAATCTGATTAAAATTGAGTATAAATCAAAATTTGAAGTGCAGTATATAGATACCTGCCTCACTCATTGAAGAACTTTAATTATAGTTCTGTTTATAGTTCTGGTTGGAAATCCTGTGTACAAGAGAGCTCTTCTACATTTTATTTATACCAAGGGTATTTATACCAACAATGAACACTTCATTATGGCCATAAGACCTGTTTAGGTTAAAACATGGAATAAGAGTAACAGGACACAAAGATACAATTTCTCTAATTAAACTAATACAGGTAATTAGTTGATCTCTTACATGCATGGCAATTAGGAAGAAAAATAGCCATCTGGTCTGTGACATATTAAACTTGATCTGATAAACAAGGCATTACCAATCTTTTATCTTGATGCCCTGACAAACAAACAAAACTGCCCTGGAGTATGGCTAGCGGCAAAACATTTTGAATACTGCACATATGAATGCTCTTATGAGCCTGTATATTCTTTACAGAAATAGCATACGGTGAAGTAGCATAACTATGGGGGAACAAGTTCTATTAGCCAAAGAGTATAGATCTTGTCTTTCAATATCATATAAATGTTGGGTCAGAACCCTGAAAGTTTATTGTTGCTCTAGCATTAGAAGTGATTCAGACAAAACAGCCGTTGAAGTATTTTTATATAAAATTATATAGGACCGTTGTCTAAAATATTAATCTGTTAGCATAGATATGAATGAAGAAAAAAGAAGACGTAACACATATTTTAGTATTTGGACCTACACTGGTTCCCACAAATACTACACCAATTTCCAGACACATGTTTGCATATCCTACCCAGTTAGGTACCCCCAGAATATAATGTAAGAAAAATGCCTGGTGCAGAATTAGACATCTCAATCTATAGAGATACCATATAGTAACAGGGACAGTAGTTTGACCGTGAAGAATACGGCGGTCACCTTGAAGATTTGTTTGAATATACAAATCACATATAAGAAACAATCTTCCTTGAAAGAGCATGAAAAGTCCCTTTCTGGTCAATAAACACTGTAACAGTTTCCCTCTGCTTGGGTTAATACAGTTGTTGGGTCAGCAGGATAGACTGCAGATGCTGTTGGTTTAAAGCCCACAGTTGCTCAGTGGCTCCCCTTCTAAGTTGTCAGAGGTAGTGTCTCCAGTCCGGTGTTGGAGAACCCCAGGATGGTGGTTCTGGGTGACTTCAACATTCATGCTAAGGTTGGATTCATGCTAACTGATCTGGATTGAAACTTTATAACCTCCATGACAACCATAGGGTTGCCCCAAGTTGTCAATGGAGGAACGCAAAGGGCAGGACACACACCAGATTTAGTCTATCATTTCAGGGTGAGTGTTGAGTGGTGGTTATTGGAGGAATGGAATTGATCCCTTTGTCACAAGCTGCAAAGTTTGGGCTCGCAGCACCAGTTCTCTCAACATACACACAGACAGTAGAGGTGGGGAACCAATTCAGATGGTCTTCCCTTGGGAGACTTATGGAACCTGATAGATTTCTGAGTGTTCTGGGGAATTTTCCAGTAGCTGAAGCTGGTGATTTTCTTGAAGCCCTCACCTCATTCTGAATGTCAAGATGGGGAAGGGTAAGTAACACAATCCCCCCAGAGTGCATGTTATGACCCTGCAGAGCTCCTTGATTGTCCTCAGACCTCTCAGCAACAAAGCAGACAAGATAACAGCTAGAGTGGAAGGCACACAACACCACCTGTTTAGTGTTTAGAAAGCACAACTGCATCTATCAGTAACAACAATGGCAGCGAAAAAGACCCACATTGCCTCCATTGGGTTCTCAAGTTGCTGCCCAGATGAGCTATTTTAAGAGTTTTCTTCCCTACGGGGGTGTATGTAACTCAAAATAGAAAGAAAAATGAGTAGGTTGGGACATTCTTGGCAACTAACCAATATTGTGTCCTTTAGTTGGGGGACCCCAGGCAACAATGTGACTTGTTGAAGCTAATCTAAATGATATACCGTATTTTTTGCACCATAACACTCACTTTTTTCCTCCTAGAAAGTAAGGGGAAATGTCTGTGCGTGTTATGGAGCGAATGCCTGCGGGTGGCGGGGGGGGGGATCTGCTGCAGTCGTGAGCAGAGGATCCATGGTTCCCCTTCCTTCCCTCCTCCGTGGTTACAAAGCATGGATCCACATGGATCCTCAGGATTTTTGCATTGGGCTACTCCAAACTCACTGTCAGATCACATGTCTGTGGCCACAGCATGAACCACAAAAATCATATATCCACTATTTTGTTTAGAATATTTTTTTTCTTGTTTTCCTCCTCTAAAAACTACGTGCGTGTTATGGTCTGGTGCGTGTTATACAGCGAAAAATACGGGTATGTGGCCCATATTAGCAGGTGTCATAGTTTAAGTTTCTGGCACAACAGGTCAGTGTGTCTGGCAGTTAACCAGAAAGCTGGTGGTTCAAGTCCACCCAGGGATGGCCTTGGCGGAATGGACCATGCTGCGAGGTAGGCAAAACCACCAAACTGGGGCCAATTTGACTGGTGGACAAATTCCTGCCCGGACTTGAATACGGTGACCATAGCAAAGTCAGAAATACACAAAACACAGCACAACAGGAGGCGTGGGTGGGAGATCCGATGAGGAAAAGGCCAGGTGCCGGGGCTAAGGCAGGTTGGTTTAAATATTCTGGGAGTGGATCTGAGGGAAGCCTTTGTGCTCTGTCAGGGAGATCCTTCTTCCAAAACTGCCTGCCATTGGCCAATCTTGCAGGCAGGCTTGGATCCGTTTCCTGACCGGGGAGGAGAGTGTGATGCTCCCTTGCCAGCCAGCCAGGCAGTCCCAGTACCCGGAGCTCACATTGGATCTCAGTGGGTGGACACACCATGCTTCTTCTTGGGTAGTTAATTCACCCCCCCCCCACACACACATTCAGCTCTCGCCTGTGGCTTCTAGAAGCTGTCAGCATGCAACAGCGGACACACCCTAGGAACAGCTTTGACTGGCCGGCTAAACTAGGTAAGGGCAGCCGATGGGTCTCAAACCCTCAGGGAGTTAGTGACTTCCCTTATATGAGAAGACAGGCTCTGGCAGATTGAGTGGACGAGGCCAATAGTTGGTCCAACAGTCAAGAAGGTGGTTTCTGCATGTTCTGTAGGGGGAAGTATGGGGCAGATGGGACTCTTCAAACTGGGAAGGTAGTGCATCTAGATGAAGAAAAGATTTGATCCTAAACCTCCACTGTCGTCTTTGGGAGAAGAAAAGTCAAAGGAGTAAATGCTACACAAATCTGGCGTGGAGCTCGTAAGACGCTTCCTTTCGGCAATTCCTGCAGCCAAGCTGGTGCAAGACGTAATGCTCTGCTTTCCTTTGGACTGTATTAGCAAGGCTGAGAGGTGGGGGTCTTGTCATCTGGGCAGCCCAGGACTCCCGTACACAGTGCTGAGGCTTGTGCACCGTAGAAGGTCACTTCAGTGCTGCTAATGCAGCGGTTTGACTTCCTAAATTCAATTTTGCTATATACATCAATAACTGCTATCAATATTCTGCTGTATATAATTTTTGGCTACGAGATAAACCAAACATAAAATGCTCCTCCTCCAAACAGGTAGTTTGAGAATCACTCCCTGATGTTGAATATTTCTCTCCTGTTACTTTACTGAACAACAAAGGGTTTGATTTTCCCCTAACATACAAAAATATAAAAAAAGACCTTCATTGTCTCTGTTGAAAGGTGCAAGGATTTCCCCCTCACCTATGTGTTCTGCTACAACACAAATGGACGACTCGGGTTTATGGGAGAGTTCTATCCCTTTCCCCTCTCTGAGAACTACCTTACAGTGGTACCTCAGGTAAAGTACTTAATTCATTCTGGAGGTCTGTTCTTAACCTGAAACTGTTCTTAACCTGAAGCACCACTTTAGCTAATGGGGCCTCCCGCTGCTGCCGCGCCGCCAGGGCACGATTTGTGTTCTCATCCTGAAGCAAAGTTCTTAACCTGAAGCACTATTTCTGGGTTAGCGGAGTCTGTAACCTGAAGCGTATGTAACCTGAAGCGTGTGTAACCCGAGGTACCACTGTACTTGTTTTGATTAGTGAATATCCCTTTAAGAAAACAAACCCCTCTGCATCCCCCTCCCTTCCTAATCAAAGGTTCTGACTCATGGCTTTTACTGCCGGCAGCCATTTTGCCTGCCACTCCCTTCCTGGCCTCTCTAGGGAAAGGAGCTCCTTCTCTGTTTTTTCTTTACCCATTTGACCTTGGGGTTCCCCTTTTCATTCCCTCTAGAACTGTAGCCATTCTTCTTTACCTCTCCAAGTATTGGGGTTCCTATTTCTCCTGTCTTTCTGTTTGTAGCAAAACCTTGTTTATTCAGGCCTTCCCCCCCCACTTCCCTCAAAGACATTTTTCCTCAAAATTAAGACAGGCTATTTTTCTTTTTTAAATTAAAGATGAAGGCACTTCAAAAAACCCACGGCCTCTCCACACAGAGTTAGGCTTAGCTTTAAGAAAAGATTTAGGACTGAGGAGAGAACAGCAGGCCAATGGGCATGCAGGTAAAGACTTTGCACCTGGCTGGTGACATCCGTGAGGTTATGCAGCCCTAGAAGCGCCTCTTTTGCGATTGCTTCCCAGGGTAGCGAGACCCTTCCTTCTTCCTTCCGTCTTCCTCTTGTCTATATTTGCTGCCTTCAATTTGGGCCTCATGTCAGCCCGCTTCGACGACTTAGACCCTGCCGACCGCTTCACGGATCTCGACCAGCTGGTCTTTGCGGCCATGCTGTTGGGTTCCGTGTTCATTGGCATCTTTGTCGCCATGGGCGAAGCCCATCTAAGTCACAGTGACTATTTGATGGGCAGCCACAGCCTGAATTGTTTGCCTGTGGCATTCTCCCTCGCAGCTAGCTTCACGTCTGCGTTGACCATGCTGGAGACCCCAGCTGAGGTCTACCGCTTTGGGAGCACTGTGGGACTCATCGGTATTGCCTATTGCATCATAGTGGTGATCAGCGCCGAAGTGTTTCTACCCATTTACTACAGGCTGGATATCGGCAGCACCTATGAGGTAGGTAGGAGGTTGCCATGGCCTTTGCAAACCTGTTCCTAGGGCTGAAGACTACTGGTTCCCTGCAAGAGGCATTCTTGTAGCTGTGGCCCATTTCCCCCCATTAATGTTACCTGTGGACCTGGGTGGAAAGGAGCAGCTTTCAATTGAGCCTGCATTTTCCCTGCATTTTCCCCAGACCAGGACTCAAGGCAGCGTACAGATAAAAATGTAAAAACACAGATCAGAATATTAGATAGAAGAAGTAATGTAAATAAGTACAGGCAAATGGCTCCCAATGCATATGTTATCTTTAAAAAATTTTTTTTTTTACATATTTAAGGAAAATTTCACGCGCTAATGGTAACATTCCTTTTCCATGGTGTTGGATTTTTATTTCCAATAATTTAGAAATTTGTTTGTTTGTTAAAAAAGACAATTTAAGTAAAGGAAGAGCATATTATGGTTAAATCTTTGATTCTAAGCTTTTGAAATCTCAGTAAAGAAAAATAAAATGGAACTAGAATTACAGGTGGTGAAATATAAGCGCTCTAGCTGAGATTCCTGCATTGCAGGGGGTCTCTACAATTCAAACTCTACAATTCAGTGATTCAATGATTAATATTAGAACATTGATTATTACTTTATTCCTGTGTTTATTTGCTATCTTTATATCCTACTTTTTCCTCCAAGGAACTTTGAGTAGAGTACCTTATTTCCGGTGTTCCGGGATCAGTGGTTTCCAAATTTTTGTTCCTATGGACCACCTGAAAATTGCAAAATATCTGGGTGTACTGCTGCTGCTTGTTGCGTCTGTCTTTCATAGCAGTTTTAATACACTATGCTAGATGCTGCATTATCTGTAACCATTTTTACAGACAAGCCTTGGACCACATGAATGGTGGTCCATGAACCCCCGTTTGGGAACCCCTGTATTAGATAATCCTTCTGAAGTGGATTAGGCCAGCTTCATGGCTGAGTGGGTTAGTAACCCAGGTCTCTACAGTTCTAGTACAACACTAACTTCTACAACATGCAGGCACGAGCAGAATGCAATTTAACTGTTTGAAGCCCTCATCCTAGAGATACTCAAATGTTTTCATTCCAAACTCTCATGTGGGGATGGGGAAGAAAATCTTCAACAGGCTGCAACTTGCATTCTCCCTTCTTTTCTCTTAGTCATATATGCCATTTAAACAGGAAAAAAATATGTAGAAGAACATAAGCATACTTATCAGGCAACAGCAAACCCAGACATACAAAAAATGATTCAGGAGATCTATAATTAGGGTCTCCCGCTTAAAAACAACAAGTAATTGGAAGCTGGACATAGCAAGTTTATATGGAGAGGTGATACTCTGGGAAGAAGATGTTTATTCCTTTCCTCTCATTTCCTTTCCCTGACCTAAATTGCCCTCATTCCCCACAGCTTCTAATAGCTACAGAGGAGTCATTTCACTAATTGCACAAAGTTCCATTGACAAACTCTGATATTTACCCAGCTAATTCTCTGAGATATGTACTTAATTTCATTTTAAAGGAATGGTGTCAATACTATTTCTACATATTAAGTAGATTCAGTATAAATATGCATGTTTTGTATAAAATAATGTGTCTCTTTTGCAGTACTTGCAGCTTCGATACAATAAATATATACGCATGCTTGGAACAGTCATGTTTATGATAATAACGGCAAGTACAGTGCAAGATGATGATCTTTTGTATTATTCTATTGTAAATTATAGTTGGACCATAATGTTTAGTTACATAATATTAAATATAAATGTCACTTCCAGAGCTGCTCTTACTCCCAACTAGTTTCTTTGACCTTAGTGCTGATAATTTATCAATTGGAATGCCATATCTGGCTACTGTTTGACATCTTTTTGCAGTGTGGTATAGATTGCTTGGCCTTGCTTTAGATTTAAATTAGTTCTCTATTTATCACTTTCCCAAGGACCACATTTTTCAGAGAAGATGCAAACTTCAGTTATGTTCCCTTCTTGTTACAAATAGATGGAAGTGGGACAGGGAATAATGCATTCATTTATGTCCTAATATCCTACGAGTGCCATAATATACTTTGGTTTCTCTTTTTACCTAAACTGAATACCATGGGCTGATCTATTTGGACCGTTTGGCTGTAGAGGATTGTATCAGAATACAGATTTCTTCAAACCCTTCACAATACAGTATAGTTATACAATATGCTGCTTGCAAGGGAGTATAGGCATAAAGATAATAATTGCTAGAAGAGAAATAGGTAAAGCGCATTGGTATTCTACAGAGGCTCACTGCTTACTGTATGTATATACATACTGTAGCAAAGAATCTCAAGTGTCTGCATTAAAAGTGCATTAATTATGAGATATCTCTTTTGGGTCTCATGTTAGTTGATGTAGCTGAAATGACAGGCATATAGTTAGTATGCTAAGAAATGTCTGATGATTTGTTTGTTTGTATTTGAACAGAGCCAAATTTAATACCATGGTGTTACAACAAATTTTTACTATGAACGCTAACATAGCAATACATAGATATAATGGGTGGACTACTTTCCATTGGCTTCAAACAGTAATGGCAGTCATTTTATGAATAAATAAATGGAATTCTAGAAAAGGTCTGGGCAGGCCTTTAAGTGGGTCATATACGAAGGGTTTATTCTTTCAATGGCTTTTCATTTGAAAAAGAAAAAAATTTACAGTGCCACTGCCAATACCAGGTCCTCATTTAGTTTTGTAAGATGAACCATGAGAAGGGTTTTCACCTTTTGAGATTCTAGACTCTGCTGGTGTTTAGGTTTATTATTTACCTCATTTTGAAACATTTCCTGCTCTCTAGCTACTCTCATAGTTTACCTTTATAATTTGCTTCAGTTCTGCCTGAATGAGAGTCTGTGAAGTTTAAAATTTACCTAACTCTTTTCAATGAATTGATCTAGTAACAGTTGCTATTTTGCATTTAAATCAGTGTAAGCTGGCATAGGACAAATGATTCCTAGAGAGACCATATATTTCACATGGATGTTTATTTGTTCCACCTCCTCAGATAATATACACTGGAATTGTTCTATTTTCTCCATCACACGCCTTGAATAAAGGTAATGTGGAAATACTGTTAAATACATTTTTAAAAATTAAGGAAAAGTTTGACCTGTTATCTTTAATGTGATATTGCAAGATGTAGGCTGACTTCTGTAGGTGTTAAACGAAAAGCATGAGTGAAATTATGTGTGCCCTGCTGTGTGTAAATAGTATGACACCAAAGTCAATATACAGTCATACCTTGGGTTACAGACGCTTCAGGTTGCGTTTTTTTGGGTTACGGACCGCCGAAACCCAGAAGTACCGGAACAGGTTACTTCCGGGTTTAGGCGGTCGTGCATGCGCAGAAGTGCCAAATTGCAACCCGCGCGTGATGGTAGAACTGTGCAACAGTGGAACAGACCACCATGCAAGGTGGTGGACTCTGCTTCATTGGACTTTTTAAAGCAGAGGTTGGGTGCTCAAGTATACCTGTTGCTTACTGTTGAATAAGTATTTATATTCCTTGTCAATAGCAAGCTTAAAATTCATAAATGTGGTGATTTTTCATATGCATTATTTTTTGTTATCTTTCCATTATTTAATTTAATTGTGTTATGTATCTTTCCCCCTTTTTCAGTTACAGGAGTTCAGTTGTGGGAGTCTATTATTTCAACAGCAGTAATCTGTACTTTCTATTGCACAGTGGTATGTTAAGAACTTGTTTTAATAAACAAATGTTCTATTTAAGATTTATGTGGTAAAAAATAAAGAATAACTGCATATAGAACCCTGGTAACTATAACAAGGAATTCTAATCCAGTGATTGCTACATCTCTCTGTCTGCAACACTCTTATTGATTGATTGATTGGTTGGTTGGTTGGTTGGTTGACTGACTGGTCTGCTAGGAGGCTCATATCAATGAGGCCATCTGTATGATTCCCAGGGAGAATCCCATCCAGGTACTGACCAAACCCAAGCCTGCTCAAATGCTTTCAGACCATAGCCTGATATCACATCCACTTAGCAGGCTAGTAAAAAATGTAGGAGCCCATGAACTTTTGTGGGCTTATCTATACTTATACTGGTTTTAGACAACTGTAATGATCCGTGACATCCTTAAATTTTCTGTCTCTCTCTGACAAGCACTGGGAGTCCTCTCGAGCAAGGCATTCTTGGCAAGATGGCCTAAGACAGTGGTTTTCAGTCAGTGTGCCACAGCACCCTGGGGTGCCTTGAAGGATGGTCAGGGGTGCCATGGGCAACACTGGTCTCTGTCCCTCTTTCCTTCCCTCCTTCCTTCTGATGCCCTCTTGCGACAAATCTGCCTCCCAAAGGCTAGCACAGCTGTTTGTTGCAGCAGCCCTGGCTACAAGCTCCTCAGGCGAATGGTGCGTCAGGGACTGGCCAAGAGATGCTGGTTTCCTGGAGCTGAGGTAGCCTTGGAGTAAGCAAGCAGTGGGTGAGGGAGCCCAGTCCACCAGTCCTTGCTGTTGGGAACGGACAGACAAGTGGGAGGCCGGCCGGGCAGGCAGGAGCTGTGTTAGCCTTTCTTGTGCTTGCTGTGTGCAATGCCTGCCTGCCTGGGAGGTGAGAATCCAGTGCCAGAGGGGAGCCTTTCTACCATGCAGGCCCAGCGGCACCTACTGCTGCCTTCCAGGGTGAATAAGATGGTGGCCTCACATTCACTTTTGGCCAGTCTCTGTTGGGCTACTAAGGCTGGGGGCATCCTCTTCCCAGGCCCCCCCGGGGGTGCAGCATGAGGAGGCACCTCTCTTTGGGGTGGTGACGGGGCGGCTCAGAGACCAGGGGCGGTGGTGGCTGCTGCCCAGATGACTTCCAAGAAGAGGAGAGAAGAGAGGAGGCTGAGGGAACTCTCCACAAGGGAGAGTTTGAAAAGGGGTGAGGGGATGCTGGCTCTGCAGGCAAGGGGTGGCATAACAGGGCTTCTGAGGCTTGGAGCACATTTCCCCACAGGGGAGCTGCAGAAATAATGTAGTTGGTCAAGGGAGCCATAGACTCAAAGGTTGAAAACCTCTGGCCTAGGAGACTGCCTGCAGCTTCACTGCTATGGGTAGAAACTCTCTTTAAAATTTAAAGCTAAATTTAAAGTCAATGCTGTTAAAATTAGTGTGATTATTTAACTGAGCAAGGACACAGGAACTGGTGCATAAAAATTGAAGCAATTCTACAGAACTATAGGTAGAACTACTTTACTACATACTGTATCTGCTCTTTCCAAATAGGGTGGCCTAAAAGCAATAGTTTGGACAGATGTTTTCCAGTTTACGCTGATGATATGTGCGCTTCTGGCAGTGCTTATACGGGCTCTGATTATTAAAGGAGGAATCGGTCCTATTATAGATGATGCTGTCGATGGAGGAAGAATAACAAAATGGGAGTAAGTGTCTTTTTGGTTAGGCTGCAGTGTAATACCTCAGACATTGAAACGTTTTGGTGTTTAGGTTTCAATGAGTCAACAACGGTAGAAGTAGCATCCTTGATAAAATCTCATGAGCATGGATAAACAGTTGTATCCGGCTGAGCCATACTCAGATTAACTTAGATTGGATCTACTCCCAAGTATGATTTATTTATTCATTTATATATAAAAAAAATACACACTTCCATTTATTAAAAATATAAATATTTTATAAAAAAATATGCAAGTACAGTAAAACTTAAAATACCATAAACATTAAAAAATAATCATACCAATGACCAACTCATCTGGAAAAACTTCTAACAGCTGGGTGTCAACTCAGTGCTTCTCCAGATTTCCTTTTGTACTGCACTTTCCAGGAACGGGTTTTCACTTTTCAAGTCCATGTGCAAGAAGTTCTTCTTCTTCTTCTTTTGGTCCTGGCACTTTCCACAAGGAAACACACTGTTTACTGTTGAACAGTGCTCCCCCCCCAAAAAAAATACGTTTAGGGGTACTCTCAGTTTCCTACTCATATTGGAATACTGCCCTTCAATGAGGCCAAACTTAGATTCACAAAATGTTTAGGGGTATCCGTACCCCTGTGCCCCCCTGAAAAAAGCATTGCTGTTGAATTAGAACAAGTGGCAATTGGGTTTTCTGCAGATTGCCGTTTGTTCCACTTCAGTGATAAATGGTAAGTGTTTCTTGGGAAGGTGCTGGGACAAAACAAAAACCACTCGGACCTGAAAAGTGCAGACCTCCTTTTGGAAAGCACAGTGCAAAAGGAAGTCTGGATGAGCTCTTAGTTGGATACAACTCAATGAGTTGATAGTTTCACATAAAGTGAGCATGAGAGGTATACATACATAGATAAAAGGAAGTTTACTACCAATCTGAAACTCTTTGAATAAATATTTCCTAGTGTCAGTAGGGTGGTATGTTCTATGGGTGACATATCCTGTTAACCAACAATACCGCCATCCACCTTTAGGAAGGCAGCCATGTATAGGGAAGTTTTTAATGTTTGATGTCTTACTGTGTTTTAATTTGTTGGAAGCTGCCCAGAGTAGCTGGGGTAATCCAGTCAGATTGGTGGCATAATAATAATAATAATAATAATAATAAATAATTATAGTTTGGTACTGGGGGTGTCACCCAGAGCATAGACTGGGATGAAGAGGATTCTTTTTTGAAAAGTTCTAAAATCCCCCTTTTCTTTCACTAAACTCCTCAGATTTATTTTTATGTCAAAACCTATACTTTTAAAATACATATATTTTGTCTCTTAGCTTTGACCCAAACCCTCTGCGAAGGCATACATTCTGGACAGTAGTTGTTGGTGGTACTTTCACTTGGCTTAGCGTATATGGAACCAATCACTGTCAAGTTCAACGATACCTTGCCTGCAGATCGCAACGTGAGGCAAAAAAGTAAGTCCACATATTGTACAGTCATACCTCATGTTACGTTTGCTTCAGGTTGAGCATTTTCAGGTTGCGTCCTGCAGCGACCCAGAAGTAACGGAACGGGTTACTTCCGGGTTTTGCCGCAAAATGACGTCACACGCATGTGCAGAAGCAGCGAATCACGACACGCACAGACGCGGGTTGCGTTCTCTTCAGGTTGTAAATGGGCCTCCAGAACGTATCCTGTTCGCAATCAGAGGTACCACTGTATATCTCTTACTGCAATTCACATATTCTGAAGTGCAGCAGTAGGAGGCTGACATGCTCTTGCCTGTAAGCATGGCTGACCTGTCTTTCAACTAACAGGTTCCCCATGCAACCTATTTTTGTGCATTAACTTCACAGAGAAATGTGATTTGTAGATAGAAACTACCGTATATACTCGAGTATAAGCCGACCCAAATATAAGCCGAGGCATCTAATTTTAGCACAAAAAACTGGGAAAACTTATTGACTCGAGTATAAGCCGGTTCACCACACCACAAACCTGGTGGTGGCGGCAGTGGCGGTGGAAGAACAAGCAGCCCAAAAGGGCTGCTTTCAGGCTGCTCCTTCCTCCTCCTCTGCCTTTGGGCAAAGGCAGAGGAGGAGGAAGGAGCAGCCCGAAAGGGCTTCTTTCAGGCCGCTCGTCCCTCCACCGCTGCCGCCCGCCTCACTTGATTATAAGCCAAGGGGGGCTTTTTCAGCATAAAAAATGTACTGAAAAAGTCAGCTTATACTCGAGTATATACGGTAATTTTCAAAAATTGGATCACCCATGCAGAATTGGAGCAATTGCTGAGTACTTTGCCATTTTGGAGAATCTGTTCTTTTTAAAGGGCATATTTCTTCTTACATTGCATATTTACCAAAAAAACATGTTGGTGAAAATAAGTTACCTAAATTTCTATTTTGCTAATATGATAAATTAACACTAGATATCAATATTTTGCTTATTTATTTATATGACAAAATTTATATACCACTTGATTGCAGTAAAACCCCTAGAAATATTATAATTATCAATAAGATAGTTAAGGACAATACATTTTGTAATAACTAAACAGAGATTAAAATATGCTATAAGCAGGAGCCAGAGAGTACAGCAAAGGCACCTGCCTGACAGGGAGTTCCAAAGTATAGGAACTAAAAAAGTTTGATGTATTCGAACTATGAAATGACTAGAATGTGGCACCTATAACAATGCCAGATCTGTGCTTAGCAATAATTTGTAGTGTTGCCAATGCAGGAAACATCTTTCACATCAGAAAGAGAGTGCCATGAGTAGTCCTATTCTCTGTGCAGCAAAGCTGTCCAAAAGCTTGGTGGTATACCCTGAAATTAAAAACTCCTTGCATTAATTCACAGGATTTCCCTTGCATCCGATGGCTTTTTATGAGGCATGATGTTAGCTAGATATGTGTTCTTACAATCTTCTGCTGCTCTTGGAGTCTGAGTACCTTGATACATTAATGTGGCAGTACTCTATTTTAAAATAATTTTGTTAAGAACAAAGCTTTGTTAGCTTTCTTCTCTAACTTTTTTTTTAAACAGATCTCTGTATATAACTCTTGTGGGAATCTGCTTAATTCTGTGTTTTGCAATTGGATGTGGATTTGCAATGTACTCTATATACAAGGATTGTGACCCATGGACTGCCGGCTTTGTGTCAGCACCAGATCAGGTTTAGTTTACTACTGAGTGAAATACTTAAATATGAATTTGAACTACTCTCTGTGTATCTCCCATGGAACTATTTGAGTTTTGAGTAGGGCTTTTGGAAAGATAACATTATTAACATATTGTGACAAATAGGAATAAAGGAAAGTGCTATTTTACTTGAAATAATGGACAGATATAATGAAATCAGGAAATAAGAATTTTATATTTATGCGGTTGTATAATTTTATTTTTTCTGTAACAAAAAAGTGTGGTGTGTGAAAATAAACTGAAGCCACATATTTGAAAATAAATCTTTATTTTGAACTTAAATAATATCCGAACTTATAACAATACAGGAATGATACGTTAATTAGTTATAAAAGTATTTGTATACTGCTGCATCATAAAGAAATACAGTTTACAGCAATAAAAACAAATGCAATAAAACCATAAAAGTTCAAAACAGTTAAAAACTGGTCTCAATTAACCATTGTGGAAGGACACATGCTCAATTGCAGAATGGAAAAGTTTTCAGCAGGTATTTAAAAATCGGCACAAAAGGCATCTGCTGATGTCTTTTGAGTCAAACTCATTGGATTCAGTGCAACAGCCAGAGTTAACATGAACATTTAGCTTTCCCCTGCCCTCTGTTGAAGTAGTGGAGCAGTTTAGGAGAGTCATAGGTTTGCAGCTTTTGTCTGCAACCTGGAGGTTCTCTTGCACATTTTTCCTTTTTGTGGCTCTGGCCAGGATGTTTCAGGTTCTTTACATGCCTGTTTGGCATAGGCGGCAGCTGCTCACCTGCTCTTTATCTCTTCCTCACTTCTTTCAGCTGTGGATGATGACATCCCTTGGAAAATGAGCTTCTCGGCCCACAAAGAAATCAAGTCAGTACTCACGGGTGGTCTGTAGGCCAGCCCTACATAGATTTTCCAGTCCCAAGGCATCTCCACCCACAAGCTCACACTCCACATCCCAACATAAGCTCCCTCATGACATAAGTACTGGGCACCAAGCCCTGTGCATGCCAGCTGTAGCAAGTACCCAATATGCCAAGATGCCTCACACATCAGAAGATCAAAGCATATTTCTCTTCACAGCCAAGGCCTCCGTTGGAGAGCTACAGTTTAAATGGAACGTAGTATGACATGACTAAAATGTTTAAAGTTATATTATTCAGACACAGGTTATATATTTAAATGACAGCAAAAAATTAAAACCTCAATTTTGGGGGGATTTTTTTTTAGATCATGCCATATCTTGTGATGGATATTTTGGGAGACTTTCCGGGACTTCCGGGACTTTTTGTGGCTGGGACCTTCAGTGGAACATTAAGGTAAATTTGCAAATTGCCATCCTAGATCTAGATTCTGGAAAGTAACTGATTAGTTCTAGCCCATCTTTTTATGCTAAAACTGTGACTCTTGGAACAAATGACAAGCTATGTTAAGCACATGGTGTATTTTTGCAGTCACTATTGTTTTAACATTAAATTACCGCTGTGAGTGGCACAGGCAAAATTAGAAGTTAAAGCTACTACTTAAGAGTTAAAAATGCATAGATGTTGAAGTGAGTTTTAATCCGTTTTGAGTCTATTGCTATTTTAACTTCTTGAAAGTTTAAATTATTGTTGCATTTTTTTCATATTGCTGTTGTTTTATCTTCTTTGTAAACTACTTTGAGGTTGTTGGTTTTTTAAAACCATCAAGCGGAGTATAAATTTAATGAAATAAATAGATAAATAAAATGCAACACCAAACCATACATTAACATAATATAATGCACATTTTGGCCCTCAATCATCTGTTGTTGTATCATGCAGAAGCTTCATGATAGGTTACTCTGATTTATCACAACCATAATGTTTCACAAGAAAAGAAGGGAAATCAGCAGGATGCTAGGAATGCTTCAAAGGCTAGTTAACACCACAGGTGTTGTTAACATTATTAGAAACTGTATGATGTTAAAACATGGGGAGCATGCAGATATTATCAAGGGTAATAGGATGTGAAAGAAGGAGATTTAAACCCCTACAGACTTAAAGTCCATAAAAATTGGTTCAGCAATTAGCATTAGGAAAAAAACTCCCATTGGAAGCAAAGGGACTCTTTGCTTTAAATGCTAATTGCTATGTTGTGGAAGCTGACATTTTGGAATTTACACTTGCAAGGATGCCTTAAACCTTCCCTTCGCCATGTGCTGCTAACTTTGAGAACAAGTGCATGCTGGGCCTGTTAACATTTATTCTGATCCAGTGTACCCCCACCATTTATTTTTTAAAACTGTGGGCATTACCCAGGAACCAGAGCAATTCTGTAGTTTCTGGCGAAATACTGTATTTTGGTATGTTTTCTCTCAAGCTTCAATGTAACTTAAGCACTGTGTCCTTATTCAAGCTGTGTTGAATCCTAAGTGTGTACATCTGAGAAGGCTTCCTTTTCACCTGGAATTTTGGAGACAGGGTGGGGATATTAACCAGGCAATTCCGTCAGGTGAAGACATCACTCCGCCCTCTGGTACAGTGGGTACTTCAGTACACAACTCATAGTGCTGATGTGTACAGTGATAGGCAAATTAGCCTTGAAACACAACTGTGTATTATGTTGGAAATGCGTGCACAGTCTTAAATTTAAAAAGAAAATATGAGTTCCAACTTACTATAAGTTCCAACATTGAGTGGGGAACTTGGTATAACCTCATAGGAGCTGTGGTGCCAGTGGCACTACAGTGGAGATACCAGCTCTATAGCTTGGCAAAAATGTTTTCCACACTTGATGTCATTTTCCATGGAATGCTAATGCAGATGATAAATTTACCAAGTGGTTAACTCTAAACTTTTAATTAGCATTAGAATCGTGGTAGAAGGGGGTAGAATCTCACCCTGGTTTTGTCAATACACTGAGGTCCAGCGCCGAGGGCCTTCTGGCGGTTCCCTCACTGCAAGATGTGAGGTTACAGGGAACCAGGCAGAGGGTCTTCTTGGTGGTGGCGCCCGCCCTGTGGAATGCCCTCCCATCAGATGTCAAGGAAATAAACAACTATCTGACTTTTAGAAGACATCTGAACTGTTTAGGAATTTTTTTAATATTTGATGTTTTAATCTGTTGGGAGCTGCCCAGAGTGGCTAGGGAAACCCAGCCGGATGGGTGGGGTATAAATAATCAATTCTTATTCTTATAAATAACTAAACAAATTTGTGGTGAAAACCCCTTACTACTTTGTGAGTTGGTCATCTGTATTAAAGCTCTGTTTCTGCAGCTCCTCAAATTAGTTTAATTCCCTTGATTGAGTTTTTAATATTTTTGAACTATTTAAATATTTTAAATATTTGTCAGTAAAGATGCAAAATATTTTAATTTTACATTCCTTAGTACAATGTCTTCCAGCATCAATGCGTTAGCTGTTGTAACTGTAGAAGATCTTATTAAACCTAATTTCAAAGTCTCTGAAACAAACTTGGCATGGATTTCCGTTGGAACTAGTAAGTTTACATGTGACATCTTCTATCTTAAAAAAAAACAACAACCCTCTATCCTCTTCCCCTGCTAATAATAAAATACAACAGAGTTATACTAGAAAAGATATGGGGTAAGGTTAGAACATGTGTGGGTCCAACAACAACTGGGAGGCCACCATTTTCCTCTGGCAGAGCTGGGATTTGAGCTAGGTGTCCCAGATCCAAGTCCATCTCTAGTTGCTGAACCATTTTGGCTTTAGGCCATAACTGAATTTAGGCCAAGAGTAACATGGCAATTTCAAATTTATTAGGAAGATGTTGCACAAGGGAGTTTCTTACTCTAGTCATAAATGATACTCAGCTAAACATGCATAGTAAGCTTTTTTTAGCCATGCAAATAGGGTGTAACAGAAAATTCATGTGCTAATTGTATTATGTTTAAACTAATATCTATCATTTAAGGCTCTTGGAAAATTATTTTCATATTAGTCCTCTGCTAAGGGGGGGAGGAAATGGCAGTTTATTGGTTTGAGCATTCCTCAGAGTAAATCCTAATCGCCACATGTGATTTTATAATTGGCAAACAGAGAAACTTTTAAGTCAGTTGCATAATTAAGTTGTCCTATAAACGTTTTATACATTTATCCAACTAGAGGTGCTGTATGGTTCAGTGTGCCTTTCCATGGCTGGAGTGGCATCTGTTATGTCTAGCTTTTTACAGGTAGGTGTCATTTAACTGCTATTTTAAGTCTCATCCTTCTTAAAATAAGTTGCTGTATTGTTGTGTGCACTTCCAAAAGGTTAATTTTCATAATTTAGTGCTCTGCTGGCAGCTTCAGTGACTACCGTCATCCATCTTCCCAAAGGCACTCTGGGAAGGAAGAATGGTGGTGACACAAGCTCTCGTCCTGAGCTGCCAAAGGTACCAGCAGAGTTACTGGTTTTTAAAAAGTAAATGAAAGGGAAGAAAAGGGAAGGAGCAATTCCTCTCCTAGAAAGTCGCAAATTGCTTGGACTGCCCCAATTTGCCGACAAGACCCTGTGCAGTCAGGTGAAAGGAGACCACCCCTAGCTTGCTTTAGTAATTATGTGGGCTTGGGAAATGAATATCTAACCTGGCTATGTTTAGTGAAACTGTCATTGAAAAAGTAATCAATTTAAATACAGTATACCAATAAATTTGATTTACTCTTTTTCCTATGCTCAAGTAGATTGTCCCTAGTATTCTTATACTGTACAGTCTATCGGTGTATTTTTTTTTAAGTACTTGCTGTAGTAGGGATGCAGTTAATACCATTGGGGTTTTTATTCACCAGTGCATGAAGTTTGTTAGAATGGAGTGGGATGCCATTCCACTTGTTCAAACAGACCTAAAACAAGCTTTTAAACATATATAATTGATGCTGATTCAGTTTGAAACAAAACCACTGCACTTCCCTTTGTCCTGCAATGATTCCCAAAGCAAAAATCACATATAACCTGAGGGAGGCAGGAATGCTTTCAATATCCTTCAGTATATCTGCTCCCATTTAGTTTGGAGAAAGGTCGTGAAACTATTGACTTTTCCCCAGTTTACCAGCAATCTGTCTAGATAGCAGGGTGCTAGTTTACCTCCCTAAGAAGTTATTATTTCAGATTGAAGTGTATTCTGGGTCCTTTCTGATTCCATGCTGTGGGAGTGGTGAGAGAGGTGCACAGATCTTTAATTGGATCAGGTTGTCCTGGTCCCACTACATAAAACAAAACATGCAACACAAACATGTAGTGCTGCCAGGCAGACGGGAAGAAGGGGCAGCTAACCCACCTTTGCAGGACATGCCCCATTGTACTTGAAGTGACTCAGAGATAAATAAATCTTTGCTACCACTTTGATGGCTCAAAAGTACAATTTGGAGGGGGGAAAGGCTTTAGGGTAGGAGATTCTCTGAAGGTCCCCCGCCATCGATGCCCATTCCGACAGGAAGCAAAGACTTCCTTTAATTTGTGCCAGGGTTGAGATCCCTGATGGCAAAGGAAGGTAAAGGTATATGATGCTCATGGACCTACCCCAAAGGGATTGAAGCAACTTGAATCATTACCATTCACCTCATAAACTATATTACAAGGATCACAAGATGTGCAGGCATGGGAGCCATTCCTGTAGTTGCTGTAGAGATGAACACCATTGGGGGTTGCCAATGCAATGACCAGGGGTAACAGTGTGCCCACCAATATACCCAATTAAGATCTTAGGAAATTATTCTCAATTAATCAGTGGGTCCAACTTTTCCCACACCAAACTATGTCCATCCTTGACAAGGACCAATCATGCCTGACCCCTGCAGATCTCCCATAGATGCTCTAGTGGTGTTCACAATAATATTTTTGGTTTAGTGGCACACCCTCCAGGGGATATTGTTTTGCCCTTGTTTCAGTGTGATCTGGATCAACCTGGGTTTCAACAAATGAAGCAGACACTAGAAAGTCTCCTTTCTAGAATGGAATTTACATTAAAATGTTTTGCTGAGAGTCTGAGGGATTTCGTTGTTGAAGTAGGCAGGCTAGCTCCTTGGTAAGGTCCTTATGTGTGGGTCTTTAGTATAGGAAAGGAGGCTGCTTTGTGCCAAAGGCCAAATGGGCCTCACCTGGCTGGTAGTGAGAATGACAGTAGGCAGAGTGGTGTGTGAGAGCTGGAAGCAAAGAGTGAGAGCCATACTTGATTTCTGTTTGAATCCAAGGCTGTGGCTATGAGAGAAGCCAGACCTTCTGGGATGAAAATGCTATGAGCCCCTCCATTGTAGGCACAGGTTGTGTATATTTGGAAATAAACCATATCATAAAGACAGTACAGGTTCCACTGCCCCTCATTCCAAGGAAACCAAAGCCTGAGGATATGCCTGGAACCTCTGGAATCTCGCACCGCTTAGAGATTGGGGTGATGCACCATTATTCTTTCTCATTAGGTTCATGGAGCTATGGTAATGGTTAACAGGGCACTGAATATAGTGCAACATGGACATCTGCCACAATATCATTTGAGGGCTGCTTTTCTCTGGTTAAATCCATCCAACAATATTGGTGTCTGTTCACACATTTATGAAACATTTTATTGGCCTCAGTTTGTTCAGAGGATTCTCCCTCAGTAAGTACTCATGAAGTGTTTCGGCCTGCCATATACAAGTATTGCTACATTTTACCTTGAAAAATTTCCTCCTGCATCCCTAGCAGAAAATGGGTATTTTTATTTAGGTAAATTTCTATTCTGGAGAAAAACAGCAAGTAATGCTTCCTGTACTTACCAGAGTTTGTTCTTTTTCCTCCCTTCCTCAGGCTGCATTCAGTCTTTTTGGAATT
Source organism: Podarcis filfolensis (assembly GCF_964270895.1). NCBI lineage: Eukaryota > Metazoa > Chordata > Lepidosauria > Squamata > Lacertidae > Podarcis > Podarcis filfolensis. The sequence continues at coordinate 42,099,703 of NC_139612.1, read as the reverse complement.
GTTGGTGGCCCTCTTTTGGGGATATTTTCTTTGGGCATCCTCATGCCTTTCGCAAATTCTAAAGTAAGTACTTGTCTTTCATCCTACGCTCCCTAAATGGAGCGGGTATGGAGTGGTGATCACCTTTCATATTTTAGCATTTCAGAGAGTTCCTTGCGTCATTACCAAGCATCTTCACACAGAGAGTGAAACAGACTCTTTGTTCAGACAAGACTTAATGCTATGCCATGGTTTAGCATTCTGTCAACAAGCAATTGGGAGCCCAGCACTCACCCACTTTCTTTCAACGCCTTGTGTGTGGTCCTGCCCTGCCATTTACCCTGGTTGGATGCTATCCATAATTCGCCATTTCATTGGAAGCAGCAAACTATGGCTCCCTTCTTCTAGGATAAGGAGGCAGAAACCACATATACATTAGGGAAGAGTGTTAGCCTAGAGTCCTGACTACAATGGTTTGGTTATTTCTCAACCACCCTGAAATATAAAAGGCAAAGTGATACAATGAATTTAATCTAAAAAACATTTTCCATTGTAGAAAACTTCAAATAAACTGTACTGATAACTCTGCACAAGGAGCAGTCCTTTAGTTATTACATCTTAAAGGCCTTTACGATCAATTTTAAGAACTGCGGTGTAGTTCCCAGGTTGAAGTAACGCAAATAAGCCCAAGTGAAAACACATGTTCTGGAAGCACTTGTTACCAACAGTACTTTAATTTCAGTATAAAAGTAGAGTGCATTCTACAACTGGGAACTTGAAAAATAAGCCAGTTTGAACTCTTAGTTATTCTTGAAAAGAGTTCTCCAGGAAATAAATGTTTGGAGAAAAGCAAATGCCTTGTGGTCTATTAACTTTGGTTAATAGAATTTATTTTCATTATGATGTTGCTATCTTAGCTTCAACTTCTTCACTAAGTTACAGGTAGGCTTCCTGATGCAGAGTCCCATATACACAGAAATAGGCACACAGAATTTCTCTGCAGTTGCTTCTGGGTCTGCTTTCTCCATTGTAACAAATGGCGAACTGCAACAGAGCGCTGGGTTGAGGGCAAGGACTTTTTAAAAATGGTGCCCTAAAAGTAGCCAATAAGACTCGTTTAATATTGGGTAGGTGGCATTAATTTCCTTTAAAGAACTGGACCCAGGGCCTTTTGGTTTTTACATGATTTTTCTCTATTGTTATTGTTTAGCTTTCATTGTGTGTAACTTTGTTTCTTAGGGTGCATTTTCAGGTCTACTTTGTGGGTTTATTATTGTTTTGTGGATTGGATTTGGGTCTCGGAGGCACCCTGCCCCTCCACACAGAACATTGCCATTGCCCCTTTCAGTTAGAAACTGTACAAAATACAATACTACACAGTTAACTACTACTCTCCATCCTACAACTTCTGCAAGGTACGTACAAGAAGTCAGTGACAAATTTGATACGATTGAATGTTTCATATTGTTTGTCTTTTTTATAGTATAGTATGTTTTCGTACATTCTTTTAACTTCATTTTTTATTGACCTTTACTATGTTATTGTTGGTCCCTCTTAGGATTCTTTTTGGCACAAACATTATTATGTACATGCTCCTATATAAATTGAAATATATACAGTAAGGCAAATCTGGTAACTTTAATGATGGATGCTTTACTTATCATTCAGTTTCTTAAAAAGTAAACAAAGTATCATTAATACAGCGATCTGTATGCCTGAACATCAAAGAGGTGTGTTGGTTACCTACCCACAGAACAGAAAACTATTTCATAATCCTCCCTATGTCTTTAGGATTGCATACCAACTGCAATTCTGTGTATGTCTGCTCAGAACTAAGTCCTATTGAATTCAATGGGACTTACTCTCGGGAGGTTTGTACAGCCTTTAGCAGTTTAAATTATAGTGGGTAGGATTCAACTAATGAGTCCCATCAGTGGACACCCTGCGCAAGGACACTGGCTTGAGCTGTGGGCTTTCCCCGCTCTCCTCTACCTGCATTGTACAAACTAGCTCAGGGGGACAATCAGGAGAGCCCCTGGAACAGCACATGGGGGCAGGAAAGGGAGACCATTCCAGCTGGCAAGCCAAAATGCTTGCCTTGGCAGAACAATAATCTTAGCACAATGTTGAATTCCGCTCAGTGTGTTTGTGGATAGTATTACTGCATAATTCTATGAAATTAATATTAAATCTTTTATTTGTTTAATTCCAGACCTGACAAAAAAGATTACTGGTGGTTCTCACTGTCATATCTATACTTCAACCCATTAGGAACTTTGATCACATTTACTGTGGGATCAATTATGAGTTTAGTAACAGGTACCTTTTTCTGGTTTTGACATAAGCATCAAAATTTGTGTCTGCAGTTCTTTCTGATTTGTTGCTATATGTATTTAAGGTATAACACATGCTTCCTTAGTCTGTCTATCGTTTTACCCTATAAATGTAGGTCTTCATTGAGCAGCTATGTCCATACTAACAAATGATATGTGCTCAATTTTTATTGGCCCTTTTCTATAGAAATGATTGGCCCTGGAAGAAGTGTAGTCGTGCACAACTAATTATATGCAGAATCTAGAGGTCCCAGATGGCCATCCACATTAGTGGGTGCGTCCAAGCATTCTCTCTTGGGTGTTGGAGGTCTCTATGTGAGTTTAGTGTGCCCTATCACTAAGAGGCAGGGAACTCTGTATCTTCAAAGAAAGTGCTCAGCCGAGGCCTCAGTTTGTTTCCCGCCTCCACTTGGAAGCAGACTACTTGAACACTGCTGTCCTCCGCATTCTTCTACTCAGGCCTGTACCTTTCTTTCTCATTGTCTCCATTAATTCTGCAGCCATTTTCTTCTGTCCTCCTACATCTCTGCTCAGATCTTTGTCTCTGGGGGAGGGAGGAATGCCTCTTTTCTTTCTCTCCTCAGATCTTGTTTCTCTGAAGAGGAAAACAAAATGAACAACCCTTTCTCGGCCTCTCTCACCAGCCATTTTCTCCCTCTTCTGGTTCCTGAGAAAGACTAGGATTGGGAAAGCATTTTAGAAGCAGACCACTGTGCTCTCCTTGCATGTGTGTGTGTTCCACTGAGAGACGCCACACAAAGAGCTTTGTGGTAGCTGCATCCCTAACCTTATTCCCTGAGAGAGCAGTATCAAAATTGGTCACAGATTGCTCTTTGGAACACTGTGGAGCCAGATCTGCTCAAAGCAGCTGGGAACTCAGCACCCAATCTCCTGCACCTTCGGCGCAGGTGGTGATGCAGAGTCAGCCCAAAGTAGAATCTGCCACATCCCTGCCCTCTTGTTTCATCAGCAGCCTAGGAATAGCATTTTCTCTCTATTACCTCATCTCCTCTGCCTCTTTTCTTTTTGCTGATACAGAACCATCAGCCAGCTACCTTCCTCCCTGTGTCCTGAGAAAGGACTAGGGTGAAGGTCTTTCCTTGCAGCAATACATTTTGGGTGAGTGGCTGGGAAGCCACCTGCGCTGCTGCCACTTTGCCAACAACGCCCATCATCCTTGGCCATGCTTACTCAGGCTGAAGGATGCTAAAATTCATCAATGTCTGGAGGACAAAGGTTCCCCACACCTGGGCTAGGAGTGTACATGATCAGGTTATATCAGTACCTGAACTGCACTAGTCTTAATAAAAAGTATTGAGAGAGATCGTGTTGTTAATAAACTATCTTCTAGGGGGATTAGACCAACATGTGGAAAGCAAACTTATGTATGGCAAAGAGGACATAATGGCCAACTTCAGGTATTGGAAAAATAAATGGGTAAGTAAGGTTTTAAGTTCTCATATGTATTTCATAGGCAGATAGCTTATCCTTGCTTCGCCACTTCTCCAAGGAAAACCTGCAATTTAGTGCTGAATCAGAGTGGATGGCAGTCAGATTTTCCATTAATTGCCATTTGTTGCCAAAGAGGTTTTCCACGGAAAAGCAGCAAAGGCAAAACAGATCAGACCGGTGCCTAGAAAGCATGGGACCAGCGGAAGTGTGGACAACCCCAGGGTCTATCCATCTTAACTATGCTGTATGCTTATTTAAATTCACAACCTAATCTCAGACTTTCTATGCAAGCATGCATGCACTAGGAGCACAAAAGTTCCTTGTGGAGTACCAGTTCCAACTAAAGATCTTCCTGTCACCTCATCACCCTTGGTGGGACTTCCTTGCCCTTCTCCAAAGCCTGGGTACATAGGATTCAACAGCAGGTGTCAAATGTGTAGGGTGTAAGGGTTTTGAACATGTGCAAGATCTAGTTCAGAAAGTAATCCAACCAGAGATTTCTCAGTAAATTTAGCCATTGTGGAATAAGAAGAGAGGTCCTCTTGTAAATCAGAAACTGGTTCAAGTAACAGGAAGCAGAGAGTAGGCATAAATGGACAGTTATTCCAATGGAGGGATGTAGAAAGCAGAATCCTCTAAGGACTTGCGTTGAGACCTGTTTTTTAACTTGTTCATAAATGGTCTAGAGCAATGTTCCCCAAACTTGGGTCTCCAGTTGCCCAAGAATGAGACCTTGAGGTAATAGCTCAATGAAGAGGTTGAACCAGTGTGCAGCAGCTGTGAAAAAGGCAATATCCATGCTAGGGAGCATTAGAAAAGAAAATGAAACTGCCCACATCATAATGCCAGTGTATCAATCTATGGTGCAACTGTTGGGATCTTCAAAGCCATAATCAGTCAGAGGAATTTGGCACTCTCCAGGTGCCCGGCTTGATTCCCTGTTGATCTCCCCCCGTCAGCGACTCCCGGCAAGACAAGGCGAGATCCCGGCGATCCTTCTTCAAACGTGAGAAGGACACACCATCCCTCCTCCCCTGCCATTCCCCAGGGAGGGGAGAGAGACAGACAGAAATGTATTTACATGCCTTTATTTCTGTCTCTCCAGCAGTGCAGAGGAAACATGTCTGCACCCTCTCACATCAGCAGCCACAGCAGAGAGAAAATAACTCCACCCATGTACTTCTGGTACAGGGTCATGTGACACTCTGAGCTAACATCCGGTGCTCAGTGCACAGAATAGACTGTCCCTTGTTCCCACGGTACAGTCCCATAACATCAACATCCTGTTTGGCTTTCCAGCCATCTGGAGCACTCAGCAGCATTGCTCCTTTTTCGTAACAGCAACTGCATTTGGAATAATGTGTACAGTTGTGGTTGCCTCACGTCAGAAAGGATATTATAGAGTTGGAAGAGCTTCAGAAAAGGGGCAGCTGAAATGATCAAGGAAAGTGGAGTGACTCCCCTGTGACTAAAGGTTGCAGGATGGGGTGGTGGTGTTTAGAGAAGAGGCAAATAAGAGGTGACATGATAAAGATGTATTAAAAAAAGTTTCTTCTCTCATAACACTAGAACTTCATTGGCCTCAATTAAGCTGAATGTTTAAAGATTCAGGATAAAGCAAAGAAAAGTTTTCTTCATTCAGCATAAACTGTAGAATTCTCTCCCATAAGAGGCAGTGATAACTACCAACCTCAGTGGATTTAAGAGAGGATCCATACAATTTCATGGATAAGGCCACCAGTGTCTACTAATCCTGATGTACATGTTCTACCTCCACAGTTTGAGGTTTGGTTCTGAATACCATCTGCTGGAAATGGCAGGAGGGGATAATGGTATTCCACCGAAATCCTGCTTGTGTGCTTTCCATAGGCATCTGATTGGCTGTTGTGAGAGCAGGCCCAATCCAGCAGGCTCTTCTTATTTTCACACACACTGCATTTACTGGAGCAAGGTCATGCATTTCAACCACAGCTTTTATACCTAATCCCATTGAAAATAGTGCTCTTAAGCATACTTGGCACTGGACTTTGCAAGAGAACTAGAATTTTCTTATATATATGAAATTCTGACTCTTTCAATTATAGGTACAGCTGTCCAATAGGCTTTGTCCAACAGTACAGCCAATACAGCCAGTGGTTTGTGGCCAATTACCGTCTACAACTGGTGCTGTAGAAGATACCCTACCTTTGGAAGATAACAGAGAAAGAAAGAGCACCCTACTTTCGGAAGCGGGGAAGAGCACCCAACTTTTGGAAGGGAAGAGCAATCTACTTTTGGAACCGAAGAGCAACCTACTTTTGAAAGGGAAGAGCAACCAAATTTTGAAAGGGAAGAGCGGCCTACTTTTGGAAGGGAAGAGCAACCAACTTTTGAAAGGGAAGAGCAGCCTACTTCAAAAGCATCTCAAGTGAAAAATAAAAATGAGCATGCAGTACAAAGTCCAGCTGTGTTTGGTTTCATTAATTCTAATTAAAAATGGAAACTCTGGGTCCCCCTCCCAATAAATCAATGTTGAAACAGTCAGTTTGGTAACCAAAGTTCAAGCAAACTTGCTCGTTTTTTGTGTGAACGTGAGCATGTGGCAAAGCAACAATTCAGTAAAAACTGTGAATCAAAATTAGTCTCACACTCTTAACCACCATGTTTCCCATTTGGCCCTGACAAATAGCAGTTGGACCCCTGCCCCTAAAAAAACCACGATTTGAACTGGTTGCAAAAATCACACTTAGGCTCCATGAAACCTCGAAGGAAAAAGAAAGAGATCAGCTATTAGGAAGGGCTTCATATCTTATTTTTACTATATAATGCTTGGACACTTGACTGCAAAACTAAACAAACTTGCTTATTATGAAGCCCCATTGAACCTAGTGGAACGTATTCCTAGGTAAACAAGCTTAGGAGTGCACTAATACTATTAAGAAGGTACTCATCTCAGGGAACTAAGATAGGAAATAGAGAGCTAGGGATGTAATTCACTGTTTTATATTTGTCTATTGATTGCTGCTGGGCAGGGTCATTAGCATACAGAGGGCATTGTGTGCCTGTCCCTGCCATCTGACGTCCAGCTTCATTTCTCTGTTTTACTGGAATCGGCAGAGGCAATGACTTTTTGAGCTGGTGCCTTGGTGCAGTTGTGGACAAACAAAATAGATACTGATAACATTGATACCTTGCAGTTGAGCAGTTTCCAGGACTGGGAACCAGGGAGTGTACCAATTTTGGAGACAATCACAGACTCTTTAAAGAAACGGGTACATAGCTTGGGGTGCTCCTAAAGCCATCTCTGTGACTGGAGGCTCGGGTAACCTCTGTGTTGAATATCGGCAAGAATGATTTCAGTAGGAAGTAGAACCGAGCACTGTAATAGGAGGAAACGAAACAAACTAGTGGACTCGAAGCCCAATTTCTGTACCTTTCTGGATCATCGTCAAAGCAAATTCCAGAATGGATTATATCAAGGGAGTATCCTTCCTTGGCAGCCTTGCTTTTTCTTACAGCCTAGTATAGCCCTGCCAGTACTCCCAAACATGCAGCAGGTAAATTTATGAGACCAGTTGACATTATGCAACTATTTTGACTGCTTTAATCAAATTAAAACTTGATTAGTGGATTCATCTCCAGAGGGGCATCCAATTATAATCTGGATGGATTGCATTGCCTAAGCTATGCATTGTACACATGACTTTCAACATCACCTTTGTTGGCGTAATCTATTTTGACATCTTTTCTGATGCTTCTAGGCTCTCTGCTTTGCTTTCAAAGCTGAAGCAATTCAGGCAGTACCAGAGCAGAGTGTCTCCCAGGCCTTTGTAGCTAGCAGAAGTCAGCCACTCCATCTCCACAGCTCTCCCTCACTAGTCAGCTCTTGAACAATCCTGAGTCTGGGCAGCAGTGGGTTCTTAGGAGCAGAGGCCAAGTACTGCTCAATAATGACTCTACACTGTTACTAACAAGCCTCCTACTCCTCCACTTCAGGGTGACCACAGCTTGTTTCCTTGAAATATAGTCCTCCATATAAATGACTGTTGGAACCACTAAGATCAGGCATAGGCAAACTCGGCCCTCCTGATGTTTTGGGACTACAACTCCCATCATCCCTGACCACGGGTCCTGTTAGCTAGGGATGATGGGATTTTTAATCCCAAAACATCTGGAGGGCCGAGTTTGCCTATGCCTGACTTACTTAGATCCTCAGAGGAAACCCTATTGGTGGCACTATATCTTACAGATTGCTATAGGGTCATGTGACCTGCAAGGTTGCATTTTACATGGTTGCCCCTGTAGTCTGGAACACACCTCCCTCTGTGATTTTCTCTGCAAGAGAAAAACCAGGAAGATTTTGACGGAGAGAGTATTCCAGAATCGTGGCAGCACTGCAAGGCTCCTGTGACTCGTGCTCACTCACCAAATATCTTGAAACTGCACCAAGAGGAAGGTCTTCGACGATCTTAATTCTCAAGCAGGCCTATATGGGAGCAAACAGTCTCAAAGGTGACCTGATCCATCACATGATCAAATTTGAAAAGACACATGTCATATTAAATATCCAGTAACTTAGATTTTTAAAATAATTTTTGAAGACACAAAAAGCAAGAATTTTATCCATAATTTATTTTTAAAGCTTATCACATTATTGAAGCATTAAACATGGCTTTATGTTGATGGTATATTTTAAGTGTGAAAATTTGACATTCTTAACCATAGGGCTTTTTTGTTTTTTGTTTTGCTATTTACAATAAACAATCTCTATATACTTTATATATATTATACATATGTATGATATATAATATCTTCCCTCAAAAAAAATGAAAACAAAGAGCTACCAGATATGTAATCAGTGTGTCTGATATACATGGTACTTTAATAGGAGATGTTATAATAGCCATTGCTAAAGTACCCAGATTTTTTTATGTCTATTTACTATTGGAAGTGTTGAAAAAGTGACAAGGAACATAATGCAAAAGAGTAGCAAACAGGCTGAAAAATAGTCCACGGTATATAAGTTTCTTGATTTTAAAAACGAGTTGCATGCTTGTTTAGAATGGCATATGAGTAGCAATCATATGCAGACTGCAAGATGATTTCACAGTAAAACTCCTTGACATGTTCTGTCCTGTTTGCTATGTCAGATTGTGGCATGCATTGAGGTTGCATCTTTTGTTCATTCTCTTGAAGGTAGTGTTCTCGTGGAACTGTAGTAAGCAAATGGAATATAGGTATCCTACCTGCAAATGTAAGCAGCAGCAGCAGCAGCAACAACAAAAAATAATATCCAGTCAGGAAAAGAGGAGACACAATTCATATATTCAACCAAATAGCAAGGATATTGCATTATGTACACACAAGTTGTGAGATTAAGCAAATGTGAATCTCTAACTGGATTCAAGGCCACAATTTTTATCTTTAGGGGACTGTAATTGGATTGCATGTATTTTAATCTGATGAAGGACAAAAGGGGAAACTTGTTGCATAGAAAGAGGACTCATTATCAAACGATATGTCTCACTGTGAACAGTGGCAGCAACACATTATGCCGATCCTTCAGACTGAGATTTATGTAAGCTCAAAAACACACAATAATACAGTAAAAGGTAATTTTTGTTGGGCCAATAGAACAAATTATTTTATCTTCTTCAATTTATATACCACCCTTCTTCATCCCTAGGTCGCAGGGTGGGTCAGAACACAAAAGTACATAATAATAAAAAGAACAAAATAAATTGCATTTTATTAAGCCAATGCAAAGATGTTTTCAGAAAACTTACCTTACAATCTATTCCTGTGTTTTATTGAACAAAACCTACATACCACGCTGAGAGTTTTTAATCACCAGGAAACCATACAAAAGGAGTAAACTGATGGTAGAAGTACCACAGGATGGACCTTGCATAACATAATGCAACACAATTTGTATTGTTGGTTACCTGAGCTATAATGGTAGGTTTTAACTCTCTTATTTCTCACCTTGCCTCCTATAGTTAAACTATTAGGCTTGGTATGGTTATGTTGAGCATTGTTAATAGAATGGTAAAAAATAGGCAACACAATTTTTAAACTCAGTGGCTGACTGGTAACACACTGCGAGCCAGAGGTTATCCACCCCAAGTAATAGGATAGGCTAGCTATATTTTCAGACTTGTTATGTTCAAGCCCCTTTGCCCACAAAACAGTTATCTAAACTCTTGATTGTATTAGAGAGTTTCTCAAATTATCAGGGCAATTTGTTTCACACTGTTGAACTGAGGTATCATTTAGAAATGCTCACCCAGCTTAGTTACGGCCACTCGTTGTGATAAGATTTCCCATTTTTCTTCCTTTCCTTCCGTTCCTTCTGTAGACGCTCCAGTTCTGCTTCATACATCATTTCCTGGATCAGGTACTTTTCCCTTCTCATACGATCCCTCAGATCTTTAGGTAGATCTGGGATTAAATAGGAAATCAAGTGTTTTATACAAAACACCAGGTGCTGTAGAAAACAAACGTGTAAATTAAGCATAAAAGTTCAACAATATGTGGAATACTTTTAAAGAAATATACTCAGCTAAGAAAAATCTGTACAAATGCAGTCTTTGCAATTGCACCTTTATTTATGCATTCACATTTTGTTCCATCTCTTAGGAACACAGGAAACTGCCAAGTCTGACCACCAGCCCATCTGAGCTCAGTATTGTCAACATTACCTGGAAACAATTGGGACTGGCCCGTTTGCTAGGAAAGCATAGGCTTTTTCGCTGAGCTATAACACACCCCATACTCCCCCCCCCCCATATTTCCATTTTCACTCCCAACAATTCTGTTGAGCATAAGAATGATTAATACCGATAAAAAACACAACCTGTACGGTTTCTCTTTCATACAGTACAGTAAGCCTGCAACTTGTGATCACAACCTTCCATGGGCTGGGGTAAATAAATGAATGGGGAGCCACAGTTCTTTGCTCTCAGTTTATATTTTCCCCCACCTGTGCTCCCAGCAAGTATTCCTCACTTACTAGGCTTTGGTAAGGGAGTGGGAGGGCTCTGACAATGTCCCACAGCCCTCATGCCACCTTCCCAAAGCAGGGTAAGGTAAAGTGAAGTGCTGGGCTTTGGGAAGGAGGCATGAGGGATCTGGGATACTGCCAGAGCCCTCTCACTGCCTTCCCAAAGCTGAGTAATGGAGGCACCTGACTTTGGGAAGCAGGTGGAAGAGCTCTGGGACACTGCCGAAGGAATTATTGGCTCCCAAACTGGGGGCTCTTCATTGGGACCACTCTGCGAGGAGTTTAACCATGAGCTCAGGTTCAGATGTCGTGGTAAGCCATACCTTTGGCAATGAAGGAAAAAAAGACTGGGGATGAGCAAACAGGCTGTAAGGACCCTGGTTGCCTCTTGGGCCACGGTGGCAGAGCTGCTGACCCTATTCAACTACAGGGCTACACCTTGGTGACCAACCAGGGCTTTTTTCAGCAGGAACTCAGTTCCAGCACCTCTCAGGTGGGCACCACTGCCATTATAAGAGAACAAGGGAGGCGTTCGTGGTGAGTTCCAGCACCTTTTATTCTAGAAAAATTAACCTGGTGACCACTGTGCCTGAGGCATAGCAGAACTGCCTCTTAAAGGAGGCAAGCTGGAATATTTCAGTAAACTGCCTAAATAATTTAATAAGAAAAACTCTGGGGCTAATGGTGTCTCATATCCACTTTGAGGGTTTTTTCCTACAATCAAGCAGTATAATTTTATGACATAAGTAGAATAAACAAAAAATATCCCACAATTTTTACTATTTAAGGTTGTTTTTATAGTATCTCTTCAAAAAGACATTCTCACCAAATGCAACCGTAATTCCCAATTCCCCTCCCACCACCAGCATTTCAAGCATCTATTTGGATAATCTTTGCTGTTACATACCATCTGTTTCATAGCAGTTTTCTCATATATTTATGTTCAATGCAAACTTGTGTGTCTCCCCACAGATAGTCTTATGTCTCGCCCCCACTTAATCATGAATTCTTTTACTTGTTCTGATTAAGTATCGTATTTAAGAAGCAATTTCCAAATCTCTGACAGTTAATGGTCCTTATGGTTTATCAGCAGTTTTTCAAATTATGTTAATTCTCTTTAAACTAGGATTGCCTCTTTTTATTTATAACTGAATTTATCTGAAAATATTCACAGCACGGTGGACTTTGCTGGTTTAAACAGTCTTTAATTTTTAATTATTCAGTCATGCTCCCACATTTTGGATTGCTGGAGTTTTCATTTCATTCACAATAATTATGTTGCAACAGCTTATTTGACAAAACTAGTCATAAACAGCATACTAACAATATGGGGAAATGGAAGTACAATATTTGATTAAATGCAAAATGACAGTAATTACTAATTATTCTTTTACCAAGAGTTATACAATACACTGACTACAAACATTTTAACAAGTTTCTGCCTTGGCACATAATACTAATTCTAAACTGAATATCCAGAATGCTAAGAAAAAGAGGGTAATCACTATTTGGTTTTCCTTCCCTTTTCTGACAGTAAGAAAAGGGTGTTTTAAAAAATGAAACATTTAGGTTACCTCACAAATTCAAAAACTGGGATTTGACCCTGAAACTGACCAACATGCTACATGCAATAAATCCTATGCTGTGCTGAGATCTGTTGCACAGAATCAACTAGGAGATCATTCTTTTTTCCTCATATATAGGATGATAATTGGTTTCAAAACCCAACATAAAGTTTGGAAGTCTGCAAAATTTGTTTTAGTCCTAAAACTTACCTCGAATACAATAATAAAAGCCAATCGTGCAGCTAAGACATGCCAAAACTGTAGCGTATAGCCGTAGGGCACTGGAGCATGAGGGGGGTCACGATAGTCTCTGTACCTAAGAACAAAACAAAATAGGAAGTTAGCCTTGTCCATCTCAGGGCAATGAATGCCAGGCCATAAATGCAAGAGCATTCTGCCCTAGGTCTGTTGGCATTGGCATCTGACTAGGCAACGTGAAAACAAAATGGTGGACTAGGTGGGCCTTTGGCTTCATCCAGCCAGGCTCTTCTTATTTTCTTACATAAGAAATAAGACTTCAATAGAGAGGCAAAGAAGTGCCAACCCTGCATATCTGAAGAAGTTCAACCTATGCATGAGGCTCCTCCAGAGCTACAGTTGTCTTTTTCACTCCACTTCTGCCCTCCTGAGCACACAGTGCTCTGGTTCTATACCACCAATTGAGGGAGAGAAAAGAAGCAGATCGACAGTGGGGATCTGGAAGCAGAACTGCTTCTGGACCCAGGATCCTGTTCTGAGTACTGCTGTCTATCACCATAGATTTGTCTGGTTGCAGTGTCTGTTGAAACCATGTCCTCCTCCTACATACCTGAGTAAGGAAACTTAGCAACAGTGCAAAATAAACTATGTTTAATCTACATGAACACAAAACAACCCCGTTTTCCAATATCTTTGTCTAGACAACTATTGAAGTGCAAAAAAGCAGCAACAAATAGCAATAGGATAAAAAAATCTCCTAGAATCTTTCAATTTTGCATATAATAACTGAGCAGGATAAATGGCCACTTTCTGCTCTTTCAATTCCTTCCTTCCTTCCTTCCTTCCTTCCTTCCTTCCTTCCTTCCTTCCTCCCCCACCACCCAGATTCTGTTTCCTCACCTTCTCCATTGTTTTCTGGGTTTAATGTCGGAAGAGACAGTTGCTGTTAATTCTGAGCTGTATTTTCGCAGGCTGAGAAATTATAGGGGTTACAATTATCTTCCCTGCCTTCAAAATTTAAAGCCAGAAAACGGAGAATACAGTGGTGGGACAGGTCTATAGCCATCTCAGGAATTCATGGAAGAAGAATTTAACTGCAGACTTCCTGATTCATAGCTCAAGCTCCTGGGCAGCTGTGAATGGTGCAGTGGGGTGGTAGCAGTTGCCTGACCCCCCCAGTCGGTGGGTTCCTGCTGCTTACCTGGAAGGAAAGTGGAGTGGAGGGCAGGAGCTCCTACGATTCACTAGCTATACTGATACTAATAATACCATCAGAATAGAGATTATTATTCACATGGCAGTAGTTTTGCATATATTTCTTTACCTGCAATATTTTAACGGCGTGCCGGAGAACTCACTTCCATTTGATGATGGTTCTGAACGATGTTCAAAATCGTACACTAGAAAAACTGATAAACTTGCATTAACGTAGCCAACCATACACCTGGGAAACAAGAATTTTTCCATTTAGTACATTCAGTCTTTTAACTTCAGACTTGTTTCAAAACATGGCATGTTGATGGGAGCGGGGGCAAGGAACACTTCCGTCTGTGAGCCAAACATCTTAGAAACAAGAGTTAATAAAATCAACATTCCAGCCAAGTGTGACTGATGATCACTTATGGATCAGTATTACTAACACTTATAACAGTTTTGCAAGCAAAGCGCAACCGCCGACTTTGGGGAATAAAAACTCTACTGAAGTACTGAAATATTTATATTTTATATTTCTTTCAGCAAAAGAATGCCACAGTAAATTATACTTTGTCCTATCTTGGTCCTGAGTCAGCTCCGAGAAGACCTGCATATTCCCACTTTAAAGGCAAGCTGGCATGAACAGAACAGGCTGAAAACCCTTACACAGTACATTTCTAAATTTCTCTCTCTCCATTGTGTTGTGCTGGCAAAAGAAAGGAGACAGGAAAAAGCAAACCTTCGAATGCCCTGCAGTGATACACAACTTTAGGGAGCCTGACAACTTAGAAATCAGACCCAACTCATTATGGAAACAGAGCATTTGTTTCCTCTCCAACATATACCAAAGTGCCAAATCCTTGACAAGCTAATGAGTTAGTAGCGCTGTCAATCACAAGTTGTAACTTTAACTGTTCATTTTCTGCCACTATGACAAAACTACAATGACGCCCAAAATAGAGCAAAAATATAACATCAACAAATTCATTCCTGTGCATGAAAAAATGAAAATGTAATACATCTGAATGTTTAATGGAAGTTACCCTTTGTGAAACGTGGCTTAGCTCACTAGGTTAAGGTGTTAAGGCATCCAGCAGGAACACAGTTCCCAGCACATAACGCCAATGAAACGAAGGGTAAACTTTTGAAATAGAAAAATAGCAACAGCATCAGTACTATGTCTTTCTGTCTTATTATACACCACACTATGGAAGCTTCAGTCACCTCTGTCTGCATTAAAATTATCACGGTATGGCTAAAAATTGCAGTAGTAGACCCTAAACATATGTTCTGGAAAAACTACAGGAAATGGCAGGAGACTCTCTTTCCATTCCTCAAAGAGAGCTTCTGGGAGTAATATCTTATTGTTATATTTATTGTTTCCCACAAAATATCAAACAACAAATCTTTACTTTGCAGAACTTATAATAGCATTGGTACAAAACTTTGTATTGCTGTAGTTTTTCCCTATTTATTGCCGCATTAGGCAAAAAGACATTTTTTTTATCTCGTTCCTTATGTTCTTTGAAGCCAAACAGGAGTACAAATGGCTGGATGAACTTTCAAGAGATGCTTGTGGAAGGCACTAAATTATGGAGATCTGGGCACAAGCCATACTGACATCCCTTATGTTTTTGAGGCATCGCGGTACTGCATTTTTCACCAATGCAATTGCCACTCAAGAGGCACACTATATGGAACACACTGCTGAATCTCATTTGTTTATATGTGCTACATGCCATCGCAAAGGGCAATACATACCTGGGAGGGTCTTTATCACAAAACTCTATGGCAACCATCACTGCAGTTAGTTGTAACTGTGCAGTGCTTGAAAGTTCACTCTTAAAAACAACAACTCAGGTACATGCATGTGTTAATCCAAGTTAATAGAGAGATCATCCTCTGAATTACTTTGCACAAGGGTGAATAAGAAACTGCAAACACACACCCCTCAGATAAGGATGTGGCTGTGGGTACACCACAACTGCATTTTCCCTCCCCATGAATAATAAAAGTTGCATGGGAAAGGCCGTTTAAGTTAAGCACAGGTGCCTACTAAACAGCAGCATTAAAAAAAAAGCCACCCAGTTGTTGGAGGATAAAACTTCCTTTCCATAGGTCCACTCCCACCCAGCTGATGGGATAGAGAGAGAAGATGATGAAGAAGGATACCAAGCAAGTTCTGTAGGATCAAAGTCTCTCCCACTTATAACAAAAGCAGCACACTGTGGGTTTGACTGGAAATCCCCAGCAAAAGAGTAATGCAATAAGTAGAAAGGTGGTTACAAAAATCATTTTAAAAAATAGCCTGAGAAGTCATGGAATCAAGAAGCTGAAGTGGTGCTATTATTACAGGTTGGGGGCATGTACTGTGTGCCTCCTGAGCAAGCAAGAAGCAACAGCATCACACAAAAAATGCTCGTGTAGATTGGGCCTGGGATGACCTTACTTCATGTTTCTATAATTAAAACTTACTTTTGTCCAGCTTCCCCTTGACCTGCGCATGGTCCATATTTGTAAGCGTAAACAAGCCGAGGGATAAAATCCGAAGTTACAGCAATAACAAATGCATTTGTGATAACTGAAAGAATTCCTATGCCTTCCAAAATTCCATACCAGATTCCTGTGTAATAAAGAAAATTCTGTGTTAGTTCCAGGAACAGCAGCAGAAGTAGCATTTCAAATGCAAATACAGTTGCAACTTATTAGTACAAATCCCATATAACGTTGGTTCTACATTTGCAAAGCATCTGTCTTTTAGTGCGGCGGCAGCTATGCTTTGAAACTCTCTGCCTATTGACATTAAGCTGGCGATCTTGCTATATTATTTTAAATATCCACTGAAAGCTTTTTTAAAAAAACTTTAACGAGGTTTATAGGCCACTTAATCATAAAACTCTCCAAAGAAATAAAATAAATAAAAACATTTACTACTTAATAGGCACATAGGAAGCTGATTTATACCAAATCAGATCACTGATCCATCTAACTCAGTATTATCAACACCAGGGGTCGCCAGCCTTTTTGGACCATAGGGAACATTTTGAATTTTGAGAGAGTGTAATGGGCAGCCGATACCATAGCTAAATGATGTGTGGCAAAACACAAAATGGCCATTCTGTATAGGACTTTGTAACACCAGTATCGTGAACTTAGCATGGTAGCTACTGTATTTTTCCGTGCATAAGATGAGGTTCTTTTATTTTAAAATTATGCTTAAAATTGGTGGGCATCTTATACATGGATAGTGGAGAGGTGGGACAGGCGATTGGTGGCTGCCGCGAGCAGGAGATTGTCAGCTATGTTTTTGTTGGTGATTGGTGGGTTTGGCAAGGTCCACTGGCTATTTGCTGCTGTAGTATTAGGGTGGGTGATTGCCGCTTGCTAACAATTGGTTGGTTCATCACTGTGCATGTGATTGGCTGTTTTGGTCCTGCGGGTGAGCTATTTTTGGCAATTCCACCCCCCCCCAAGTTAAACAAGTCTGGGCAATCCCCCCCGAAAAAAGCTCAGCAACTGTGGGCAATCCCCCCCCCAAAAAGCTCTTTAAGCAGTGGTGTAACATGATGGTGATAGTCTACCCTAAAGAGCATTCAAGTCTCAACATTTTGCACTAGATGCAGATTCTGGGGCAACCTTAGGGGCAGCCCCACAGAGGGAGCATTACAGCAGTCTAACCTAGAGAACAACTGAATGTATGAACAGATTGTGGCATTGAGCAGACACTTGAAATTCATAATGGTAAACAGCTTACCTATATCTTTGGCTCTAGAAGCTAATGGCCGCCTCCACTGTGTAACAAATTTGTATGCATCAAGCCGGATTTCAATAATATTGTTAAGTAAGGCCAGAAGTGGAGCAAGTGGAAAAGCTGCCACAAAGATGGTTGTGAATCCAAACTGAAGAACTGTGAAAGGGTGAGAATGAGGGACACACTCAGCCATATGCTGGAAAACAACCCAAAATTAGAGTGCTGACTTTGGATATATCTGCACCATTGATCTATCTTAACTTGTCCCTTGTTATCAAAATTTTCGGCATATTTGTTCCTGAGCTTTAATGAACATGAGAGGCAAATGGAAGACCTGGGTTCCCACTATGCTTTCTGTATGGTAAATTTACTTGTTTTTTAACCCATGACTTCATTGAGTAAGGAGAAGCACAGGCAATGGCTAACCAGAAGCCCTCCAAATGTTGTTAGATTCTAACTCCTAAACAGCCCCAGCCAGCATGACCAATGGTCAACGACAATGGGACTTGTAGTCCAACGAAGTCTGGAAGGCCACAGGTTAGTGACTCTGGTGTTGTGCCTACTGTTTCAAGTAGTTGATTTAAGTGTTTAAATACCCCTGCCAGCTGCACTCCAACTTACGACTCAAAATTTCAAGCTAGATCCAAAACACATTGCAAGGCCTTGAGTGTGGGAGATAATTAAAACAAGAATTGTTTTACTCCACTGCAGCACCTTGTGCCGTATTGTTGACTCCATATGGAAGTGAACAATCCATTCCCAGAACTGGATGATTGTCCTAAAGTAATAGACTGCAACTCAATGCTCTCCATATATTTTGGACTACCAACTCCCACCAGTCCCAGTCAGCATGGACAATGGTCAGGTATGATGGGAGCTGTAGTCCACAACATATAGAGGGCACCTGGTTGGGGAAGGCTGTCCTAAGCTATATTTGTTCTAGTCTAAGGCAATAATAATTTTATAGACTAAATGCAGTAATGCTTCGGATTGTTATACTAAAATAATACATTCTTGTTGTTTGGAAGTAGCGGAATGAAGCATGATATACAGTGGTACCTCGGTTTAAGAACAGTCCTGTTTATGAACTATTCTGTATAAGAACTCCGCAAAACTGGAAGTAGTGTCCCAGTTTGCGAACTTTACCTCGGTCTAAGAACGGAATCTGAATAGTGGAAGGGCACCGGCGGCAGGAGGCCTCATTAGGGAAACGGAACAGATTAAGTTCATAAACCGAGGTACCACTGTATAAATGACCGTGATGAAGCAATTTACACATAGAGTTCTTCATACTCATTTCTAGATATTCATCAAAGAGTCCATATGCATTCATAGGCTGAAGGTTGTAGTCTTTCTCCCACTGTGGGAAGCTTGCTTTTCGCAGTGAACCGTGCTCCTGTCGCAATCTTCTTCTGGTCCACCAGTTCTGAATTAACCTGCATATGTAGGAGGGAAATGCCATTTTTTCTAACCAACTGATTTCAACATTGTCATCTGCCTCTCCTCCACCATGCCACACTTGTGTTTGCAGAACAGGACAGTTAGTGGGTCCACTCTACTCCTGTTAGTCCATATACCAGATATCCTGCTGTTTGGGTATCTGCACACTATTTAGATCAATAAGGTTATATAAGGAGAGGATGAAAAATGCTGGAAGGTTTGCAGGCATTCAGGTGCCATGAGTAATTCATAAATATCAGGCACAAAGTCTGTTATGTGACAACCTTCAGGTTCCACAATAGCCATTAAAAAAAATAAGTGGGGTTCGAGTCAGACCAGTCCAAATGCAATTTTGACCTTTGTCTCTGGTTTTAACATTTAAAGCCCTATATGGCCTAGGACCCTCGTACCTACGGGACCGCCTCTCCTGGTATGTCCCACGGAGGAACTTACAATCTTCAAACAAAAACATCTTGGAGATCCCAAGGCTGTGGCTCTGATCTGGTGGAACACTCTGTTACAACAGACTAGGGCCCTGCGGGACTTGACATCTTTCCGCAGGGCCTGCAAGACAGAGCTGTTCCACCAAGCCTTTGGCCAGGGCACAGCCTGACTCCCTCCTTTGGCACTCTTCACAAAACTCTAGCCCAATGGTTGCCATCAATTTGATTTGAATTAATCTTATAATTAAATGATTTTAGAATGTTGTATTATTTTATTGTTGTTAGCCGCCCTGAGCCCGGCTTCGGCTGGGGAGGGCGGGATATAAATAAAATTATTATTATTATTATTATTATTATTATTATTATTATTATTAAAAGAGATTGAACAGCAAAGTTAGTTAGAACTCTTAGGAAATGTTACAAATTAACACACTAAGCAATTCATGACATAGACATGTTTTTGTGATGCACAGCTGATTGTTTAGATTAATAGCCTTTGTTGAACACAAACCAATGTTGTTACCTCCAGATAATATAAAAGGAAGAAAGAGAATACATACACGTTTTAGCCTGATTGATTGGTTTGTGTAACTCCCATTGCAAAGGACAGAGCTAATTGTCTGAACTAATCAGAAGAGGAAGCGTGTTCAGATGTATGGAGTTCCTTTAAAAAGGGTGTATTTGTGAGGACTGAATGTTCAGTATGCTAGGAAGCAGAGATAAGTGGGGAAGCTAATAACTACAGTACATGTTGTCTGCTAACAAGTGAACCAAGTGCTGATGCAATAGGTACAACTCAGGACATTATACAGGAAGCCATAAAAGATTTATAAGTTACTCTGTGCAACATACACAGCTGCCCTTACTTGGAAATAAATCCCACTGAAATTAGTGAGACATCCTTCTTAAGTATACAGGGCTAAGACTGGGCTGTCAGTCTCCAAGCCAAAAGCATGGTTTCTAAAACATAGATGTATAAATCAGCTTACCTATTTCAACAGGATTTTAACTGAAGCACTACTAGGTCCTACTACTTCTAAAATCAGCAGTATTGATTTAGTGATGTAAAATATTTCAATCCATTTTCTATATAAGGAGTTTTGAGCTATTCAATTATTTGTCATTTTGATGTTGGGTATTATTTATACCATTATGTTTCAACATGTGTATGTTTTAATCAATTAATTACAACGTATTTCATTTTATTGTATAAAACACAGGTGAATGCATTCTATCTGCTCTTCTCAGAGCACTTTTCCTCCTATCTCTGTTTTTGAAGGGGGGTGGGGAGAATGAATTTTATAGTACTATATAAATAATCCGCTTGCAAAACCATAGATAACAAGGCAAACCTATCTAGCCACCAATACACGGGCAAGCTTCTCTTTCAGATACTCCTTTTGTAAGGTCAAATCTTTCACAGAATAGTCCTGCTACATTATCCTTAGTAGAATGGCTATCAGACAAATACACGAATGAACAAGGTGCATCACATAAAAGACACTTGCCAATCATGGTTTAGCACCCCATCAGTTAAAAACAAGGATTTTTAAAAATAAAATCCCACAGTTACTTACGGGTAGCCTAGTTCCATGAAGTTGTTCCAAGTCTGCTTTAGCACCATTATAATACCCATTTGCATACAGAGATCTATAAGGCATCCACTAGGGTGGCACTGTAGGGGGAGGAGGGAGGGGCATGGGAGCAAATAATGGGCCGTTAAAGAGTAAAAATAGCTTGCATATTAAATTTGTATTACAAATCATGTTGCAAGTTCAAGGTTCAGTGACAATGTAATCCTATGCATGGTTACTCAGAAGTAATTCCTATAACAGCCGCAGGGAACCTCCAATCCGCAGGCCTAATTAGGCGCAGCAGGCCTTGTCATTTGGCCCATGAGGCCATTTTGGTCAAGCCATGTCCATTGGCCGACACCGAATGTCACATATGGAAGGTTAGGCTGAAAGGGATTTCACACACGTATGCACATATCACATTCACACCATAAATTTAAAGCATGTGGCTTCTCCCAAATAACCCCCAGTGTCCATTAAGGGCCCTGGAAATTGTGGCTCTGTGAAGAGTAAACTACAAATCTCAGGATTCTTTGGAGGAAGCCATGTGCTTTATATTGTCTGGTGTGGATATCTAATGGCTGGTTCAAATATTCAGTTGCTGAACAGATACATTTCTTCCACACAACCATTCATAGAAGCCAACTCCTAGGGGCCATGGGGGCAATTAAATAATTGAGGGGGCTGAGCTGCTCCTGAAGTTGATGGACATTCCCATTCAAATGGTGTGTGTGCACTGCATCATGTGATCGATTATGCAGGGCGGGGCTTACCTGTGTCCCCACAGTATTTTATTCAAGTTGGCACCCCTGTCATCATTATCACCTTACTTGTCATGAGAACATTCCAGTCACCCCCAATTTTACAAAAAAGCACCTCAGATAAATGGTAACATCTACTACAGTTGCTTATGGTGGTCTCCCACCATTTGGAAGCCCCCAAGGATACACTGCTGCTGATCCCACTCCCCTAGGCCCCCTCTTCTGCTGCTCTGATAAGCTAGTGTCCTCCTGCTTCTGCAGCATGCTATCCACGGCCCCCATGAAATAAACATGGGGGTGCACTACACAAGAGGCCCACTACCAAGGGCCCCCACAACCCGGAGTCCTGAATCTCTGTGTGAGGTTCATAACATGCAGATTGGGTGCTTTCAGATAGGTATTTCTTTGGTGGGATTAGTGCATGCATGTTTTCCAGGGTCCACGCAACATCATCAGAATAAGAACGCCCACCAGTACTGAATCCAGATTTACCCTTTCCTTGGAAAAGTGGATAAGTAAAAGCAAGCAAAAAATAAAATAAAAAACCCAACCAGACAAAAAACCTGTTGTCTGCTTATGGCACCTCAACGACCTCTTTACAATCTAAGTGCCCACTGCCACTTCTTTTTGAGGTGTTAAGTTTTGATGAGGGACATGACTTTAAAAGTGTTGGCACTTTCAAAGGAGTGTCTCCCCTTGTGACAAGTGATATGGTAGAGTCATGTGAGAGGACAGGAACACCCCAGCAAATGAACATTTTAACTGGTTCTAGAAAGGGAGAACAAAATGTAGTAGGGTCCCACTTCTAGCAAAAGCCATGATGTCATCCTTTAAATTGCTGTTGTTGTTCAGATAGGGATTTTTAAGACCCTCAAAATATTCACAAGGTTCATTTGAAAAGAAGCGATTTGTCTATTAGCTCTTAAATTCCTCACTCAACGATACACTAATTTTTATTTGTTTTTATTTATTTTATATAACATTTCATTTCTGTTTTTAATTATAAAATTATGTAATATATTATATTGAATCACATATATTCTAGACATTCCTGTTTTCCAGAGTGAATCATTTAGCTGCCATAGGACAGTATTTGACCCTAGTTTGTACCAGTTGCAGCACTGTACAATATGCCTCAATACGCCACTTACCTCTTCTAGTCTCCATCTGTTTATCAGCCTCAAGTAGGCACCAGGGTGACCTGTAAATCTTCAACATAAGAGAAACCATCATCCCTTTTGTGTTAGATTTCTGATCACAACAGGAAAAGACCAAACACAATCATTCCAGCTATATTTTTCTAAGGGAAATGACATTAAATATGCATTTAAATAGCATTTCTAAATATGCATTTAAATTAAATTATGTCTGAATATATGAAAGTCATTATTGATAGTCAGCATAGAGAGGTTATCACTCTGAGCAAATGTTTACCCACAGTTCCTTTCTGGAACTTCAGCATTAAAATGCTTTGTACCTAGCTGGAAAACCAGGATGTGCAGTTCATCATGAACAACTCCTGTACAAGTGGTAAGTGTGGATATCAGCTATTCTACAAAGATCATTCATTACAAACTAGGTTGCCTAGAAAACATTCCTGATAGATTGTAGCTGTACTGGAATACTGATATTCTTGCTTGCCCTGAGCTTTTATATAATAATGGTTTCACAGCTTGAATGAAAAATAAATTTAAAATGCAACTTCTAGAGGATGTTTCAGCCCTGCTGTATAAATGCTTTGCAATAGGTGCAAATTTTCCATCCAACTTCCCTTAAGTAAATGATAAATCTTAGCTTTCAGGTGTTTGTAATGTACATTTCACATTAACACTCATTATCAGGTTCCATTAACAGGTATCATTGATGTAATAGACAGTTGAGAGTAAAAATGGAAAGTCTAAAGGCACTTAACATCTTGTACCCAGCAGCACAGGGCATACAGAAAAGTACATTAGGCAATCCGTATGTAAACTATGAGAATTCTCTTTCTTATCCTCTCCCCCTCCTCTCTCAACGCAATCATGCCAGTCTGCAACTCATTTTGTGCTTTACTGAGTTGGGTAAGGGGTTGTTTCTATTCTGTTATATTTTATTGATTGTGGTGTTTCTGTTGTTATATTTTATATTGTAATCCATCCTGGGATCATAAATTGGTATGATAGGCAGGGTAAAATTAGGGTCAATGAGTTTACTCCGAGTATGAAGATAACCCTTTAAATTTTAACCACTTTTTTAATTAACCTGGATAGCAGCAGAATTTGATAGGACTTCTGTAAAACATGATATCTTTATTATTTATGGTATATTTAACATAGGAGTCACCAATGTGGTGCCCTGCAGATATTGTGAGATCCTCACTGCCAACAGTCCCAGCCAATGGTATGGAACTTGGCTAATGGTATGGAATGATGGGACTCCAACAAGGTACCATGTTGACAACCTCTGCTTTAGCACTTAAAATTAACAGCAATTTCATCTTTCCACTCCATCTCCCTTGATAGTTTTCTACAGCTTCCCAGGCAGGCACAATGCACATTATTAACCTTACCTTCCAAGAAAGAATGCTATATAAAAAGTAGAGCTGTTCAGATTGACAAACTGAAAAAGGAACATTTTCAAAGTGAAGCTGTTCTCCCACTCAGATTCAGTCCGAGGTTGCTCTGTGAAAAAGGGAGAGCAGATTTTAAAGACATGTAGTCAGATTTAATTGTCTGATAAGAGTTATTTATTTATTAAAAACTCTGGGGAGCTTGCACTGTATTTGCAAACAAAACGTTTGATCTTGCAGCCCAATCCTCATTCAGATGCAGTATGTCTGACTCCAGTTGCCTGAGAGCAGTAGCAAGAGAGGGCCATTGTCCTGCTTGCGGGCTTCTTAGAGATGCAACTGGTTGACCACTTGAGAAACAGAATAGAACTGCACAAAAAGGGCCTTTGGTCTTTCTGATTCAGCAGAACTCTTCTTTTGCTCTGATAAATGGTTACTCAGACATAAGTCCCACTCACTTTAATGGGCTTCAAAGTTTGAGGCACAGGATTCCACATTAAATTTAAGAACCAGACAATGCAAATTTTATCAGTATGCTAGCAAAAGCAAGGGATGCTTAAAATTCTACTCTGGGATCCTCTATCTGCTTTTGTAAAAAAATGTGACAGATGAAAATGACTGAATTGTAAATTTGCCAGAGGATACGCATTTTGTTCTGTTTCGAATTGCCAAACAGAAAGACTGCCTGGCATTTCCATGTTTATAGAAGTCTTGTACACTGGGTTCACTTCTGCTGTATACTGTAATTAAATTGACAGAATGTGCTCTAAGACACTGGATTATAAATTCCAAACTGACAGTCGGTTTGGAGAGGACTTTTCTTCTTAATGTTCGTTAGGGTGACTGGGAGACCAACACTCCAATTAGGACATAAGCATGTGAACCAGCAATTCAAACACCCACTCAGGCATAGAATATGCATGCCACAGAGACCCTGGGGTGAAAGGAGTGGGAATCAAGCTTGAAAAATAATGAAACATCATATTTGCCCTATAGAATACTGGAGGGGAAAATTCCAAACCACAATGGAGTCATTTTGCTACAGCTAAAGACTTGAGTGGCTTTCTGTCCCAGGATCGTGGCTCTTAAACTCTTTGTATCTGTTGTGGGATCTATTCTGACAGTCAACTCTGCATAGGTAGGTGATGGAGTGTGTTGTGCAATATTGTTTTCCCCTTCCACCCCCCCTGATATTCAGTATACATACTGGCTCTATGAACAGGATTAGTGTGTAAAATACAAAATTAATACATGAGATCCTATGAGATATGCCAGGGACTGAATCTGGAACCAGGGCTGGTTCAAGACTTTTTGGCTTCCCAGGGGCTAACTATAAGGTAAAAGCCAACATCCCATCCCTACCATGGCCAGAAGTCTACTGGAAGAATGGATTTAAATGTTATCCAATATGTTGCTTCATTGTTATTATTACTTACCTAAATTTGTAAGAAAAAGAGCAACCTTTTCATACAACTGCAACAAAACAAGAAACAGCATCTAAACAGATTGTAATGTAATAACATAAATTGCATTTTTGAAAAGAACAACCCTCCCTCCTCAATCCTTCCTCATTGGTACAATGACTATTATGTGAGAAGTACTTTTTATTTAAAAATGAACTTGGGTTCTGGCTAGAACTATTTCAAACATCCTGGTGGACAAATGTCTCTTGGCACTTACACTGTGTCTATGTCTCTGAACCAGGAGAACACACCCAGAGCTGCTTTGGAAGAGCATTAGAAAGCAGGGTATAAATTAATTAAATAATAAACAAATAATTTAAAAGCTAAAATCGTATCAATCAGTTGTTGGGTGGGAAAGCATTATTTGCTAAGGATGTCAGCTTTTGATAAGGTTTCAGGTTTTCAAAAGAGTTCCTTGAGCCATGGGCCATCTAGCCTTGGAAAGGTTTATGAAAGCTGACTTCCTTCCATACTGCTAAGGTCCCTTGCTAGATTGAGGGATATGTTCTGTATTGGTTATTCCTCCTAGATCTTTCAAATGCTAGCTGAGATTTTAAAATCCCTGCACCTCTTTCTCCACCACTGAATTTTGTCACAACAGCACCACAATATTCGGGGTTCACTTATTTTCAAATGTATGGAAAGCAATACTGATATGTGCACCACAATTCAATGCTGTGTCCAATGGGGCTTACTCTCCAGGAAGCGTGTGGAGGGCTGCAGCCTCATAAGCAATTGTTTCTCTGAGATAAAGGCAGTGACAATTTCAATGGAAGCTCTGCAGTTGTCTTAGGGGATATTGCTTGAATGTCCTTTTAATCAAGACATCTAACCTTGTCAAGACAAATGCATACAAGAATAAATTAACACCAACTGTATTCTCTTGCACATTAATCTCTTTGTTGCTCTTAAACTTGTAGTTGCTGCATTATTTATTTAGAATTTTACTGAAAGTCCTTTCAAATAACATGTTTTCTGCTTAGGCTAGAGCTGAATTTGACCATTAAAAAAAAGTTGAAATGCGTTATTCTTTTTTAAAAAGGACAAAACTGTTTGAAATGTACTCCAATATTATTATCTCTACTTACAACATTCAGTAGCATGATGATGCAAAAGTTGATGCATACAGCAGTCCCGGTAGTTGCAACCTGAGAGTTATTCCTGATTAAAGCCCATTTAAAGGCAGCAAAAGTGCTGACAGTCACGACACGGTAAATAACAATGCCAAAAACAGCAGCAATCACCACACAGATCTAAAGGGGCAGGGGAAGAACAGATAGAACAGGCTGAAAATCAATCCGCTAATAAATTTCCTCCTGCAATTGTTAAGAAGTGAAGTCTAAATCCAAACATTCCAAGGATGACCCAGAAATGTATGCTGATTTTCTCAAGAAGTTTGAGACACTGGTGATGTATGACGTGTGTGGGCTATGGGACAATTCTGAAAGCTACTTGTTCTTCTTGCATGTTGGATTGCTTCCACATCTTAATAGAATGTCATCTTCTTGTCCTGTGTCCAAAATACTAAGTCTGCAAAAAGCCAATTAAATCTAGCCATATAATTTCGTCTCCGTACAACAGTCCTAAATTATTACAATTAACCACCAGCACCACCATTATCTTAATCACACTTAGAGGGCTTTCTAGACTGTGGTGTCCCTGACATGGAAGACCCTCCCCAAGGAGGCTTAGCTGCTATCTTCTTCAAGATGCCAAGGATAAACTTCCCAATTTGCCCAGCATTTTTTTAGCTTTGCTGACTGCTCAGTTAGCCATTGTTTCAAATATATTACAGCTGGGTGGTTTTTCCCCTTTAATGAACTATATGTTTGTTTGCTGTTGTTTTTAAAAAGAAGTTTCTGTAAGGCACTTCCTATTTATTTTATAATGATATTTTTTGAACTAAATAAATGTGTCCACTTTTCCACTCTATTTTCAAAATACAGGGTAGAGCCTATGCCTTGGAAGGAACTTGAAACAATGCAAAATATGCCATAACCAGAATTGCAACATTCAAGCTGCAATCCTATACAAATTTACCTGGAAGAAAGCCCCCACTGAACTCAATGGGGCTGTCTTCTGAGTAGACATCTATACAGTGGTACCTTGGGTTAAGTACTGGATTCGTTCCGGCGGTCGTTCTTAACCTGAAGCACCACTTTAGCTAATGGGGCCTCCTGCTGCTGCCACGCCACCGGAGAACGATTTCTGTTCTCATCCTGAAGCAAAGTTCTTAACCTGAGGTACTATTTCTGAGTTAGCGGAGTCTGTAACCTGAAGCGTAGGTAACCTGAAGCATATGTAACCCAAGGTACCACTGTATTTTATATTTATGTATGTTGTAGAGGATTGCAGGGACAAATTTGCATTTCTCTAGATGGGAACTTCATTTTTTTTTTCTCCTCCTCTCAACAGCAAAGTTACTTAGGCTTTGTGAAGTCCTTTCAGAATGTTGACAGTTTCACACTTTTTATCTGAAGGGTTCAACTAGGCTTTGTTTCAGCAAAGCAATTAAACTAACAGTTGCTTAATTGCTTTTCTGATTAAGGCCAATTTAGAAACATGCTCAGCTGTTCTGCTGAAGTGAGACCTTATGCTGAGCACACCCAAACCTCTTATGATGACACCATGATGTCCGCTTCTTCTCAGAGGAGTCAATTAACACTAATGCTCAACGATACAAAAAGAACTCAGGTCTCAAATGAGATCTTCGAAGAACTAAGTGAATACCACTGATATAGAAATGGTCTCTAGTCCATTGAGTAGGCTCAAGTGTATAATGTTTGCAAAGTGCTTTGAGACCTTCAGATGATGAAGTACTTACTTAAATGGAAAGCATTACTACTGTCAATATGGGAGATGAAGCAACAAAAGCAAGGACAGAGTGGTTTGCTGAGCTTCATTTCCTAGTAGACAGAACAAAGCAAGCAAGCCCTCTGGCCTTTGCCCCTTAGAGAAGCACTTCAGCTTGTAAACTTTAGAAAACCCATTAATGACTGTGGTTACAATTACTATTACATGGCAGCTTGAAACACCCATCTACTTCCTTGCAAGAAAACACTCTGTTTTGGGCTCTTTTAATGCTGAAATGCCTTTACAAAATGTAGTTCAGCTATTTAAGCATAAGTAAAAAAAACCCTTCAGAAAATTGTGATCAAGTATTAAAATTGAAATAGTGAATTGTTTATCAATAATCCTCAAGCCAATCCTCTTCAGTAACACAACTAAAATTAAGGTTGGCTTACTCACAGTCCTGAAAAAGAAAAATTAAATTTATGTTACACACAAATGCTTAATACAGCCATTCCAGACATGACGGTTTTCCTATGCATGAATATATTCAAGGACAGGGAAATGGGCTTGTCTGCGTCATGAGAATTGCCCTGGCAACTGTCTTAAAATCTGGGAATGCAAGTGGGCTGCCTCTTCAACAAATTAGGCACATTTTCTTTCAAGATCAAATCAATATTATTTTGATCTGTTGTTGCGGGGCCCCTAAAAGGCATGGGGCTCATAGGCCGGTGCCTCTTCTGCCTATTTGGTAATCCAGCACTGAATGCATCATGCTCTAAAATAACCTAATGTGTCCTGTACATAATGTGTCCTGCACGTAAGGTAGGGAGGAATATGTGGTGGAGTAATTTGAATGTGAAATCTCCTGTCTTTATACTAAAGTGGCATAGTCTCATGAATACTCTACTGTATCAGTTGCTTTTTCTGAATATGTTAGTAACACCTAAGTTTTCCAGTCAGCAGAACCTTCTGGCAGGTAAAAGTTTCAGGAACAGCATGCTAAAATACCTTTATACAATGGTTGCTTATAAAACAACTGTGTCAGACCGTGACACAAACCATTTTAAACATCAGGAACAGCTTAATAATATTATGAACTCCCCCCATTTTGCTAACAGAGATGAGAAAGTCTAGTTTTCAGACAATTCAAAAGGAATTATATTTTTCAAACCATAAAAAATATTCCAGATGCAGAAACAATAATTCTGCTGCATTTATCTGCAAATGCTTGATAAGGCTCCGGTTTTCCAGATATGGGATTCATTCGTTCTTTCTTGGAGTACTTGGCTTCAAACTGGGGCCGTATTTCTTCCTAAAGAACATATGAAAAATTTGAAACATAGAATTAGACAAAGTCCTGTACAGCAAGCCCCAGGTTATCAGAATTTTGTCAATATTACATGATTTAATTTAACATGAAAAGCAGTTGAGATATATCTGCTGAGAAAGTGCTTTCTGCTGCTGCCAGAAACTAAGGGTTTTCTATTGCACTGGAATTCCTTCCTAACCTGAGAATAAAAAATATTATTTAGCAAGTGAGTCAGAACTGTAGGATCACCGTCTCTTCCCACATTCTGCCTCCAGGTGGAATTACACAAGCTAGAAAGATACAAGCAACATACTGAACAGACTAACTTTGGTCTGTGTGATCCTGAATAAATTCTGGATTGGGCTGCTGCCAATGAGGAAAACAGGAATGTCACAATTCACAGCTCAAAATTAGGCTCTGTGGTAAATTAACTTATTTATTCCTATGAACAAAGCTATTAAAAGATGTATGAAGAATATTCACAAGATCACACCAGCAAATTATGTAATATGCTCTGCTGAGCAAGATGAGAGGATTGATAGCAGATGCTAGCAATTAATAAAAGCTTCAATAAACTTAATTCCATTATATACCTCAGCAGAAAATGAAACATATGTTCTGTTTCTGGCAAGGAATGTTGTATTTACTGAGTAAAGTATCCCTGACCCAGATTAGGTCTTTGTGCCCTCCGCAAATCAGCCTACTGACATATTGCAGGCTCACAACAAGTCTCCTGTAAGCCACCATTTCATAGGTGGCAAGAAAATAGCCCCTATCTACTAGACATGCCAGTTTTTCATGTAAAAATTCTCTGCATGGAGAAGCACTCAGCCATGCAAATCCCCCACCTTTATTCGAATACTGGAACAGCCTTACAGTGATTTAGCAAGCTGTAAATAGTACCAGGCCCACACTTATCCCTTTGCCCTTTGCCCTTTGCATATAAACTGCTTGCATATAAACAGTCCTGGTCTGTTTAAGCTAGACTTCCCGGTTACATCCGAAGCAGGGAACTCTGGTTTAATGTAAGTTTACTAACCAGTATTGATTGGTGAACTGGTATTGAAGCAGAGTTCACAATTTTGGATATTACAAGGAATTCTGGTTTAAATACAACAGGGTGGAAGGGCCAAAGACAGTATGCAAATGAGGTGAGGGAAGGACAACTGCAGAATCCCGATGTCCTTTCCTGGCTTGCTAAACCATGGTTTGGCAAGCTGATATCCTTATATCCAGCATACAGGCTTGCCACCTCAGGGAGAAATAGGTCTAAGACTTCACAAAGTTGCCTCGCTTTACCTGTACAGCTGCCAATCAATTTTATTTTAGGAATTGTTGCTTGGCTGATTTCATCCACCTGCTGTGTCAGTGACTCAGCTAATGTAAAATGCCATGGCCTAGAAAGGCTCCGGAAAGGATGCAAGGGAATCAAACTCCATGCTGGGATAACTCTCTTTCTTTCTCTAAAGCTAAATCTGTATTTTGAAGCCAACTTAACTAAATATTCTTCCTACTCTCACCGGTAAAGCAGCAGCATAGACATACAAACCTCCTCTTCTTCCCAGTCTATCAAGTCCCAGTCGTAGGCAATTACTGCTCGTCTTCTTTTCCAAAACTCCAGGAAAACAGTTGCTATAGTAGAGAAATGGAAAGAAATATTAACAAAATACCACATTAATTTATCATCTCATTGTAGTTGAATAAGGGTACATTTTATTTTATTATGCAAACAGACATATTTTCTTTTGAGGAGCAAAACGTACTACTTTTGTAAAACCACTTGTCCTATGTGAATAATGCTTAAGCAGTCAACTTATTTCTCAGTGTTAAAAATAAGTAAAAACAAACAATTTTTTAACTGCAACAGGCAACCAAATGAGAAATTCTGTGATGGCTGCGTACTCCCCCCTTTCCAGTTTGGAAGTACACCTCTTGATTCTAAAGATTAGCAAACTATTACATTAAGAGATTTTCAATCAAACATATCACTGAAAATCTATTACCTGAATTCTGTATCTGGAATATCAGGATTCCAGCTGAGCCAGAGATGCTTTGGGGGCCCCACACAGCAGCCCACTCACACTGAAGACATGGAGAAACCCACACCAGTACAAAAACAGCCCGAAGAGATGCCCTGCCCATCCTGATCCCAGCCTTGAACCCCAATTCTCTCCCACCACTCCCAATCCACAGAAACAGATGGGAAGCCCAAACTTGCTAGAGGAGTGCCCATTTGGCAGCCAGGCAGTGCTATTAGCAGGAAACTATAGGGGGAGGGGGGAGTCTAATTTACCCCGGATGGGGGAGAAAACACAACTGCAAGCCATCACCCAGCTTCCGATAACAATCCTGCAGAGGGCCAGATGGAGCAGGGCTAGGTAACATGTGGTCATCTAGGAATTACTGAGCTGCAACTCCCATCAACTCTGACCATCACTTATGCTGATTGGGACCAATGGGAGTTGTAGTCCCAAGGCCACAGGCTCCCTAGTCCTGCAGTTGAGGAAGTGACTATGTAAGTCCCTCAGCCTTCTCTAATGTTCCAGCTCTAACTCTTTTTGAGAGTTATTCATGAATGACATTGGAACATAGGAGGCTGTCCTATACTGAGTCAGACTCTACATATATCTAATTCAGAGTTGTCTCTGCTGACTGGCCATGGCTCTTGAGGCTTTCAGAGAAGACTGCTTTTCAGTCATAGCTGGAGATACCAGAAAGTGAACTTGGGATCTTTCCCATGCAAAGCATGTGTTCCACCATGGAGCTTTGCCCCCCTCCCCTGCAAAGCACACTGTCTAAATCCTGCAGATCTAATATTGTTCCTGAAATAAATGTTGCGTCTGGACGTTATCGCTTGAGCAAGGATTTGACTGTGTTTGGCCACAAAGGCCATAAATCATGCAGAGCCTTTCATCTCAGCAGGGTATCAGACAGAAAGAGCTTTATTCTTTCAGAAAACATGAACATTTGCTACTTTCCAGAACATAAATCCTCTACATTAACAGGATTGTGGACTATGTTGGCAGACAACTGATTGAGTGCCATGGGCCACATTGAAACATGTTGTTGTTGTTAATTTAATATTGAGTTCAAGATATCAGTAGTCTCTGACAATCTATTGCATGAACATGATGAACAAACACACTGTCAGGAAAGTTTATAAATCAGAAAGAGTGACCTACAAATGTGAGTGGGGTGGGGTAGGGAAATGAGCCCACAGCACCATTAAAATAATCAAGTATTTAGAATAGAATAAGATTTTTAAAAACAAAAAAGTACTGACATAACCTACCTTTAGAGCAGAACTTACCCCACACTGCCATGAAAACAGCAAAAAACACAGTAGCCCCATTGTCAAAAAGATGTGTTACCTGTGAAAAGACAATCAGGTTCAGCCATTGATTTTGAATATTCTATTCAAAACTATCGTTTTCTATTGTGTAAAAAATAAGGGATATATCTTACTCAGGAAATTTGCTTAAACTGCAAAGGGTTAGGCCTAACATCAGGATGACAAACATTTATTAGGAGAAGTTTCCAATATGCTTATGATTCGGCTATCAGTAGCAAGCCAACCCTTGGGTATGTTTTTACTACCAGACCACTATTTCTACATGTCAGCCCATTTGTAGCCTACAGTAATATATTCCTCTTTGTACGAGCCTTTCTGAAATCATGCAGTCATTAAGCTATCAAAGGGAAATCTGCTTGAACTGTTCTCCTGAGGGGAAAAAAACCATAAGACCCTGACACACAGGGAAGCAATTAATTACACTGAGAAGATATATGTGAATTAAAAGCTCAAGACACAAGTGTCAGCTGCACAAAAAGACCTCATCAGACCCTCATGCAGACTGGCTACATTTCCTGCTATCATACGAAGAGTTGCATGACTGCAGAGAAGAGGCATGCTTCCGTGATTTATTTTAGAATGTATAAAGATCACAGAGGAAAAGTACAGAATTGCACCATTGAACATAAAGGGTAAGGCTGTGCACCAGATCCAAGCCAAATTCGAGCTATCTGAACAGATTTGGCTCTATCCCAGTTGAGCTGAGACAGTCACAAACCACTGAAGGTGGTGTTGGATGACCCAGGGGAAACTGGGGCTGTCACCGGGTGGGACATCAGGCAGGAAGGAGAAACATAATTCTGAAAGAGAGTGCCATGAGGGATTTTGGGCTTACTTTCCCCCTCTCTCCTGGCTGGGGGTGAGTGTGAAAGAATAATAGCCAATCTAACCTTGTAGCAAGATCTGGGAGCACAGAGAGGCCCTATTCTGCTCTATGTGAGAATCCAGTGCTATGGCACTGGGAAACTTCATTAAAAACCTAAGGAGAATCACTATCTATTGGAGGGTTAATGCTGTGAGCCCTTCCTTCTTATGCTCACACTGTATATATGTGTGGATAAAACCATATAGAGACACCAGAGTTTGTAGTGACCTTCTATCCAAAGCAGGGTTTTTAAACCTGTGCTTCACAGACCCTTAGGGGGTCTATGGATGAGTTTCAAGGGGTCCATGAAACAGAAAAACACAGAAAAAAATAAGTTCAAGGGGTCCATAGCTTTCATCAGATTTCCAAAGGGGTCCGTGACCCAAAAAAGGTTAAGGACCATGCTTCTAAACTAGGAAACCAGACCTGAGGTATGGACTGTCACTTCAAAGTTCCTCAGTGCTCAGAGGCTGAGGCAAACCACAGCCGCTATGTTGCAGTGATCAGAGTGTTGGGCTGGCACCTGAGAGATCAGAGTTCAAATCCCTACTCAGTCAGGAAGCTCACTGACCTTGGGCCAGTCACTGCCTCTCAACCTAACCTACTTCACAGGGTTGTCGTGGGGAATAAATGAGGGAGGGGAGAACCATTTGTGCCACCTTGAGATCCTTGGAGAATAAGTGGGATGTAAATTAAATAATATTTTTAATGTAACAATACCATAGTTTGTCCTGCTTCTATCAGTAATACTTTAATTTCCTTTTTTTTAAAAAAAACTTTTTATTCAAAATTACGGTAAAACAAAACATATTATCCAGAAACACGTAATACTTTAATTTCCTAAGCAGAGGCATCACCCTTGAAGGAGTTGCACTCATTTGCACCAAAGTTAAACGTAAAGTGTTTGGAAGTTTTAAAAAGGCAAACAATGTTTTTCATGGTACTAAATTAAACACTGTTGCTGTACGAAGTCAAAAGCATTTTTAATTTTTTAATATTTTTTTTACCTTGGCATAAACACAGCTGTCGGACAACCTCATGAAGGGGCAGTATTTATCACATATAGGGCACATTATAATCTCTGTAGCTTGGCAGACTTCTTTACTGGAAAAGAGAAGAGATCATGATTAATAGCTCAGTTTACAACTAATACGCTTCAGAGTGCTTTCATAATTTGGGCAGTGGAGTAGTGAGCAGGAGAAAAACAGGACAAACCTAAAATAAGCCATTTTTTTTTTACTTCAGAAAAAGTTAGTAGTAGTGGTAGTAGTTGTTGTTTAAGAGCTGCCAAGGAGGGTAAAACAAAAGATCAAAACAATACTGGTGTGTGGGAATGTTAAATAGCAACTGAATACATTTATTTATTGAATTGAATACATCTATTTCAGCTATTTGTATAATATTTAATCACTAAAGACCTCCATGCAATGCTTGCTTATATCAAATATATTAGTAGCCATGTTTTGTTTTCACTTCACCTGACTTGGCAGTGGTTCAATGTGGCTACTCCATACAGAAAGACAAAGAGTCCA
Organism: Podarcis filfolensis; assembly: GCF_964270895.1. Lineage (NCBI taxonomy): Eukaryota > Metazoa > Chordata > Lepidosauria > Squamata > Lacertidae > Podarcis > Podarcis filfolensis. The sequence goes on along the minus strand of NC_139612.1, from coordinate 42,064,169 downwards.
ACGAAGGCAGCTGGGAAGAGCATTCCTGTATACCAGCCTAACCAGGCAAAGTACAAGCCAATTTTCTCACCAAAGTACCGTCTGTCAAAAACACAAGGCAACAAAGTTATGAAGACATCTTTAATAGGATTGAACACTGGTTCTTAACATAAAAGTATATTATTCAGAGACTCAGAAGAATGACATTTTACTTCCATTAAAAACAAGGGGCAATTGTTGGGCTTTGAATGGATGGTTCATCAGGTCTCTAAGTTAAAACCCAGCCAACCTATCTACTTGCATTAACTCCACACCTTGTATTTTGTACTGTACAATGTCTTTTTGTGGGGCAGGTTGGCATGTTCCAGTGATCTTCCTTGAAGTTCAGGCTTTACTTGCCAAATGCAGTCAATTTGTTTTTGTATTCCTCTGTCAATCAGAAGGTCCCTTGGGTCTTCTGACTGAACTGATAAACTTGTAACCGTAATGTGGTCTTTTGTGACAAGGACAGCAGGTTGGCAGTGTAAAAACAACACTGGCAACAGCTGCAAATCTGTCTTTGCTGCATGAGAGAAACTTCTGGCCTAATTGTTTGGCTGACATACTGAATAGCAATCTGGGTTCGCTCCAGTGCAAAAGAAAACTTAAAGTCTATGGGATTTACATGGCCTACATGAATCCAAGCCTATAATTTAAAACTGTAAAGCAAAGTAGAAGCAGAACACTCAGCTAAGATTTATTTATACTGCTGTTCTCCACTCCCTAGGATAGGTGCTTTTTTATTTTTTTTTGCTCTCTTGTTTCCTTCAGTACTTGAAATCCCTGCCCAGTCCTGCAGCTGCAAGAAGCAGTGCACACATTGTGACTTCTGATACCAATGAGCAGCTGCTTCCAAGACCCCAAATGATGCCAGTGTTAATTTATGCATTGCAAAAGGACGAGGAGCGGGTGTACCAAACTGCTCTCTGTGTATGAATGGGATCCACAGGGCCTCTTCACTTGTAGTTTTAAAAGAGCACAGCCAGTAATGATTTTATTGGCATGCTTTATGTGAACATTGACACAGCTAAACAGTATCATTCACATCATGCTACCATTAAAAAAAACTGACATCACCACTGGCAGAACAGTAATTCAGACGAGAGCTTGGACTGTACTGAGGATGATCAGATCAATAGTTCCATCTCTTTGCTCTCCCAGCCCTGTCAGATATGACTGTTGGGTATTATTACTGAGAGATGCTGAAATGCACTTTAGCCACCCAAAGCCAGAAGAACAATCAATAGAGAATGACTGAACTTCATGGGATCATTCTCACTTCCCATGAGACCTGCTTTGGCAACTCTGCCTCATTCCTACCCGTTCCATCAGATTGATGCCTAACACACACATAAGCACTAAGGGGCTGCGTAACCATGTTGCCCACATAAGCCTGTTCAGGACGTACTGTATGCTTGAAGAGGCTCTGGGGGAAAGTGCTGTCTGGTGCGTGTCCTGCATCAGTAGTTACCTGGCAGCAGACACTGACAGTTCTCTGACCAGCCCAGGCGGCTGGATCTCCCTGCCATTTACATTGCCCACATAGGGACACTCTAAAGCTTGATAGCTAGATTCAGCTCTCTGACGTTTGGAGCGCTGGGCTGGATTTATTTAATGGTGGTCTTGGGTATTTGTCAACAGTGGGCCCTGAGAGTGGGTTCTCATGCTGCCCAAGAATCCCAGAAACTGATACTAGCCCCAAGCGTAGGCATCAATTCATACTGTGAAGAGCAGGGATGGAGGACCTTTTCCCCCAAGGCTGCATTCTGTAATAGGTAACCTTCGGGGGGGGGGGGTGTCACATGCCAGTGGTGTGCTAGCCAGAGGCAAAAGCAAGCAGAGAAACAAATGCGATTCTCATATTTGTACAATAGGCTACATTCCAGGCATGCAGAAGCCAGAGGTTTCCAACACCACCCTCAGTACTTCTCCATCCTCTAATCAAGCAAGCAAGAGACATCTTCACAGTTCGAAGGTACATTCTAGCCACGCTAATGCAACTGAGGAAGATGAGCAAGGAGTAAAGGGGTCCAGTCTGGGGATCTGGAGTGTGGCCTGAGAGAGTCCCATGGGCAGGACAGAGGCTTGGAGGGTCCCTGAAGTTCCCCACCCCTGGTGCAAAGTATGTATGAACTAGGAATGGGGAGAACCACAGCAGCAGACCCCACTCCCAACCTATGTGCATTTAACTTAATGCCTGCATAGAGTCGATACATATCTGCCAAGACTTTTCGCAGTTGTTCGGTTAAGCTGTTCAGGCTCCCTACTACACCCCACCAACTGCACACAGTTCGCATGTCTTCACATAGTAATCTGTCACTTCCTATTCTGTGTGTGCCAAAGGGCTTTCAAAGATCAAGCACCACGGACAGAGCTCAGTTATCATACGATGCAGTATCTATCAAAGAAAACCAGCTCAGAAACTGGGAATATTAACACTTCATAACTACTACCTTGGCTAATCTTACAAACCCGACACATCATCCCAGGTCCGACATCAACATGCACAAAATTAGGCAGACATCAACAGATGTCGTCTGCTCTGGAAATGTCTTAATTGCCAAGTTGATAGTGCTGCCAGCAGGCAGGCAACTCATTCATGAGGATATAGGTGAGCTACTGATAGGCTCTAACATTTAGGAATGACTGCTCTGCTGCAGACAATAACATGTGCAATTTCAAGTGAGGAAATGCAGCCAATTGAAAGAGCTATTAGTTTTTATACCCTTTTGGGTATTTTGTTTGTTTGTTTTGGAGCTTTTCCTGCAGTAACCTGTAAACCAATTTCAGGTGGAGATCATAAAGAGATCATCCAGAACCTTTAACAAAAGTTTTTGATACATGTTTTATAGAGAAACTACACATCACAGCATCCCATGGGGACATCTATTCAGAACTGTGCAGATTATTCACACACATTGTTTGTTTGCTTCTTTCTGGCAACTTTAGTGGCCAGCTGGTGTAATTAAACCAAAATTAATGACTGTTGAATGTGCCAGATTAATGGCACTGCGGAATTAAGACTTCAAATTTATTGCTAGAGAAAGCAGCAGTTGTACAAGCTTTCCCAGTAACAATGGAACTTGAATATGATCTGGTGGTATTCACCAGCGAAAAGAATACGGGGCAGTTTATTAGCTGCTTTAATACCTTGGTATCTCTGAATAGTGCCTGTGAGATCATGGACTGGGTAATGGGTATCATACAACAACTCCCACAAGGGGCCACAGGAACTCTGCAAACATACATCTTGATTCACAATAGGTGGTTTGTGTACATAATGCATTAAAACTTTTATTGGGGCAGCAGGGAATCTTGAATCTTGGTATTTCATGAAAATCTCAGCTTCTTCTTTCCACATAAAAAACTTAAAGCCTGCTACTCCATGGCCAAACTTGCATTGAAACTAAAGCAAATTAAAGGGAGGATTTCAAGTGTGCTGTGTTGAGTCATCTTGAGTATGTGCCATTGTCACATGTCCCTTGAACTCTGGATACCAGGAGATATGAAGATTTAACCATGCTGCTCAAGTCTGATGGATATTTACCTTGGGTGGTGGCACAGATGACCAGAAACAAATGTCACTACTAGAGCAATTTGCTTGCTTCTGAAGCAACTTAGTCACTATAAGCACTTATCTCTGTTTTTCTAGACTAATGGATAAAAAGAATCAATATTGTGACATGAAGAAAGCTAAGTAAACAGAAAACAAAAAGATGGACTGCAGCAGCTCAGAGACTAATTAGTGTCATAGAACAATGTATATTTGCAGCTACAAATGATTTTCAAAAATTACTCCCAAGCGACCCAGAATCTTAGTCATCTACTAAGGCAGAACTCTGAAGTTAAGTCTTAGCTTTTACTATAATAGAGTAATGCATTTGGAAAATGGTCAGTGTGCCCAACATTATTAGGCTGCCAAATTCTGCATGCCCCAAGAGGACCCTTGTGAGATTTGTAGGCTAGGTATTTTAAAAAGCACCCTTGGAATAAGGTGAAAGATTTCAAAAGGAAGAGTACTTCAACAGGCATTTAGGAATCAAATCATGTTCTGCTTTGTTGTATTTTCCAGACAGCACAAGCACCAGGTTTGAAAGGAGTCCCTCTATTAGTATGCCCTGGCAGGCGGCTGTAGTGCCTGGACCATGTTCTAAACATCTTGGGTGGGTGGGTTTAGCTGCCACTTAAATTTTTCACAATGATATATTGCTGCTGTGTGACCTTATGGGAAACTAATATGATGCTTGGGAGCAGCTGCCCAATACAGCCTGGAGCACTGCACTGGGTTTTTTGTTTTTTGGGGAGGGTGTCCAGGGCACATGTAAGCAGTGGGCCCTGGTGGGGCACTATGATCCTGGCAAATGCCCCAATATGCCTGGTACTGACACCAGATCTGTTTGCAGAAAAAAATGCAGTCCAAGAGCAATCTCCTATTGTTGTTGTTATCCTTCATTTAAAATTATTCTCTAAAATAACTTCATATAGTTACAAATATACTTTATATCAACCCGGCATTTACTGTAAAATATTTAATTTTTTTTTCTTTTAGGAAATCAGTTTTAAAAACAAATGCAGAGAAAGCAAATCTCCTAGCACTTGCTATATTTTAGAAAAATGTGTTACTGCTGTACTATATCATTTGCAGACTTTCAGACACCATTCTCAGTTACAGTATCTTCAGCCACACTTTACTCTTAAGAATTGGTGGTGGTCTATTCGCCTGCAATGCGGACGCAAAATCGGTGATGAAGGGCTGGAAGGGAGGTTGGCCATAGTTCATCTTCAGCACTTATATGCTGGCATACTAAGTCTCTTATAGTTGGGATGTAAGCCACAACTTTTAACTAAGGATACTGGGTAGGACACTTTGTGACTTCATACTGCAGTCCTTAAGTGGGCAAGATGCCATCTGGGGTGCCAATGTGGGTTTTAAAAGTGCCAGAAATCTAGTTGTTGTGACTATAGGAAAGAGTAATACTTAGCACAAGTCTATGACTCAACACATACTATAGTAGTTACTCAGGGTTTCGGAAAGTGGTCCCCTCTCAGCCCTATCTGGAGGTGTCAGATCTTGGGAGCTTTTCACGCAATTTATGTGCTCCACCAGTGAATACCAGCCCTTCTCTGCCACTTAACAAGCTGATTTAATTCATCCAAACACACCAAAATATAAAAAAATGAAGAAATGGTTTTTAAAAGGTTTTACCGTACAAGATCCAAAGGCTGGTATTTATACCAAGCTCCCCACGAAGCCCAGCACTCATAAAGTAGGTGCCTGTGGTTTTCTGCCCCATGAGTTCTTATGGATTTTTTACTTCTGTAACCACCCTAAAATAAAGGTTGTAAAGGAGAAATTAGTGAAGAAGTATTCATTAGAATAAACATACTATCCATGTAAGCAAACACACACACACACACACACACACACACACATTCATTTAGTATTATTTTCACACAAATAAACAGCATATTGCTATTCTTCAGATTCCAATTCCTAACCTTGGGTCTACAAACTCCCAGAAACTTTTGAAGGAAGATAAGAGCACTCAAAGAAAGCAATTCTAATGTTTGCAGTTTCTTTTCTAATGGAAGTTTTTATTTTTCTGGGCTTCCAGATAAGATCTTAGCATTAAGGTTGCACTGTATATTTCTTAGCAAAGGCGCACAAAAATTAGCCAAAAAGAACAAACAACTTTGCTGTTAGATATGTTTGTAACCTTTTCTTACATGATTGTGCAAATCCCAAGACATGTACTTTGATCTATCATAGGATCAGTGATCACAGAACAGCTGTTTTATACATGTTAACATTCACATGACCCTAACAACAAAGTATGGCAGGGTTTGGAAATATACGCAGGTAACCTCACAGATTGATTACTACTGGACCAGCCCTCAAAAACTTTGTAACACTTCAGCTAATACTGGATGCTGTTGTTTACTTTCTTATAGGAACAGACAGGAAGGAACACATAATAATACCAGCACTCCTAAATTTGAATTGTTATAGGGTCACCCAGGCATGATCACTTTGGGTACTGTTGTCCTGCTGTAGGAATAAGGATACCAGAAGTTGGAGTCCACTTTGAGGAAGGTCCAGAGACCAATGCAAGGTCAAACTCCAAGGTCAAGTTTGGTGAGGGAGGCAGTTAATGAAATAACCATAGTCCAGTCACAGGCCAAGGTCACACACACAGGAAAGTCAGGTTCACAGCAAGACAACACAGCTGACAAGAAGCTGCAGTACAGAAGCTGCTCCAGAAACTTTCCTAAGGAACTGCAGGCATTTATCTACGAGCCTGCTAAGCCCCACTCTAGGCACACCTGGTGGTCGTCACAGCTATCTGAGGAGTTTGATCTACTAATGAAGAAGTAGCTCCTCATGAGTAGCATGTTACTCTCAAGGAAGTCTTGGCTTTCAGATGAGCACTCCACTGGTTCTCCACTTTGCTTAGTTGATGTTCTCTTGGGCTTGGACGTGGCTCAGCTTCTAGCTCTGACTTTCTATTAGGTGGGATGCCATAAGGCCTGGTGCTTCTAATTTGGCCTTTCTGCTGCCTGGCCTAACTTCTTGTTCTCTATGGTCCCCTTCAGGGTGTACCAGGCCCTCCTCTGAGGAGGATTCCTCTAGAAGGAATTTGACATCTGTTTTGACCTCTTAAGTCACACATGGCCTCTCCTGAATCTATCAACTTCACAAAATGTGGTGCTCTCCAGATGTGACTGGCCAATGGTCAGGGGTGATGGGAGCTGGAGTCCATCTTGGGAGAACATCGTTGCCTATCCCTGATACAAACTGTTCTCTGAAGTCTTTTAACAAAGCTCTTCTTGGAGATTTGTCAGACTCTATTGTACAATAGAACGATGGTGTGAAAATGCCTTGAGTCTCAAAGGCAAGTATTTCTACAAAATACTTGTACCCAATCCAGCAAAAAACAGGATTAATATTACTGATGATAATTATAGTAAAAGTCATCTAGAGACTATATTGTGTTTGCTAAGAAAAATAATAGGAAATAATACCTCATGAAGAGGAAATGCAGCTTCATAGGAGCCATTAGTAAGCAATCGATTCAGACCTAAAAAACAAAAATATTCAATATATAGCATGCAGGGTTGGAATGACAATAATGCATTAGAAATAATACAGTAACAGCTGAATGTTGGAAAAGGAACAGCAAATTCTTTATAACACTTTATAAAGGTGTGGTAACTGTTGCAGAGTGGTACAAGCACTTTTGAACACCCACATTTCTCAGAGCTCCTTGTGAATTGCTCTTAATTTTGTTAGGATAGCTTTCAGGTATCCTATCCTATCCATCCTATCCTATCCTATCCTATGCTATCAAGTGCCTGGGAAGTTCAGGTATCTGTCTAGTAATCTTATCAAAGAATAATATGAGTGCCAGCCATGGCATCTCTTAAGATAAGGGTAGGGAACTGCATGCCCACAGCCTGAACCTGGCCCCTGAAGTCTTTTCAAAAGTGGCCTGCCAACCACCTCCCACATTCCACAGCAGTATGGGTTACATTGAACAAAACAAACAGCAACTGCCACAGTCTATCTCCAGATAAACTCTGGCATTGCTTAGGATTTTGAAGAGTGCTCCAGCATGTTCTCTGCACCACAGCAATAGCAGTTAAAACTGCAGTACTAGGATCTTCAGCAGCAATTGCAATCACTTATTCAATAACTGTGGGCTGCATTTTATTTATTTAAAATATTTGTATACTACAATTTCATTATAGATTTATAGATATAGATATAGATATAGATATAGATATAGATAGATCTTGAAAGACCTACATTGGCTCCCAGTACGTTTCCGAGCACAATTCAAAGTGTTGGTGCTGACCTTTAAAGCCCTAAACGGCCTCGGTCCAGTATATCTGAAGGAGCGTCTCCTCCCCCATCGTTCTGCCCGGACACTGAGGTCCAGCTCCGAGGGCCTTCTGGCGGTTCCCTCACTGCGAGAGGCCAAGTTACAGGGAACCAGGCAGAGGGCCTTCTCGGTAGTGGCGCCCGCCCTGTGGAACGCCCTCCCATCAGATGTCAAAGCGATAAACAACTACCTGACATTCAGAAGACATCTGAAGGCAAAGTTCAGGGAAGTTTTTAATATGTGACATTTTAGTGCATTTTTCATCTTTGTTGGAAGCCGCCCAGAGTGGCTGGGGTACAAATAATAAATTATTATTATTATTATATAGATATATAGATAGATATAAAACAATAACTGCTATTCTGGAAAATAGTTAAGAAGTCCAGATGACAATAAGTCCTAGTGCTGTTGTGGTGCCCTGTCAGTCATGCCTTTGCCTCTTTGCCTCTGAGGAGTGGAGGGTGCCATTTACCTTGTGTCATAGCCCAGTGCTGCAGTGGGAATTGAATTAGCATTTAGGAGTAGAAAGGTTCTGTGAATTTCATTTCTTTCGGTTTCCAAACTTAAATTCAGTTCACGTTTCTGCAGCAGATTGCGGATTTATTTTATTTTTTAAATCCTCATTAAAATCTGCATTTTAGTTCAAATTTCTCCTAATAAACACTTTTTTTTGTATGAAGTTTTGACTAATGTACACATTTTTGTGAGCTATTTCTCTTAAAATAACACATTTTTTCTTGTTATTTTTGTGAATATATTCATACACTTTACCCAATATATGCAATATTGTAAACCCAGTTTGGAAAACTGCATTGCAAAATTTGGGTAAGTGCAAATTTCAGAGGATGGCTGTGTTATGGTTCTCATATTGTTTCAGAAACCACAATTTTAATAGATTCATTTGCAAATGCAATTAACTCTCTTCCCAATCCTGAGCACCCTCATCACTTTTCAGATTGATTGACCAAAGAGGTGAGGTTGTGATTTCCCTCCCCATTAAAGCATTGGGATGCATATGGATGTTTAAAGCTACCATCCTACTTACTTGGAGAGGCTAATAAGCAATAAAATCTGTTGCTGTCCCACACTTACCAATTTTATTTTTTCCTTCTTCGTATTTCACTCTCTGTAAAATATGATGAACAATTCTACTTCTTGTAGCGTTGTTGAAGAACGTGTCTTTGTTGTGGATGATGAAGCTATTTTTGAAAACAAGCACAAGCAAGATAGTTATTGCTCATGACAATACAAGGTGTCACTGACATAGCTGACAAATCAGCAGTAGAACGTAAGTAAAGAATTAATTGAACTACAATATGAAATTTCTGCTAAGCTGGTTTATTTGAAGGACACTGTATATGAAAGATTTTTTAAAAAATAATAACATGATCTTGTGGTAACAGGGCCAGCCCAAGACATTTTGGCACCTGAGGCAAACCACAAAATGCCACACCAGGGAAAAAGGGGTTAGAGCTAAATGAGGAACAAGGGCTTGGGGATAAATGTATACACAGTTTCTGCTGCCGCTATGAATCCTGCTGCCTGGGGCAGCTGCCTCACATTGCCTCATGGGTGGGCCGGTCCTGTGGAGTTCAATCTCAATAGAAGTAAATAAGCTTCAGTAAAGCAGACTTCACAAGTTGGTAGATTGAACTGGACCTCTGCCTGTCCAAGGCTGTGGTCAAATGCAACAATTATGGAATTTAATGAGCTGCATTATTCCAGGTCAAGCTACCTTTCCATTTTGCCCAGTATTGCCTACTCAGACTGGCATCAACTCTGGCAGAGAGATCTGTCTCATCATCTGTTGCTACCTGTGGAGATACTAGGGACTGAACCTGGGACCTTCTGCATACAAACTATGTGATCTGTCACTGAATGATGGTCCCTCTCCTACGTAAGTTCCAGGTACACTTATTTAGGAGTAAACATCATTGAATGCAGCAGGATTTTTTTGAGTAAACATGCCCGGAATAGGTCTTCATACTTGTGATCACCGACTCAGACATGACAATAGCCAACATGAAAATTATGGATCCTACCAAAAATCTTGGGGTTAGAGTACAACCTCACTTCCTGGGTGCCATGGAGGACTCTCAGATGCCTAATGCAACATAAACAATGTTTATGCAAGGGATACAGTGAAACATCCAAAAGTCAGATAATGTATTTTGAATGACAGGGGATTTATTTTAATTGTGCCCGATTTTAAAAATGAAGCAATAACATTGCACCTTTCCTTGTTACTTGCACTTCCTAAGAGATGAGTAAAACTGGAAACTTGGAAATTTAAAAATGTTCTTGCAGTGGCTTAATAAGGCAGAATAAAGGCAATGCACCAAACTGTCATCTAAAGAATAGCCTTGAACTAACAGGACTCCAGCTGAAAGCCAGCCAGCCAATTAATTTCTTTTGATACATTCTCTGTTGGATACTTTCCAGGTTGCAAACTTTAGCTTGAGGCCAAATGTAATTTTACCCTTTCATAAAAGTCCACGCAACAACTCCTTGATTTACAGGAAGGTCTCCAGATGGACAAGAGTAGATTTTGGCCTTTATTGCAAGGTCATTAAGGGTCATGATGACAGGCCATTCACACAACTAACAATTGCATAAGTGTTTTTAAAGGGTAAATCTGGAACTCCCCCACTCCCGCAATACAAACAGCAGGAACATGGGACCCAGTCTGGATCAGAGCAAAGGTGCCTGCCATTTACTTTTAAAAATCACTCACACTGTTGTGTGGGAGGCATTATGTCTTGTTTGGCCTGAAGAGGTGAGCCTTGAGATGAGCAATTTAAAAATACACAGATCCCAGTCTCATGCACTGGCCACCTATTTGTAAGGAAATCTTGTCCCTTATAATTCCCATTGAAGGATCTAATGTCATATGCAATAAATGTACCACAAATTCTACTAGGAAACAAAATACACCACCTTCATTTTCTGTTATTAATTATTAGCATTCCGAAAGTCACATGCACTCCTAAAACTTCCAGGGATAAAGTAATTCAAAACTCAATCTAGTGTTAGAGTTGTTTTTTGTCCCTTCATTACTATATATAGACATAGAATTATAGAGTTGGAAGGGACCCCAGGGGTCATCTGCCCCAACTCCTTGGGATGCAGGAATCTCAATCCAACCTCTGCTTAAAATCCTCCAAGGAAGGAGAGTCCATCACCTCCCAAGGGAGTCCATTTTACTGTGAAACAGCTCTTGCAGTCAGAAAGTTCTTCCTAATGTTTTCAGCTATATGATGATGATAATTATTAACATAATATGAAAGGACTGTATTGGGGAAAATTATCATTCAGATTAAGGAGTGAGATGAGAATTTGGGGGTGGGTGGGTGGGAGAGAGAAAATCCATGCAGAAAAGCTCAACATCAAGAGTTTCAGAAAATTCCATCCATATCAAAAGAATTCCACATAAACATTATCTGTTCATGTAAACGGACTTTGTGCATATACAACATGACGATAGATTGATTTTTAAATGCTAAGAGTTACATTAAGTTTGTGTCTTAAATAGTTGGTTTAGGGATGCAGTACAAAATACAGATTTTGACTGTGATGCAAACCCAGATGGGCGGGGTGTAAATAATAAAATTATTCTTATTCTCATGCTTATTCTTATCCGAACTTTAAAAGCATCCTCAAGTCTGCTGCTGTTTTAATTATTTTTATGCCATTTTACTGTTTTTATAATTGCATAGGAATTGTTGTTATGTTTCTACACAGTTAAGAGCACATTTCATGCAGAAAAGCAGGACAAAATGAAATGAATTAAACAAAAACAATAAACTATTTGAAGCTGTGGTGCATTCATGTAACACATCAATACCCCTTTTAATTTGTCAACTAGTAAATGAAGTCTTGAGGAAATGATGAAATGGCTGCAATGGCTGCTTACCCCTTTCTAGGGGGCCCAGTGGTTGTGGCCCCTTGTGTTCGGCCATCCTACCTGGCAGCAGAAAGCATATGCAGCCAGCCGTTCGGGAATTCCCACGGCTGGGCGGAGAGGTGAACTGCCCACCTCAACTCAAGTTCAAATGGGTCCATCAGAGGCCCCTACCACAGGGCTCTGCCTCACCCGGTCAGCCAGAGGAAATGATGCAAAGGGCCGCAACTGCAGCATTTGAGCAAAATTTCAAGCAGTTCAGTAGGGGTCCATCCTTACTAATATGCTGCTATCCCCAAAATAAACTGTAGCAGTATTAGTTCATCTCAAAATTTGTCTTCCTTACAACACTCACTGATGGATCCTTTGCTGACTGAATGGGGCAGTGTAGCAGTCATTCTCCTCCAGGTCTGGCAGCCTTTCCTTGTCCAACCTCATTGGCTTTCTAGGTAACCATCCTCGAAACCTGCTTAATTGTTTCTCGATTCTGTAGCACGTGAAAGGCAAGACAAAAGGAAACATAAAGCTAAACGTTAAAACCGAGGCGGGTACTTTCTTTATACATACAATCATACTCGTATGGACAACACAAGTTTATGGGGAAGTTACATACAAGGATTTTTCAGAAAGTGTTTGTTGCATCGTGTTTTTTAATTGATCTGTATGCTGTTCTGGGAACACATTCGGTTGAAAAGAAAAGTGAAAATGCTTTAAAGCAGTTTCAAGAACAGAATTGTATAAAGTACAGGAGAACCAATTAGTTTTAATTGCGTGTGATCTACAAAATCAGAGTGCTCACTATCAGATTAGCTTAGTCCTGTTTGATTCACTACAGATAGCAAAAGAGGATTCTGTGGACCAACCTCTCAAGGCCGTAAAGCACTTATTCACCTCGCCAAACACATTGAGAACTGAGGGGAAGGGAATAAGAGGTTCCCCTTGTGTGCTGGACCAAAGGCAGGGACACCTGTGAAATGCCTCTCTTCATACCACCCTAAAATTTGAATCAGAAGCTCAGGGCTTTGGAGATTGTGGCAAGGAAGTGGTAACTGATTCCTGGGAATTGAAATAGAGAACTTGGACCATGAGAATTGTTTTCTCCAAGGAACACAACTTTCTCAAACCTTTATTAGCCCAGGAAGGAAAGTCTGCTTTCACGCAAAATACTACCCAGGGGACTTATTGTGAACAAGCAGGATGCCAACAGAACAGTCTTTCCTGCCGCTCCTGTCTCTAATGTCCTTTCTGACAGAACAGAAGCACTTGCTACAATGCAGCAAATATCAATGAAGGCCAAATAAGCTCTTGCCAATTTCATTTTTAGTTTAATCATTTTGGTTTAATCTAAATTTACACCTTAATTGCCAAAACTATACTAAGGATGCTTAAGCATGAGGATTTCAGAAACCACAGTAGAAAGCTCTGGCAGCAGAACTTTAGAGAAATTAATCGTTTTGCTTCCATTTGCCACCCACTCATGTCTCACAGAGGGTGCTCCTTTAAAAAGCTGCTCTGTCAATTTGTTTCAGCAACACTGTCCTGATACGCTGCAGAATTTATGGACTCTCTGAAGACAAATAATACACCGCAAGAGCTGGAAGCACTGCCGGTTCTTAGATTTAATAATCTCCTTTCCAACAGGTGGAAACAAGCAGAAGTCAAAGATTGACAACATAATGGCAATGGAAACAAACAGGCGTTGTATCCACATGGAGATTTCTTTAGGGATTCCGAATCTGACACAAGGCCATCTGTGTCTTCAGCTTGTGTTTAAGGCAATATGCAAATAGCAAGTATGCGAATAGTTTCCTGATATATCTACTTTAAATGAAAAGCAGCCATAGGTGTTTTCTAGTTTGATATTTTGTTTGCATCAAAGTAAAGGCCTTTTATAGGGCAATAGGTATGGGACACGGGGAAAACAGGAAGGTAGGTCATGCATCTCCCACCCCAACCACTACAAAACTCCTGAATAATGTCTAGTTTGGCCAGAACTGAGACTGCACAAACTTGTTGAGTCATAAAGTCAACATAACCCAGTATGCACTGTTGATATTGGTTCTTTTGTGAGACACTGTTCCTAGTGTCAATAAGATCTCTACAGGAAATGGTGTTGGTGCCAGGAAGCAAATAGCTGTGATGTAATAGGGCAAAAAGCACCACTGCTTCCATATGAGTCATATAATACCAATTCACTGGTAAGTTCTTTGCTGCATACATCTCCTATTGTTCTGGGAAGAAGATGCTAAAAATACCATCTTAACTTCCTGGTAAAATTGCTCTAATAAGGGCATGGTCTGAAGCCACATGAGGCAACCCCTCCTGTTGAAGGTGAGTCTGGTAAGAAACTGAACACATACATAAGAAAATGAATAAATGAATAAAGAAAAATATTCACTACAGCATCCTCGTGTACAATCCCCTCCCCCCCCCGCACCAGTACCTCAGTTCTGCAATGATAGTTCCCTGCTGATCACACTTTTCATGTAGAGTAGGAGTGGGAAAACATTCAGCTCGCACCCTGGGCTGAGAGCTCCTATACCAGGCATAGGCAAACTCGGCCCTCCAGATGTTTTGGGATTACAACTCCCATCATCCCTAGCTAACAGGACCAGTGGTCAGGGATGATGGGAGTTGTAGTCCCAAAACATCTGGAGGGCCAAGTTTGCCTATGCCTGTCCTACACCTTATGACAGGCCTAGTCAATGTGGCCTGCAATTTCCATCAACCCCAGCAGACATGGCCAGTGAACAGGGATTGCAGGTGTTGTAACCTATCATGAAGTGCCAATCAATATTCATGTGCTGAAGAATATTCAGCTAAAACATTCACTGAATAATTTAAGGAGAAGTAGGTACAAAGGGAGAATTGTGCACTCCCACATGTACATACAAACCGATTTGCCTACATGAGCCAAAAATCCTCTGACTCAGATCCTGGGCAGCTAATGCCCTTCAGAGTGAGCAGTGCTAGGCAAGGAGTCTGACCTGAGCTTATTATATATTTCATTCAAACACTACAGGTGCCTTCATTTAGCATGGGGCTGGCTGAAGCAAGTTCTGCTGCATGACAAAGATCGCACTATGCATACTACAAAAGACAACCCATGTCAGCAGTGTCGTTTTTGGCAAATTTCCTTAAAAATATATTTAAAAAGCTCACTTTGTGTCTAGATTTTCACTTTTTGAAATATGGCAACCCTACTTTACCTGGAGCAAATGAACAAAATATCCATGTAATCAAAGGGTGAATAATGTAGTAGGATGAATAAGGCTCCAAAGAAGCTTCCACATGCCTGATCTAAAGTAGGTCAGGGACTAAGATCAAACTGTGAACCATTTATAGGCTTCAAGTAATGCGACAACCAAACCCAACTAGCTATTTCCATTATTAATTGTAAAACAGAAATGCAATGGCTGGGATTCAAAGAACTAGGGGCACCCATAGGTTTTGGCATGCACAGTGGATCTCTTATTTAGTTTGGGTATTGTGTTGTTATATTGCAAGCTAGTCCCTGCATTAGTAACTGTTCAAGCTTTAGTATCTATTACCTTGCCTTGATTGGTTGTTCCTAGGTAGCATATCAAATCCTGCTTAAACTAGTTATCAGAAGTAGAGAAGTCTCTGTCTGCCCTTGTCACTGCCACTGTGAGTTGCTGCCTTGAAGGCCTGACCACCTATTGCCTTTTCACCTCATCCACAGTCATCTCTTTTTTTCTCAGACTGTCGCTATTTTGGGATGGAATTCAATCACATACTGGCCAATTCAGGCTGCACAGTTGTAGTTGATTTGAAGGTCTTGTGCAAACCTGCTTACTCAAAGGACTGGGTTTTTGCAGTAAAGGAAAATAACAGGAAAATGCACTAGGAAATGTGAGATAACACTTGCTTTGAGGCAATGCCATCTAACTTCCCTGCAAACAAATAAAAACGAATACTCATACAGCCAATTTTGCCTAACCTCCCTACAAAGAAATCAGAATGAATACTAAATAAATAGGTCAAAGCCTTTTATTTTCAGGTTAGAACAGCACATAAGGCAGCCACAGGTTGCAAGGACCTGTGGGTACATGAGAAGCTACATTAGCTAAGCACAAGCTAAAACACTGAACTAAAAAGTAACATGCCCCCTGCACCTTCCTTTTAAAGAATGGGGTAGGCACAGCATTTAGCATGGTAGTTGGGCAAGCAAATGGGCAATCCTTGTGGGCTAAATAGGTGAGGTTGGAGAAAGAAGTGGGGTGCATGGCTGTCAACTTTTCCCTTTTCTTGCGAGGAATCCTATTCGGAATAAGGGAATTTCCTTTAAAAAAAGGGAAACGTTGACAGCTATGGTGGGGTGAATGCCAGTTCAGATTCAGATTTATTCCCAGCTGTAACAGGGGAAGGCAGCTGTGGAGGAAGTGTCTGGAAAAGAGGTAATGGGAGGCACTTCTGAAAGTTTGCCTAAGCCTCTATTGGGGGCAGATCTCCATGCCCTAACTTGCTAGGACCCTCCCTGGGAAGAGACATCTCTTGGGGTTTGGAATCTGTTACCCCCCACTCCACTGGGTTACTCCCCAGGGTCCTCCAGGTTTAACTCCCCAAGTTCCTCCCACTCTTCCTCCAGGTCTGAAAATGCCGCCTCCCCCCCCCCTGAAGACACTTCCATGGGAATCATGACACTTTTATTATGTTAAAACACAGAGTTACGGCACTTCACACAATGTTAAAAGCCTTTTGAATTGTTCTCTAAGCTAACTATTTCTCAAACCTCCCCCTGGAATGTTAGTTTGAAATCTGGAACCCAATACATCCAAGATTAATAAATATAAATATAAAATAGTCCCATTAAGGTCAAGCTATGATACATACAAGAAGTAAGTTCTGATCGTTACTGATTCGTTAATATGGAGAACAAAACCATCATTATTTACTTCCCTAATGCATATCACTGTGGAAGATTTGTGTGCTTATGGTTAACAGACTGCTCACGAGGCCTTCATTATGAGCTTTATCTTGCACTTAGTTACATTTTCTATAGTTATTCTGCCTGCTTTTGTTTGGTTTCAAAGATTCACCCTGCTTTTATCAGCTAGTCATTTCATCCTCTAACTGTGGGGAGAACTGCCAGATGCAAGATCCATTTGCAGAGGTACCAAGGGGATATTTTCTCACAAGGCAAAAAGCTGTGGGGCCTCCAACCACATTGGGGTTTAAAGTGCCCTAAACTCCTGAGTTCTGGGCTGTCTACACACCATACATTTAAAGCACATTATTTTCCCCAAAGAATCCTGAGAGCTGTAGTTTGTTAAGGGCGCTCAGAATTATAGCTATATGAGAGGTAAACTCTTTTTTTTGGGGGGGGGGTAAATGTGATTTAAATGTATGGTGTATATGACTGGATTGGATCTCCATGCTTTTTACTCTAACAAAACATGTATTCAACTCAATTTTCCAATTGCACAAATGGTGTCTTTGGTCCTAAGAGTCTTTCAAGTGGAACATACATGTTAGAACAAACCATGAGATGACAGTAATACCTTGAAACCAACAACAATTCAACTATCCACACACAAAAAATCATTGTAACTACTGTATTTGCAGAAACAACAGTTGATTATTTCGCTTCCCCTTCTCCTTCTGTGGTTGAGCTTTTACATCAACCATGGCCATCTTCTGATGAAGGAAAAACATCACTAACCTGTTCAGGAACTTGTACCGGCGATGCAGGTAATAGATTTTTCTCCTGGAAGAACAGC
The DNA here is from genome assembly GCF_964270895.1 of Podarcis filfolensis. Classification (NCBI taxonomy): domain Eukaryota; kingdom Metazoa; phylum Chordata; class Lepidosauria; order Squamata; family Lacertidae; genus Podarcis; species Podarcis filfolensis. The sequence goes on along the minus strand of NC_139612.1, from coordinate 42,046,626 downwards.
AAAAATGAAGCCAGTCGAGAAGAAAACCCATCGTCAGTTACAGTATGAACTAGCAAGGAAGGAAAGGAGATTGAAGATAGAAGCCTGTAAGAGGTGGAGGAAGAAACTAAAGAGAGAGATTAACAGACAGAACCATCACAGAAACCCACAAAAGTGTCAGGTATGATGGAACTTGAGGAAACACTTTTTTGTTCCCCTTACTCTTCTTTCTTCCGTTTATGTTCATGCATGAAGAGAGGGGCCTTTTTTCTTTCAAAAGGATCCTGGAAACTGATGGCAGCTTTTTGGGAGGCAAATGCAAATATAAATAAATTTAACGCAGTGATTTCAACATCAATAACTGAATGGTTAAAGACAGCATTTGATAAACCGCATGTGCTTCAAACTGGGGAACATACAGCAATTAATACTCAGGCTAGGCAAACCCTGGCACTGGGCAATTGCCATAACTTTACATGCAGCACATCTCTAAGTGGTGCTAGTGTTAGTGACAGTGATGCAGTTCTTCTCTAGGAGGTGGCATGCATGTGGTACAGAAGCATTAGTTATGTGTTTAGTAAGTGCTTTCCCCTTAGATAAAAGAGTGGGCAGACTTCAGGCTTGTGGGATCTACTTCAATTTCTACCAGAACCCCCAATATACACCAAGTGGAGCATGGTTTAAAGGGCATATACTTAGATTTGATTAATATGAACCCAGGAATTAGTCTTGAGTACCAGAAGTAAACAGAGCTCATGGTCCTTCTACACAAAAATTCAATTCCTGGTTACTCTGAACTATCTTCATTTCAGCAGTTATAATTTAGAGCTAGGAAGGTGGTCATTTTGTTGCTGCTCTTGGGGGTTAGAAATTCTTGCTGATCTACCCTGGCCATACCAGTAGATCCAGTTCTACTGTCTGCCCACCCTGGTATTAGTCAAATGAAATATAAGTTAGTTTTTGCATTTGTTTTATCTGTGCAAATGTGAAGCTATATTGGCTAGAATGCACATTTGATTTGAAAATGGCTCTTTCCTGATATCCATCCTGCTTTAACAATATTGTACAAATAGTACACAAGGCAAAGATGTTGGGAGTTGCAATCCAACAACATCTGGGGGGAGCACAGGTGTTTCTCCACCCCCACTGGTGTAGGGAGTGAAGTGCTTCTGCTTTTTTATAGTTCTGGTCTTTTGTCAACGAAAGGAAGTACTTATTCATAAAATATGTAATTCCCTACCATAATATGTATGGTATCCAAATGCAGAGATAATCAATTCTTGGGGTGAGAGCTGGGATCATAACCATAGGTCTTGCCAAAACTTCATATGACTACCAGCCCTTCTACATGGAATGTAGTTTCATAGGCTCTACGCAGAAGAGCCTAGCAATGTGCAAAAACCGGGAGGAAGATCAATGAGAACACTCCCATATATCCACTCCATGCAATGGTTATCCCCACATTTGGTCATCTATACAAGGTGACTTTTATCTTTTTAAGAAGATTAGGTAAACTCATTAAGGGTATTGCCCCATGGTAACTAAGCAGAACCTCCATGTTCAGAACTGGTATACTTTCAAGTAGCAGAGTTGGCGGGTTGAGGGAGCAGTAGGGTATAGCCATGACTTTTGTATCCTTTTGATATCTCGCCCAGAATTATCTGGCTGCTCATTGTTGGAAACAGAATGCTGGATCCGACAGACTTTGGTCAAATCCAGCAAGGTGATTCTTATTTGCTTAATATGCAATAATGTATTTAATTTACAAAATGCAGCAGCACCAGTAATAAAGAAAATATATTGGCAGAGAAAGTTCATAATGGCTGTTTAAAGAGCCCTGGCTATGGGTGCCATGAGATGTTACCCAAAATTGAGTGCCCACCATGCTTTCAATAATGAAACCTGTGACCACAATAAGACCCTCAAAGCAAACAGAAAGCACCTGGGCGTTTTTGTTTGGAGAACCCCTTGCAAGAGAAAAGATGCAGTGTGGCAGGACAGAGCTCATGGCCATAACGCATCCATATGAGGAGCCTTTGTGATGTCATGTCACAGGAGGGGCTCAAAATTTTCAATTTTCTTTGCACAGCCTGGAAAGTGGCAAACTGCACTCACCTGCACAAGCTGCATTGTGTTTATAATCATAGTACAGTCTGACAAATTTTAGTTTTCCTTTTGAGATTTAAAATATGGATAAAGACGACTTCGGAAGAGTGTGCCTTATCTTGAAAACTGAATCCACACTGAAATAGCTTTGATCTCTCCAACTTGTTAAGCTCTGGCGAGGGAGTTAATAGCTAAAAGAGCAGACTTTCATAACAGCTCTTGAAGGAGACATCAAGAGTTGCTTAGAATCTGGGAAAGCTGGTCACAGATTGTGATTGCTCAGCAAATTCTGAACTCGTATTTTTCTTTCAGTGTATATACTCTGCAAATTAAGAACACCAACATTTCATTCTACAGACTTACACTAATGTAAATCTATATAGGTGAAAAAAGAGTTAGGCTGTTTGAATATGTTAATTAGTATAAGCCAAACAAACATTATTTTAAGTTTTTTCTCTCTAAACAATATAATATAAAGCAGGTGTAAGATTTAAAAATACATTAAAATGCATGTTTATATATATTTAAAGTTCATATATAGCCAAATATACCAAAATTTTCTTAAATGACATTTTGAAGTTAATTTGGCCATTAGTATTATACAATATTTTAGCTCTGTGGTTTTGTTTTTTGTTTTTTGTAATATACAGTATTTTAGCTTTGTGGTTGTTGTTGTTTTTTTGTAAAAGTCATGAAATGTATTTTTCTTTGTAGTAGATGCTTAAGTATTAAGGTGATTTTTTCCCCCTCTAGCAAGGCAGCATACATACTGGCAGGCTACAGGTGTTGGATATGCCAGATACGTTCAACAGGCATGCACTTTTCTGTGCTGCCGTACGTACCTGGATCTTCTCGATTTTCCATTGTTTTCAAAGAAATGTCCATTTAAAAAACAGCAGGGCACGAGTATGCAGGGGGCTCCAGCATTGAAGGGGTTAAAGGGCCTAAGGATAGAACACCCCCATGAAAATAGTGGCACTGCTATATACCACCTAAATTTAAAATTGAAACTGAGTCAAAATTGTAGCCCATTAAAAAGAAAATAACAATCATTTGCATTTCACTTTCATGGTTTACATTAGCTTTAAAAAACTGAATGGCAAGCCCAAAGATATAACTAGACCTACCTGAAAGGCATTCTTACATTCATAAGTTCTGCATATTTTCCCAGTACTTCCCAAGGGGCATGCAGCTTCACAAAGATGATATCGCTGTTTGATAATGATGACTGCAACAGAAAATGGGTTAAATGAAGACTTGGTCACAGAAATAATAAAGAATACGCATGCACAGGCACGCACACACACACACACACACACACACACTTAGAGTGTTCCTAAATTAAAATACATTCAGGTAGAGATAAGGACATAGGCTGCAATCAGAACCTCACTTACCTGATCATAAGCCCCACAAAATTCAAGACGACTTACTGCTGATTAGACATGACAGGAATGTGTGATGTTATTCATACAAGAATGTACACCACACGATATTTCAGGACATCACACACAATAAGACCAACAAATGAGGACTGCTTGACATGAACTGGGAGTATGGAAAAAGCCTTTGTTGGCACCACTGATAAAAGAGTAAAATAAAAATGTCATGAAAAAGAAGTGGAAAAACTGCATTTCTTGCAATTACTGTGCATAATACTTAAAAGTGGCACAGTGGCAGTATGTGTTCATATGAGGGCTGTAATAAAATGGCTGGCAGGGAAGCATTGCTCAATGAAATGTTCTCATGATTCTTAGCCATGCTATTTGCTATTGTCGAGAGAATACTGGATCTGCAAGAAATTGGTAGTGGCCGCTGTGCACTGGAAGAGCACACAAAATCTGTGCATAAGATCTGAGGTTCAGTTCCTGGCAAGGATCTCAGATGCTGCCACCAGTTAGAGAAAATACCACAGATTCATGTGTTCTGCAGTCTCATATATTCAGTTGCTGTTGAAGTTGTTTGAATATTTATAATGACAGGTACCTTGAAAATAGGGGAGGGGCTACTGCTGCCTTTGCTAATAGGGAAATCAACTTTTTCTTTTCCTGTGCATCTAAATTGAAGCCTTTCTTAATGTGAGAATTTCTATGTCTGCATGACACTGAATGAGTTTATAAAAGTGACTGTATCACAGAAGACAATAAACAATAAGAGCTGCTCAATCTTCTGTTATCTATGCTTTGGTGAACTCTAGGTTAGATTACTGCAATGTGTTATACATAAGGCTGGCTCTGAAGATGGTTTGGAAACTTCAGCTGGTGCAGAATTCGGCAAGATGGTTTGAGCATATTACAACGATCTGGGCCTGACTGCACTGGCTGCAAATTAGCTTCTGGGCCTAATTCAAAGTGCTAGTTTTGACCTATAAAGCCTTAAACAGCTTAGGACCACAATACCTCAAAACCCGCCTCTTTCTATATGAACCAACGCAGACTCTGTGATCATCATCTGAGGCCCTTCCTTGTGTGCCTCCTCTATGAGGGGTCTGGGGGGGTGGCAACATGAGAATGGGTCTTTTCTGTGGTGGCTCCCTGTTTCTGGAATGCTCTCCCCAGGGAAGTTCGTCTGGCGCCTTCATTACACATATTTAAAGGTAAAGGTAAAGGGACCCCTGACCATTAGGTCCAGTCGTAACCGACTCTAGGGTTGCGGCACTCATCTCGCTTTATTGGCCGAGGGAGCCGGCGTACAGCTTCCGGGTCATGTGGCCAGCATGACTAAGCCGCTTCTGGCAAACCAGAGCAGTGCACGAAAACGGCGTTTACCTTCCCGCCGGAGCGGTACCTATTTATCTACTTGCACTATGACGTGCTTTCGAACTGCTAGGCTGGCAGGAGCAGGGACTGAGCAACGGGAGCTCACCCCGTCGCGGGGATTCAAACCACTGACCTTCTGATCAGCAAGTCCTAGGCTCTGTGGTTTAACCCACAGCGCCACCCGCGTCCCTTACAGCGCCACCCGCGTCTTTAGTAAAAGCATTCCTCATCAGCCAGGCCTTTGGCGGATTAATATTCTACAACCTTTTAAATGTGTTTGTGTGGGGGGTGTTATTGTTTTGTTTTTGTTTTAACTATTTATTTTGTGTTGTTATCCTGTATTTTTATCATGTGAACTGCCTTGAGATCTTCTGATGAAGGGTGGTATATAAATCAACCAACCAAACAAACAAACGTAGTATAGATGTGATGCAACTGTTTTCCTTATATGAATATGAAGACAAGTAAATGCATTGCCCTCACAATGCAGGGGAGAAGCGGCATTATTTCTTCAAGATGTGTAGAATAAGATCATCTCATTGTAACACTATGTTCTTGTTCGCCATGTACACTACGAAGGATCAAAGGATTCTAAAATCCGGCCAGCAACAATATCTTCAGCAGAAAGGAATCCAGATAAATATATTTTACAAGCTTGCTCATGTTCCTTGCTGTCTTTAACATTTTAAAGGTCAAGCAGCTTAGAGTGAAGAAAGTTACGAAGAACTTTTGCAACTTTCTTGAGAACTACAGTGGTACCTCAGGTTACAGACGCTTCAGGTTACATATGCTTTAGGTTACAGACTCCGCTAACCCAGAAATAGTACCTCAGGTTAAGAACTTTGCTTCAGGATGAGAACAGAATCACGGCAGCGGGAGGCCCCATTAGCTAAAGTGGTACCTTAGGTTAAGAACAGTTTCAGGTTAAGAATGGACCTCCAGAACGAATCAAGTTCTTAACCTGAGGTACCACTGTATTTATTTCTTCATAAATGAATGTCTAATTCAAATGAAAGAAAATTGGGTGAAGTAACTAACGAGGTGGGGGACGCAGGTGGCGCTGTGGGTTAAACCACAGAGCCCTAGGGCTTGCCGATCAGAAGGTCAGCGGTTCGAATCCCCGCGATGGGGTGAGCTCCCGTGTTTGTTCCCTGCTCCTGCCAATCTAGCCGTTCAAAAGCATGTCAAAGTGCAAGTAGATAAATAGGTACCGCTCTGGCGGGAAGGTAAACAGTGTTTCCGTGCGCTGCTCTGGTTTGCTAGAAGTGACTTAGTCATGCTGGTCACATGACCCGGAAGCTGTACGCCAGCTCCCTTGGCCAATAAAGCAAGATGAGCGCCACAATCCCAGAGTCGGCCACGACTGGACCTAATGGTCAGGGGTCCCTTTACCTTTAACTAACAAGGTAAACAGCAGAAGCTGGGGAGGACAGCTTCCTGCCTCCCCCAACTTCTGGATTCATTGAATTCCAAACCTCCAGCACCCTTCCTCACCCCAAAACACCAAATTTCAGAGTCTTTTCCCTGGATACCATCAGCAGGAGGAGCAGAGGCAGTAGCTGATGTTGGCTTGTGTGGGACTACTCTCTCCATCCACTGATAGAGGCAAGAAAAGAGGACATCAGATCCCAACCTTGCCTCACCTGACACCAACATCAGTAGGTAGGTAGCAGTAGGTAGTATCTCTGTTTTTTTAAAAAAATAATATTTATTAAAAGTTTAAAGATTACAGAAAGAAGAAGAAAAAAGAAAGATTAAACAAAACAAATCAATACATTACAATACATAAAAAACAAAAAACAATACATCAAAACAGAAACAAAAGCAAAAACAATTGAAAACACATCCAATATTTCCATGTCTTTGTCTTTCATTTACTTGTTTCATCAACCTCCTCACACCTCCCTTTTTTGTATTCTAGTTTAATTATTTCAGCAAATCCTTTCCATCTTTCTCTGTTTTCTGTCATATAATTATCTTAATTTATTTTAACCTTATCTTACCATTAATACCATAAAACTTATTTGTACTTAACTCCTTATAACATTTCTACTAAAGCCATGTAATTTCATTCCAACATTTTTCTGACACTCATTAATTTTACAATATTTCTATAAATAAATTTTAAACTTTTCCCAATCTTCTTCCACCGTCTCTTCTCCCTGGTCTCGGATTCTGCCAGTCCTTTCTATCAATTCCATATGGTCTATCAGCCTGGTGATCTTCTGTCCGAGGCTCTTAACTCTTTTCCATGTCCCTTCTGCAGATCTTCTTCATATTTATACATACACTTTACTTTATCTTCTGCTGATCTTGTTCTTAATTTCCTTCCTTTGGCGCTGAGGAGTAGATCCCGGGGAAGCTCCAACCTAACAATGTCTTTATTCCTTCTCGACAGGTCAGCCCATTCTCCGTAGTTAAAACTAAAGTCCAAAAGATATTTCAGGACGTGTTTCAAAATCCCTCCAAAACTGAAGGCCCCCACAACTCCAATCTCCTCCTGACCCAAATCCAGGTCCCAAAAGCCAGAACATCCCTGCATAAGGGGATCTGTCCAACTTTCCTTCTCCAATCCAAGCGGGGCTCCAATCCTCAAAATCTGACTTTCTCTAAATTCAGTCATAGAAGGCAACAACTTATATTCATCAAATTGCCTCTGTAAGGCTGGGGCTCTCTCCACTTGTATTACTTGAGGTTCAACAACAACTTTCTCCCTCACCTTCTCCACAACTTGCCATGCCAAAGTAGATTCCTGAGTAGTTTCTGTATAGATGTTCACTTTTTGTCCCAAATCAGTCACTTTTTGTCCCAGATTATCAATTTTAATAGTCAACACATCCGTCTTCTTATGAAGCTGTTCCAATGAAGCACTTATCTTGCATAATGCAATCTCTAGGGCTTCTTCTGTCGACATTCTTACCAGTCCAAGGTCAATCCCTGATTCTCACGGTCTTTTATCTGTGCAGCTGGAAAATTCCCCAGCTCCACTCCTGTAACAGTTTCAAAGGCTCCCTCTAGAGGAAACAATTTCTATTTGTATCAGTCCTTTTAAACGCAGATCCAGCAACAAAATTAGTTTCAATTTTCAGTTACTTTTGCTCCTTTTTAAGCGCAGAAGGAAACAATGGAAACAATATATTTCTCTTGTTTAACTATCTGTCAACATACGTTTTATTCACAGTCAATGAACTTTCCCAAAACGTCAATCTTACTGGCAGCCCGTTTCCAGGTTCAAAACGGTGGTAATTTATCTTTTTTCACTCTCTCTCCTGCAGGCTTACGCGATCTAAAATTTCCCCCCTCTTCTCCTGCTTCCAAGGGGGGTTTAATGATTTTAGCCGATGGAGGTTTAATTCTTTACAAAAGACTTTCCAAGACTTTAGCTTGCAGCCTCTTTGCTTCAGTCTATGTACAAAAGGGGGAGGCGGACTTCCTGTTTAAAACCTCCCCGTTTCGGTGCCAAATTAAGACGTTTAAAAATCCAATTTTCCGTTCTACTCATGGGTAGTTGTTTTAAGATCAAATTGTCCACAGGAAAAAGTCAGCGCTCTCCGGCAACAGCAATGCGGCTTCACTCCGTGAAAAAAGCAGTCGATTCAAAGCACCGCGCCACTCACCCCACGTCGCTCTGGATCCCCGAGACCGGGTTTCCCCGCAAGTAGGGGAGGCGCAAAAGGTGCCAGCCGAATCCCACGTTCACAGGCTTCTCCCGCCTGTGATTTTTATGGGTCCCCGCCTTCGCCGTGGCGGCCAGACCCTAATTTCCACGCAGCGAATTCCTCCCGATCAGAGGAATTCCGCCATTGTCCGGAGGCGCCAACCCGGAAGTAGTAGGTAGTATCTCTGATTAACTCTTTCTAGAACACAGTTGTACTTTCTTTCAGATGCTGCCTATACCAATATGTGGAGTTATCTTATTGGTAAAGTATTATTTTGAAGTTTGAAGCTGAGATATTTTATTAGCCTGTAATCTGAATAAATAGTTTGCAATCCACAGGACTTAAGTCCTATGGAAGACAGTGGAGCTTCTGAGAAAGCATGCATAGGATCTAACTGTTAAGCAAGCCGAGAAATCTAATAGCTGAAATAAATAATTCAGCTTTAAGTACGACTTTAAAAAAACCCCCAAACAACAAATTCTTAGTACACAAAATTGTGGAGGAAAAAACTGAGAACATATTTGCAATATCTGCTAATGTATCAAGGGAAGTCTGTGGGGGCTTCAGATACTGAGTGAATATTTCCATTTGGTAAGCTACCCCAATTTCTGTCTGCCTCCACACCTATGTTACCTCATCATCCTTTCAGCTCATTGAGTCTATTTTTCCACTTTTGCAAAAAGCTAAGACTCCTGAAATCTCCTGTGGAGATTCCCCAGAGTCGTCTGCGACTGGACCTAATGGTCAGGGGGTACTTTTACCTTTTAAGACTCCTGAAATCCCCTGTGGATATTCCCCATGTCCTTACATCTCACTCCTGAGAAAGAAAAAGTGTTTCCATTTTCCCACCTTATCCCAGCCTTCCTTTTAGAAACTACAGACTGCTGCAATAGAAGAAAAAGAGCCTAAGAGTCATTGGTTCCATCCAGTTAAGTGTAATCATAGTGGCCACATGACCTAGAAGTCCAGAAGCATCCCATTCCATTTCATATTGTCTCTATAAAGCTACAACCATCAACCTCACTGCTACCAGAGTGTGGCTGCACTCTGCTATGTGGCTTTTCACTAGTGTGAGCAGGTAAAAAAGAGGAGAGGGCTTCTGTGCCTGCTGTGTAGGAGAGGGAATTTCAGCAACAAGTGAAATTCTAATGCATCTGCTGCACTTTCCACTTCCTGTTTTGCATCTAGCCACCATAGTTCATCGCTGTCAGTCCTTTATAAAAACTGAATCTCCTCCCCTGCTAAATTCTGTAAGAAAACCCTAAATAAATTGGACTGACAAAGGTCGCAAATTGTGTAAATGTACGCAATGCCTTCTGCATTATACTGGGATTCTTTAGTTGTATAGTATGAGGTTTTAAATTCAAAGCCTGGGTTGCCAGCATATCATTATGCATCCAAGTAAAAAACAAAATACTTTTGCTTCATGAAATTAACATCTTTGAGGCTTTGAGCACTGCCATAACAGTGACTTGCTGTAACAAAGCATCTTTAAAGACACAAAGATCAAAACAGACAACATTTAGTCAGTTCTTCAAAGAATGTTCACTTTAGAAACCATGACATTCATCTTTTAGAACATGAGAAGTGAATAAAACATCAAAGCAAAACAAATTAAGATATATTTGCTATGGCTCTTGAGAACAAAAATAAATAAATCACATGACTTGTTTTAGTATAGTACAATTGCTAGCAAACTGTCAAGTGTCTGTTGCTGTGAAAGTTGCACAGAACATTCTGCCTCACCCACGTTTCATTGCAAGCAGATTTGATTATTGCAATAGAAAAGTTTAACAAAACGAGATTCTGATGGGCACACATTTATTTCTTCTCTAGAGGCTCAGTCCCTCTAACAATTTGCAGGTTCACCACATACACATGGAAGTGTGCAAGTCCTTGCTTGCTTGTAGGTACATTATGTAGCAGGACCGTGGCTTCAGAAGGAACTACATTATAGGGTTCTTTATATTTAGCTTTCTCAATTTAGTTTTTCCATGTGCCCCACCCCCAGAATTTAACTAATGGACCATGCAATGCAATGCTTAGAAAATCCCTATGGTTTAGAAACATATTGTTGTAGAACTACAGATGTTGCAACTTGGGACAAACTAAAATATTTGGTGCCATTCCCCTTCCCATAATCCACATGTGCAGACTTCTACAAAGAAGCTGATATATGGCACTGCACATTCCACACATGGTATGTCTCCTTCTGGCAACTCCTGCAAGCCAAGCTGGTGCCAAATGTATTGCTCTGCTTTCCTTTGGACCACATCAGAGAGGCCAAGAGGGGGGTCTTGTTATCTGGGCAGCCCAGGACCTCCATAGACACTGCCCAGGCCAGGCTTGCACCATGAGGTGGTCACTTCAATGCTGCAAACTGCACATGCATTTCTATGATGTTCTCCGTTTGCTATCCTTGCAAAGTGTTCAAGCCTGGGTTCTTTAAAATCTCAGATGACAAATTAGAATGTATCTACACATACTTATCAGACAGATCACAAACAAAAAGTTTGTTAATTGACTGCCACCCCAACATAAAAACCCAAACACTATCTAGTGGGCTAGCAAGCTAATTTTAGGGAATGGGCATGCTCTTATCCACAAGAGAGATGGAGGACACAATCAGTTTTAACAGCACCAGACACTGGTTGCAAGTCCACAGGTTGCCAGAAGATTAAGTTGTGCAACATGCCTAATGGATAAGCAACGTCAGAGAAGATTGACAAGTGCACACACATCTCTTTGGCAGGTACACATACATGGAACATCACATATGCATATTTGTGGTAGATACAGAGTATTTTTTTTAAATTATATGCCTCAACCCTTTTACTGCTTTTCTTGGCACCGTAGCACAGAATTTACCTAAAGCAGAAATTTTAAATTTATAGGACAAAGTAGGCAACCACTTTAGGGCATTTTATGGTTGCTTCTATCTTTGTTTTCAAAGACATCTTAATTCATGGAGGAAAAATACCATTTAGAAGGGTTTGAAGTATACAGGAATATAATTAGTGTAATAGATTCATGCCTCTGGAAATGGATGTTAAAATAGTTCATCGTGCTGCAGGGAGCTGTAGACACTGATGTAATTAGGTAAAGCATGTTCCCAGCAGGGACATGTTGAACTACAAAAGCTATAGTTGGCATTGGGATGGCTTCCACTTTCCAGAGATAGAGGGGCTTTTAGTCCCACATCCTCAAGGGAGGCACACTTCTGACTCCCCTCCCTCCAACCATAGCAACTCCATACATGATAATTTCAAAAGTAGTTTATCAAGCTGGGCAGGTGTCTGCTGATATGATAAAAAAATATTCAGAAGACCCATTGGTCTCTCAGTTGCTTTCAGTACCACCAACCATGGTATTCTTCTGGAACAGCTATCCGAGTTGCAAGTTTGTGGCACTGCTTTGTGGTGGCCATTTTGAGAGGGTGGTACTTAGTACTGTTCAGCCCCATGGAGACTCTACGTGAGGTTCCACAGGGTTTGATTTTGTCAGTAGTGGCACCCCACTTGTGGGATGTTCTGCCCAGGGAGGCATGCTTGGTGCCATCTTTATTTTTAAGCACCAGGCAAGGACTTTTCTTTTGGGGGCCCTTCATTTGAAGGGTGGCATTGTGGCCTCTTTTGGTTGGGTGGGAAGAAATGGCATTCCTCAGAAGATTCAAGGAAGAGTGAGATAAAGTTATGAAAGATCACAGACAACTGCATTCTAATGCCTCATTTTTGGCTGACAAGTCATTGTGAAGTCTATGAAAAGGATAGCTGGCAGTGAACCCTCACCTGCTCAATAGGTATTCATTAGTTTGTATCTCATTATTGAAACAAGGACTTTATTAAATCCCATAAGGGACTACTTACATTTACTCTGTTAATGGATTTGCATTTCAAACTAGAAGAAACCTTTGCCTAGGGCGACTGATCTTTGGATGTCTTCTAAAAGTTAAGCCCTCATGGATTACCTGCCACTTCACAAGATGAAAATCTCAAAGGTAATTAAAGAACAAATGTCTGGGAGGACTTCAGCTCATCCTGGAAATATCTGCTTCTCAAGCCCATTGCAGAAGGCAATTTCCCCCCTGTTGCTTATATCAGGCCAACAGTAACCCTACCTTAGTAACCCTGCCTCAAAAGTCTGATGTTTTGCTGATGGTTTACCATTTTGTTCTACCCCCCAGCAAATCGTTGCCAGGCTAGCCTCCAGAGAAAGTTGGCTGGTATTATTTCCACCCTTGCTGAATTCATGATTTTATGAGTTCGCTCAAATTATAACCCTTCACTGAATATAGAGGTTATGGGGTGGTCTGTCCCCCATAACTCGTAAAGTATGATTGTTGTGTATATTTATAATATTTCTTTGTTTTATTTGTTAACAATTGCATTTCTGATTGTTAACCACCCCAGTTTAACACAAACTAGCTCTGTGAAATAACATGGAACGTGCCTTATTGTGTATAATAACAATTCATTCTTGTTTTCTTCTCCCACAGTGTTAGAACTGTAAGAATATAAAAGCCCTGCTGGATCAGACACCCAAGTTTCCCAAGGACCATTTGGTGAGAGACTTAGTCAAAATCTTTTCAAAGTCCAAATATATAATGTCTACTGGATAATTCCCATCCAGATGCTTGTTCCCACTCTGAAATAACACTAAAAGGTCAGTGAAACAGGACTTACCATTGCAGAAACCATGTTTATTCTTTTTCTATATGTTTTATGTATAGGCTTTTCCTATATGCTTAAACATGCTTTCCACCAATTTACTAGCCTCTAATTCCCAGGATCCCATTTTAGATATAGCCTTTAGAGAAAGATATAGCCTTTTACGTATGCCTATTAAAGTCAATGTCACAGTGGTGTGTGCAAAACTGATGTCAGGGATTGGCAGGGCTCTGAGGAGTGGGTGGAAGAGGTTGCGGGGCCAGAAGCTGATCCGGGGGAAGGGGTTGGCGATTTATGGGGTTTTGTGCCTCCTACAAGGCAGGGGGCAGAGCTGGAGGTTAGGGGGGAATTGGAGCAATTGGAGAAGGGGGAAGAGGTGCAGGAGGCAGGGCAGGGACTAGGAAGAGGATGCTCCATGAGCTAATGCAGAGACATTCTACTGTCCTCCAGGACCAGGAAGGACTTGAAGAGTCAGGCACAGCAACAACTTCAGTGGAGAGGTCACAGGTTGCTTGCGCTTGGACCGTCAGATGAGGGTACTTAAGTTTGGGTGTAGGTGTGGCCACCCATTGCTCCAAGAGTCCAGCTTGAAGTACAAGCCTGGGGAGGGGTAGCAGCTACCTAGCCACCAGAAGTGTGTGTTTGCATGTTTAGTGCACCTCTGAAGCTACTGTAGGTTGGTGCTTTGTCAATAAAGAATTAACCTGCCAGATGTTTATGCGCTCAGGATAATGATGGAGGATTTATCTGCAACTTCTTCTACACTACACCAGCCAGTGTGGTGTAGTGGTTAAGAGTGGTAGTCTCATAATCTGGGGAACCGGGTTCGCGTCTCCGCTCCTCCACATGCAGCTGCTGGGTGACCTTGGGCCAGTCACACTTCTTTGAAGTCTCTTAGCCCCACTCACCTCACAGAGTGTTTGTTGTGGGGGAGGAAGGGAAAGGAGAACGTTAGCCGCTTTGAGACTCCTTAAAGGGAGTGAAAGGTGGGATATCAAATACAAACTCCTCCTCCTCTTCTTCTTCTTCTTCTTCTTCTTCTTCTTCGAGCACTTGCAAAGTCCTTTGAAGTCTCTGAATTGTGCACAAGGAATGCTCATAATCCCCAATGGCAAGCAGAGGGGTGTTCATCCATCCCTTGTATCTATTTGGGAACAAGCTTTCTGCCTTCTGTCTGGAGTGTCACTATCACCAAAACTCCAAAATAGAATGAGGAGGGATGTGCCTTTCAAATTTGGATGAGTATCTAATAGTTTAAAATATCTAAACATGCAGGGTGAAATCACACTGACCCTTTGAAGTCAATGCCAGAGACACCATTATCTGAACAGAAGGAATTTTGTAGAGGAGTTCAACAAGCTGCATGTTATTAAACAAATGTGAAGAAGTATGTAAAACATAAATAGGATGATTTAGCCAGTTTCTTAGTGGCCGCCTCCTTTCTCTAAAATGTTTTAATTGTGTCCAATGTGAGCAAAAAAAGTGCTAACTAGAAGTCAGTGATATGAGCAGTGGCAGAGCTTCATGCTCTGGCACTGGGGGGCGGAGAGCAGGCGGGGGCTGGGCTGGCGAGCATCCCGGGGGCATGGCGGGCCACCTGAGGGGGCGTGGCGCCCAGCGGGGGCGGGGGCAGCCGCAATGGCACCCCACCGGGATCCCACTGCCGGGGGTGGTGTGCTCCCCCGCACTCCTCTTCCTCTGCCAGTGGATATGAGAATTATTTAAGAAAAGCAACACAAGAAATGCTAAGAGTGGCATCGGTGACTCAATGTTTATTCCTTCCCTGTGGCTCATTTCACATTTGCAGAGTTTACAATATTTTTTTTCCCTAACTGCCAGCTTTGCAAACGAAACTTAGATTCAGAATATCAATTTACTCTTTCCAACAATCATTTCAATGCTGCATTAAGTATGCTATGGCTAAAACATCAACAATAATTCTGCCATCTGGGGTGTGAAGTGCAATGAAATGGGACACATCTACCCCCAGCGTTCAGCCTGGACACTGAGATCCAGCTCCGAGGGCCTTCTGATGGTTCCCTCACTGAGAGAAGCCAAGTTACAGGGAACCAGGCAGAGGGCCTTCTTGGTGGTGGCACCCACCCTGTGGAATGCCCTCCTACCAGATATCAAGGAAATAAACAACTACCTGACTTTTAGAAGACGTTTTTAAGTTTTATTCTGTTTAATATTCTGTTGGGAGCCACCCAGAGTGGCTAGGGAAACCCAGCCAGATGGGAGAGCTATTATTATTATTATTATTATTATTATTATTATTATTATTAACAACATTATCATCATCATAACTGCCTTGGCTTCTGCAGGGTTAACAAGAGGATTAAATAGCTTGTTACAAAAGCAAGGAAGTGGGTTTAATGTGCCAAAATAAATATTGTTAATATTATCCTTAACTAGTATTTATAGCCTCTCTCTTCCCTTTGGTGGACTGTTATCAGGAATCACTCAAGGATGTGCACTTGTTACACCTGTAATTTCTCCTTCCATTCATCATCTTAACATGAGTTAAAGCTAAGATATTACTGAAATTATGAGAAATGGCTCAATACAAAGAATGAGAGGAGAAATTTTCTTCCTCAGTAACCCAGACCCTTGAAAAACAAAACACAAATTGTTTTGGTGAACATTATCCTACTTCAAGATGAACTCCAATGAATCTCAGGATAGTAAAATATCCCAAAACAAAGCCATGTGTCTTGTGTCATAAGAAAAACACTCAGGTCTGCTTTCCTGAATCTGTTTTTTTTTTTTAAGCCAATGCATTTTTTTTTTTATCCCAATACATTAGTACTAGCTGGGACAAATAAAAATTCTTGTGTCAAAATTTATTATGTTTCTTGGGATGTTTCCTGTCTCAGGCTCTGTTTTAAAAATCCAATTCTGTCCCCACTTACACATACGATGCAACTGCATCTTGCACTGGGGTTACATTGTGGGAATGGCATGTGTATGCAAAAATGTGTATACTCAACCATCCTCTTGGAACTACCCTCGCTTTAGCAATCGTACCTTTCAGGGCCAGCACACCAAATAGGTCTTCCCACTTAAGCTTATAAGCTCTCTGCATTGCTTACCGGGCTCTGGGAGACTCTCATGAGACCTTGCAGGGCCACGTGAGTTATCACGAGAGCATCCCAGAGCCCATGCGAAAGCTTCCTGGAGTCCAGTAAGCAAGTCTGAGAGCTTAAAAGCTTATGCCACACCAGGAAAACCCTGCCCCAAAAGAGCTTT